>NW_025763370.1:5412146-6024292 GCF_016097325.1 Aspergillus melleus | reverse complement strand
ACTCCCGCTGGAGACTCACCTGCAAGCTGCGCGAGAAGTATAGCCAGCTCACATACAACGACACTCTTATATGGCCAAACAAGCCTGGTGAAGCTTATGGCACATTCCTGTGCACGAACTGCGATGACGCGAGCCACGAGGCCGTCATGCGCATTGTGATGCAGTAACTACACCCTCTGGCTCCTATGATAATATTAATCTAACCAATGCCTGTCTAGAATTCCGTTCGCAGGCTCCGAGTACGCAGGACCCCAGGATAGAGCCAGGCAAGGTGTCCAAGCCCTCCCCAGGCAGGCCCAGGACATGCTGGATGCGCTTGATTTGCTCAGGCAGCGTAACTCTGGATCGGGCCCACGACTCCTAGGCGTCGCACACCCAACCCACCTTGACGAGAATCTTGTGTCTGTGCCCCGTAGATTCTTTATGTGCCTGCTGCTTGAAAATCTGCCGGGCCAACAATTAGGTCCTTGGTTCTGGGACCTAGATCGTGGCACGCGGGACAGAATAAGAGCCTGTTTTAAGAACGCCTGGATGTCAGTCACCTAAATCTTACATTCATGGAACTCTTGCGTTGACCATCGAGCTGACCTGCCCTTAGCGAATGTTCTCAGATCACGGAATACGGTTTTATTCCAACAATGACAAAATTGTTCTGGGACGAAAGGACTAGCAGAATGTATGTCCCTTTACTACTACTAAGGTCATTTTTACATCCGCTGGCAAGCTAACCGCCTTAGCTCCTTCTACGACTTTTGCTCTGGTCTCAAACGAGATTATGATGAAGATGGAGACTGGAACGACATTCAATGGTGCGCCTGGCGTTTTGTGAAGAAGCCACCTGGTCTCACCAGGGTCCCAACAGAGGAAGATTTATTGACAATGAAGAGTTGGAGATGATGAGGGTGGTGATGTGTTTGCTGCCACTCAATCGAGATTCTCTTGCCCGGATGATACCCATCTATTTACACACTGAATTATGCAGGCTCTTCGCCCGAAGGAAGGAGAACATCCACAAATCTAGCAAACGATTAGGCTGACGCTCAGCAACTCGTAGCAACAAGGCTTCCTGATCGGGTACACGACCTGCTTGGCCACTTCAGTTGCCTGCAGAGTATTCATCTCCGCGAGAGGCCTGTAGGCCATATCCATACCCAGAGTTGCATTAGATAAATCAAGTGCACTACAAAAATATGCACATTTAAACCCGTAGCTGCCATACGTCCACTGCTTGTTTACCGGGCTATACCAAGCGCTGTACACTCCTTTCGCTCCGTTCCATGTCTAGCCACTGCGTGCGTCACTGGTGGTGGTAAGCCAGCCGCCATCTAAAGTCCATACTCGCTCATCTGACCAAAGGGGAATTGCTACAGTAGGGACTACATCAATTTACACCGAAGAATACGGATTGTTCACTTGAAAACCATGTCCATTGTAAAAAAAGAAAAAAAAAACGAACCCTAGACTAAACTTTTTTTTTTGAAAAAAAAGAAAATAAAACCGAACAACGAAAGCCCTACTGGCCTTTGGCCAAATCCTCCTCGTACAGCTTCTCAATGTCCATAGGGGCCTCTGGGAAAACCGATCAGAATCTACTCAAGTATTATAGTTACTCAGGGTCAAGGAGCTGACTTACGCAACTCCGGGTGAAGCGCCAACTCCGCATCGCGCGCTTCGAGCGCAGCAATCCTGGCGTTGTTCTCCTCGATGTCCTTCTTGGAGGCCTCGTTGGCCTCCTCGAGCGCGGCGATCTCGGCTTCCTAAATTTGCAACTAGTTAGAAAATACAGTCATCTTGGAGAGGTAGACACTTACAATAAGCTGACGGAGTTCGGCAACCTGAGCCTGTAAAACTTCTTCGGAGGAGACGGCCATGGTGAGGTGGTGGTGGTGGTTGTTGTTGTTGTTGTTGTTGTTGTTGTTGTTGTTGTTGTTGTTGTTGTTGTTGTTGTTGTTGTTGTTGTTGTTGTTGTTGTTGTTGTTGTTGTTGTTGTTGTTGTTGTTGTTGTTGTTGTTGTTGTTGCTGCTGCTGTTGTTGTGATGAGATGGTGGACGAGGGAGAGAAGGAGGAAGAGATGGGGGGGACTGTCGTGGGAAGGCAGAAATATTCATTCTTTCGAGGGGCGCCAGATCACCTTCCATTACAGTGGGTATTTGATCTGTTTGATCCCAAGGCCTACACAGGCTGAAGCCAAGTTATAACAGGACGCCATACAAGTTTCTATAGTCGGTTGTTTGCTGCTTGGGTAAGCCTAATGGCGGCTGGGTGTATTGTTACATACCACAATACGTCGGCTATTGGCAAATCACAAGTCAGGATCAGGAGAGAGGTGTACGGTAGGTACGGTACCTTACCTTACCTTACCCAACTGGGAGTGGAATCAATAGCAGTTCAATAAACCACCGGCAATCCAGCTCTCTTCCTTTCTTCATACAGTTCATCAATACTTGTAAGAACCAACTTTGCGGCAAACCCAGTCAATTGCTGTCGTTGTCTATCGACATACTCCTTCAGGCGACGGTCGACAGCATGCACTTTGACCACAGACCCGTCCAAACAAATCCGGATAGTCCCAATGCACTTGTGCAAGGTATGCCCAAACCCCCTCAGGAAAAGGCCTTGCATGTCCAGTGCATACCCGATATAATCGCTGATCAACTTGACCAACCATTCAGGCCAAATCATGAGTGTTTCGACTGTGTTGTACGGCCATGTATACGACGTGCGAGGATCCTTGTTATCGCGACCTTGCAACCAATTCTCATAACTGATGCTCCGGGGTGCTATCAGACCACTCGGTGTCTCGACATTCAGCGTCAATTCGTTGATGGTAAACGGGTGCCTATCGTGGGCTGGGGGGTTAATTTCCGGATCTTCCGCAAGGGGGCCACATTCGAGAAATCGGGAGAGGAGATAGAAGAAACACCAGACAATTGGCGGCGCGCCATCGAAGGGAGTAAAACGGTACTTCCTCCCATCTAGCGTTGGGCTGGTACCAGTGATGCGAAGGGTCACGGTCAGTTTATTGACGTGCTGACACGGAGGTGTGAGAAAGGTCCATGTCGGCCAAAGTTCTGTTTCGTTGACGAGCATGACGTCCAGGGCGTAATGGCTTGAATTCGAGAATTGTGCCAGTCTCCGTCGCGTGAGTTCGGCCAACTGTCGATTGACAAGGAGGAGGGTTGGAGAAGCGGATTTCCAGTTATGGTAGGGCGCTTCCTGATTTTTGCAGTACATGACATTGTCGCGACCATCTGGCGTTGAACTTGTCAAGGTCTCAAGCTCCCGTGGCCATGCGACGCGATCGCTAGTTGAAACTGGCGAGTCCTGGTGCGTTATTACAAGCTCAACGATGCGGTCAAGCAGCTCACTGGGGAGATCGAGGATGTTTAACGGCATGGTTTGGAGAGTGAGTTAGACCTTGGATTGTAGAAGCTGCATGACCCTGCAGTAGAAATGTTATTGCAGTGATATGTAATCGCTGACGCAGGGATTGAAAGACTCAGCCTGGCGACAACACTCAGTCCTGATACCCCGCAGCGGCTGGCCGCACTAAGAAACATCCGTGCTCGTGCTTCTTCCCTGTGTATCCCCTTCTCGTCAATGCTACCCATCTATTCCCAGGAGCTGAAAGTTCTATAGGATGTGCGTTACAATCGGCCTAGCACCACACGTTTGTCTTATAGACGTCTTTTGACCTCGGATCCCAACCTAGCTATCCCATGGTATTAAGAAAGAGTCGGTAAATTCAAAGACTTCCATTTGGTTTATCTCGTCGATAGACAGCGGTGGCCACATCGACGCGGCGTATTCGGGAAGGGCCGAGGCTTCCAAGCTTTGAAGTGCACCAAGGTCTGAAAGAGCCGAGCTAAGCGCGGCAGGTGGTGCTTCTGTCGGGATTGCTGGATTCTGGTTATGACCGATAGACGGGGACTCCCTGTCCATCGTTTGGATGAACAGACGGTGGAGGTACGAGGCTGTTTGGCGGAGTGTTCGCGTAGATTCCGTTGCAGATAATACGTTCGTGGCCCCCGAAACCATTGCTTCGTCTAGTGATGCTGCATGTTTTGTTAAAACGTTAACAGTGGTGCAGATGAGAGGTGCCAAATTAGACATATTTGTTGCAGCTCGAGGCGGTCGGGCCAGGTCCTCGAACCACCGATCGTACAAGAGCATCAGCCCACTTTGGAAGATGAAATGATATCCCAGCGGCCACAAGCGTGTAATCAGGTATTCCGACTGTGCATATTCGAACGCCAATACTAAGTTCGTTGCCGATTCCACGCATGATTGCAGGCTGTCAACAAACTGCGGCTCCTGGGGTCCAAATGTCAATGCGGGACGGTGTATTAGCATGACGGTGAGTTCCCCCAATATGTAAAGCCAAAGTGAGCTGAAATCAAGTTGTTGCGATGAAAGAATTGCGGTGCTGCTGTTGTGGATATTATCGCGTTTGGCGTGGACTTCCTGCTGAATGAGCGCCAGCCCAGGTAAGGCCGACTGGACATTTTGCTTCCACACCTCAATTTCCCGTTGAAGTCTATGGATCTTTGCTACTCCACCACGACGGTTTGTAGTTGTGTACATCTGCTCGAGGCACCGGGAGAGAATTTGTGTCAAAAGGACGTGATGAAGAAAGGGCTCAACATTGGTGGTTTCGCCTGGTAAGGGATAAGAAAGCTGGTCACAGTATAGGTCGTCGTAATCCGTGTTGATTGGAAGATCAGTATCAGTGTCTGCTAGCTGGACAGTCCTGGGAAGTCCATAAATGGTACTCGAATGTCTACCATAACAGTTAGTATTCGCAAGATTCCAAACACACAAACAAGGCGGATTCGTACACGTCAAGAGCAAACACGGCCCACCATAGGCGCTTCCGCAGCTCAGCTTCACCAGGGGGGTGTTTAAATCGCCTCGAGTGGCGATGTAATCCCAGTGATTGGGCCAATCTGACCGCTGTGCCAGAGACTCTGATCGCCAACGAGTGTTGCGAAGTTGTTTGTAGGTAAAGTATATAGATAATCAGAGCTTGTAGACTTGAAAGGTCTCCGCGACATGGCATGCGGCCATACAAGCTGCTCGTAATGTCGTTGTAGTCCAATGGGTGAGCGGGGCCCGAGGATGAATTATTGCTCTTCCCAGACTCAATTGCCATCAAAGCATATACTTGGAGTAGAAATGGCACGACTCGCCCTCGATCAACCAAGAAGAGAGACGAATCTGTCATGATATTTTCCAGGGTTTGGAAGAATTGCTTTGATAACAGGACAGGGTACAAAGACCCCCAATTCTGTAGATACCTCTCAAATATGCCCTGAATCGCAGGCACCCCTACATTGCGAATGTAGTCACATTGAGCCTGGTAGCTGGTCACAGAACCAAATGTACCACCAGCTCTTCGATCCACGAACACGTTTCCGGTTGAGGTACCGCGTATATGGGTGGGCTGAAGCACATGAAGTCGAAACAAGCATTCTGGAAAGTGCTCACGGGACGTAAATGCAGCTTGGTACTGCTGTTGTGCTGACAGGATGAAATGAACACCGGTGGTCGAGCCCGCAAAGAATTCGGCATTGTCATCGCCTAAAACTAGTCGTCCAAGATGTCCCACCACGGGTCCGGTGGATGAAACTGGGTTGCGGTCTTCTCCTTGTTCAGCTAGCCCACCATTGCTGCGAGACAGCCCATTCACGTCTTTGAGCCGTTCAATTTCTTCAGCCTGGGAAGCGATGGTGGCATCGAGCTCACGCTCGCGGGTAGAGGCTACTTGCAGCTGGTTTCGAGCTGTCTCTAGCTCCCGGTGAAGCTCTTGAATGACCTCATGGATTGGCTCTACGTAGCTATGCACTTGTCAGTAACTGCAACACCTTGATGGCAAAGGACTCATCATACCCCCGAGGAGTAGTCCTTCTTCTCAGCTGAACGGACACAGAACACTCGCTCCCAGCTCTGTCGCATTTTCCACACTGAGCAATTAGCAAGGTAGGCAGCTTGACTGGCGAGAAAGGGGGCCATTTAACTACCTTAGGCCGACGTCCGTCGCACTTGATCCTTTTGCTAGTCTCGTTAGAATTAAAGTGCGATGACCAGAAGAAGCATTGCTCTTACACCCGACAACGATCGCTGTAGTATGCACAGTCGGAGTTAGTTTCATCATCATTCCACTATCATGCAGATGCTCCACTCACCAAACTTGAGCTGACCGCCTCTCTGTCATTGTCGGCCATGGATGACGGCGCTGATTGACATGGATGCTGCAGTGTAGACGGAACAAGTTGTGTCTCCGACGAGAATAGATCGTCGTTCGGCTCTGTGGAGGACGGGGAATGCGCTAGTCCCAGTTGGGCTATGGGCCACAGGTATGTGGAGTCCGGAATAGCCGACTATTCCGGCTGGCCTCAGGCCGTGGCATGATTCCTGGGGTGTTGACATCACAACAACCATCTCACACATTCCTCATCTCTACCTTAGCAAGGCCTCACTGAGAACTCATTTTATCTGAAATCTGATATTCCTGTATAGCACGTATGCCCATTCAATTGCTCTAATCAGACCATTGCGTCCTTTCTTCTCGTCCTCACACGCCCATATATATATCCCCTACACGTTCTCCTCGTGCTTCATGTCCGCCTTTTCCTCGACAAAGCTTTCTTCGACCGTAAGGTGAGGGTTCTTCTTCGCATATTGTACTGTTGAAAATACTGACGGGCTTTTACGAAAGACCAAATCGATTTCTTCGAGACTTCGACCCATTGTCTGCTTCAGTTAGCGGGAATTTGAAGGACGGAAAAGGAACAGAATTCACCTCTGGGTAGAAGAAGTACACAGAAAGGGGAATGCAGAACCCAATGCACGTGAAGACAATGTAGTACTGATATCCGATAGTGTCGATCGCCACAGGGGTAATCATAGTCACGGCAAAATTCCTGCAATGTTCAGTATTTATTCAGGTAACGGGAGATTGATATGCACTCACCACAGCCAATGATTCGCAGTCGAGATACTAGCCATAGCAACCCTCAGACGTGTCGGTGAGACTTCGGTGCAATACAAGAAGTTCGCACCAAGAAATCCGATAGGAATGAAAAAGTTGAACAGAAACACAAACAACACACTGACAACCGAGGCCGCATAGTTGGAATGCGGGAAGGAGGTCGCAATAGCCAGCCCCATCATGCAAGTTGCCATACCAGTACCACTAACCATCAAGACAAATCGGCGACCGAATCGATCAATGGTGAAGAAGGCGACAAAGCAGGACAGAAACTTCCACGTCAACGTTCCTCCCGACAGAATCCGAGATGTTTGAGACCCCATGTCCAGCCCGTCTTCGAATATAACCGTTGAGTATACCGAGATCAGGTTTCCGCCGGACATTTGCTGGTAGAATTGCAAGAGGATGCAAAGGCCAAAACGGTAAAGCAGTCTATCCTCTCCCATTTTCAGCAGGTCTCCCAAGGATGCTTTCTTGCCGGTCTGCTCCAAGGAGATCTCCATGGTTGACACTTCTGTATGGATCGTGGGGTCGTTTTCGGGAAGGTCTTTCAACGCGGCGAGGGTATTTTGTGCTTCGTGTATGCGGCCTTGTTGGATGAGCCATCGGGGAGACTCGGGCATGAAGAGGATAGCAATGCCGAGGACAAGAGAAAAGAAGATAGGAATTGCGATGGGAGCTCGCCATGACGCCGGACCGGTCTTGATTTGGTAGAATCCCAGGTTTATCCAAGCTTGTAGGACATAACCGAGCGAGATGAAGAGTCCATCCAGAACGACATGCTTTCCGCGGTTCTTCGAGCTGGAACATTCACTCTGCCAGGTTGGTACTGTGCCACTTAGCATACCCACACCGGCACCCAGGATCGTTCGACCAACAATCAGCTGGGCCAGCTGAAAAGCCGATGCCTCCAAGACTTCTCCAACGACCGTAAGTATAGCACCAGCAAGAATGACCAAACGACGGCCAAACTTGTCGGCCGTGTAGGAGCACGACAAGCATCCGATGAGAGCTCCGAGAGTGAAAGTCGCAACGACGACTCCTTGAATTGTAGCGTTTGAGCTCTTCTGGTCTCCCTCCGTCGTCTTAGTGTCGATCCTAGGGAAATGTTGAACAAAGTCTGACACCGACATAAGCCCACCTAAGTTGGACTGATTGTATCCAAACAAAATAAAGGCAGGACAGACAACCACGATCAACTGTGCTAGAGTCAGGGCACTTCCCCGGAGCCCCATGAACGTTGGTGATGATGCCATTCCGACAAGAGAAGGTCAAAAAACCAAAAATGGGAGAATGATTTCAGGTGACAGTTCCCCAGATGGGCGCCTAGATTTTTATACTGCATTTGACACATGTCGGTGTCCGGGGTACAGACGCATTAGCTGATCCGGGGTACAAAATCTCTGGGGATCGGAATTAGAGCTTAACCCGGGGAGTGGGATACCAGTGTGGGGGATAGTGTGTTATTCCTATAATCTAGCCGTGAGTTGTCTTATTCCAAGCGAGACGGTTCTGACAAGACTTTGTCAATGACTCAAGCTGATAGTTGGTTAAAGTGGTGACCTCTATCGCTTTACCAAAGTAGTTGACCGAAGTCTATGGTGTGCTCCTCTTAAGTGTGGTTTGCCCATTCACTTTCCATTTAATTATGCGAGCTCCAATCTCGAATAACTCTGGAAGAAGATTCTAAGTGAACATTGGAAATTCATGCCATTATGTATCTAAACTTGTCCGTTCGTGGTCTAATTCAAAGATGCCTTGAGCCCCGTGGCCCTTTTCAGAACATCATCCACCATCAACTGACCCGAACCCAGATAGTTCAAGGGATCACACAGCTGCGCCAATCTCTGTTCATCCAAATGCACTGTAACCTCTGCGTTTTCCTTCAGGACATCCAGCAGGATCTTGTTGTGTTCAATAGCCGACTTGCAAGCCTCATACACCACATCATGTGCCCGCTGTCGGCCAACAAACGGTGCCAGGCCCATCATGACAGCCTCACCAACAATCAAACCTCCAGTCGAATGAAGGTTCCTTTTCATGGAGCCCTCCTTCACACAGAGCCCTTGCAAGGCGAAGTTCGTCTGATGCAAAGCTCCCACCACGTACGTGAATGACTCGGGAATGGCAACCCACTCCAGATGCCACGGTCCCGACGCACGCTCAAAATCGACAACCATCGAATCCAGTCCCAAGGACGCATTAGCCCGCAGCAGCTTAGAAGCCGCCAAAATGACCTCACTTGAAATCGGGTTTCGCTTCTGTGGCATGGTCGATGATGCACCGCGATGAGGTACGAAAGGCTCCGACACCTCATCTAGTTCGTTCGACGACATGACAATAATATCCAGAGCAATCTTGCCGAGTGTGCCACCAATGAGTGCAAGAAAGTTGAGAATCTCCGCGATGTTATCGCGCGCCACATGCCACGTTATCATCGGATCCTGCAGGTCCAGCTCCCTCGCTAACTGTGCGCGCACGCGAATACCAGTGTCGTCGCTACCCAAGGAAGCGAGAGTTCCTGCCGCGCCGCCGAATTGCACCAAGAAGCACCTTTGCTCGATCTCGGATAGCCGTTCACGATGTCTGATGATGCTGGAGAGATATACGGCGCACTTGTACCCGAACGTACAGGGAAGAGCATGTTGCAAGTGGGTACGACCAGCCATGGGGCTTGATACCGTGGAATTAGAGTGGTTGAGAAACAAAAGAGCAGACAACTTACGTATCACGATGCTTTTCAGACAATGTCTGCAAGATGCCAATCAATGTGTCAAGGTCCCGCTTCACTAACTGCACACCCTTCTTGATCTGAAGAATACTCGCGTCGTCCATGATATCCTGAGTCGTGGCACCCCAGTGGATATACTTCGCGATCTCCTCGGGCGTGTTCTCCACCAATTGCATCACCAACGGGAGAACAGGGTACCCAACGATTTCCGTTTCTCGCGCAAGTCTATCGAAACTGTTCCATTCGTCAGCATTTGGGTTATAAACCGACCGAGCGTTCACGTTTCACGACATACTCGAGCTTGACATTTCCCAGCACCTTCGTGATCGCATCTCCGACGTCCGCGGGGATAGCACCAACTTCCGACTCCGCGCGAGCCAAAGCGGCCTCAGTTTGGACGAGGAACTTCACATATGCTTCGTCGGTGAAGATGTCGCGAATCTCTTCGGTGCCGAAGAGGTTTCGAAAGATGCGTGAGTCCAGGGCCGAGATCGACATGATGGCTAAGTTGTGGGTGTGATATTAAGAAGGAGAGATTAGAAATATGTCTCCGGCTGGAGAAAAGAAAATAAGTCGGGCGCAAAGCTATATTTATGGAGATATGCGCGCATCAGAGAGAAACTCGTGGGTGGATTCACTGGTTTGACCCAGAGTGAGGCAGGCCGGAATAAGACGCTATTCCGAGCATCCCGATGGGGGATCTGAGTAGGTACTAGTGATGAGTGCCCACTGCCAATTGCATTGAGAGACTGAATATGGATTTTACTGGTTGAGACCCCTCCGAGTGTCAATCCTTGAAGCACAAATCTGGTTCATCCTGATACTTTCTGACATGGTGGAAACACACCATGCAGTAGATGCCTCAGGCCATCCACCGGTCTCGCTGGCGCAGGTCCAAACAACAAGGCGTTGATGCCTCGCCCCCAACACGTGTCTGGGCAAAGCTGACTGACTCACTGGCTGTCACTTCGGCAGCTACAAAGCAAAGCTGCGTCGCCTATCCCTTCCGTGATCAACATGTCATTGAACTGATCTAGAATAGCAGGTTCTACTTTTATTTCTCTCGGCTTCCTACGATGGCGCTCCTCAAGCTCCCCAATGAACTGCTGCAGGCCATCTTGGCGGAACTGAATCTAGAGCGAGACATCAACGCGTTCGTTCAGACCAACCGCCATCTTTATCAAAATTTCAATAGCTTCCTCTATCGACACCATGTGAATCACTTCCGAGCCGTGGCCCTAACATGGGCTACGATCCGGGGGCGGGAAGAGACGATCCGGAAACTACTACTTGAGGGAGCTGACAAGGTGATCGAAACCCATAACAAGTCCAACTCGCCATTATTCCTGTCGGCAATGTGTGGCCACTTATCCATAACCAACTTCCTAGTGGAGCAAAACTACGACCCCGACGCTCGAAATGAGACTGGCCGGACACCCCTCTCGTGGGCTGCGCAAAATGGCCACATGGATATTGTCAAGTTTCTATTATCGAAAGGCGTCGATATGGACTCGGAAGATGAAGACAACCAAACGCCTCTTTTCTTCACAGTAGAGCGTGGTCACGAACTAATCGCCAAACTTCTGCTCGAGAAAGGCGCTCGACCGAACCTGAAGAATGCCGGCTTTCAGCGCACCCCACTGTTCTACGCCGCCGAACGGGGGACTTTGTCTGTGGTCAAGCTTCTTCTAGAGAAGGGTGCGGACTTAGATCCCACAGATATACACGGGCGAACGCCATTGTCTTTTGCAGCACAGAGTGGTCAGGAGTCAGTCATTCGGTTTCTCCTAGATCGTGGTGCCGACGTGGACGCCGCAACGAACCGTGGTCGAACCCCTTTATCGTGGGCAACTATGTTTGCCCATGATGCCGCCGTTAGACTTCTTTTAGAGCGGGGAGCAAACCCGAACTCCGCAAATTATGAAGGAAACACTCCGTTGTCCTGGGCAGCAGAGAGAGGGCACATCTCAACCGTTGAGATCCTGCGAGGATACGGGGCTCACATAGACGGTAAGGGGCTTAATGGCCAAACGGCCTTAGCATCGGCAGCACAAGAGGAGCCCGTGTCTACGGTCCGGCTCTGGTTGAAGTACGGTGCCTTTGTAGACACGCAGGACCAGTACCAGCGGACGCCTCTGTTTGTTGCCACATTATTGGCGCGAGAAGACATAGTACAGGCCCTTCTCGAGCACGGCAGTACTGCAATGGAGACCCCAACCTGTGCCGGACGTACTCCGTTATCCATTTCCCGTGAATACAAGCTAGGAAATATTTTGAAACTCCTAGCTGACGCCTCGGGTACTCATGTGGAAGTGGAAGAAACAGAAATGACACCCTCTGTGGTTGTTTCAGACTTCCAAACCTGCTGCGATAGCTGTGGCATTGAAATACCCACCTATGATTATAGCTTCAACTGCGCGCAGTGCAATGACACTGATTATGATTTCTGCGTTGAATGTTCTGCTTATGGTGCATCGTGTGGTGTGGAAGGCCATACTCTGGAGAGGCAGAATTCAAGGGCAACAGAAAGTTCGAACTAATTAGCGTACATTTTTCATGGCATACCTTACACGATTTATGAATGGATACGAGTGGCGAATTACTGCGAATAGAATCCAAACCCAATGATAATTTGACAGGTCAATAATGCTATCCAACAGCACCCAAGTGGATCCGGTTGGCGTCGATTACCTTATCTTAACCCTGATTATAAATGCGCCGTGTTTATTTCCCTTAATTCCGGCATCCGCTTCCACTTCCTCCGAACAACAAGCACGCCGGATTCCCCTCCTCGCACATCATCACCACTCGTCTACTCAATGGATCCAAGGGGTCCGATTCTTTTGATCCGACAAATCTTGGATACGTATCGCTATCATGGCTGAAGACCAACTATCTGGAGAACAATCGCCCTCGGAGGAGACGCCGCTCATCACGCGTGCGTCTCCGGCGATAGAAGAAAGTCGCATTCATGTCTCCTACGTCAGAGGGTCAATCATTGTTCTATCTATGGGGCTGCTGTTGTTTATTCAGAGTACGCTTCGATGAATATCTAGAATGGAGCTATGGACTCGGTACTAAACACCCTCATAGCTACCAACATGTCGATGATGACTACGGCACAGTCAGATATTGCGGCCGACCTAGATGCTTTTTCGGAGACAACCTGGTTCAATTCGGCTTATCTGGTATACCCTTCTTCATCTCACAGCTCAGCCTGAGGCCTGGACGCTGATTTCTTTGACCTGGCCTAGATTGCCGTGTCCAGTGTCACTCCCGTTGCGGGCCGACTCTCTCAGATCTTCAGGCCCCGGTTATACATTCTCTTCTCCTGTGTGCTTCTGGCTTCTGGCCTCTTCATCACCGCGGCTGCGCAAAGCCTTACAGTGTTTCTCCTCGGGCGTGCAGTGTCTGGATGTGGAGGTGGCGGTCTTATGATTACGGCTATCATATTGACCCTGGACCTGGCAAGCAAAAAGCGAAGAGGTCTCTTCATTGGGTTAATTAATGTTGGAATGACAACAGGTATTGCGACCGGTGCAGTACTTGCAGGTATACTGACGCCGACTTACGGATGGGTAAGTCAAACAGACCATTGTCATCCATCGGCTTGACTGACAGGTTAGCGTGTTATATTCTGGATCCAAGCCCCTCTTGCCTTGATTCTAGGTCCGGTCCAGTTTTTTGCTATTCCAAATGAACTTGGCGAAGGAAATTCACAATCTCAGGATCGGACGCTGCTACAAAAGCTGGCCAAGGTGGACTATCTTGGGGCCCTGGCTTTGGTATGTCCAACTCCGGAAATAGCTGGTTCAAACTAACATAATACAGGCATCATCCGTCTTCCTACTACTGTATAGCCTTGCGTCGCCCGAAATCGCTGTCACACCTATAATTCTGTTCCCTATAGTCTTTTCCGGCTTCTTACTGATAGAGTCGAATTTCGCTTCGGAGCCAATCATTCCGGTGGAATTGCTCAAAATGAGAAGTGTTCTGTTGACATGTCTAGCAGGCCTTCTATCAATGATGGCTCGTTGGTCTGTTCTCTTCTTCTCGCCCACGTATGCATTGGTGGTCCGTAACTGGTCTCCGGCGTCGGCCGGGTTGATCCTGGTGCCAACGAATGCAGGTTTTGGGCTGGGTGGCGTCCTAGTTGGATGGATCCATATCCGTAAAGCTGGAAGCTACTACATGTGAGTTTGGTCTTGTATCCTGTTATGCTCACCGATCAAACACTCTTTACTGACTGAGCTAGTTCCTGTCTTGTCACATTCTTTCTTTTCGGACTGTCAGAGCTTTCGTTAGCAGCGCTTTCCACGCCCGACTCACCCACTGCTGCTTATATATTCTTCACTTTCCTCAACGGTCTCTCCATCGGCGCAATGATGAACTACAGCCTATCACACCTCCTTCACCTCACCCGCCCGGACGTGCATTACATCGTAACCGCCCTACTCGGCATGTCGAGAGGATTTGCGGGGAGTTTTGGATCGGCAATTGGCGGAGGTTTCTTCCAACGGGAACTGAAACGAGGCTTAGAAACCGGCTTTGCCGACCATGGGTTGGGGAGGAACGATGAGCTCATCCGAAAGCTTCTAGGGAGCCCTGCGTTGGTGGGCAGCTTGACTGGTGTTGAGCGCGCGGTTGCCATACAGAGTTATGAGCAGTCTGTGAAGACCTTGCTCCTGGGGAGTTTTGTGATCACGCTTGTGGCGGTGGCTGCTCAGGCCGGGACAGGCTGGACGCCTTTTCATGATAAGGAGAAGAGGAGGGAAGATCTGGAGAGTGTAGACCGAGATGACTAGACCGATGGATGGAGACTGTCGAGGTTCATGTTCATACATATATAGCACTATCAGCAAAGTTTGTTTTGATTGTACATGTCATGAAAGGCTTTATCAGCAAACACCTCTTATCTTTTCTTTTGGTGTTATATAAAAAATCTCCTTGCTTCCGTCAAGCCAAATCAATGCCTGCCTTAATGCCTTGTTGCCTTACCGGCCTTGGCATTCGTCGTCGCCGATTAACTTCATCTCGGCGCCTTTCAACTTCCAGCTGGATAACACCAAAATTATCGCTGCACACACGAGCCCTCTGTAATCCTTGTCTTGCATTCATCTTCCTTTCACCTCCACACACTCGTTTTTCTAGGTATTAATTATGCCCCGCGCAGTCAGAGGTACGCATTACCCCAACGTTCACCCACCTTCAATCGACTAACAACGGATCCAACCAACCACAGGAGTTCTCATCGAATGCGACCCTTCCGTCAAAGCCATCATCCTGAAGTACGACGAAGAAAGACACGACTACATTGTCGAAGATCTAGACGATGACAGACACCTTGTCATCAAGGAAAGCCAGCTCGAGAACTTGAAATATCGGCTTGGAAAGGTAACAGAACACAGCACAGCGCGACGCCATGGACACGCTCCCTCGTCGTTCGCCTACTTCGGACTCGAGTATGCTAATCTTTCGCGTAATAGGAGCTCGATGATAAGGTCATGCAGCCGGATGAATCGGAATCTGAATAATTTATCGGTCGCAAGCCGCGCGCGTCGTATACGCTCCTCCTCCTTCGCCTCCCTCTTCACCTCCCGCGCAGTTCTCCGCTTCTCCTGATGAAAACATTGAGACTTGGATACTTGGTGGACTCGAAATGACGAAATCTATCAACGACTGAGTGGTATCCGACATCTGGCCAGTGTGATAGTGCCTCGAGCACCAAACCGCATCATGCAGCGTCGCGCTTACTCGAAATCGCAAGACATCATACTATCATACTATTGCGCCAGATACAACATGACCGAGAACATTCTGGGCTTTGGTGCATCAATAAAACATTCCCGGTCCAAGGAAGGTAGATGGACACTGGGTCACGGCTCGGTCGTACGTCAGAACCGGGGTCATTTGCTTGGATGCCAACTTATGTGATGGCCTGTCGCTCCTGTATTGGGCCAACAATTCCCGTGGAGACCTAAAGTCGATTATGTACTTCTTACTATCGAACCCATCACTACACAAATGTACGTTTGCGATGCCAGTGACCAGGTGTGGGGACTGTCAACTACCGGCGAATGAAATACCGAATACTAGGCGTGAGCTATTTGAGAAACAGTTATAATTAAGATGATAGAAATGGAATACATTATCAAGTATCAAATGGGGATTTTCTGAGTAACTACAAACTGTTGTTGGAGGATATATATATTTGTCAGTGCGGCAACGGGATTGCCATATTCGAAGCCTTCTTCGCAACTCAAATAACCGTTGTATATCCGTGTAGGAGAGATATTCAGACAGAGCCAGTAGCTTCTCACAAATGCCCACGCGTACTTTTGTTGCCGTCGCATCCACAACTATATCCAAGTTAAACCTGTAAATCACTGCGTGTTTGCCTGGTTTGCCCGGGATCAACAGCGCCAAGACACTAGTTGCATGTGACAGCAACGGCGGCTGAGTCATCCGCGCCACCATTGATCGCGTCGAAGGGCCGAGAACTTTCCCGTCCTCCCCGGAAGGCTCTCCCAAGCAGTCAACGTCCATTGCCTGATCATTCGAGCACCTTCAAGAACAAGGAAACCCTGGATATCCAATGCAATCTGGCATCATCTTCAATCCGCTGGGACATTCTGGAATCATGGCGCGCAGGTATATAGAGGGCCTCGAGGTCCGTCCAACGAGTTCTCATCATCATCAACAAAGCATCTACAAGTCTCAGGATAACAAGCAATCCTCTACAACAAACACACAATCACAACCTTTCTATCTCACTTGAACAAACTCTTTCCTACCACATCCAAAATGTCTCTCTTCCGAACCATCCCTACCGCCAGCGACTTCGGTCCTCTCTTCCGCCTCTTGGACGACTATGACGTCCACCGCTCCTCTCGTGGCCAAACCTCCGTGCGCTCCTTCGCGCCTCGCTTCGACGTCCGCGAATCCTCCGATGCCTACCACCTTGACGGCGAACTGCCCGGCATCGCCCAGAAGGACGTCGACATTGAATTCTCCGACCCCCAGACCCTCGTGATCAAGGGCCGCTCCGAGCGCGAATACCACACCCCCGAAGCCGGCGAGGGCGACAACGAGCCCGCCCAGGGCGAAAGCACCGAGGTCGCACAGACTGGCCAGAAGCAGGTCTCTAAGTCCGAGAACAAGCCACGCTTCTGGGTCAGCGAGCGCTCTGTCGGCGAATTCCACCGCACGTTCTCCTTCCCCAGTCACGTTGACCAGGAGAGGGTCAAGGCCAGCCTGAAGAACGGCATCTTGTCTGTGATCGTTCCCAAGGCTGCGGCCCCGTCTTCGAAGAAGATCACCGTCGAGTAAATGACTTGACCACTTGACCGTCGGTTGACGATTACGAGAATGAGAATACGATCCTTTGCTGTTTTCCTTGAGCTGTTTTGATTGTTGAGTTGACTGAGCTGGCTGAGTTGCACTTCAAATTGAGCTTACATTCCTTTGTACAATAATCTAATTAATCAATCAACTGCTACTTTCATTTTGATTCACTTATATCCCGTAGAAACTTGAGAGTACGTAGCACATAAGCATCTAGACCGAGCTCCGATCCCAAAAGAAGCTTCTCGCCTGAGGTGTAAGAGTGACGTCATTGCTATTTATGTACTCTGACCTCTCCTTTGAACATGATATCTTCGCTGGGCAAGTATCTTTGGCTATTAAGATCTCGTCTACACCGTAAACCGAGATGTAGCCCAGCAAACAAGAATAGCTTCACGACACATGGCTAGCAGAATACCTTCAACTATATAACTAATCTTCAATCCTGTAGCTACAAGTAACCGAGCCGAGGCACGTGAATGACCATGTTGCTTCACAACGTTTTGGGATCTTTGCTTTGCTCAGTATTTCCTAATACTTTACGATCCTCTGATCTATAAACCTGAACTGCACATCAACATCAACCCGTCCGACCCTTTAATCCTGAATCGAAACCCCAGACCCCACCTTCCAAACACAGCAGGACTGATAAACCCAATCTTATCAATTGCCGAGGTCCGTCGGCCGTTGGATAATTAAAGAGACAACTTCACCCCAACTTCATCTCCCTTCATCTACCTACGTCCACCTAAACCCGTATAATCTCACGCAAAACCGGACACCATGGCGAACAACTACTCCTACAAGTACTTCCAAGTCCACTTCCCGGCCGACCATGCCTACGTCGCGCACGTGGAAATCAACCGCCCGGACAAGCTGAATTCTTTTTTCGAAGCGTACGCACCAACCCAGCTTTCTGAGCTTCTCCCTCCTAAGGATTTAGACACCGAACAAGCTAACGAAAAGCAGCATGTGGCTCGAACTAGCTCAACTCTTCAACCAACTCTCCCACGACCCATCCGTCCGCGCGATCCTCCTCACCGGCGCCGGCGAGAAAGCCTTCACAGCCGGACTAGACGTCCACGCCGCCTCACAAGGTCTCCTCTCCTCCGACTCGAGTAACGAAGTTGATTCCGCCCGTAAAGCAGCACACATGCGTCGTCACATCAGTTCTTTCCAAGACTGTATCACCGCCGTCGAACGATGCGAGAAACCCGTGATCAGCGCCATGCACGGCTTCGCGCTGGGATTAGCCATCGATCTCAGCACGGCGACAGACGTTCGGATCTGTGCGCGCAACACGAAGTTTGCCGTCAAGGAAGTGGACATCGGAATCGCAGCTGATATCGGGACGCTGAGTCGGTTGCCCAAGGTAGTGGGAAATAACGGGTGGGTGAAGGAGGTGGCATTGACGGCGCGGGTGTTTGGGGCCGAGGAGGCCGAGAAGGTCGGTTTCGTGAATTCTGTCTATGAGGATAAGCAAAAGACGGTGGAGGCGGGATTGGCGTTGGCGCGGTTGATGGCGGAGAAGAGTCCCATTGCGGTGCAGGGGACGAAGGAGATTTTGAATTGGTCGAGGGATCATTCGGTTCAGGATGGTAGGTTTATTCCTTTGCGTTTGTGCGGGGTCGATGGGAGCTAATTGATGATGATAGGACTTCGGTATACGACTGTCTGGAACAGTGCTGCACTGCAGACGAAGGATGTCTCTGATGCATTGCTTTCGGGGATTCAGAAGAGGAAGCCTACGTTCGAGAAACTATGAATGCGTAAAATGGGTTGATTCGCTGTACATGTATGCCTACTATATCACTCCATTCACTTACAGAAAAGAGTTTATATAAATAAACAAAACATAACAGAATTTGGTAAGGTCAGATCAGAGCAGAGAAAACACATGTGATCCATCAAAACATAAGAAACACCGTTTGCATAATTGGAGCAGAAATTCCATTATCAACGATGGTTGCTGGCTTCCCTTGCAGGACTGGACGAACCTTCTCAAAAAGTTTGAAGACCATCACCGGAGTCATATTTGTTTCGCAGTTTCTGACTACTCGTGGAGCCAGACAATACTAGGATGCCTATTTCTCGAATAATGTCAGCAGTCAAGCTCACGGCATTCCAATACTCGAAAAATGAAAACTAACAATTGCTTTCAACATTCCGATCTCTCGTTCTGCTCGCCCCGTTCAACACTCCCAAGTTTATCTTCTGGGTCCCTTTCGAATGCCAACCAAGCGGCCCTTTCTTTGTCTTGAAACAAAACTACTATATCTTCTCCTTGAGTAGCTTCCATGATCTGATGATATGCTTTCCTGCCCTGAACAGCACAGTACTGCAGCCTCTCCGGTTCACAGTCAGGTTCATAAGGCGCAGTGGTTAACCACTCAACGTCCGGCGGTGATGGCAAACCACAAATCTTTTGGATTTTCTCAGGCGTCATGAAGTCGTTCACTATAATAGGGAACCGCAGCGGTGGTGGCCCCTTCCCGGCTAGAGCAAGCGCGCGAGCTTCGCGAGCTGCTGCCCAAGCCCCAGGTGGCCAGGGTGAACGGGCTTTGTCCTTTCGTGCTTTCTCTTCCTCGACCTTTCTCCGTCTTTCCTCTTCCGACCGCTGTACGACCTCTTCGTCGAACCTAACTTTTGGAGGCTGTGGATATTGCGGATCGTTGCCTTCATGAGTTTCAGGCATAGTTTAAGAAGGTGGTCTGAAAGAAAGATCGCGGTGTAAGTGAGCAATGCTTGGAATTGGAGGAGAAAACCAGAAAAAAAAAAGCATGAGCTGATGGTAGAGGAAGGATGGATATATTTGAGTACGATTGAGAGCGGGAGTTGATATGAAGCACGCAGAGCCAAAAGGGGTGTTGGAGGAAGTTCTGAAGGATTGATAACAAAAGAAAAGTAAATAAACACACAGAATCAGAGTCCCATCACTGGCGCTGACCCCGCCTCGGCGGCTCTTCGGCCTTCAACATCCCCATGGCTCGCATCAACTTCCACGATTCCAGCAATTAACTGTCCTTTCGACGAATCGTCCAAGGCCATTGTTCCCCGCGAGCACAACCTTTTGCATGCTTTTCTGACTCCATCCTACCAATCCTCAGCCCTCCAGGAACCATGCCTGAGACTCCCGACGAAGAGAACCAATACCATGCACAGCTCTCAGAAGTTCGCTTCGAATCATTCATTGCACTACGAGCAGGTGTTGTCGAAACCGCACAAAGGATACCCATGATTATCAACGAGTTCTTAACGCCCCGGGTTATTCAAGACATCTGCGATTTGCCTGAGGTACCGACGGTTGGATGGTTTACAACTACGTCTTGGTGTTCCGACGATAGTTTCCAATCGGAGACACTACAGTATTGCGAGCTTCCTGACCGAAGATCAAGGGCCATGATCGGAGAGGCATTCCCTGGAGATAGTTTATTCGTATGGTTTGAGGGCGAGAAGACATCTGCGTGGATCGCAACAGGAAAGCAGAGAATGAGTAAACTCCAGGCAGA
Organism: Aspergillus melleus; assembly: GCF_016097325.1. NCBI lineage: Eukaryota > Fungi > Ascomycota > Eurotiomycetes > Eurotiales > Aspergillaceae > Aspergillus > Aspergillus melleus. The sequence goes on along the minus strand of NW_025763370.1, from coordinate 6,003,717 downwards.
GACAGCTTTCAAACTTTCAGAAGCAAGACGACAGAAGTTTGAAGAAGACAGAGCACGAAAGGAGAAGGACAAAAACGCATGCTGTCCGTGGCCTCTTGGAGCTTGGGACGCAGCACGCGCAGCTTGCACAGCTGCTCGAGCTGGAAAGGGACCGCCAGAGCCTTGGTTTCCTATAATTGTTAACGATTTCATGACGCCCGAGAAAGTGCAAAAGATTTGTGAACTGTCTTCACCGCCAGAGATTGGGTGGTTAACTACCGCACCCTTTGAGACTGACTACGCTCGTAAACCGGAGAGGCTGCAGTATTGTGCGGTCCAGGGTCTGGAATCATCTTGCTTGGTTAGAGATGCATCTCACGGAGAGAGTATACTAGTTTGGTTCGAAGGCAAAAGACGGGGTGCTTGGCTGGCTTCCGAAAAAGGCCCGGAGGATGATACTGAGTGTTGAACGAGCCAAGCAGGACAGGGTGTCGGAGTACTGAAAAACTGTTCAAGAGTTATTTGAGTGCACCCAGAGACCGTGGTTGTGTTAAGTACTTGGCCTTTCTGGGATACTTCTGAGGAGATCCGCGTGTAGTATCGGACGACCATAGGGGAGAATGAATGAAGATAATGGTGTCGAATTTCGAATCTCTAGTTCGGGGTGTGTGTATCAAGATACTATGTTGAGGTAACTCTTGTCAATTATCGGGATCGTCCCAGCTTCCCCTCCAAACCTCCACAGTCTCGTGTTCTGGAAGCTGGAAGTCCTCGCTCTTAAACGCAGAGTCCCAGGCTCTCACATCCGCAGGCTGCCTGGATCTACTATCGCATTTATGGACAAATTGAACAACGACTCCTACTTCTTTGAGTAGCTCGTTGGATGTGCGGGCATGTGCCTTGATAACATTATAATCACGCCACTGATGACCCCACAAAATCCGGAAATAGAGCGAGCTTTGCTCATGATGTCCAGCGTGGTACTGAATCAGATCATAAAGTAAACCCATGTAAAGACCAGTCCGAGAGATTGGAAGCAACATTGAAGGAGTTGGAGTCTCGGTGATAATACCTTTCGAAACGGTGATATCTCTGTCCGGGTACTCTTGCCAGGTATGACCTAGCGCTAGGGGAGCGGGCTGAGACACCGGCATTCGGCGCCAGCTGGCGCCCGCGCGAGTAAAGGCTTTTTGACGGGGTAAAGGCTCGACCGACAATGACAATTCCACATCTTCAGGCATTTCACTCCAATCGGCAATGCTATGATCATCCGCCCACCAGGGCATATGGGTTGTAAAGGCATAGGCGCGGTGAAAAGAATCCCAACGACTTAAATCGAAGAAAACGGTTCCAAAATGTTTGAAAAGCAATGGATTTAGAAAGGCCATAACGTCTCTTGATTTCGTGGTGCTGGGATACCAGGGATTGTCGGGGGTTGAGTAGGCCCACGCAGGTAGTCTAGGGGATGGGATCGGCTTGAAATAAAGGAGCTGTTGGAGCCGGATAGAATCATTGATGGTTGCCAACCAGTGCTTGTTTACGCGCTGAGCCGACAACAGGACGGTCGACATGTCCAGGTGGAGCGAAATTGCCTCCAACAGCTCTGGAATCGATAGAGCCGTGTCTGCTGCGGGGCCGGGCATGGCGTCGGCACCTTGCTAGATTGGAAATTGAAGACGAAGAAGAGATGTGGATCGCGGTGAGAGAGACAAGGATTGTAACTACCGTAAGGAGGGGGACTAGGTTTCTGACTAGTTAATGCCAATCCCTGCTAGTTATCTTCATGTGACGTGTATAACACGAACTACCACGTTAGTAAAGCAAATGATGCAGCATCGTCAGTGTATGACTGTAACTCAACTTGCGAATTGGCATATGGTCAAGTCGTTGTTGCAATGCTCTGGAAGGTGGATTGCTTTCGAGAATTCCGGACGTGGACAAGGCTGTTTCAGCAGTGGTGCTTGGCATGAATGGCCATGACTCGTGTCCCGTGGTGGATTCAAGACAGTTTGAGGTTAGAATACGAAGTAGGTACAGGTAGATGGAACGCGATAGTTGATCCAGGAGAGTAAGAAGGAGACAACGGCAGATCCGATGGTGGATGCCTGAATCAGGCGCCGTGCCGTGGATGGCCATGTGACTGGCAATCGAGCAAACAGAACGCAGTCCCATCATCATCCTCATCATCCTCGTCAACATCCATTTCCGCCTGCATCTCCCTCCCTCTCGCTCACTCCCATTCCGCGGGACCAGGAAGGGAATACCTCCGCCATGGCGGCCCCAAGAGGTGGAAAAACCCAAGATTCCTGACGCACGCCATGCGGGGAAGAAAAAAGCCCATCACGTCGCAGTCACATTGACCGAAATTGATAGTCCTGAACATTACCTCATGAAGGCTTTGATCGTCCACTGGGCTCCTTTCCTCCGTCCCAGATCCGTCGGAGATTCTCTTCTCTCCTGACGGAGTATTCACCCAGATTACTTGGCTAGGTTAATTGTTACCTCTGATTCCATTTTTAGCGGCACTTGTCAGTGTCAACGTCAATGTCAATGCCGGTGTCACCATGGCGGGTCTCCCCCGTCCGGAGAAGCTGCTGTGACAAAGTGGCTGAAGCCTGAAACTCCGCTTGTCCGAGGTCCCAAGAGGCCCTACACCAGCTTGTTTCGACGCGCTCGGCGCTCGATCGCCCGAGACGGGGAATTATCCCACGTATGCTGACTGGCAGAGGGTGGTGCTCATGGCAGTGTTCTACCCAGGCTTAGCCTAGCTTGTATGTGTGTACCCCGTGTTCGTGCTCAGGTCTCTGGAGCTTTAATTTATTTTCATCTGCTAACTGTTCTCCTGTGGGGGAGTAGATGCATCTTCTACGTACCTTCCAAGTTATTTGACCTTGGGGTGCAGAAGGCAGGGGGCAGGGTATAAATATGAGCGTGAAGAAGCATGTTCTTGCAACCTTTCTATACATCACTTGCGACTTCTCAAACCACTAAAGTTATCTGCCTAGCCGCATTACACACGATCTGATAACATCATGCGGTCGTTCATCCTCCCTCTTTCTCTCCTGCCCGGCGCTCTCGCCGCTACGGTCTACCTGGCCGGAGACTCTACCATGGCGTCGACCAATGGTGGCACCACTGATGGTATGTCCATCCCCCCTCCTTTCTTCCAATCGCCCCTCACCAATCCTCTCCATCGCAAATTGTCTTGTCTACCCCCAAACCAAACTAACATACCCAGGCTGGGGCGACTACATCACCGACTACATTTCCGGCACGGTGACCAACAAAGCCATCGGCGGACGCAGCGCACGCTCATACACCCGCGAAGGCCGATTCGACGAGATCGCCTCCGTGGTCCAATCCGGCGACTACGTGGTGATCGAATTCGGACACAACGACGGCGGCTCTCTGTCGAACGACAACGGACGAACAGACTGCCCCGGCTCAGGCACAGAGACATGCGAGACGACATACGACGGCCAGCAAGAGACCGTGCTCACGTTCCCGGCGTACATTCAGAACGCTGCGAAGACGTACACCGACATCGGCGCTAAGGTGCTCATCTCGAGCCAAACGCCCAACAATGTCTGGGAGACGGGAGAGTATGCCTACTCGCCGTCGCGGTTCGTCGGGTACGCGGAGCTGGCGGCGGAGAACGCGGGCGTGGACTACGTGGACCATGGAGCCTACGTGGCGGCTCGGTATGAGAGTCTGGGATTGGACACCGTGAATGGGTTCTATCCCAGTGATCATACGCACACGAGCCCTGAAGGAGCGGCCGTGGTAGCGGAGGCGTTTTTGAAGGCAGTGGTGTGCAGTGACGTTGCACTGAAAGATGTCTTGTCGTCGGAGGACTTCGAGGGCGAGTGTTTGTAGAGACAGGTGTTCATTGACTGGGCTTATGTAGTTAATTGATCATATTGATATAAGAGCATTCCAATGATACGGACAGTAGTCAAGGTCATACTATCTAATTCATCAGAGTTATGTATAAAAAGTAATAAGAGAGAAAAGGAAAGACAGAAATCCGCCCCGAAAAGGATATCAACGCACAGAAAAAGGGCACAGAGGCAAATAATCCGATGCTTATAATCAATCAATCTAAGAGACAGAAAATGAAAGAACCAGAATGCAATCATCATCGCGTGCGCTGAGACGAGAAAAAGTAATAGTTAGTGGGTATAAGCGAGCAACATAGTCGGTTTCAAAGTAACAAGAATCATCATTTCAATTTCAATTCGTCTAGTGTCTTTCGGACAACGCCCCGTTTCTCCAGTCTGTTGTAGTAAAGGGTCAAGCTGGGATGGACTTTGTTAGACAGCGGCTCGCTGCCGTGCATGATCTCCCTCAGAACGGGCCAGAAAGCGCAGTCGTCGATTCCGAACGTGGCGCCACTGAGATAGGCCTGTTCCTCTAGGACATCTTCCAATGTGTCCAGCGCCTTGAGCACGTCCGGTTGGTCTTGGGCTCGGTACGCACGCCAAGTTGTGAGAAGCTTGTGGATCGCAGGCAGATGGCTGCCGCCGCGCAGGATCTCGACTCCGGGACGAGTCAGCTCGGAAGCGCGCTGCGAGAGGTCGGTCATGATTTGAACATCGCCGGTGATACTGGTACCATCGGGGCCAATGTATAACGGTTGTTCGGCGACTTCCTTGTTGCTCTGTTTCGCCACCTGCGCTTCATCTATATCATAGCGAATGCCGTGCTCCCCGAGGTAGATCAGAACGCGGAGATTAGCCACCAGGTCCGAGCCCAGAACAAGTTTGACCGTCGAGGTAGTGACAAAATTGACGACGTCGAACCCCCTTCCGTAGACGGCGTGCCAGTCGAACTCGGTGGAATGATTCTCAGCTCCAAACGCGCGAATCAGCCGTTCCGTCTCGGCGGAATCACCGTGGATGACAGGATTGGCCTGCCCTTGATCCTTCGAGATAGCACCCTGGCCCCAAATGGTGTCGCCCGAGGGTTTCAAAAAGGTGCCGATGTGTCGGAAGGTCAGCGAGATTCGCTCTCCGCCATATGCACGCTCTTCCATCGATCTCTCCGTGTCTGGACGCTTATCGGGTCGGATACCATGAAGCCATCGCATGTTGGTCTTTTCACCCAGGATAAACAGTGATTCATGCGGCAATGGTACGCGTTGGCAAAGCCGGCTTGAGTCTTCTTCATTGGTCTGTGACTTGTTCCGGAGAACCATGACCCGCTGAGCGCCGAGGCTGACGTTGCAAATAGAGGACCCTCGGACAATATCTAAAGTCTTGTCCGAATGCTCCGAAATACGGTCCTGCCCGTCTCGATACAGTTGAATGAGAACGTGATTCAGGGGATGCCCAAGTATCCGCTCTACAATGGCACGTACGCGATCCACGGCGGGCGTGAAAGTATGCAGCGGGGGCGATTCGTCCGCAGGATGACGATATATGGGTATCGATCCGTCGTCTAGAGGACGGCCTTGGACGGCGACAAGGCGCGGGACCTGTCCAGACATGTGGTACATCTTTTGCCAGGCTACCTCATTGCGGATCTGTTCGAAAGCATCGGGCGCGAGGTCGAGGTCGTGGATGATGCGAGAATCACCCTCGCCGATCCGATCACCCGGTTTGAGGAAACCCGGTGACCTCTTCGATTGTTTGGCGCTTCGTCGAGCCTCCGGCCGCGGACCAGACTCGGTTTTCGGGTCTGAACGTCTCGAACGGCGCACACGTGGGCGTGAACTCTTGTCTGTCGATTGTGGCGGGCTTGCTTGGGATCCGGCTCGCGCGTAGCGAGAACTGTCGCGGGTCAGTTTAACCAGCTCCAGCACATCTCCATCTTCGTCATCAGAATACTCTGCTAGAATGTCCTCCAAGTTACGACGCGAATTGGCCTTGCCTGACGACGTTGGGGTCCCTTCCGGAGGGCCCAATTTGCGAGTTCGGCGAAAGTCGAGGCTGTCCATAACTCCCTCGATCCCGGACGGAATTGCCGACCGTGCCGGTCGGGGCTCACCTTTGCGAGCGATCGCATCGGTCTCCTGCCAATCCAGCTCTTCAATAAGCTCCTGCGAAGTAATACCATTGGCACCGAAAATATCCGCCATGCGTCGCATGGCTTCCTCGTGGCGGGGGAAGTTCCGGAAACCCAGACAGTCCTCGATCAGGTTGACGGAGAAGCCGTGTCGCACGGCGTCAAGGGCGGTGGCATAGACGGAGATGTTGGACAAGGAACCGCACAGGTACAACTCGGTGACGAAGCGCGTGCGCAGGGACAGGATAAGGCCCTGGTCCTGCAAGGCGGAGTAGTCTGACTTCTCAATCAGCGTGTCGTCGGACTCGATGGCGGCGAGAATGGGAGCCGGGAACTGCGCCCCCGCCGACTGCGGGAGACAGCATTGAGGGGTTTCTGTGGAGAGAAAGGCCTCCTCGTCGACGGGACCCTTCGGTTCCAAGCTCTCATTGTCCAACGACTCGCTCGAGACCGATCCCTTCCTCGACGCATCCTCCGCCCGACCTAGCACCACCAGGTCCTGCAAATCCATCCCGACCAGCGGTCGGCGCGACTCGTAGTGGGAACGCACCCAAACGACCTCGCCATTGCGACGGAAGGCACTGACTAGCTGGGGCAGGGTCTCGAGGAAATCGGAGGTGTTGGGGACGTAAAGAGCACCGGACTCTCGCACGAAATCATTCTCAAAATCAAGCAGAAGAAGGGCCTTTCGGGTCTGAATGGTGGGCAGATCACCGAATTGGGAAAAGAAATTCATTGTATGCACATGGTAAGGGTCAGGGCGACGGCGAGGGCGAGGACGAGGGGATGAGCTCGAGAGGGCGGATTACGGGCTGTCAGTCAACGGCGCAAGGAAGGAAGACGAGGGAGTGGGACGGGTCGGAGAGGCAGACGTGGTCGAGCATGGGAAGGAGAAGGACGAGAGGTGAAGAAGACGTTGAGATGCGAAGAATCGCCGCTGCTTTTTTTGGGCGGAGTTCATGCAGGTCGACACCTCAGGCAGCAGACCGTCTGTACACATATTCATACAATAAGCACTGAACACTCCAATTTCTTCAACTTTCTTGTGAATCATTGGTTACTCTTCCATTCTACGTGCACATATCACCCCCTTCCTGACCTCTCCTGCATGGTTCTCTCCAGAAATCCCACCAGCTTGTCGAATCCCTCCGGCTCCTTAACCCAATGGCCATCGTTCTCGGCGCCCTCAAACTCATCCCATTCCACCTCAACCGAGATCTGCCGTAAGATGCGAGCTGCCTGCCGACCCAGTTGCACAGACACCCACGCGTCGTCCGTGCCGTGACTCAGAAACACGGGAGTTGACAGCAAGAAGGTGTCACCGGACTCGTTTCTCCGTGACACCTCGGGTTTGCCGATGCTGTCGGGGAACAAACGAGACACGAGTGACTGGATCCGCGTCCCCTTGGGATGACAACTGGGCGACTCGACCGTGTCTGGTTGTCCAAGCAGGTCTTCCAGCTGGTGGGCAAAAGGCAGCCAGCCGCAGAAGCCCAGGAACCCTCCCAGCCGCCCTCGAACACGCCCTGTCGCACAAAATAATGTCCACAAGGCGGTCGCCATTCCCTGGCTCATGCCTCCGAGATAGACGTGGCTCGTCTTGCCATCGAGTAGGTGGATCTCATTTTCCAAGACATCCAGGATATATGCGACCGACTCTCTCAAGCCGTCGACTTGCAACTCCTGTCGTACCTGAATGTCGGTCAAGGAATAGGCCTCGAACCAGGCGGACAAATCTTCCTGAAATCTGGAATCCCATCGTTCGCGAGAAGTCGGAAATACCCAGCGCCAATTTGGGAGAGAGTCGGCCAGGTTCTTGTTGCTGGAGGTGGCAGATGAGAAAAGCTCTTCGGCGAATTCCGGGCCATTACTACCGCGACCATGCAGCAATATTGCCGTATGGGTGTGAGGTCCCTTGGCAGGTTCAATGTGAAGTTTAGGAAATTCCATACTCTCTAGGCTTTGCGTTTCTATCCCTGTTTTTGCAAATACGGGAATCAAAAATCAAGCTGCGGTCTTGGGGAACGTCGGAAGGTCGCTGACAGACGACGACAGGGTTGCACTGCGGCTAAAGAAGGTCTGTGGGTTTCTGCTAATCGCTTGTTCTACTTTACTCTACTATTCTCGTGCTTTTTGACTTTTTATACCGATTCATATTTACTGACATTTGTTCAGGATACTTAGATCACCATAGCATTCAGAAAACAATCTATCCACCTAATCCGTTGTGGGCAGCGAGGCCATCAGCTCCCTAGGTCAGCATCATCTCTTCTCCAGGATCATCGATACCTCGCAGCAGGTACAGTCGACAGTCACCGCAATCGGCTTCTGGGAAACGAGTCTTTATGACATCTACGTATTCCCAGTATGTGACCAACAATTCGTACATGTCCCAGTCCAGGATGGCTGTAACTGTCACCTCGGGGCCTGACAGGTCAATCATGACTTTTCGAGGATCAAGGTTGCCCGTAGTCTGTGTCAAGGCGAATTTCATCAGCATATAGACCTTGACAAGATCACGATTCGGAGGAGCCGCCGCGAGGAAAGGAAGAAGATAATGCATACTGCCTCTCGCATTTTCGCAGCGACAAGGGTCGCCTCTGCAAAGCACTGCATGATGCCTACCGTGTTCCGGGTGGGGAATGGATCTGATATCATGCAGGATAGAGATCAACTGGTTGTGAATTGAAGCTTTCTGTGTCTCGTTCAGGGATTCCCATACAGAGTCCAAAGGTCGGCCGGAAACGCGGGACATGAGAAGAAAGATGCGATCACTGCATTGCTTGCGAAAACAGCCGCGTAATTCTGGAATTGGAAACCCCGGAAGACGATTCTTGATGAGCCGCATGGTCTTAATTTTCTTCATTTCCTCAATGCTGGAGATTTCGAAAACTTTTATGACAAGATCAGGGCCCAAGCCTAGGACAGCGCTCGAACCTCGGCGCGAAATGACCTCGCTCGATGCTATAGCTCTATTGAGAAGCTTGACCATGACATCCCATTTGCGATAATCCAGATAATAACCGGTGTCGGCACCAAGATAGAGCAATTCCTGTCTTTCCCATAGGGACATGCTTTCGCTCATGCCGATTCTGGATACCTCGTGTTCTGGAATCAGGAATTCATCCCTGACGTCCGATGATTCACCGATGGATACCACCGCAGCTCTAATAGCTGAGTCGAAGAATAGCTTGCGCAGTACCGGATAGAACAGAGAATGTCGCTTCAGTATGTTAGTCAAGTCCACGTGAGGAACGGCTGCCGCTGAATTGAGAGCCTCGATGAACATTTGATTCAGTTGCCCACGAGCCATTAGCACCGCTTCTTTGACTCGAGCATCGTTTAGATATTGGTATAAACCCGGTCTAGAAGGCCTGTTATCTTCAGTTTGGTTTCTAGGCATTTTGAAACCGGCAAAAGTCTGACTGAAGTTGTATGAGCTGTTGTGAAAGGACTGTGAGATAATCAAAGGACAAGGGGAACAATAGCCCTTTATATATATACAGGATCACATTCCATGAGGTGTACATTTCGCAGAGGAATTCCGGCAATTTCTATGGTGAATGGAAATTCCAGAGATCTATGAGAGGTGAAAGAAAGGTTAAAGCATAGGTTGGTAAAATCACTTGAATTCACAATGCATAACAGATTCAACCCAAAAAGACCGGTTGCAGCTCTTGTGCAGTCTAGATACTCGATAGGCTATTATATCATATCTAAACAATTGACAAGCATTTGGCAACACTTCGGTTGATGGTTTTTGATCGCGCCATCCTTACAGTCCTAAGCTTTCGATTTCAAAAGCCGACTTTCAACTGCCATCTTTCAAAAAGGGTACTAGCCTGTCAAGAGCAGATTCTATACCCCGGATTGTACTCTCATAATCTTGCCTCCTTCCTTTCTCCGCTTCGGTGGGTCCCATAATTTGACTGATGGTCTCTATGTCTTGATCCTGGACAACCCTTTCAGAGAATACCGCTTCCGATAACGGTCTCAAAAGGCAATCTTCAATCACCATTGAGTTGACGTATCCAACGAAGGAAAATAGATTCATCTAATAGAGTGAGCCTTTGATTTGGATGCTCCCTTAGAGGTCAAGCGAGCTTTACCTTGTAATATCGCTGGAACTGGTCTACCATACGGGCAGCAGCAGCTTCCTCTTCCCGTGAAAAATATTGCTTGTGCAAATAGTTTCGGATGCTTTGAACGACCTGTTCTTCGCATTCTTTTGGAAGACCGGAAAGTGAATCCACCACATCTTTCAGCGTGTCTCCTACGTACTTTGTTCGTAGAACTTTCACGAGCCCGTTCATGAAAGGCATGCCAACGACCTGAAATATATCCTCCGCGGTGTCGATCATGGCACCTTGGGATATCTTCTCATTGACGGTAGTATTGGTGGTCTCACTCTCCTCTTCGCGCATGAAATCTGAGAACGTGTTAAGAAAGCCCGGGTTTCCACCTTGATGGCAAAGCAACAGGTCGTCGATTTTTGCTCGCACGCGTTCTCGGAGGCTTTCTAGGTTTTTCTGCACGATTGTCACTCTCAAAGACATCAAAACATACTCATCGACACAATGACTGAGGGCTTCCTCGATCAGTTCCTCGGTCACCCTCCAAACCTCCTCAAAATGCGTGTCGGTGATTTTGCTCCACTTAACCGTTTCTTGAATGAAGGTCACGGACATAGGTCCTTCTGCGAATTCGCTAGGAGCTTCCTTCCCCCGAAAACATCTCATAGTGTGAGCCGCTTTTTCTTCAAACCTTTTCCTAATCATTGGATCTGGCAGGCCATGATCCCAGTACTTCTTCACAGTGTTCTTGGGCAAGAATGAACTCTTCAAAAGGTCGGGCTTTCTCGCTTCAGTCAAATCAGATTTCTCAACTTCATAATCCCTCTCTTCTTCGCAGCCTGCTATGTCTTCAGGTGACTCGACTTCATAAAGTTCGGAGAGTGTTCCGTTCGTGCAAGAGACTGTTTTATTCTCTTCGACAATGTCGCTCGTTCTCCCGCACAGCTCCATTGTGACAGTGAAAATTCTCGTTAACTCTCTAATGTTTGAGCGTAATCGGCTTATCTGCCTTGCCGCGTGGTCCTTGTCGGAGAGGCCAAAAAACCTCAAGAAGTTCTTATCCGTGTATGTGCCGTTCGCTGCATTGCGGACAAGGATCTCAAATTTCCTGGCCATGCCTTTGAGATAGTCTCGCTGTTCCTCAATAGTTCCAAAGTGAGGGGGCATTGCATCCAGAGACTGCTTGACCCTGGCTTGAATTTGACGTAATTCGGTCATCAAGTTCGGAAGATGTGACCTGATGTGTTGGAATACTGCCCGCTCCAGCCTAGTTCGTAGCGCTGCGATGCCCTTATTCTCTTCAGGGATGTCTCTCCATCTTCCCTGGTTAAAGAACTCTGCCTCTGTTCTCGTTCTTGTTGGCAGATCCACGTTTTTCTCATGCTTATCGCTTGACCGGTTCCGCAGCGCGCACCACCCGAGTTTCAATTTCATGTTCTCGTTTCTCACCAATTTGAAAGTTTTATCATTGTCGTATGCCTGGTCTGGATGTGTGATGACTCCTAGCGTTCGTTCCAAAGTCGGTATGAATTCCTGAACCTTCCGGGGTGTCACGTAACTGTTGATTGCTGAAGCAGCCGAAACAACCAGGAGGAGGATGTTTTTCCCGTCTTCGATATGAGTTTCCACTAGTTTCTCCACCAGCTCTCGACCGAGGTCATTCTGATCGCTGGTTGAGTAAGGATAGAGTCCTGGAAGGTCCAGAAGTGTGAAGTTCGGCTGGTCAGGACCATGAACTTCGATATTCAGGACACAGTCGCTGAACTGTTTGACATCGGAGCCTTCCTTGTCGGGTGTGATGCCCATCGAAGCGCTTGCCTTTTCGATGAGGGCTGGAATTTGGTGAAATTTGAAGTTACTCTCGCTCCAATCTCCGGCCTTCATGCGATAAGAGGTGGACTCAGATCGTCGAAGCGACAGCCTAATTGGAAACCGAGTACAGAGTTTAGCATCGATGGGCAGTGGGAAACCTGAGAGAGCTTCTAAGACAGAGCTCTTGCCGCTGCTCTGATCGCCTATCACCACAAGCTCAGGGAGTTTGACATGTTTCTCAAGGTTTAGATCCCGGAGTTGATCGATCTGGTCTAACAACGACTGAAAACCGCTGCCCGCCGGCCCATCTGTGCTACTATATGCTTGGTGCATAATGGAGCCGGTGGCTGATGGTCCCGATATTATGCTAAGAGGTGTGTCGAAAGAGAAAAAATGAGTCAGAAAGTGGAAATATATGCGCGTGTCTGGGATGATTGTCAACTGATAGAAGTTTGGCTACGCAGAGAAATGAGGGAGGGACGAGGGGGTATTTATGCTGAACGATGCTTGTCGCTCTCCTGGGTACATAGGTACGCTCAGCTCCCCGTTCAGCCGAACGGTGGTGATACCACTTGCAATCAACTTAACCGCCGAGCTATTCTTGCATTTGAGGGGGAATGGTCAGCGCCAATATTAGCTCGTCGAAGCAATTGGTTACCGATGGCTTGGTGCAAGGCTCACAAACAACATGTCCTTCGTGCCTCGGCGGCTCGTACTGGCGAACCATTTTGCCCCCCAACATCCAAATATCCCTGCAAAGCGTCTATAGTATGGGATGGTATATCGGATGAGCAAATCGGAGCCTCGAGCGTCTGCGAGTGCCAGCGCAGACCTCCACTTTCCAATGGCGGCAATCAGCGTGTCGTTGCACTTCAACCCTGTCTCACTTCCTGTGTTATAGAAACATTTACCAGCGAACTGTTCGTTGATAAGTCGTAAATCTTACCTAAACGCTTGGCCTTGAACAATCCGCATCCAATTCTGGGGCGATTGAAGCGTGCCATAGGCCTGTGTGCAGGTTATTGGATCCTAAGATTGATCATGGCTCCCACATATTCACCCCGTCGCCAGACAGTCCCCGGATGCTGCAGTGTACAGGGAATACTCTAAGTATCAAGTCTCTCTAGTGCTATGTGGTAGTGACAAAAACGCATGATAGTTGGCTTCGTTCATACATCCATCAAGTAAACCATGTAAATTCAACCTCAGTAAATCCATTAGCGTATACCTATATACCGTCACATTTGAGCAATGCAACCTGAGCACAGTGAACCAGCGGCACGCGTCTACTCAACATCCTGAGTTGTGCCCATTACCTTATCCAAGCTCTTCTCAGCCGATTCCCACTCCCTTTGAATAACATCCAACACCCAGTCCCCTCGTGGCTTCAGCTTGAATTTCAGCTCCTTAGGCATAGTCATGAAACCAACCACCACCATCTCCCACGGATCCACCGCTTCTCCCTCAACCAACTCCACATCAAACGCCCACAGCAAGTTAGCAATCTGCATGAAGGTTCCGTCCGTAGCGACCCTCTTGCCCTGGCAGATCCGTCGGCCCTGTCCGAAGACCGGCAGCGGGAGGTCCGTCCGTAACTTGACCTCTGCGTCGGCGTTGTCCTGTCGCAGCCACCGCTCGGGCGTGAAGTCCTGCAGATCACCGAGCGACGGATCAAAGACTTTTTCGTCGCGACCGATAGCCCACGCGTTGGCCATCACAGTAACACCCTTGCCGATCTTGACTCCCTTGAATTCGTCGGCCTGTTCGGCACGTCGAGGAATCGAGCCCGGAGAAATCGGTCGCCAGCGGAACAGCTCGTGCGCCACGGCATCGATGTATGTGAGTTGAGAGCGATCGGAGAAGCGAGGAAGGCGGTCCCGGCCGACGACTTCATCGAGAACTGCATGGGCCCGGGCCATGAAGGACGGTTGGTGCAGTCCGGCGACGAATAGCCACAGCAGCTGGCGTGGGGAGGTCTCCATTCCACCCTGGATTGAAGTCGCGAGAGTGAAGGCGAGGTCAAGATCCTGGACCGGCGAGCCAGCGGGGGCGTGTTTCTCGGCAGTCGAGATGGCCTGCTTCGTGGCGTTCCAGCCCGCCGAGTCTCTGCCGTAGCGGAATAGACGCATGTAGAGGTCGACTTGGGCAGCGAAGAGTTTGTCGGCAGCACGCTTCCATGGGGACAGGAAGGCCGGAAGATGGCGCAGCGGGGGGATGATATCTGGCAGGCCCGGGTTGGCGGCGAGATGGGTCACCTGCGTTTGAGCGTCAATGACCTCGTGCAGAATTGGTTCCTCGAAGCGCGGAATGCGCATGCCATAATGCAGAGCCAGGATGACGCTTGACTGCGTGCGTTCCAACAGAGGATAGATAGCATCAGTGCTGATGACCGGGGTCTTCCGAATGGCGTTGGACAGATCGAAGAGCAGCTGTTTGGCTTCTAACTCCATCAGGGGCTGGTACTTTGAAGCAGCGGGGGCACCGAGACTGGGAGAGAGAATGCGGTGATGCAGCTTAAGGTGATCATCGTAGTCGTGCATCAGAGTGAATCGGGACTGCCCTGGATCGGCGCCAGTGATCATCTCCATGCTCACCGAGGCAGGGCGATTGCTGTACCATTGGCTGCGGCGACTGAAAAGCTCGGTCACAGCTTCATACGAATTCAGCACAACGATGGGGATGATCCCAAACAGTTTGGGTACGGCAATAGGACCATTCTGTTTGGCCCATGAATCCCAGTTCGCCAGCGGCCTCTCGATAGGGGAGCTATGGAGATCGCCGATGAGGGGAAGCTTGAGGAGCGCTTTACGGTCCTCTTTCCCGTGTTCTCCACTATTCTCAATCCTTCTGATGCCCAAATAGAATATTGTCAACACGCCTACGGCGAGGACAGCTATAACAGCAGACATGGAAGCCATGGGTGGCAGTCGGGGAGGAATGTTTCGCAACACTAGGTAATTCAAAACAACGAAGGATGCGATTTTTATTTTGGTCGGGGAAAGGAGAAAGCAGTTCGTGGCCCACGTCGCACGTCAACCAATAGGTACCGTGAACAGATGGGCGAAACAACCGTGCATGATAGTTGTATCATTGTGGGCCCAGTAGTTCCAAGGCCGTCGAAAGAACACCAATCCTGAATGGAGGATTCGATATGCCAACGGCCGAACGGTTTAAGTGCCAAAGGCCAAGCAGGACTAAGTCCACCCGCCAATAGAACTGCTGATCAAGGCACGAAGGATTCAACCGTCCGGACAGGACAAGGCGACAAGCCCTAAACCAAGACACTAACCCGCCTATGCCATTGTTACCGAGTTTGAGGCTTGCTTATCCCTGCTGATTCCAGTTTAGCAGCGCTAATTTTGACATGACATTTCCGTCAGACCCCGAAGGATTCAAGTCCCTGCTGCCGGCATATGGCATCCATTTTTCAGGCCTCACTAGTTTTCAGACTTTCCCCTGACCCTGCCCCAGAATGCGGCATGCAAAAATTATTTAAATACTTTGCTTTTCCAGAATGCTTACTGGATCAGTCAAGGACATGAAATGCCGGTCATCTTCCCTATCGAAACCCGCGCCCAGAGGGAGGTGCTCGGCGTGGCTCTCGCCTTTTCCATCTTGGCCGTCATCGCAGTGTGTTTGCGTCTGCTAGCGCACCATCTTGCGCAGAAGAAATGGAGTCCCAGTGACCATTTCATTATAGCCGCCTGCGTAAGCCTACCGACCAAAATGCGTCAACTATGCTAAGATGAAATGTGTCGATGCAGTTATTTGCCGTGGGTCTCCAATCTATCAGCATCACCGGCGTCTACCAGGCCGGCATTGGGTATGACCATGTGACGTCAATCGCGGCCGTATATGGCCTGGGGCCCATCACGAAGCTGCTGCAGTTGATCATACCACTGCAATTTCTGTGGGTGCTGAGTCTCAGTTGCACCAAGATCTCGATCCTGCTGCTCTATCTCCGGATCTTCCCAGTCACTTGGCTTGTGGGGGTCGCATGGACCACCATCGGCGTGATCGTGGCATGGGCCATCGCCACAATATTGGCAGGATGTCTGATCTGCCGACCCTTTGCCTTCAATTGGGATCAAACCATCCCCGGTGGATCTTGCGGGAATCAGGTCACTTCGTTCACCGCGACAGGGGTCATCAATCTTGTCACTGACGTGGTGGTGTTGGTGATTCCTATGCCTTTGCTATATCGATTGCAAATGGCAACGTATAAGAAGGTGACATTGATCACGGTCTTCGGACTAGGTCTAGTGTAAGTCATTGTCATCTCATATCAACGAAAGCGAACCCAACCTAACCTAGAGCCAGCACCTGCATCATCAGCGCTCTTCGTATCTCCGTTCTGTCGACCATGGACTTCAACGATATCACCTTCACGCTGCCACGAGCCAACATCTTCAGTGGTGTCGAGCCCTGCCTCGCTGTTATCCTCGCCTCCATACCCTTGATGCGTCCCTTGCTAGGACGCTCGAAATACACACCCGAAGTCACGGCCCGACGACCAACCAAAAGCTCGGCTCCATCAGGGCCCAAGCCCGCTGACGGCGATGGATTCCAGCCGCTGCAGGACAACTCGAGCCAGTTGTGTCTACAGCCTATGGCAGGAAAAGCGGTACAGAATTCAGCTTCGACGGGTGGCTTGAGTGGTGGAAGCCAGGAGTCACTCGACACTAGAGACACGCTGGATCAGCAACAAGATAAGAATGGCGGGATCAGGGTGAGACATGAATGGACCGTACATTCCTGAAGCTTTGCAGCGGTGTATTCTATAGAATATGTCAGTTAGCACGAAGTTAGGATACTTATCAAAAGTTTATCGCTAAATAATAAACGAGAGATAGCTTTGGGTGGCTCGTTGCGAAGCATGGTATTAGAGAAAGAAATCTAGAAGGTTGCATCTTCCGAGATACTCTAAGAAGGACAGCGTTATCACGTGGGAATGACTGCCGAGATATCAAGGCTTCATCGCTGGCGACCATTGCATTTATTAATAGTAAGGCACAAAACGTCTCGGAGGGACGATAGATCACCTCTGGTGCATTGCACACAATTTAGTTACACTTTCCAAGAAGTTCCAAAACATTCCAAATAATCCATCAAGGGAGTTCACATATCAAATCCAAATTAGGACTGTTTCAGACATTCTTCAAAATTAGATAAATGCACAAGATCAGCGTAGTTCATCCATCACCCCCAGTTCTTCTGGACTGTCTTCGAAATCAGAAGGATGCAAAAGACGACCATTCACGATCCGACCCAGATGTGTCTTATGGATATCTCGACAATCCTTGCGTATCTCCGACAGAAAGATCCTCAGAAACTTCAGAGGGCTCTGCTGGAAGGGCGTTTTGGATTTGTTGCCCCCTTGGAGGATGAAACCGTCCGCAACAACAACCAATCCTTCTGACGTTTTTTCCCAGGCTACACCCAAAAACTCACATAGTCGCTGATATTCCGAATAAGAGTTCAGATAAAGCTGTCCGGCGAGCAGATTAAGCAGGAGTCGGAGAGTCTCGGGGACTTCGATCTCGCATGGCTCTTTGGAAACATTGTAAAGCATCAGTCTATCCAGGGAAGGAAAGTTGCGGTTCTGGCGCGGTGTATAGACATGGAGCGTGACGCATTTTGATTGAGTAACGCGTTCAATCACATTCTGGGCCTCGAATGGACTAATTATTCCCATGTTGGTTATCACTCGTTTTCCAGATGAAGCGTCGCGCTTATTGCTTGTCAAGATCCACCGGACCGGCCGCTGATAAGAGTCTGCAGTAAATTTTGTGCCTCGGAAGGGTTGAACAGTGATGGCGAAGTCCTTTGTCACAAGCAAGTCACAGGGGAACTGAGATACGTCCATAAATGATGCTGCAGAGGTGTTTCTCAACGTCTGGAAAGCAGGGCTATATAAGCCTTAGAGTTGGGTTTGATCTTGCCCGTGGATACAAAGTCGTACAAATCGGAGTGCACTTGATGCTTTTGAGGAGTTACTTCTGGCGGCCGTTGAACTTCACGTTCGCGTTCAACCTCTGGCGCGAGCTCACGTTCTTGTTCTTACTGAAGCGTTGCGGATGCCAGGTTGGGGTTATCGAATTCCCGGCACCTTTTTTCAATCATCTCCAAATTCTCGTTCACATCCGATGTTTCACAGATGGTCATGCTATCCCCAGCTCCAGGGCTATATCGTTGCTCGAGGCTCTGGCATTCGGGTTCTAGAAATTCTTTGGCATGGGACGAGATCAAGGCTCCGGACTTTCTGTTGTGAACATCGCACCATATCTTGTGTTGACGCTCAAAGCGCCTACCTTGGACCGCCCACAAAGGTATGCTGCGTCTGATTTCAATCCAAGTCTCGGAAACTGCCCAACAGAGAACATCCGATACGTGGATTTCCGAGCTGCTATCCTTGCCACGAAGCTCCATGATCTTGAATCGTATTTCCGGAGGGACACAAAAGACAACGGAATGCCCGTTTCCTAGTTTCCTCATTCTCATACAAGCTAATGATCTAGTTAGCCTTTCCTCCATATTATTGACGACTTTTACATTCTGAACTGCTCACCTTGAACCAGCTTGTCTTTCGTAATACCAGGGCCCAGGGTAACAGCTGCTATAGTGGAGACGCAGAATTGTGGTAAGCAGTCATCAGCTCACCAAGCCGACCGCACGTGTCTTCTTTCCCTCCGTGATCGCCTAACCAGCGATCGAGGTTTACTGCGACCCAATCCTCCATCGCAGCAAGATTGAAGATTCGATACTCGGCATCAATCATGTCCAGCACCGGAAGTTCTGTAGGCTTGTACAAGTAAAGCTTCAGCTGAGGTTGGTATTTTCAGAAAGCTGGATTTCTAGCATTGCGTCGATCTCGAATGCTCTCAACGTGATTATCGAGATTTGGGAGTTCATGATAGATATCCTGCGTGAAATTTAACTCCTTCAATGACTGCATATCTGGCTGATTTTCTCGTTGCATAGTTTCTTTCCATCTGGTCTTGATTGTATCATTTGTCTGTCTTAAACTCTGTTGAACGGATTCGAACCATGAAGGCTCATCAGTTAACCCTAGCTTGAGCAATCGTCGAGCGACTTTCGCATTCATCAGATACAGGTTCTCACTCGTCATTTCCAATGGGGATAGTTTGATGATAGAGGTCATGAAGAAAACCATAAAGCTTTTGTACAGAACATCAGACTCTCTTTCTCTGTAAAAGATCAATTGAAGTACCACTCGCACCAGCAACCATAGAGCAGTTCTTCGCCACGGCGAGCGACAATTGCTCCACAGAATCTCTTCACGGGTGTTCTTCTGAATCTGCAGCGCATGAACGTCAGTTGATCGGGGACGAAGGATAGCCATAAGAAATTCTGTCACCATCTTTGGGTGCGTCGTATCTCGATCCTCATTATGCATTTGACCTGCTTTTTTCACCTTCGTCATTGTGTCCGGGGCAGCCTGGTTGCTCATTCTGGCAACAGTTTGGGAGATAGCTTCAAGGAATCGGGTATCACTAAAAGTGCTCCGGTCGAATGCGAGGGTAGGCCCTGGGAAAACCCGTTGGAGACGACCGACTGTCGACAGGACATCTCCGTTGCGAGGAGATAGTTCAAAGGATTCCACATTGATTGCATTCTCGGTCGCCGTGAGCAAGATTGCTGCATTTTGGTCTCGAACATGAATAGGGAGAAAGCCACCTGGGGTCTCGTTAAATCTGCTTACGAAGATTGGGGCCTTCTCTACATACCTTCTGTATCCAAATTATGCAGAGCCTCTTTCAGCTGTCTCTCATTCACTTCACCTTTACTGTCAAAAATAGCTCTCAGACGGTTCGTCATTGAAATCGCTGCTGTAATGATACCGGCATCTGGGCTCGGGACATGGGAACTAAAGTCACGCAGGGCATCACAAACTTTGTCGAGGAGGCTCATTTCGTACTCTGCGTGGTAGTCATCGGCCTGTGGGAGCTTTGGAGGAAGGAATACATGATGAAATAAGTACATGCTCGCTGATAAAGTCATACGTTGGGGTGCTGCAGACGCCATGACTAGTAGTGGCTTGATAGAAGCTCTGTAATGGAGCTTGTTTCAATGGGGTGCTTCACGACGGTGGATCAATGAAGGTAAGGATAATGTCAAACTGTTGACAACAGAATGGCACAGATTGATGTCCTTTCTTCTTCTGTCAAACACAATTTTTGCGTGAAAAATACAAACTGATACAGAAAAATAAAAGTTTTAATCAAAGCAAGAGGAATATCAGGGGTCCAATGGAGATGGACTGGCTATCCAAGAATAGGAAGAGCACAAGTAGACGAAAACGAGAGTGAGAAGAATATGACGAATAGGGAGGTAAGAATGAAGATGAGGATGAGGATGAGGATGAGGATGAGGATGAGGATGAGGATGAGGATGAGGATGAGGATGAGGATGAGGATGAGGATGAGGATGAGGATGAGGATGAGGATGAGGATGAGGATGAGGATGAGGATGAGGATGAGGATGAGGATGAGGATGAGGATGAGGATGAGGATGAGGATGAGGATGAGGATGAGGATGAGGATGAGGATGAAGAGAGATGGGAGAGGAGAGAGAGAGAAAGTGCTTGGGGGAGGGGAGAGGTCACGAGGGAAGACCACGTCCTGAGGCAAACAAAGTAAACAACATTCACTAAACTGCCAGGCAAGGTACTTGCCTCTTACCACGTTGATCTTTTTCAGTCCTCCAGTCCAGCAGCTAGCCAGGCAAAATCTTGGTTTTGTGGGAAGTCGCCCAACCTGCGTCCCGTTCATAGTCCTCACCTTTACTTCAACAAACGTAATTCATTCCCAAATCCAGGTAGAAGCTCGATTCATCCACTGTTTCTTCTTACTCTGCTTCAAAAGTAGGTCCATACAATTGTCTTGGTCCCCAGGGTCGTCAACTCGGTGTGATCCTCAAAAACATGCCACATTTCGCAAGCATATATGGATAAGTCAGCCTACCATTGGTTTATATACTACATCTGAAGCTTCTCTATCGTATATATTTTTGGCACCCAATCCCCACCAAGCGCAAACTAATCCTTCACTTCCTTCACCATGAGCCAGGTAGGAACGATTTGAACTACCCACAAACCAAGCCTAGAAAGATATTAACTTCAAGCAACGAAGGCAGAAGAGAGTCCACTTACAACAGCGCCTCTGACCCCATCATACTCCACTTCGTCTGAACGGCATACCCCAATGCTGCACCACCCGTATTCACGGCCTTCAAGAAACCGGTATACCGGGTCAACTCATCGACATCCTCCGTCAGAGTGCCGATGAGCGCATACATCCACGTTTGGAAAGCATGGTCAACAAACCTGCCCTAGATTAGCGTCACTACAGGTTCCAGGTTGGACGACACTTACCCCTTGACAAGGATCAAGAGAAAGCTCGCATAGAACTCAGACTGTGCCCAATCCAGGCCCACCGGGTTAGTCTTGGAATAATACCACTGCACAACCGTATCCCACACCCATGTCAAAGTGTACAGCGCATAGATGGCAAAATACGACCAGCGGAATTTGGTCGATCGACTGAGTTTCTGGTAGTCGAGGAAGACACCCGCTGCGAAGGTTCCGGCAACCCCTGCGAACGCACTCGTGAAAGAAGTAAGGGCTCTTCCGCGGACAGAATGATAAATTGCCGTAAAGGTGCTGTTGTAGGAGAGAAACCATTGCGAGTAGATGAAGAGGGGAAGGAGGAGGAGCATCTTTTGCATCTGGTCAGTTTGATTGAGAATTGATAAACGATCGATGACAGTGGCCAGTACCTCTCGTCTTTTCACAGCACTAAATACTCTCTTCGCCTCTTGCCATGCGTTTGGCTGCTTCTTCGACAAAACCTTCACACCGTCGCGACGAATGACTTGATGCGGCCGAGATATCAAGAGAGCAATGAAGGGTCCACAAGCGGCAATTGCGATGAGAGGGATGTATGTGACTAGGAGGAATGTGAGCTCGTGAGCCTGAAAGCCATTTTTCAAGCTTACCCGGAGTAACAGCGCCGGCTTCTTTGTTCGACGCGTTGAAACCAAGAGCAAGAGCACCTCCGACTGACTGACCCAACGCGATGGAGGTGTACCAGATAGCGACTGTTTCGTTAGACATCCACTCGCAGACGTTCCCCATATCACCACTTACTAAATCTGCCCTTAAAGTCTGGCTCTGGATACGCCAGCATTATTGCAGCTTGAACAACCCTATCCGAAGCCAATAGATTCAGTATGTTTCTGAGCAGCCAAAGTGGAGAATATACCAAAGAAGCGCCGTAGTAAATCCCTGCAATGCAGAAGAAAAGTACATAAGCCAGGTATTGCCAAACATATTGTTGCAATACAGCGAGGCACCATTGATGCTGAATCCTATGACTCCGAGACTCAATACGATGCGCTCCCCCAAGACGTTCACGAAGACGCCAGTGAGAAGCGCAAAGATGACATTGAGACCATAGGATAGCCCAGACGTGATGTTCACCAGTAGTGGGCTCTTCAACCCTCCCGCGCCCAGAGCATTCAGCGCCCCGTACATTCCTGGGCCGCAGAAGAACACGCCCGCAATAACCAGGGCTTGGAATAACGTTGAGCGAAAGAAAGGAATCCTGGATGGTGGCAAGGGTGGTGAGTCAATTTCAGAGGGCTCAGATACCTCTTGAGCATCATTCTGCGCCTGTTTACCATCCATCCTTTTCTGGAAAACTTGCTTGTCTGCTTTCAACCAGGGATATAATGCCTGCAATTCGGTCAAATTGCTCCGAAACCTAGGAACGCAATATCCATACTATATACGAGTCAAACTTCATGATACCATGAATCCTGATGGCGACTAAGATCACATCATACCCAACTATTGTAGTGCCATGCAGCAAGTATGCAACTCCCGATAGGACAAGGTCGTTAGGAAACACGCGATTAATAATATAAGATACCAGGATCCAGCCAGACTGTCGGCTTATTCCTCTTATTCCTTTTCCGTGGGGTGGTAAGCAGCAAGGGTAGCAAATCAACGTATATAGCGGCATGACTCGCCGTGGTCGACTACCAACTAGCATCACAGACGGTTTCCTTTATGCAACCTATCCATTCGATGACGCCATTCGTACTAACGATTCCCCGGAAATATTCCGTCTTCTTTACTATATATTCTTAAACAGTTCTGTACGAAAGAAACAAAATAGCCACATCTTCCAGGGTAACCGGATTCCAAATGGCTCCAACTCTTACCGTCAATGGCCAGCCCGTCGAGGCTTACAGCGACACTAAGCCGACCACCATCCAGTACGATGCCACTTCAGAGCTACCTGCAGTTCATCAACGAGCGCTTCCTCCACGGCCGCTAGGGGATCACATACCTCCTCGCGGTATCCGTGAGCCTGTCAACGTTCCTCAGGATCGTGGTCTCTCCGCAGACCCCAATCTCCCGCATCTGCTCGCCAATGCCGAACGAATTGATCTGACACCGTCGCTGGGCACTCTTCTCATCGGTATCCAGCTTTCGGCGTTGACAGATGAACAGAAAGATGAGTTAGCGCTGTTGGTGGCTCATCGTGGCGTTGTCTTCTTCCGAGATCAGGACATCACGGCCGAGCAACAACGCGAACTATTTGATTATTATGGTATTGTTGCATCCATCTCCTTAATTTGTATCCGGTACATGTTCGACTGATAAACAAGGAAAGGTATTCCTGAGCTTCTTCCGGACCCTGAAGACGAGAAGGCTGCTGGAAAGCCCATTGTCAATGGCATTCAAGAGCAGGAAGAGTAAGCCTGTAGAAAACTTTTAGATGCGAACTACTAGCCATGCTCATACGTTTCAGGGACTACCGTGGAGTCTACGTTCACTTTAAATGGCCCTTTGCCGACTTTCACGCGGATAGTAGCTTCCAAGCGAATCCTCCTTCATTCTCGCTCCTGAGAGTCGACGAGCTGCCTCCCACCGGCGGAGACACTGCATGGTAAGCAATATCCCACCTCCAGTATACCTTCAGTGCTCACAACAACAGGATCTCCGGATACGGCACGTACGAAACCCTTTCAGGACCACTTCAACATTTTGCAGATGGATTGAAAGCATGGCACAGTTCCGAGGTAGCCCATCCCTCGAAACCTACATCCATTCCCATTCACTGCTAACCCCGCCAGCACGTCTACGACTCCGTTCTCAACCACTGGGGCAGATCGCCTCAAGAAAGACCAGTCGAAACCCTTCACCCAGTCGTGACCACGCACCCGGTCACCGGATACAAAGTCCTGAACTTGAATTCCGGGTTCGTCACACGAATCGACGGTCTCAAGCGCTATGAGTCGGATAAGATCCTCGAATTGCTTTTCACTCACATCCATACGGCTCAGGATCATACGGTTCGTTTCCGCTGGGAGAAGAACTCGGTGGCATTGTGGGATAATCGGTGTGTATTCTTCTATCCAAAGGTCGTTTAATAAACTATAGAGGCGTGCTGACCGAATCCAGTGCTACCACGCACCGTGCCACGCATGACTACGCCCCTCTTCATCGTCATGGAGTGCGTGTGACCATTAAGGGGCAGATCCCCCGTCATGTTCCGGAGAGTGAGAGTAGAAAGAAAGCGGTTGTGAAGGCGCTAAAGGAGGGGAAGGTCTATGCGGTTCATGATGAGAATACGAGGAAGGGGAATTATCATGAACGAGGGTTCCCGAAAGTATAGTTCGAGTTTCTTAATATTGATTGAACAGTTTTTCTTATAGTTATAAAATTGAGATGCAAGCATTTATAGATCTAGAGACAGTCCGCAAGTAGATACGAAGAACACATATGGTATGTATCGAGAATCCTTGCCCAAAATTCGTTCCAATCGATTGATAAATGAACGAATACATCTGAGAAAGAGATACAGGAGATAAAAAAAAAATTGAAGTAGATCAAGGAAAGGATTACAGTAAAATCAATTCAGTCCGTCAAAGCTTGAATGCGCAGAAGGCTTATTTGACACATGCACAATTACAGGAACTACAAGTGTTCTACAACGTTAGAAAAATCCCAATGCTACAATGCAGGTATCTCCAAGTATACACGATGCGCAACACATCCGGAATGACTCCGAATGGCCACGGAATCTATACCATTATTGGCAAACTGATTGGAAGAACCATGACTACAAATTAATCTGAAGTTTCAGCCAACCCAAAGTCGGGCATTGCTAAGTCCAGGCCCCTATTAGAATGAGTCACTGCCACTGGACAGACTTTCCCCAGATGCAGAGTCAGCCGGGTGACTCTGCATCTGCATCCGGCTCCGCTCCGAACTCCACAGTGACCCTGGGTCCACTTCTCAGACTCCTCGACCGGTCCAGTCTTTGCTGCAGGATTGTGGTGACAATGTGTGAACTAGATTGATTATTATGTGCCAGTAAATGGATCTGTTAAAGCATTAACTTGGTGTAGAATTGAAAACGCAAGAACACCGATTCCGGAGTGAGTGGTCTAAACATCCTATAGGTAATTCAGGCGATGACATGACAATCTTATCGTCTGCGGCCAAATTCAAAGAGACAGAGCCGATCTGCGGACGGGCCGATATTACATAAACGCCCACCTCCCGCAGCCAATCACACCACGCGCAATCCGACATCGGCCGGGGAGGGACTGCGCAACTCCGGAGTCACGTGTCCCTCCACGCAACGAGCTCCCCAGCGGCAGACCGAAGCTTATAACCTCGCAACGTCCGTCCTTTTTTCCTCTCTCTTTCTCCTCCATTGTCAATTCATCTGAACTCTCTCCCCTCTCCACTCTCCCTCCCCATCTTCCTCCTTTTCTCCTTCATCAATTCCTTTCCTCCGTTTCTTCTCTTCACACACACATCCTTCACAATGGCTTCTCGTGGACTTCCCCGGGCCCTCCGCCTGACCCGTGTCGCTGCTCCTCGCTCCGTCGTCTCCGCCGCCCTCCCCCGGCCCGCTCTGGCTAAGGCTGCTGCCAATGCCATCCCCCGCGTCTCCCTCCCTACCACCGCCGTCCGTGGCGTGAAGAACATGTCCTTCGCCGGTCACTCCGAGACCGTCTACGAGCGTGAGGACTGGCCCCGTGAGAAGCTGCAGGAGTTCTTCAAGAACGACACCCTTGCCCTCATCGGCTACGGCTCCCAGGGTCACGGTCAGGGTCTGAACCTGCGTGACCAGGGTCTCAACGTCATCGTCGGTGTCCGCAAGGATGGTGCCTCGTGGAAGGAGGCCGTCCAGGACGGCTGGGTGCCCGGCAAGAACCTGTTCGACGTCAACACCGCCGTCGAGAAGGGTACCGTCATCATGAACCTGCTCTCCGACGCCGCCCAGAGTGAGACCTGGCCCACCCTGAAGCCCCTCATCACCAAGGGCAAGACCCTCTACTTCTCCCACGGTTTCTCCCCCGTCTTCAAGGACCTCACCAAGGTCGAGGTCCCCACCGACGTCGACGTGATCCTCGTCGCCCCCAAGGGTTCCGGCCGTACCGTCCGCACTCTCTTCCGTGAGGGCCGTGGTATCAACTCCTCCATCGCCGTCTACCAGGACGTCACCGGCCAGGCCAAGGAGAAGGCCATCGCCATGGGTGTTGCCGTCGGTTCCGGCTACCTCTACGAGACCACCTTCGAGAAGGAGGTCTACTCCGACCTGTACGGCGAGCGTGGCTGCCTGATGGGCGGTATCCACGGTATGTTCCTCGCTCAGTACGAGGTTCTGCGTGAGCGCGGCCACACCCCCTCCGAGGCTTTCAACGAGACCGTCGAGGAGGCCACCCAGTCCCTGTACCCTCTGATCGGAGGCAACGGTATGGACTGGATGTATGCCGCTTGCTCCACCACCGCCCGTCGCGGTGCCATCGACTGGTCCGGCCGCTTCAAGGACAACCTGAAGCCCCTGTTCAACGAGCTCTACGACAGCGTGCGTGACGGCACCGAGACCAAGCGTTCGCTCGAGTACAACTCGCAGAAGGACTACCGTGAGAAGTACGAGAAGGAGATGCAGGAGATCCGTGATCTCGAGATCTGGCGTGCCGGAAAGGCCGTTCGGTATGTTTTATTTCATTCGAAAAGAAGAAAGAAAAAATGCTAATTCTATCAACAGCTCCCTCCGTCCTGAGAACCAGAAATAAATGTAATGCTATACCAAGGATGGGAAAAGTTATGACTGTACCATGAATTGTTTTAGGAGTTTAGTTAATAATCATTATCTTTCATGTTCATCATCGTCCTATCTTTCTAGTATCTACATAGCCACAGTACACACTCTGGACTAGTTATCTGACGTGATGACTCACCTCGGCACATTCCGTGTCTGGGGTCTCCATATCCCCTCATTTCCCCTCCTCATCTTCATCCTCAATCCTCAATCTTCACCATACTCTCCATAGACCATACCACCATCCAAAGAGCAACCCAAGAACCACCCAAAATGACCAAAACAATCCAATCCCTCACCCCAACCGCCATAACCACCGCCCACACGCTCATAAATCCATACATCCACAAAACACCCCTCCTCACAAACACCACACTGAACAACCTCGCCTCAACACCCCAATCCGCGGAGTCACTGCAAGGCACCGAATGGGCAGGCCAAGCGCCCGCGAATCCGACGATCCGGTTCTTTTTCAAATGCGAGAATTATCAGCGCGTGGGGGCGTTCAAGGCCCGGGGTGCTTTTCATGCTTTGTTGAGGTTGATTGAGAGCGAGGGGGAGAGTGTTGTTCGGGGGAGGGGGGTTGTTACGCATTCTTCTGGTTTGTGGTCTTTCACCTTTCTTTCATCTGTTCAATTGCTCTGTTTTTTTGAAGATGGATGGATGGATGCATTTGTATAACGCAAAGCTAATATATCCCCTGTGGTAATAGGAAACCACGCACAAGCCCTCGCTCTCGCTGCCCAAACGCTCAACATCCCGGCCTACGTAGTCATGCCGCGAATCAGCACGGTCTCCAAGATCTCCGGAACGAAGGGGTACGGCGCGGAGGTGATATTCAGCGGATCGACGAGCACGGAACGCGAGGCCGTAGTGGCCGAGGTGCAAGCCAAGACCAACGCCTTCTTGATCCCGCCGTATGATCATTTCGACATCATTTGCGGGCAGGGGACCACGGGACTGGAGATGCAGGGACAGTATGCGGCGCTGGTGGCGGAGAAGCCGGGTCTGAGTGTCCATGGACCCCGCAGTGAAGGGCAACTGGATGCGGTGATCACCCCCGTCGGCGGGGGCGGGTTGAATGCGGGCGTGGCGACGTTTTTCTCCGACAAGTCGACGAAGGTGTTTGGTGCGGAGCCGAGCTTTGAAGGCGGGGATGATTGTCGACGCGGGCTGTTGGCCGGGGAGAGGGTGCAGGCTGTCAAGACGCTGACGATAGCGGATGGGCTGCGCACGCCGGTGGGGGTATTGAACTGGGAGGTGATTTCGGACAGCAACAAAGTGGCCGGGGTGTACGCCGTGACGGAGGCGCAGATCAAGGCGGCCATGAGGCTGGTGTTAGAGCGGATGAAGGTGGTGGTAGAGCCGAGTGCGGTGGTGGGTTTGGCGGTTTGTTTGTTCAACGAGGACTTTCGACGCATGGTTGAGAAGGAGGCGCCGGAGGGGTGGGATGTAGGCGTTGTGTTTAGTGGTGGGAATACCACTGTCGAGGCGATTGGCAAGCTATTCACTTGAGACGGATGTCAGCGTTGGCCAGAGGAACGCCATATACTGTACCTAGACGCAATCTTGTACAGATAGGAGGACACTGCACATACAGCATATAACATCACCCACAACAAAGTAGTCCAACAATCACCGTAGTTACCGCAGATCGAGCAATGCCAACCCCCAACTCAAGTAAACCACACACCATCCCTCGTAACCCGAAAGCCAAACATCCCACCATTCCTCCTCTCAAGACCCTCGCGCACTCTTCTCGGCCAATTCTCTTTCCCCCAGCCATTGACCCAGACCAGGAACCTCCCCTGCAGGACGACCTCTCTCCTCAACGCCGCCTGCTCCCCCTGCGCCGCCACCGCTGTCAACGAGTCTGGAAACGCCCTCACGCGATCCCTCTGCACCACAAGCCTCAGATCCGGGAAAACGCCCCAAGGCGGCGGAAGCGGTGACCGAAACGCTGGACCCGGAGGCCCTGAAGACCCCATCTCTTCCACCGGATTATACAACTCGAATGGGCCGGAGGGACGATGAGATCCATACCGCTCGCCTGCACTTGCACTGGCACCGGCACCGGCACCAGTACCCGTACCTGGCACAGTCCCTCGGTTCCACGCAGTACTCGTATAGACAACAGCGCAGCTAAACAACGTCTGCAATTCCTTCAACCTAGCAACAATCTCAGCATAGAGATCAGCAAGATAGAAGCTCTGCAAGAGGGCACGATCACGTTCGATCTCGGCATGCGGACGACCGATCTCCTCGGTGCGAGCGACCTCGTCGTGCAGTTTGTCCTGCCAGAAGAAGGCGCCGGCGCTGTCGATGAAGATGGCATGGAGGGGACGGGACGATGAGAAGTGGCGGGGGAGGTCGAAGAGGTAGGTCTCAAGATGGTGGAGGGTGGCCAGAAGGGCTGATGAGGTCTCAGGGCGGAAGACGTGGACGTGTTGGAGGGATGAGGAGAGTATGGATTCGAGGTCTGGGTTAGACGGTGATGGTGCAGACTCACTGTGTGGTTCGAGTCCGAAGCATTGTGGAAATCGATCGTGCACGATACCGCGAGCGATAGTTCGTAGTCTGTCGGCTTCAAATCTACCGTCCGTGTCAAAGAAGACAATGGCAGATTCATGCCCTCCTAACCTCTGTCCAGCGAACATGGCCGGCAAGACCGCCATGGCTGCGAGATAGTATAGTAACTGAGACTTCCCGGCCGCGGACGAGGTACTTGATATTTCGAGAACCGTGTCGCGAGGGACGTGAGTTGGCGCGGGAACATCCTCCCACGAGGGCGCATTCATGGGGATATCATCTTGAGCAGGGTCGTGTTCCTGATCATGAGCATATTCCTCGTCTTCGCCTTCGCCATCGTCCATAGCAGGGTCGGTCTCTTCCAATGGCGGCAGATCCGGATGTCCCTGGACCGGTTGCACAGGGGTCCTCTGCATGAACACATCCAGCAAGTCATCGATCTCCGTAACACCCAGTGGATGTCTCAGAGCACCATCCTCGACATTCTCGTAGATGGTTCGCAGGTCATGCAGGAGCTAGAGTCGTTAGCGTGTGGACATGCATGACAGTTCGACTGCTGACAACCAGAGGGGATCATAGAAATGTATTAATCTAAAGATAAACATCGCAGCAGACATACCTCGTCTAATCGTTCTTCGTGCACCTCGCCGAGCAATTTCTCCCCGAGCTCGGCGGCCATGGCTGACGACACTCCTGCCTATGCAGATTGACAAAATTCATAAAGAATCCGACATGATGACACAACAATTTACCCAATCATAATAAAACAATCAACCAGAAGATTCTGTCGTAGTCCCAGCCCGAAGTATGCACCCCAAGGGCAAATAGCGAAGTAGTTGTCGGAAGACAAAACCACCCGCCAAGAGAAACCGCAATCGCATCAAATCCGATCAGACCAGACCTCCCAACCAACCCACTTCACATCCTCCTCTATTTCCACCATCCTCGCGTCCTCTCATCCCAACCAAAAGAAATGGCGCCTCTCGTCCCCGTCTTTCACGCCGAATCCCTCCCCGACCATGTCAGCATCATTCGCAAGAACTTCGTCGAGCGGCGTCGCAAAGGCGGACCCGTCGAGCTGGAGAAATGCAAGCTCCTAGAAATGGTCCAGTACTCGTGCAATCCGCCACAGGATGGGATTCCCAAGCCGGGCGTGGTGGTTTGTAAGCCGGTCGTCAGGCTCTTTAGACGGTATGTTTCTTTCTGTCTTCTGTCTTTGTCTTGCTTGCTGCTTTGCAGATGGATTAGGTCTGTCTGGACTTGGAGAAGCTAAGCTAATTCCTCCGGTTCTGTTAGGTGCGCGAATGGATTGACCGTTGAGACGACTGCTTGGGAACCGATTCGACAGGCCGAAGAGGCGAAGCGCAAAGCTGCAGAGGGAGATTCGAAAGCTGGGAGCACATAGGACGATTGATCGTATTGCATTGCTACGGAGTTGGGAAGACGGGCGTTCTCTACATTTTGGCTTTGGATACCAACTACACATCTTTTTTTCTATCTTTATCAGCCCAGTTAAGCATTCCAAATCAACTGCATGGGTATCTTGACGAGTTATGGCTACAATTACAAAATGTCCAAACGCCGTGAAACCAATCCGCTCCTTCCGAGAAACATGCCCCCAATTATGTGCTCACCCAGTTCTCCACTCGGGGTAAATTCGGATTGTCCTTCGACCCGGGGGTCTTCTCCTCTGGTCTGCGATCCCGCGATCCCGTCGACTTGCGCCAAAGATCTCGTTCGCAGTTGATGATCGGTGGCAGCTCGATGCTGAGAGCCGTCTTGTTCCGAGCCGATTTGACATCTGCATCGGCGGCAGCCCCGGAGTCGATTTCCATGGGCCCTGAGGCTCCCGGCGCGGGCAGGCCCTTGGGCGTCTTCTTCAACATGGCCTTGATCGTCTTTTCAAACATACTATCCATGCTCTCCGTTCTCTTGCCCCATGCTTTCTTGTCGCGACCGGCCGCTCCAAGTTGATTGTCCTTGAACGCTGCGCGAGCCAGCTTGCGCAGGGCTTCTTCTCCGTGCCGACCGTCCTCCGTCGCGCGCTCGCGGATCTTCCGCGCATCTTGTTCTCTTTCTGTAAAGACGGGCGTGTGCCGGTAGGTATGTTTACTCGGGAATTCCGGGAAATGTTTCGGGATGTGTGCGCTTCGCACTCGGTCGTCTTCGCCGCTCAGCTGGGGTCCGAGAGAGGGCAGGGTTTTGAAGGAGTCGTCTTCCGGCGGAGGACTGGGTAGGAGTGTAGGAATCGGCTCAGAGGTCGGGGGAGGCTTAGTGTGCGGGATGAGGTCGTCCAGGCGCAGGGAATGTCTTTTCAACGCATGTTCGAAGTCTTGGGGTATAGGCTGGATGCGACGGCTCGATAGCATCGACTGACGGATATATGAGGCGAACTTGAGAAGATCTGAGCGGGAAACACTCATCAGCATCATGATTCATTTTGCTTTCTTCCTTCTATCGCAAACATACATTCTTCCGCGGCATTGTGGAATCCATCCAGCGCAACCGGATCAGCCAGGTCGAATCCAGATTGTCGTAGAGACTGCCCGATAGAGCGTTTCATCAAATGGTCGACCGAGGAGGCATCTGAGATCGCGGGTTCCGGGATGGCTGGGTTGACGGGATTCTGTAGACGGTGGTGATGATGGTAGGGGCGCTTTAGGCGCTTAGCATCTGGGCCATTTTTCTGGGCTGAGAGCGACGAGGAGGAGCGTTTGAGGGTAGGCTCCGAGGTGAGCATGGCGGCAAGTCGGGGATGAGGGTGAGCGTAGACAAGAGACGGCGTGACGAAGCCAAACAAGTCTTCGGGAGGTCACGTGAGCTATATACCTCAGGCAGCGTCAGGTATCCAGGCAGCGAATGCCAGGAAAGAGTATTCATAATAGTTGAACAACAAGATACATTTTTAAGTGAGAGAATAGTAAAATCATGACCAAGAATAGTCATGCTCATCAATAGACGGTAAACGAGAGTGAACATTGCACCACCAGGACCCTGCCGCATCCAGAATCCGTCAGGCCATCAGGCCACTCACAGCCGTCGCTTACGTGCGACCGGAAAGCTTCACCTCGACTTTCTCGAACATCATCACTTTCTCCCCCTCTCTGCTCTCCACCTCCACTCCCCCACCACCCACCCAACGCAGCTCATTCTCTGCTGCAATCACTTCGGATCCGCCTCTCGAGTCGCATTCTCTCTTCCATCTTTCACAATGGCCGGTGTCGCTCCTATCACTGGCGTACGTGATTCCCACACCCGAATGTTTCCGCTCGGCTTGACGGGAGGGCTGGGTTGAGCTTGAAATCAACTCCAGCCCACACTGCAGCTGTCAATTACAGAGATATTGCTTGGACAGATGAGCTGACTAGTTGTTATAGATGCTCCGCCGCAGCCTGGTCCTTGACCTGAGCACTGCTTTCGGTGAGTCTTGACCGATTATCCTCCATCCGTCACCCATTCAGCATGTCGCGAGCACACGATCGGAAAATCAAGACAGTCATGGACAGGCAGATCGACAGCAGAAACCTTCCCTCCAGGTCCCAATATCTCGCTGTCTTGACGAATACAAAACCACCTCCCACCAATGCTCCTCCGCACGTCAAAAACTAACCCCATCTTTCACCTCCAGGCTTCGGTACCACTTTCGGCTACCTCTGGTGGTACGGTACGTTATATCATCCCAGACAAGATCCTCCTCTCCTCCCAACAAACACCCTAACAATCAAATAGGCTTCCACCTCCCCCGCGTCCGCGCCCGTGACACCTACTACACCCGTCTCGAGCAGGAGCGCGCCGCCCAGGCCGCTTAGATTCGTTCATTTGATGGATCTGCACCGTCCGTCCTGACAACACTCGATACACGACAATAAGCTACCTCCGTTCCTGGATCCCGCCGAACGAAGTACCATCAATCACTATTCCGCATCCGATCAACTTTTTCAGTATACCCTGATCTGTTCGGAGAAGGACCGGCCGAGCCAGCCTTGTCAATGTCAAGTTTCTGTGTTCTCTATATCGGCTGGCCATGACCACATGTATCGCGTTATACCCTCGACTCAATTAAAGAGTTTAGTATCCCAAACGGACGGACGGATCATACCTACAGACAAGAGTGAATGAAATCGCATCAAAGTATGGGAGAAATGAAAGAAAGCCAAAAACATGTTCAATTACTCTCTCTCTCTTTATCTCTCCATTGTTTAGTTAGTTATCTTAAGTTGATTGGCTGTATATATAGCTGTTTTTCTTGTTCCCTACGGTACTCCAACTGGTTTCCTTTGTTGTTGCTATATCATCTCCATTATTCGTAATGCTTCTCCGGTGATCCTGATCTGACCCTGGAATGCATTGTACGTCTTAGGCATGTCCGGACGGTTCATGGCGTAGTGTAGTGGATGGATCCGTCTTCGTAGTATAATGCTATGCTATACTGAAGTATCCTTGGGTACTGACAAACTCTCTGATTCCTCGGCCCAAAAAGAACCGGACGTCGATATACTGCAATGGACACACTCTTTCTCTCTCTATAGAAGAAATCGAATTTGAAATCAGAAAGGTCAAAACAAAACCCCAAACTGACACAACCCGATCCAAGAGACTTGATAACAGCATCTCAAACAACATTAGATAATATATAAGATTAATAATAAAAAAAGAATCACCATACCATATATTCATTGCGTTCGTGAACAATAAAATCTATCCAGTCGCTAATTAATTCAGTTATAAAGAAAAATAAAAAAAGATGATGATGCACCAGAGATCAAACCCAGGATCCTGAGATCCTTCTACCTTTCCTTTAATTTCCTCCTCTTGCCGTCCGTAAATGATACTCATTTCCGCCGTAATTTCATCTCATCGCTCTCTTAACTTGGTCTAGGCCAGGCCAGGCCAGGCCATTTCAGCTCCGCTCAGACCAATTTGACAGACTGACGGGCTGACGCTGACCAGGACTCTTGAACCGACTTCTCAGCGCAAGGTCCAGGAGCAAGCAGTCACGGCTCTTTCTGGCTCGATACCATCTGCCTGCGCGTGTCCCATCCACGCCGAGAACGAGAGCAAATAGGCCAACCGAGTCATATTTATTTCATGACGCGCTCATACTGCACGCCTCGCACGGCCCCTCCGCCCATCGACGTGCGCACGTTCCGCTTAAAGGCATCGCGGTTCTGGCGGAGGTCATCGGCAGCTTCTTTATTGAGGGGATCGGAGGCGTTGGGCTCGAGGAACAGGAACTATATCACAGTCAGTCAGTTTAGCACACATCAAGTTATGCACCCCTGCACCCAGCAACAACAACCAAACCACACACAAAACAAAGCAGGTATGAGAGAAGTGGGGGGAAACAAACCTGCATGCCCACAATAACCGCATTCAAATTCAACACAGGCTTCCAATCCTCCCTGAGAATATTCAAGCAAACGTTCCCCTCCAGATCGATATTCGGATGGTAGATCTTCTGCGAGCACTTGACCTTAGGCGGGTCATGCGGGAAGTTCTGGTTCACGGCAAAGTTGAAGTGGAAGGCGCCGCCCTTGTACATGCCCTCGTCGGGCTCGATGGTGAGGATGAAGTTGAGGATGTCGTCTGGGTTCGGGAAGGACATTTTCATTGTGCTGCCGAGGGTGAGTTCGTTGAGGTCTGTTTGTCATAGAAAGCCCATTGGGTAGTTGGTTAGTGAGGTTCGTTTTGGGGGAATGTGTTGCCTTTCTGCCTTCTGCCTTCTGTCTTCGTTCTGACTTTGACTCTGACTCTGACTTTGCAAGGAATGGTTTGGATAAGGAACATTGAATCGTACCTCGTTGCACGCGAAGCTGAGCAGCCGTGACCTTCTTCTTCTTCTTCCCAGCAGCGCCTTCGGCATTTTCAGCTTGTTGCTGTTTCTGTTTCTGCAGACCAGCGAGAGAGAAAGTCAGCCCATATCCCCAAACACGCACACCACAAGCACACTCAACCCCGACAAGAGCAAGCCAACACAAGGAATAAAACATACCATAGACCATATCTTCAACATCTTGCAAACTCAAGAAACCGCCGCCACGCGACCCCAATCCTTAATCCTTCGGACGAACAAGAACAGAAGAAATAGAGCAAGCGGGAAAGGTTACTATAGCAAGCACTCCGCCAATCAAATTCTATAGAGAAGACCAAGAACCTCCTGAGCCAGGTGATGTCAAGAATGACAGAGAACAAGCAGCGTCAGACCTGCGGGGTCCAAGAGCAGTGGAGCGGCAAAGTGAAGGGGTTTTCTCCACTCGAACGGCGGCAGAAAAAGGGCCAGTGGCGCAGGGCGAGGATAGGCGAAGATAGCGAAGGGATTCCAGAGAGAAGAGTAAGAGCCAGGTAGGAGAAAGGAGAAGAAGGCTCGAGGAAGTCGGGAGTCAAAGGCGTGTTGTGCACAAGGTAAAAAGTACCGGGCCAGTTAATGATGGACAGCTGAAAAAGCATGACGGGGCAGCCTGACGCCATGGGCCATCACTCATCACCGCCTCCCAAGGCGGCAACTCCGCCGGATGCCTACTTTCGACTACGCCTACGGGGGCTGCTGTTACGATCAATCTACCAAGTAATTGTTCCTTTCACGGCCATTGCGCCATGAATGCATCCGAGTGATTCTAACCGCTAAGACTCTACTAAACATCAAAGTGTCTGCGGCCCTGTCAACCGTGTAAATCCAACAATGACAGTGTAGCAGATCAACAGGAAAAAAGAGAAAGAGGAAAGAAGTTAAAATGAAACAAAGAGGAAGAAAGAAAGAGAGAATAATGAAAAGAAAGGATGGAATAAAACAAGGACAAAGGTATGGGCATCGTATGTAGAATACAAAATTGCAACAAATGTGCCTGAAATCACTTCTCGACAAGGCAGACACCCTTTTTTTTTCTCATCACAAAAAAGGAGGCTTCTTGTTCGCTCTCTACCGCCGGGCGAAGCAGCACATGATACCAGTCTTACCCAGGAACCAACAGGCACCGATGAAACGGAAGAGCGCCATGATGGCGGTAGACCATAGAAGGGCCTGGAAGAATCGCTGTGTCCGGTCGGTAGCGGTATTCTGCAGAGTAAAAGTTAGTTTACGCTCTAGAGATCAAAAGTCCAGTAGGAAAAGACCAGTGGAAAAGGAGGAACTTACCGTGAAACCAAACTTGTCAACACCGTCACTGGTAATGCAAACAGCCATCAAGCCGTTGCTGAAGATCCAAAGCGTAACCAGACGCGTACGGAAACTCTTGTACGAATCATCCAGAGACTTCTCCTCGTGCTCGACGGGAGCCACATAAGGGGTCAGGGCGCGCTTCACGGTAGCTTCAAACTGACTATCGATATCGGCCTGCGGCTTGTCGATTTCTTCTATCACCGCTTCCTTGCCTTCCTCCGAGGTGGTCTTGGCGGAAGGCAGCGCATCGGCCTTGTCGGAACCCTTGGTACCCCACGAGACGTCGTGCCAGTTGCTGAAGGCATACACGTTGAGGATGTTGATGAAGGAAGACTGCACGGCCATGTAGGCGGGGAACGAAGTGAACATGTGCCAGGGGTCCAGGTACATGAACGAAGCAACGAAGTAGAGACCGAAGGTGGCAGCAAGGGCGATAATGATGATACCGGCACCGGTAGATCCGAAGAAAGAGTTCAAGAACGCTCCGAGACCGTGGTCGGTATCGAAATCCATCGGAGAGCCGCCGCTGAAGGCACGGACGACCAAGTACAGCGCATCAATGACAACGTAGATCTGGATGACACCGAAGACAATAAAGGAGGCAAGGTAGGAGTACTTCGAACCCTTCGGACGGTTACCCAGCGCAAGAATGAACTGCAACAGCAAGAATGCGAGGTACATATATTTCAGAATGGTGTTCACAATGGGAGTGGCGGTTTTGCCGAAGGGGAAACTGGTGAAGTCGTTGTTCTTGCTGGGGGTTCCGACCAAGTCCATGATAACCGAAGTCGTGAGCCAGTAAGACGCCAAAGAGAACCACGTAAGGAAAGTGTTGAAAACGTTGTACAACATCTGAATGTGCAGGAAGAACATTCGGACCAAGTTGTGTCCACTCTTATACATACGACCGAAGTGCATGAGCGAGTAAATACCGGCGGCAAAAGAACCGTTCAGCCAACGACGACGCTGGGAGATGAATTCGGCGGCACCTTCGGGCACATCGGTTTCACCCTTGGAGGCCTTCACATAGGTCAAGTGCCACTTGGAGCCGGCCTTAGCGACCAACTCGAAACAAAGAATACGATCTTCGGCCAAGAACATGTTCTTCTTGAAAATGTTCATACCCTCAATACCCTTCTTTCCGAGCTGTTTGGAAAGAGTGTGGTCACCGTGGAAATATTGTTCGAGAGGACGACCCATGATAGCGCGGAATCGGTAGGCGGAGAAAGCACCGGGCAACACACTGACGTATCCGAACGAACTTTCCAGGGGCTTGTCGAGGATATTACTGATCTTGTACTCGAAGTTCTGTGCCGCGACCAAGGGATTAATCAGGTTCTTCCAACCCTTACCCAACATGGCGTGAATTTCACCGCAGGCACCTCCGAGATCCTTGTCGTTGTAGAAGCCCTCCCACAGGGCGAGCAGCGACTTGGGGCCGGGCTTGGTACCGGCATCGAGAAGAATACACACTTCAGGGTTGAGGATACGGCCGAAACCGTTGAAGAGCCATCTGTGAGAGTTGATCTTCTTGGTGTTCTTCTGCTTCAAACAGAACATCATCTGCACGGGAGGGAGGGTAGTAGGGCCGTCATCAGTGGGCCTGATGAGCTGTTGGTTGGGAGTAACGGACAATTGCGTCGTGTATTCGAACTGGCAGCTGTTAGTTCTTTGTCGCTCATCAGGCCGCAAAGTTCTTCACATACAATGTGGGCCACGGTTTCCTTGCCATCAACATCACGCTTCATGACACCATCCTGGTAGATACCGATGGTAGCCAAGACATCCAGGGTATCCTTGTCGCAAGGATCGATACCGTCGAACACCAAGGCCACGACAATCTTCTGCCAAGCGGGGCCACCCTTGTTCCAGAACTCGGACTTCTTCAAGTTGACGATGTCACGGATGTTCTGCATGACACCGTGCAATGTACGCGCTGTAAGCGTCTTGTCTTCGTTATAGTATGTAATGGCGATGAGGAGCTCGGTGTGACGGTTATACATCGCAGGTCGAAGGTTGTAACCATTGTGCAGAGTGAAATCGTTGGGATCACACGTCGCGGCAGTGTCTGGACGGTGCAGCATGGCACATTAGCTTTTGATCGCGAAGTCCCCCACATTCCTATTCCCTCCATGTAAGATCGCCCACTCACATCGCATGTGTGTAAATTCCTCGCTTCCACCCTCGAGATCGTTCCGATACTTAGCCTGGATGGCGTTTTGGATGGCGCTGGGCACGGGGTAATCGACACTCAGCACGGAACCCTGGACCAGCTTAACCTTTCTGGTGGCATAACGGCGCAAACCACCGCCGCCACCACCAGTGCCGCCGTTGCCTCCGGGAGCCTGGCGCTGTCTCCATGCCTCCGTAGACGAAGTTTCACTCCGGGCATAAGGAGAAGCGACACGGCCGGGAACACCGAAAGCAGTTGCAGGGTTTTCCGCCGAATGGCCCGAGTAAACCGAGCCGTTTCCACTGTAGGGATCCTGGAAACCGGCGTCGGGGGCATAAGTTTCGGTCAAGCTGTAGCCAGAGGTGGGTCGCGGTCCAGGGGACAATCCACGCTGGTGAGGGTCGTCGAAGGGACCGGAGAAGGGACCCTGCTGGTTGGACAGCAAACCTCTCGAGGCTTCTTCTTCATGGTTTTCACCGTACTAAATTGAGGAACAAATCCTTAGTTTTGCAGTTGCGGATGGGGGGATGCGGGAGGGAAAAAAGAAAACAAAACCAAGCCTCGCCGATCAGCGCGGGAGAACGTACCGGAGAAGCACCATGAGGAACATCCTGAAGTTGATGACCAGTGTTTCCTCCCTCGTAACTCGGCGACTGAGCGCCAGTGCCTTGGTAGGCCATATTCACAATATTATTTCAAGCGACGACCTCGCACGGTGAAGACAACACGAGCTCGAACGCAAGGGTAGAAGAACGGAAAGGGGGTATCAGGAAAAGAGGGAGAGTAAGGGAGTCGACCGTGGAAAAAGGTGAAGGTCGGTCAACAATAAACGAGGCCGACAAGACCTCGAAGAATTGAAGAAGGCAAGAAAAAGAGGGAAAGATCGAAGCGAATGGGGAAAAGAAAAGGAAGAGGCAAGTAAAGAAAAGAGACTAAAAAAAAAAGGGACCCCAAAATCAAAGGAGCCAGGAATAATGGAAAGGCGAAGCTGGCGGAGGGGGGCGCGGGCACAGCAGGAACGTGGAAGAAGCCGCCAGGGCTAAGATGGAAGCCCGTAAACTCAAAGAGAAAGACGAGCGAGCAACCCCGGTTCAAGAACGACAGCTACGCTTCAAAGGAATGGTTCTCTGTATAGCGACAGAGAGGACGAGAGAAAATTCCCAAGTTGAAGCTGGGAGGGGCAGAAGATAGAAAGGGGGAGGGAGTAGAATACAAGAGGGAAAAAAAAGAAGGAAAAAAAACACGATACTTGATAATACTACTAATAAAAAAAAAAAGTGGTAGGGAACGATACGGACAGATGTCTCACAGTCTCAGGGCAAGAAAAGAAAAATCAAAAAATTAAAAGGACAAAATTTCAAGAGACAGAAAAAAAAAAGAAAAGGAAAAAAATCAAGTCCAATAAAAAGGGCGAAATAAAAATAAAAGGAATAAAAAGCGATCCAACAGCTTCGAGGGTCGACTAGAGTCAGATAGTGAGAAGCGCGAGTGGAGATGCAAAGGAATCCCAGCGCGACGGAGAGCAATCAGCCTCCTGCCGGTATTTTTGGTTGGCCTTTTGATTCTTGACGCCGTACAATATCCGATATACAATTCCTGGGTATCTTGAGTACAATGTCCAACCTCCTTCTCATTGCGTCTGATGTGATTTCACTTCCAGCGTCTGGCGCTCTGGAGAGGATATGGTCCAGGTCAATCCTGCCGAAACTTCCCCGGGCTTTCCTCCCCCTTAACGATCTTCAAGTTCAACTGCTGCTTCTCCCTTGCC
This sequence comes from Aspergillus melleus, assembly GCF_016097325.1. NCBI lineage: Eukaryota > Fungi > Ascomycota > Eurotiomycetes > Eurotiales > Aspergillaceae > Aspergillus > Aspergillus melleus. Next base: position 5,963,069 of record NW_025763370.1, on the reverse strand, counting down.
ACAGATACCTGATCTCGTACCAAACGGAGTAAAACCAATACAAGGGGCGGATTCAATACCTACACTCCCTCAGCCGGGGCAATCGACTTCCACCCTCCAGTCACTCGGTAGAGACCAGCTATGGTGTCTTCGATCGGCACCATTGGCTCATGATGATGTCCGACCGGCTGACCGCAGAGGCACGGAGCGTCCGTATCGGGATGACATGCAGCTATCGTACTCAGCACTCTGGCGATGTGTCCTCGGGGTCTTGGTGGGAGAATGATGACTTGACCGTGACCTCAGCCTGCAGCGGTAAGGAAGTGCTCCTTCATACATGGAAGCCATCTCATTCTTTGTTCTCGAGGTCAAACGGGAGTCGATCTTCTCTCGAGCATTCCGTAGTATCCCTCGCCAGCATGACTGCCAGGGTCGGTGCATTGGACGGATGTTTATTGTGGTTAAACTACCCAATCAGACTGATTGATTCGTGCATCTACTCCGTGTATACATCTCCTCAACTCATCTATACTCCATAGCCTTACCACCTACCTATACTTCCTCCGTATAGTACAAGTACGGAGGCTGTAAGGCGCCCAGGCAGAACAGCCACCAAACACATACGAAAGTTTCAGGGGGCGGGGGGGCCGCCCGATTGCTGGAAAGGGCAAACCCCACTAGCCCGAAATAGCCTTGTGGGGAACGCTCTTCCCCACTCGGGAAACCGTGTTTAACGACCGTTGGTCAGTCGAGGCGCCACCGGAGCGCGCTAAAAAGTGTGCCAAACCGAGTCAATAATGAAATCAAAGGACGAAGGCTGTCATGCTCCCCTCCCTCAAGTCCGCCGTTTCATCCTTGGCTGCCAATGAGGTTCTCCTCGTCTTGACGGTTTGGTTTGGGTCATTTTCCTTTCACACTTTCTCTCTCATCACCAACTACTTCGGCGGTGTGTACATCAGTCATCTCACCCGTCTTACCAACGGGCCCTAATTTCGAGGTCTCTCCAGTTCCAAATTTACTGAAGGTTTGGAACGGAGCTCAAGCTAAGGAATAGTTTAGTCTAGTTTAAGGCGAGGCTGATGATCATCACTGCCACCGAAGGCTAGTTAGTCTTTCTAGTTGTCTTCCATTGCTATTCTTAGCCTCTGGACGCCGCTATCCAGAACAGAGCCCATGCGGAGTACACCGTACGGAGTAGTGCCGTAGTGTACCACGGTCACGACTTTCCGTCAAGAGTCGAGTCAAGACAGACAGCCGTACGTAGAAGGTTGGGATTGTGAATGACATAATATGAACCGAGACGAGGCCGTTGAACAGACATAACTGCTGGAGACATTCTGTGCAGTGAATGATCTCATCTCGTCGCCTTCTCAAGAATAAGGATCAATTACCTACCCTCTGCGTTTGGGATCATCCGTTGATCGTCGAGGATCACAACGGCAACCAGATTCCACCGCCACAAAGAATGCATTTTCTGCAATAATCCTGGTCGCGCGTTGGGGATATCAGAGCGTTCTATTCTGGAATGATGAAACAGAAACGGTCGTCTGCGGTGTCAATTTACGTTTCTGCCTGTTGCCTAAGGTATCTACTGAGCACCACCTCATCCCTTTTTCTTCCCATAGTGAAATGTGGTACAGACTAGAGTACAAGACACTAGCGAATGATCAAATCAAAGCAAATGAAGATGGACACAATAATCAAATTTAATTGAAAATAGTATAAAATAAACGCGAACGGCACACGGAGTAGGAGTAATCCACGTTGACAAGCATACCCCCAAGTCTTGTCCTCTGCACCCCTTCCGAGTGGATTTCTCCATCGCGTACCTGGCAGGATTTAAATTTCCGCATCGCGCTGCCTACAGAATCTGTGCATCTACTGTAAATAAACCTTATCCACGATGCTTGGCTTGAAGTATATATAAAATGAAATGGAGATGTTTTTCACATGATACCCCAACCCTATTTATGTTGGCTTTACTATAGGCATGAATATCCCTCAGTCGTAGATAGTTAATTCGCTTAACTAGTAATGTGACTGTGACCAAGCCTCTATACTCGCATTGTCCCTCCCGCCTCCTCGCGACCTCAGAACTTTCTAGCCGGGTAGCGCGTGGCAGTCCACACACATATCCATATCCCTGTCCGTGTTTTTCCACGCATGTAACCCTTCTACATGGCTTGTTACATTGTACAGTAGCATTCAATTGTCCAGTCACATGGTGTACAGTACATACTTCTATATTTTATTCCCTGTAATACGCGAGAGGCAAGGGTTACCGTTCGGAATCTGGCCGCCGCGGAAAAGAAAAAGAAAATTGGCAATGATGCAATGATGCAATCTACATGTATGGAATGTGCACACTATGGACGTCATATCGCAGCTTGATGTTTGCTTGTAGAGAACGATTCTAGTTACTGGCATCAGTTTAGTCATAGTCAAGTCCGTGGCACCGATGCATTTGTGTATGGTATGTATATCGATGAATGGAAGTTCTAGGTGTGAAGTGCCCGCCACTGTGGCCAAATGGTCAATTGAATAGCCAAAACGGATTGGTCGTTGGAGGAAGAAAAAGGACTTGGATGGACGCGAAATGCTCATAGAAGGACCGGGCAAACGGCGCGAAGCTTGGCAGTTTACACCTCAGGCACCGACGCCGTAGACGCCTACAGATGGGCCGTGCGAAGTTCTACATGTACTCAAAATAGAGAGAACTAATTTCGAAACAGAAAGTATCGGGAACACTACAATAGTACAATTCAAACTATATTCCTCAATCCCTGCCGATCGTTGGTGTTGGAGAATCCGACTACGAACACATGGGGATGAGATATATATAGTATGTCGACCCTGGGAGCAACTCCTACATGAAGTGATGTATATTCTAGTTCTTCGCTCCTGACGGTATAACAAATTATCAAACCACCGACTCGCAAGGTACAGAAGAAAAAAAAGTCTATATATAAACATAGACCAAACTATAAATCCTGTCACCAGTGGCACAACAAATAATGAATCAGCGCGGTCGCCAAGTTCAACTCTCAAATGGCCGATGCGGGGCGGAAAAGCCCTGATCGGCTGTTGAAACATGATCAATTCTAGGAACCGTAGATGATCCATGGGGTTGAGTTCCTTGGACGTTTCAAATTATATTGACAGTTCAGACATCATTCTCCCTTCCGGATCTACGGTGCTAATAAGCGGTCCTCCAAGGAAAATGGCGCATTGCATGGCCCTGTGCAGCGTGGTGGCTAGTGCTCACGGAGTAAAGACATGCCACTTCTTTGTACACCATCGGGCCAGACTTTATCCAAGTCGACCCCGAGATCGAGACTCGATGACGGTCCACGGAATAATTAACTAGTTAATAAATAATTATAGGTGACTACTACAGTCTACATGCGAAATAAAATGAAGACGAATAAATCTTACGTTCCTGAGGCCAACGAGGAGGTGTGGCTGACCCGCTGATTGGACGCCGGGGGAGGGCGTAATCTCCCGGGAGGAACGTGGGCCGGTCTGGACCAGGGGCTGCCTATGCCCACGCACTTCTGTAGTGCATACACGGAGTACTCCGTACGCAGTAAGGAAAGGATTCCTCCTATGTCAGGGGCATCATCGGGATGACGGGCGGGATGCACATTACTGCCCTGTCTAAAGTACCACTGTTCGTTCCTGCTTGGATTGAAGGCATCCTTACTCCGTACATCCTACTTGGGTTCTGTCCTTCCATGCGTCGCACTCGTACCCGTTCCAGGTACCACGGAACAATTTACTATTTCTAGTATACTCCGGCCAGTGTTTGGGAAGTACCAAAAAAGGAGGAATGTTTACCACGGATAGAGAGAAAAGAATAAACAAACTCTGTCAACGACCAACGTCTTCACCGGTCGTGTAGTTGAATTGCTTACTGAGAGGAATCATCAACAACAATGGATAACTGCCCGTCTCTCGACCGTGCATGCCGTGGCGATAAGAACGGTTCAAGTGGGCGTAACGACGTGGCTGCGAAGCGAAAGCCAAAAGGTCTGGCTCGCAGTGGGCACTCCACCCGCAACCCACCCTCCTTCTTCCTCTCTCTCTCTCTCTCGCTCTCTCCCGTCCCGTCTGATTCCTCATTTCCTCATTCCTCATTCCTCCTTCATCCTTTCTTTTGATTTCTTTCCTCCATTCCCTTCCCCTTCCCCCTCTCTCTTGCTACACCCCCTCCATTTATACACCCTTTCCCCGCGGAGGTCTATCCAGCCACCGGATACTTTCCCCTGAGCCTCGTTGTCACTGCGGTGGTACCTGGCAGCCGCATCGCGTGTACTCCCGACGTCGACTTACCCGACTTCCGTGAAGCAGCCTATCAATGTTCCGGGTTTGACTCGTCCATCGCGGTGACTCGCCAACACGCTTGACTGGAAGAATCCCTAGAGCGACTCTCTCGATATTCCCAGTACCTCGCCATCTCGAAGAACTATGACCGGTCTTGCCTGCGTTTACCTCGACATCTTTATCAACACTTTCGTTCACTCGCTTCAGTAAAGACGTTTGCTTTTTGAATATCTCTTTTTTGTATGAACTAGCGATAACGCTCACGACTGGACGTCTACTCGAGCATCCCACTCTCTTTTGAACCGTCTTCTTTCACGCTCTTTCCGCCGTTGACCGGCCCGTCGCTCTCTTTTTCTTTGACCGTCCTGTCTTTTCCTCTCACGACCTTTGATCTCTTTCCACCTCTCTTTTCCTTCCTCAACTTCCCATCCTCAGTCCTTTACACCATCCATCATGGCTTTCGATTCTACCAACCCGTCTTCCTCTCCTAACGGTATGCTTGTTCGTCCAAAACCATCTTTTGTTGCTCTACTAATGGATCCCTTCCCAAAGTCCTCTCTTCACGATCCATCTTTAAGCGATGTGTCAAATGCTCGGACTCTGCGCCCTCATGCCCTACTTGCGATGACGGCTACACCTGTACCATGGTCAGTCAGTCTTGCGACCAGTGTGCCACTACGAAATGTATCCCATCCCCCAGCGACTCGAACTCCGGGGGCAGCTCGTCAGGGGGTGGAAACAATGCGGGTGCCATTGCAGGTGGTGTCATCGGTGGTGTCGCCTTTGTTGCAATCGTTACGTTCCTAGTATGGTGGTTCTTCATTCGCAAGAAGCGTAAGGAGTACGCTCAGCAAGCCGCCGCCGACGGCGAAAAATCGTCCACATCGCCATCTGCCAACCCTTCCAGAAAATCGACCCATTCTATCGCCTCTACCGTCCTCACCCGCGCATCCAACGTCATCCAGATTGCCTACATCCCTGGTGTTACCAACCGATCACCCCCGGAAACCCCGCTCGTGCCTCCTGTTCCCCCGCTTCCTGGTGCTCACCCGGATCAGCATTTCTTTATGCCCGGTGACTTGCGCGACTCGTCTTGGTCCGACATGACGACGCAGGAGCGCCAGAGCATTGCACCCAGCCTGCGCAGCAGCGTTGCCACCACGATCTACCGCAACAACGCCATTGTCAGCCCTATGCCTGCGCAGCAAGCCATGCGTACCCGAGCTGCCGTCGTCAGCATCCACAACGGACCTAACGATCCCCCTCAGACGGTTCAGGCGGCACCCGACGCACCTGCTGTTCCCGCAATCACGCAGGCTCAACTCGCCAAGGCGGGCGTTGCCAACCCTAACGCCAACAGTTCGATCGTGGCGCGGACCATGGTTGCCAAGCCGGTCATGGTCAGAGGATCTTCGAAGAAGAAGAACGTGAACAAGAACGACACCAAGTCCCCCGCAGTGCAGACGATTTCCGAGCGGTCAGAATCGAGCGCTTCTACTCCCAACAAAGCAGCCGACCAGTCCACCTCTGGATTCGACGCCAGCTCGTCAGAAGACGAAGCCGACGCCTCTCGACCCACCCCCAGCGATGCCAAACCTAGCGAGACCGCCCAATCTGAACCACAGTCGCGAGCACCGACCGTGATCGAGGATTCGCCCGCTATCAACCAAGGTCCTTTCACGGACCAACTCACAACAGAGGCCGATACGCGACGAACGTCACGAACGTCGTCTCACCTGGAGACCAACGATGGTACTCGATCCAACCGAAGCAGCAGAGGTCCTCCTCCCGCTCGTGTCGAGAGTCCATTTTCCGACGCGAACGAGGTTAAATAAATAAAGTAAAGAAGCAATATACCATTCCCATTCATTTTTGATATCTTATCTATACCTTTCATTCCTTCATTTTTATACCTCCCCGGATCGTTTTCTCTATATACTTTGTGATCGGCGCAAACAGGAAGCTGCTTAGTCGGGTTGGATCCCGACCGCCTTGATAGAAGCCATGTTTTTGATATTTTTCTTTGGTCCTCCACTTCTTTGTATCTATGAACAATTGAGCTTTTTGATTTGATCTATCTTAGGAATAAAGGACGGCCTGTTGGGTTTCTTGCCTGCCCTTTCGACGTTTGTATCCGCTTCGTTGTAACTATGTATCGTATCCATGTGGTGTGCATGTATATTTATCCTGAACCCTGCTGCCCACCCTGTCGCGAATCCATCCATGTCACATGACTATGGGCATTATCACAACCACACCGAGTCTCTCAATGAATAAGTCATACAAGGACCTTACTAAGAAAACCCCAGTAAGTACATGAGATAGCAGTGTAATAGTAAAATATGCCGTTCGCCTTCCGCATATATATAGTAGTCAAGACAATACGACTGAGTGAACAGATAGCGAGTACACCACCACATAAGTGTATGATGTTACGTTCTAGCCGGTGAGCTCCATTTATGCATAAGATCTTATTTGTTTGTTCTTTAACGGACATTTATGGCATTCTACTAGAACCGGGACGGGGCTAGAATCAGGACCAGAGAAAAGGATGAAGGATGAAGATTAAGGAGGAAGCTAATTGCATATGGAGAAATCATGGGGATAGAGAGATAGATAGACAGAGAGGTATATACAAGCGCAGGAGCCGGATAGCAACCAGACCAGATCACGATGCAATATATCTAGAACAGAACCAATAGCATCGATAGATAGATAGATCGACGAACCGAGAAAGACGCAATATAAGAGAAGTTGACAATGATAGCTAAGGGTGAGGATGATCTTCCAGACCCATACCATTACCGATTTTCCGAATCAAGGCGCGTTTCAAGAACGCTTCGCGCGCGAGACCGCGCGTATGTCGCGACCAAGTCTCCACGCCGATGACGCCCTTTACGAGGGCGGATTGGAGAGCGTAGATGGCCTGTTGGATGCCGCGCTCTTCGGCGACGAGGTCGTAGAGTTGTTTGCCGACGACGGTAGGGGCGACGAGGACTTCGTCGATGGGAGGGAGTCCGGAGGGGGTGGGGTCGGAGCTGGATTGCGCCGGCGCGGTGGACGAGGAGATACGGGTCTGGGCGTCGGCGATGACGGCGTCGGCTCGGTGGAGAGACTGCTGCAGGACGGAGGAGTTGGACTGCAAGGTTGCGTTGAACTTGTTCAGCGAGGAGATCTCGCCTTGCAGGGTGGCGACGGCGGCATGCAGGGATTGCGATTGCGAAAGAAGGGAGTGAGCGGCGGTTTCGGACTGGGCGACATTGGTCTGGAGGGTTTCGGCTAGAGTCTTGGACACGGCTTGGAGGAGAGCGTCTTTTTCGGGATTCGGAGGGATCGGGGGCGCCGGGCCGGTGGGCGCAATCGAGGGGAGTTCGAGTTCGAAGGGTGAAGTAAGGAGGTCGGGGGTTTCTTTTTTCGGCTGCGCTGCAGGTTGCGGAACGGGGATGGTATGGTGGAGCGCGCGAGGGGAAGGATGCGCAGCAGCTGGATGCGGCAGTGGATGCTGATACTGTGCGCCTGCCTGTTGATATGTCGCATGATGAGGCGAAGCCTGCTGAGGTGGGATATGCGGCGGTTGCGGATGCGCTCTAGGTGGCAAACTCTGAGATAGAGGATGTGCGGCCATACCATTGCCAAGTGGAGGATGAGCTGGACCTTGCGTATGCGCCGGCATTGGCTGCGTCACGGGAGCCTGGTGTTGAGGATGATAATGATATGGACTCGCCGGTCCTTCTGGTGCTCCACCTCGCTCAGGAACATACTGCGGATGGCCACTCCCGGGACTGCCAACACCCGCATGCTGATGAACCGATATTCTTCGGAGATCCTGCTCCTTTGGTGGAAGTGGAGGGATCGGGGGAGGGGTGTTTTTCTGCCATGTGGGGGTGCTTCGCTGCTGCTGCTCGGGACTGACTACTTGGCCCGGTTTCGGGGGAGGCGGAGGAGGTGCCTGAGCTGCTGGCTGGGGTGAAGGTACGCTCGGCGTCGTCGGAGACGCATGTGCTGGAGGTCCAAGCTCTGGAGGAAGAGGAGGACGAGGCGGCGGCGCTTGCACTTGTTGTGGCTGTTGAGGTCGCTGGGGTATCTGCTGTTGCTGCTTATACTGGACGGGCGGCTCCTTGGCGAACACCTCTCGGAGTATTGAGACGAGGTCGACTAGCGATGATCTCTGCGATGATGCGTCAGTGGTCTGGCCACACCCAGTATGATCCATCCATGAAGTTATCACCCACCTCCCACGCCCCTGCCCAGTGTGCCAGATAATGATGATAGACTCTCCCTTCCAACGTCACATGCTGACCAACCCTAACCGCCATATCCTTCGTCGGTGAGACGTAAACAATGGGTGGCTCGCGAGGATAGGTATTGGGAACCCATAGTACTACCGGGAATTTGTATACGGTGCCACGAAATGTCACTGGTAGTGTCCCCGAGAGTTGGAGTAGGAGGGCCGAGAAACCGGTCTCGTAGGCTGGAAGTGATCGAGACGCGTAGTTAGTATCGGGTCTTTTCTGTTTCATTCTGCATTGCGACACATTGGAGAACTCACTGTACACCTCCGTTCGTGGAAACAAGGATGGATACTGGGCCAGCACGTTGGCGACATCGTAATAGGTTCGGTTGGGGTCTTGATAAGTCTGCCTGGAATCGTAGTGATCCTGGCGAGAGTTAGCATGGATTGAACGGAACCGAACAGTTTCTGGTGTGAGATACCCTAATCAGGACACTGTAGAGCCAGTTGAGCGTCCTCTGCGGCACCGCAGCCATGTTGACGGAGCAGGTGCGAAGACAGAGAGCATGATTGACTGGGAGCTTGGAGGTGACGAGATCGCGAGGGTCATCGATCGGCTCCCCGCAGTGGTCTTGGCTTCGTCCGGTGGGCCAAGATTCGGACTGAGAGCTGCGGACTGCCGGCAAGAAAAGATGTAAGACGAGGGAAATGATCGAGCGAAGTCAAGATAATCAATCCTTGCAAGAAAGCATCCAGAACCTGCAGCATGCAACTTCAAGGAGCTTTGGACACGAATTGGTGGTGGTTTGGTTGGTCACGCGGGGCTGACTCAGCCGATCTATATCTCCAATTCGCGTTCGACTTCGACTTCAACTGCAACTCTCATCTTTCATCTTTTGGGCCCGGGTCGATTGATGCGACGGCCCATTAGAGATAGATATACAACTACATTCCAAACCCTGCAGTCTATCCAGAGGTGGTGGGTCTCCCCCATGACCTCTATTGCCCCCATTGCTAGCGCCGAGGTGCTCAATACGGTCAAGAGCTGTTTGCTACCATAATACATTATAAGCACATTGACAAATCTGCCTAATCGCTCAATCTTTCAAATGACAAAACACAATTTGACACGCTGATGTAACCATCTTAGGCGAAGTTGGTGGTCTTCAATAGCTCCTGCAACACAACGCGAGATTGATAGGCCAGTTCCTCGGCCCCCTATCATTAACCCCAGCTGTCCCCCACAGAATGCAGTGGTTCAGCTTGCCAGACCTGACAATGCTTCCAGAAGAGCCTGAGCCAGTCTGGTCTGCTGACCACCTTTCCATGTGAACACCAAACATAAGTACTGCGTGGCGCCCAGACGGAAACCGACAGAACGACCGATTTCATCGCGGAGACTGGGGTGATACCTCTAATTTGCCTGTGCCGCCACGATGACTCCTTTTCCTTGATGCCTGTCCAATCTTGGAATGAGTAGGGACTGATGTACCCTCCAAGATTCCCGTGTCAACTCACACGAGACGACTAGAGCCACATGAAGCAAAAAACGGCCATGATTCACCCGTGTCTAATTAGTGACTCGGTCCCAGAGTGACACCTACGCCTCAGGGGTGTGGAGTCTCGGACTCTGATGGTGCATGTGGTGTGAATAAACTCCATCTGCAAGCGCCATGTTCGGGGCGTCCCGTCTTGATATTGTTCTTCTGTTGCAGCTTCATATTGTTGGTCTTAGCTACCACATCGCAGTCCCAGTCACCTTTGTCACCCAGCTAGACAAAGTCTTGGTCATGCCATTGTCTTAAGCCCCCTGCACTGTTAGTATTGTTACACCTGACTTTAAGGTCTCTACATACATTGTTTGTTTCAGGTGTTGCACTCCATGAACCTCCAAGAATAAGTGCCTGAGCGGCCAGACGGGGGCGACAATGCTGAGATTCACATGGAATTTCTTCGCCTCGAATGTCTATCATGGAGGGCTTTTCTATACAAATCCAATCTTCTTTCTAACTCTTCTATCCCGCTTCTCCCTTCGTGTTTCTCTGATCGAAAGCAAACAATTTCATCCCGGACTACCACGCGACTCGCTCCCACGTCGTACAGCATATCGCATACAAGCCATCTCCTTTCCCCTCAGCTCGAGCGTGGACAATCAATCCATCATGGCAAACAGCGACTCGGATTTTGACCCGTTCAACCAGCCTTTGACCTTCCGCTACGCGGACGGCACTCCGTTTGTGGTCACGGTTGACGAAGTCGACACCAACCTCATCCAGTACAGCATCCGCAGCTGCATCAACTACGCATCCCAGCTCGGTGCCTCCATTGCCATTTTTGTCATCCTGCTGCTGCTCACCAGACCCGAGAAGCGTGGCTCGGCCGTGTTTGCCCTGAATGCTTCCGCCTTGCTCTGCAACATCGGTCGTACCGTCTGCCAGGTCACCTTCTTCTCCGGGGCTTTCGTGCGCCTCTACCCTTATTTCTCAGGCGACTATTCCAGAGTGCCGAGATCTGCATACGCCGGTTCTGTCCTGGGCACCGTCTTCCCTACTCTGCAGTTGATCTGCTTTGAAGCGTCCTTGCTGCTCCAGGTCGAGGTCGTATGCGCAAATCTCCGTCGTCGCTATCGCCGCTCCCTGGTGGTTGCGTTGAGCGTGATCGCCTTTCTGGCCCTGGGCTTCCGCTTCACACTCATGGTCCTAAACTCGATGCTCATCATGGAAGCTGCCGTTCCTCACAGTCTTCAATGGCTGGAAAGTGCAGCTAACATCACCCTGACAATCAGCATCTGCATCTTCTGTGCCGTGTTCGTCGTCAAACTTGGCTTCGCCATCCATCTCCGCAAAAGGCTCGGTGTTAGGGAGTTCGGTCCTATGAAAGTCATTTTCATCATGGGATGTCAGACTTTGGTGATTCCAGGTACGTTCCCTCTCCTTCATCCAACCCACCGCATCTACCCTACCGGCCAACCCATAAACAAACCAGGAAGACTAACAACATCCAGCCATCTTCTCCATCCTCCAATACGTCGTGAACGTGCCCGAGCTATCCTCCAACGTCCTGACCCTAGTCACCCTTTCCCTTCCTCTCTCCAACATCTGGGCCAGCACGACCCTCTCGCAATCCAGCACCGGAGCATCCACCTCGCGTGCAAACCTCTGGAATGGACTCACCTTCAGCGGCGGCAAACAAATGTCCATGTCTACCTCGTCTAGCACGAAACCAAGCACCACGGTCTGCTACTCTGATCAGGTGTCGCCCAAAGCGCCGAGCTCCTTGCAGCAGGTCTTGAGGAAGAATGAGGACGAGGCGGAACAGGGTTATGGCATAGCCATTGAGCATGATATCTCGGTTCGTAGTGTTCGGAAGGAGAAGAAGGGCGATGTCTAGATGGTCATGTGAGATCATGGTCGTGTTCGTGCATGCACTAGGTTCATCGATGGAAAGGGGATGGGATGAACAAGAACAAAGGGGAACAACTTGATTCGAACGGTCGAATACTCCTCAGACAAGCTCGGGGTTGGTGGTAATGTGACGTTGGAGACGTTCGTTTCTCTCAATCCTTCTGTTTTATTTTGACCTCCATTCTAGACATTCTCTTACCGTGGTATGCCCACACTACCTAACTTGCACTTTCCATCGCATCTTCTCAATTTTCCTTTTTCTATTTCGTTTGCCCTTTCCATGGCTCTTCTATTCCGTTCCATCATCTAATACTCCATCTTTCCTTTCTTCGCTCTGCATCAATTTCTTTTGTTCGTCTTGCATTACGGTTTGAGAGGCTTTCCTGTCTTACGGGAGATTAGTGATACAATAATACTTACCTACTTACCTATCTATCTGGCTCCTTGAGGTTTGATTGCACCCAGTAACTAGTTCATTTTGTAAACAATCTAATAGGATGACGGTTTGGCACTTTGCCATTCGATCTACTAACTGATAGTGTCCCAGGAGATGAAGCTGGGAGGCATATATACCCAGCATTTCCTCTGTTAGGGTAGTTACTAAGGGAGTAAAAGGGGTAGAACCGGAAAGTTAATTAGACAGACACGCAAAAGGAGTTCGAGAATCGACTTCATTAATTATAAATCCACTCGACAAATTCTATTTTGCTTGATTCGTATGCGTAACCGTAACCACGCAGAAAGAAAAGTAAAGAACCCCCTTATTATTGCAGAAAAAAAAAAAAAAGAAAGAAAGAAGGGCAGATAAGACATGAAGAGATGGAAAGTGAAACAGACTACATACACCATTAGCTTTCCTTTCCCAGCTTAGCCAAAGACTCTTCCAAGAACTCGTTGGCGTTCATCAAGTCCGTACTGCCGTAAACGACTCTACGCCTAGGGCCGCTGGTTGGGCCGGCCGGCCGGTTTCCGGCTGCTGCGCCGTCGCCACCCGGTTGTCCACTGCCCTGAGCCACCCAGCCCTGTAGGTTACCGTATTCGTCCATGCTGCCGCCGCCGACGGTGAAGACGATGGCTTCGTTGAAGGCTTGACGACGTTGTCCGAAGCTGGCGCCGGTGCCGGGACCTGCGCCGCCCATCGATCCGGAAGACGGGGCGTTGCGGGACGCGGAGGCAGGAGGCATGGCGCCACGGGCGTTGGCGCTGCGGGGGTCGAAGTAAAGGTAGTTTTCGGTCTTGGCGATCGCGGAACTAGAGGCGGCGGTGGGGTCCATGATGGATTCGGTAATCTTGGTGAGGGTCAGGTCCTTGTTGGCGGGGAGGAAGTTCTTGACGCCGGAGATGAGCGAGTCGAAGTTGGCGCCTAAGGCACCGGAGGTGATGCGGTCGGTGAGTCGGTTGGAGAGCGATGAGAAGCCACGGAAGATGTCTGACGATTGTTGTTGGGGGGCGGCCGTGGTCATCATCGTCATGCGGGTGATTTCTCGCACCTGTTTGACGTAGGCAAGGGAGCTGACGTCCTTGACACCCGTGCGTGTGAGAGCTTCCTCAAATTGGCTCATGTCACCACGGGACAGCTCGGTCTCGGTGCTGAGGAACCAGATGAGGAAAAGCCGGAGCTTGTCCGACGGCTCGTTGCCCTTGGCGGGGTCATTGATCAATTCCAAGATCTGGGCCTTGGTCTGCTTGGTGATGTTCTCTTCCAGCTCGAAGAAGTTATCGAGTTGGCGGTCCTTGATGCCCTTGAGGAGCGCCGTGGCGATGTTCATGTGCATATCCAGAATGGCCTTGCGCTCTCGCAGCTCCGGCAGAAGGGTGATGGCGGCCTTGAGGTGCTGCGCCGATGCGCTCGTGTCGTTCTGCAAATCCTCGATCGAAGAAGCGCCGGTCTTCTTGGTAATCTCGTTTGCATCTTCCTTGTACCGCGTGAGTTCGGCATCGATGTCTTCCGCCACCTGAGGGAATGGAGCACCGGCGTTCCGTTTCCAGAAGAAGTCGTTGCTGTTGAGATCATATGCTTTTTTCGTGGCGCCGCGTGCTGGGTTCGATTCGTCCGCCGCGGTTTCTACCGTGATCCGGTTCAGACGCATCTGAAGAACATCTTGAACCAAGGATTGGTATGTCCAGGAGTGCGACAACATCGGGACTAGATCCACATTGCGGTCGACAATGATCAAAACCGGTCGAGAGGAAGGGACGCCAGGTGAGGACTTCTTGTTGGAGAACAGGTTATCCTTGGAATTCAGAATGTGATCTCGTAGTTTCCGGTCGAGTTTGGTTGCGATTAGTTCCGCAGCACCACCTTTGGGACACCGTATGATTGGGATTGCGCCTGCGCATTGCCTCTAGTTAGAACATTGGAGATTTTCATACATGAGCTGTGCAACATACCCATAGTGACGCTGACACTGAACAAGCCACTGACGATCTTGTCCACAATGTTATCTAGGTCCTCATCGCTTGTTTGCGCGCTGTTGATCTTCCAATAGGCATCCTTGCCCAGACCAAGACTGAATAGGTCGGGCTCGGCGACGATGAAGTTCAAGTATTGATCAAACACCTGTGCAATATGCTCCGACGCACCAGATGTTACGATCTCCGAGGCGAAGTCTTCTAGAAGGGGCCGAGGCACGGAGGATAGGAAGTTCACGTAAGCGGGGGTGTACAGTCCGTGGGACAGATCTCTTGTAATCGCCTGGATGTTGGCCGGAGTAGGTTCGAGGAGGTAGACAACGGGGACGTCGGGGATTGGGTATCGAGTGGAATTGATGTTGCTATGAAGAGATTCGTTAGTCGGCTGTTAGGGTCCTGGGTTGGGAGAAGAGCATACAGATGGATCGTCACCCCCCACGACCTCAGATCATTGACACGAAGCACGCTGCTGATGACGTCCCGGCCCATGTTATCGAACACCAACACCTTCCAGATCGGATCTCCATCCTCGTTCAAGATCGGGGTCGAGTGTGAGATGAGACCCTGACCGGCGGGATCATGGGAGCCGTCCTCCGCGGAACTCGTATCGTGATTCAGGTTGAGGATCTTCTGGATAGAGGCTGGACAGCTGTTAGTATTGGCGACAACTCAGCCATGGACTGGGAGAGGTATAGGGAACCTACCGACCTGACGGTCTCGCAGCGACATAGGATGCGACGCCATTGTTGTAGTTAATTGAGCTTGCACCCCAGAACAGTATTCACGATGATTGTCCGAATTGGACCAAATTCATGACATGTATCCGGGAGTGAATGCACCAGTGTTGTCCCCGATAAATGGAACTAGGTGAATTGAATCAAAACGACCGTCGAGGATTCATGCGAATCCAGGGCCAGGGACATACGTAGGCTTGCTGTCTTTAGCACGATCCACCAACTACACGCACTCTCCACCTGGCATCCTGAGGAGCTTCCCGTTTGATGAGGGCTGACATAATCCCGCCCGCGTGAGCATCACGTGTCCCCAGGCCGCCGGTAAAGGGACCGCAGGCGCCCAACCGAGCTTTTTTTCAGTCTCACCACCTCCAACCACGCCCCTTCCCCCCATTCCCTTCCAACACCTCTCCTCGTAATGCGAATGACTATGCTGCTTAACTACAGCACAGTGTGGTTCTTTGTATGAGAACCCCATCCTTCCATCTCTTTTAAAACAAAAAGGCAGATCATAGGTGAAGAACAAGCAGAGACAGCTGCCCTGGCGAAAAGCGTGAACCTGGTGGATTTCTTAAGGCATCAAGAAGATTAAGAGGGTACAATCGGACCAGAAGTGAGCAGTGCAGGCAAGAAGCAGATTGAAGCAGAAACCGGGGTGCCCAAAGGAAGAGGCGACCGGATTTATCTTACGTCTACTATACGGAGTACCTGGTGTATTCGCGGAGTTTGGCCAACTTGTTGCATTCAAGCACGGTTCTTTTTCTTCTTAAAAAGAAAGGGTGCGAATTGGGCCCGACACAACGTGGACGTCTCTTCTCCTAAGGAGAAAAGCAAAAACAAGAAAAAAAAAGAAAATAACGGTGCCAATTCTGACGGTCTCCTAAGAAGACGAACCTGTTGCCCCCTCCGAAGCTCCTCAGGTATCCCTCAGGTGTCCTACAACTCTCCCTCTTGTCGGGAATCGCCTGACCGCCCACCTCAGCGGCGTCTTTTCCACGGCTGACAAACCACGCCGGTGGGAGCGATCGGAATTGACCAATCACCACTCTTTCCGACGACCCCACCCCTGGAACATCTATCCCAAAAGGGACGCTGCTCGATCTTTGCCTGTTTGGGCGACACTAGCACGTGGGTGCATGTGACTCCCCAGACGGGTTCCTTCAAAATACGTACTGCCCATACATTCTATTCTCCGTTGATTCCTCGTTCACTCCAGTTGGAGGGGCATTCACCACGGCAGGATGGAGCAGTCCACTCCGCAGAATATGTTGCGCGACTTGCCCCGTGCTCCCGTAAACTCTGGCTCGGCACCGGATTATTGGAACAACCTTGATGCCTTGTGTATTCCCAGCTCCGATCAACATGCACATCCCGCACCGCAACGGCTCCAGCAGCCCCCACAGCCACAACAACCACCGCCGCAACAGCAACCGATGGGCATTAGCTGGGACCACCCGGTCTTCAGTCAACAACATCCGCAGCAAACAACGCCGTTGCCGCCTCAGCAAGAGCATGGTCATGGCATGTACCCTTCGGCTGCAAATCAGTCCTGGCGTGCCAATTCGCTGCATCACCAGCCGATCCTGCCATCGGGAAGTCCTCATGGATTTGGGGTTCCCGGACAATATCGTCAGCTGCATCAATTTCCCCAGGGACAGGTGCCCTTTGACTCGCGACCCTTGACTCCCTCGGATAATTCTGCATACCAGACCTTCCCATTCCCTCGCAATTATTATCCTCCCCAGCATCTGGCCGTTCAAGACACCTTTTCTCAATCACCCACGCCGCAGGCGACTCAGACGCCACCGCAATCAGTGCAGTATCAACCGGTTGCACATTCAAATGCGATCAATGGGTATCCTCTATCTACAACCTTTCCTGACGAGAATGCGGTAGGATTCCCCTGCTTTTCCCCATTGACCGACCGGGCCTTAATCTAATACGTAATAGCACCCATTGGGACTCTCTCATGAATTTCCCGAACCCATCCCAAGTGTGCCGGGCCATCAGACCATCAACCCTCAATTTCTGGACACCCCGCAGGCCACTAATCAACACCCAACCTTTTCCAACTACCTTTACGTAAACTCGAATGACTTCCAGGGCTCCCAAGATCCGAAGTAAGTTACCTGGCCCGAGCTGCAACTAATTCGGGTGCGTTTCTGACCGCTATTCACCTAGGGTCTTTGATTTTTATCGAAATGATATTCAACTGCAGGCGGTCCCGCCCGCTGTTGGCAACCAAGGCGTCCCGGTACGCCCTCAGGGCGTGGAAGGTTTTATGCCAGCAAACGGTATGTTCGATATTAAGCCTCCAATATTCCTGCCTGAAGTTAATTTATGATTATAGGGCAAAAACCCGTGGCAGTCCCATTGCCAATCAAAGCGGCCGACGCACGGAAACAGATCACCAAGATTCTACCAAAGAACGCTACCGGTAAAGTGAATAGTAAGAGGGTTGATGGGAAAATGGCGGGATACTCCGGCTCGGAAAGCGACTCCGATGACTCGGATCTCGAGATTGAGCATGAGCCCCCAGAAAAGTCCCCCATACCCCCCTCCCGTCCTACTGAGCCTGAAGCAGCTGCCAATTATGATACGTTACGAGCTGTGTGGTTCCCCCGTAATAGACGACCTAACGCCGAGAAAGTCAAGAGTGCTCTAGTTGCCTTTAAAGACGTCGTCAAAAAAGTAAGGGATGCTTGGAAAGACAAGACGCAAGCCATGAAGATGGCGGAAAACAAGGGCGACAACGACAAAGCAGCCAAGTTCAAGAAGGAGACTGGCTCCCAAAGACGCATAATGGACATGGTTGTCAAGACCACTCTGGAAAGAGCCCACCCGATGATTCTCGAGAAGTATGTCTTTTTTCTTTCCCCACCCCGCTCCTTTTACTGCCCCCCTACGAACCTGGCATATCGTTGTCATGGCCATAGAAGTCAGAAACGAATTGAAAGCCTCTCCCATGTAATTTCCATTAAAGGAATGCTTATAAGTAAGGGTGGCTTTTCTGCTTTGCACCCAAGGACGATACGTGTCCCGCTGTGTCCCTTAAACAAAAGAAAAGAAAAACACGAACCGTCGTCAAGACTCGCGCGAAAGCCTCGGTATGCTACGGAGACGCTTGTTTGGCCACATAATTAAAAGCTTTAGTGGGTTCACTGAGTCTCCAGCTGATAACGACTGGCCGCCGAGAGTACTTGTATTACGACGACCCATGTTCCATATTTGCCCTCAATTTCGCGTTGTCTGTTCGAATTCTTTTTCGCAATGCTGACACAGACTCTTATAGGCTGGGAGAACATCCAATCGCAGTGTCTGCTATGTATTCATTTCTTTTGGATCGTCATCAAGCTTCTGATATAGATGGAACTTTTACTGTCCACCTTCTTGAGGTGAGCCCATATTATTATGTACAATAATTGATCAAACAACTAACAAATACACAGTTGCTTTCGCGCTTCACCACTATGGATGACGAGGCCCTCCAGAAGACCAACGTTGCCAAACTTTTGCCCAGGTTTGTCAAGAAAGGTGGCGCAAAGGTTAGAGGTTTGGCACAAAAGATTCTGGACAACGCTGCCGCATCGACCAAACGGAAGCAAGAAACAGTGAAGCCGGGGTCAAAGGAAGGGTCGCCTAACAGAAATGGCGCCTCTACTGATATGGCACCTACCGAGGCCCCTGGGGCAAAACGAGCGAGGGAGAACGACAACAATGGACTGCCTGCCACCAAGAAGATGGTGGTTACGTCTAATATCAAGAATCCCTCCAAGCCCAGTAACCCCGTGGTCGCGAGCGGTCCCGCCAAGAAACCCCAAGAAGGCGCCGCGGCAATTGCTGCCCGTCCGAAAGCCAACATTGTTGCACCCAAACCTACCAATCTGTTTGGAAGTCTGAGCTCAGCTTCGAAAAGACCGGGTACTTCCAATGCTGAGAGAGCCGCCGCCGCCGCCGCCGCCCCGAGGCCTAGGTAAGAAGTCTTCCCATGCCATGTCAATTACAGTGTCTAACTCCTTGAAGCACCCTTTCCGAAAAGAAAGACCCTCAACCGGCTGCTCCAAAGCCGGCATTCTCTTTCGGCGACATAATGGCAGACCTTAATAAACAGAAGGATCCGGCACCCGCTCAACCTGCTGAGGATAAGGCGCCCGAGACCGAAGAAGAGCGGAAGAAGAGACTTCGGAAGGAGGCTCGGCGAAGGCTACGGGTTACCTGGAAACCGGATAGCCAGCTTGTCCAAGTTCGCACTTTCACGCATGATCCTGACGAGGAACTTCATCTCGGTGACCATGAGGTGGGTGATGTGAAAGGTGAAGGGAGCGTACTCAAACTTCATAGAGACATGGATGAGATGGACGAGGATGATGATGGCGGTCTCCGCGAGGAGTCTCTGCTTGACTATCATGAACCGACTGGTACGTTATCTCTTAGTCTCGGATTCATATTTATTCTACTGACTTCCGTAGCAATCGATGATGAAAACATCACGTCTCCAGACCGTTCCGGTAACTTTGTGAAACGCGGAGGTGCCCAACAGCCCATCAGCCCTGAAAAAGAGGCCCAGGATCATAGGGAAGCCACAACCCTCATGGTGTTTTACACTTCTGCAGCGGACGTCCCGCCATCACCGAAGGAGCCACCTGCACCGGCCGACGAGGAAATCGTCACGGATGTGGTTGATTTCGGGGAATTCCCGGACAAGGTTAAGGTATGTCTTCATATCAGGGTACCTTTTCAACTTACGTTATCGTCATCTGACTTCGTTTTTCTACAGGCTCGACAAGAGCGGTATTATTCAATGATCAACCCTAAACCTGCGCCTCCGGTCCAGCCGAGCGCGCAGAACAACAACAACAATAATAACAACAACGGCCAATTCGACATCTCGAATTTGTTGAAGATCATCCAGAATGCACCTCAACAACAGCAGTCGACTCCGCCACCGCCACCTCCTCAGCTCGCACCACAGGCGCCGATGTCTGATCTGGAGCGAACAATCAGCATGTTCCGTCAGCAGCAGGCCCAACCCGCCCAAGCGCCAGTGATGCAGATGCCCCAGTTTCCTCCAGTGTCTCAACCCCCCGCAACACAGGGTCTTGATTTCCAAAAGATACTGGCCGTCATCAATGCCCAGAAACAGATGCAACAGCCACCTGTGATGCCCCAGCCCCCACCGCAGCCTCAACCTCAGCAATCGCAACCTAACATCGCGCCAAACCTTGCCGCCATCATTTCTCAGATTGCCAACCCTAATCAGCAAGCGACCCCCAACTTTTCTCAACAGCAAAGTAACTACGAGGACCCCGATCGCAAGCGTATGCGTGAAGGCAATGGGTATGATGGACACGACGACGATCGATATGGTCACCCTAAAAGAGGTAGACCTGGCCCCGGCAAAAGACACGTAAGTTTGCTATGAACCCTTTATTCACTGGTCGTATTGCTAACTATACAATAGCCTAAAGCAGGTTTGGTTCCCTGCCGATATTGGCCTGAAGGGAAATGCATCAAGGGAGACGACTGCACCTTTCGCCACGATCCTCTCAACTAACATTCTATTCTCCTTCTCATTCACCCATTTCTGATACCCCATGTGACTTTTTCACCTTTTCATTCTCATAGTTTCCCCTATGAACTCATGTATAACCATAATCTTGCATATGCGAGGCCTCTACTCGACATCACTCCTTGTTAGTGCTTTTGACTGGCTGGTATTCCGGCGTTTGTTGTGCTCACGGATTTACATACATCCACTCGGCATTGTTCACCTAGCGTTGTGCCTGACTTGAAAGCATCGTGTGCATGGGTAAATACGGAGGAGTTTCGTGATTTTGCAAAGCTGTCATGTCTCTATTATTTTTTTTGTTTCCTGCTTCTCTTCCTCTCATTTTGTTTTCCCTCTCACGATTAAATTACGCGTGGTTGGGTCGGACGCCCAGCCAAGGCACATTGACATCTCCAGAAGACAAGCCAAATATGTACATTACATTAGAGTGGCATCCAGCGATGGACGATTGTCTCATTTGATATGCATGCAATACGCAGTCATTATTTTCAGAATGTTCGAGAAATTATATTACCTATGTAGATCTGATGTGCACCTGTAGAACTTTGCACCCAGGTCATCGTTTTGACCTAGGCCTTGCAACAATAAGAAAGACTAGCTACCCATAAACCCTTGGCCGTCTCAAGTGAAAGTGAAAGCAAACCTCATTGAATCTCGACGTCCCCTACTTCAAATATGAAGTAGTGCTCTGACGACACAAGATAGTAGATAATCTATCATTGGTGGGATTAGCTAGGGTTAGAATATGGTGGGCCGCTCACCTCCAATCCGTGCCCAGTCCTCCCGCTCACTCATACTTCGTCGGACCATCTGCTTCACAACCATCTAACAGACCACAAACATTTCACAAATTTCTTTCTATTCTCGAACATCGATTCACCTGTAAGATATTGAATCTGAAGCCGTGGGATCCCACAAAACCATGTTTCCTTCCACCTTCGACGTACAGAAATGCACCCACTTGATCATTGTCTGCTGTCATGCAATCTACCTGGGAGGACCAACAAAGGGCGTCTCAGTGGATGAATGGTATGACCATAAACCAAGAAAAAGAAAACTCTACCCTCGAAACCCTACGATCAAAACAAACCCCAGATCTCACCACTGCATTGCTGCATTTACCCATGACTAACCAATCGAAACAGGCTAATCGAGCCCTTCCAAAAGGGCGAAACGCCCACTTTCACGGCCCACGTCAAGGCAGGTCTTCAAGCTGCGGCGGAAGATCCGGAAAGTCTGCTTGTGTTTTCCGGGTATGCGTGGATATATCATCTGCATTTTGACACTATGTTTTATGATATGGTATGGAATGACTAACGCTGACTGATCTACGCAATAGAGGCGCAACAAAAAGACCCTTGACGGATCTCGCCGAGGGAGATTCATATCTTGTAAGCCCTTCTCTTTCCATTCCCAATCTTACACCTATACCCAGATAAAATAAAGGAAACAAAACCACGTACTCACCATGAGCACGTAGAACCTCGCCAAAGACAACGCCTACTTCACCTACTCCAACAAGATCAACACCTTACAAATAACAACCGAAACACACGCCACAGATTCATACCAGAATGTACTCTTCTCGCTGCTCAAGTTCCGAGTACATACCGGGCACTATCCGACGCGGGTTACTATCGTGACGCACGAATTCAAACGGAAAAGGTTCATGGAGTATCATTTTCCTGCTGTCGGGCTAGCTCCGGTCTCCACTTGTTCTGCTTCCGCTTCCACGTCCATTCCCACTGGTGCAGATAGGCATAGGTCTAGTTCTCAATGCGAAGGGGACGTGATTGGGATAAACCCGCCGGAGGAAGTGACGTCGGAGGCGTCGTTGATAGCAGGCGAAGAGAAGAGGGGGATTGGGCTTTGGAAAGAGGATCGGTATGGTGTTCAGGCGGAACTGGCAGGGAAGAGAGCGAAGAGGGGGTGGACTAAGGGGATGGAGAGGAGTGTTTTTGGGGATCTGGGACTGGAGCCGGTGGTTGAGGAGTTGGCATGTTGGGATGGGGGAGAGGGGGGGAATGAGTGGTTTCCTAAGATGGACCAGTTACCGTGGTATACATAGTAAGGGAATATAACGAAGCGAGGAAAGTAATGCATATTCATTAGTCGTTATGATAGATAACTGTTTGGCCGTTGCGGCCGTAGATCTTGAAATTCATAGTACAGAAACCCCGAAATGAAAGAAAATGAAAGAACCCTCCGTCTTATCCCTAACGCCTCCGTATAAAACACCCCCTATTCCACTGTAGAATGCCGAGTTCAATCGGCAAGGCGGTAGCTGACGAGAGTCTCCACCCTGTGGTTATTCGTACTGAAACTTCTGAGCTGCACCTTTTCGGCGTTTTTGATCTCCTTGGCGTCGCTGTCGCCCCATTCGACCGGCACTTCCGAGTCTGCGTCCGCATACACAAGCACGTTGAAGGTGCAATCTCCATCGAGGACGGGGAGGAAGGTAACGGAAGCGGTAATCTGTCGGAAAATGGCTTGAATTTCGTCCTGGATCTCCTTTTCGGTTTTTTCAACAACTTCGGTAGCAGGGGCGGGGGCGTCTCTATAGGCAAGAAGCGTTAGCTTGCGTTTCTATGGCTGGATGTAGAATGGCAATTACCCTGCAGCGGAGTTTTCCTTATCACCAGCTTTTCGGGCTGCGGAGCTCTTGCTGTGCTTGGTGTGTATTTGAACCTGAATCCCTATCAGTTTATGCCAGCAGTTTCTCGGGCCGGGTCCCATACGTCAAACTGCCATCTCTCCACATGTTCACCAGTCTCCTTGTCCGTGATTACCACGACGAGTTTTGAGATTTTGCCTCCCAGCATCCACTTGTTCAACTGCGACATGATCTTCTTGATGTAGGCTTTGACCTGGTCATCGGAGGTGACTGAATTGATCGGTAAGTAGAGGGCATGTGGAAGGGACCGATATTGACCAACCGAGCATGTTGAGGCCATATTTCTTGACCCTGAATAACAGTCAGTCGCAATGTTCGTTCATTGGTTGAGATATGGAACACTTACGTTGTGAAGTCTTCCGGGGGGTAGACTCCTCGTTGGAACCTAAGGCGGGATTGATGAGTATATTTGAATCGGAGCTGGCATGGACGTCCGCTTACAGGATCGAGTTGATGGAGTATTCAAACTAGAACGATCAGCATAATTCATGAATATGAATCCCTGTCTTGGAAGGATTACTCACGAATTCAGCCACAAGCTTCGCCGACCCTGCGGGGACATTAGTTTCGCACTGACGAGCGCCGAGATCCGTATGCCTTACCTTTCAGCGACAACTTGTGGACCTTGGACTTGTCTTTTGTCGAGGACATGATGGAATGAGCTGAAGACCGCCGATACCGTTGGTGTTGAGAGTCTGGACTCCTGGCAAAGGTTGTGTGGAGGGAAAAAAGAGCGCCGCTTTGTTTACTCCGATAGTCGCCGCAGCAATCGACCGCCCGCCCAATCGTTTTCTCCGCAGAGCCGCACT
Organism: Aspergillus melleus; assembly: GCF_016097325.1. Taxonomy (NCBI): domain Eukaryota; kingdom Fungi; phylum Ascomycota; class Eurotiomycetes; order Eurotiales; family Aspergillaceae; genus Aspergillus; species Aspergillus melleus. The sequence goes on along the minus strand of NW_025763370.1, from coordinate 5,938,934 downwards.
TTTTTTTTGCCCGCCAAATCGGACTCCATCCAGTTGTCATCGACAAGCGCGAGAGGACCACCCTGACTTACACTCTCCTCCTTCTCATGCCATTGCAGCACTCCAGATGCGAGGATGCCTGCAGTTAGCCAGATGGCTGAGCGCGGTGCAGAAATGCCCAGCTGCAAGCCCTCTCAAGGCACCATCCGCCCGATTTAACTACCTTCGTTCCTTTACCAGCGCCGCCGTTTACCAGTCGGCTCGTTCGAGAGCGGCCGCTGCCAAACCCGTTTCCGACCTTGAGCAGAGAATCGCAGCCATCCCGATCGACCGATACCGCAATTTCTGTATCGTTGCTCACGTCGACCATGGCAAGAGCACGTTGTCCGACCGAATGCTGGAACTGACGGGGACCATCCAGCCGGGAACTAACAAGCAAGTGTTGGATAAGCTGGACGTCGAGCGGGAACGTGGAATCACCGTCAAGGCGCAGACATGCACCATGATCTACAATCACAATGGGGAGGACTACTTGTTGCATCTTGTCGATACGCCGGGACACGTCGACTTCCGCGCGGAGGTCTCACGGAGTTACGCCAGTTGCGGAGGCGCATTGCTGCTGGTAGATGCGAGCCAGGGTATCCAAGCGCAGACTGTGGCCAACTTCTATCTGGCTTTTGCGCAGGGATTGGAATTGATCCCTGTCATCAACAAGGTGGACCTGCCGTCTGCTGATCCGGAACGGGCTCTCGAACAAATGCGGCAATCCTTCGAAATTGACACCGAAAACGCCGTGGGGGTTTCGGCCAAGACCGGTCTGAATGTGGAAAAGCTGCTCCCAACTGTGGTTGAGAAAATTCCAGCGTAGGTTTTTATGCACTTGGGCTGGCTTTAATGCTAGTACTGACAAGACCTAGGCCCGTTGGTGACTCCAAAAAACCCCTCCGAATGCTCCTCGTCGATTCCTGGTACGATTCTTACAAAGGCGTTATCTGCCTGGTCCGTGTGTTCGATGGCGAGATCCGAGCCGGAGATCAGCTCGTGTCCTATGCGACTGGGATTAAATATTTCGTGGGCGAGGTGGGAATCATGTATCCGCTCGAGACCGCGCAGACTGTCCTTCGTGCTGGCCAGGTGGGATACATCTTCTTCAACCCCGGCATGAAGCGCAGCAAAGAAGCCAAGATCGGCGACACATACACCAAAGTTGGGTTCGAAAAGGCTGTGGAACCGCTTCCCGGTTTCGAGGAACCGAAGGCGATGGTTTTCGTGGCCGCGTATCCTATTGATGCGGATCATTTCGAACATCTGGAGGACAGCATCAACCAATTGATGCTCAATGATAGGAGTATTACGGTGCAAAAGGAGTCCTCCGAGGCCCTTGGTGCAGGTTTCCGATTGGGCTTCCTAGGAACCCTGCATTGCTCGGTGTTCGAGGACCGCCTTCGTCAGGAACATGGTGCTAGCATCATCATCACCCCACCTTCCGTGCCCGTAAAAGTGCTCTGGAAGGACGGCAGGGAGGAGATCATTACCAGCCCGGCTCGTTTCCCCGATGAGGATGACGTGCGCACGAAAATCGCGGAACTACAAGAGCCATACGTCCTTGCTACTTTGACCTTCCCGGACGAATACCTAGGGAAGGTGATCGAACTATGCGAATCCAACCGGGGCGTGCAGAAGAGCATCGAATACTTCACGGCAACCCAGGTCATTCTCAAGTACGACCTGCCATTGGCGCAACTGGTCGATGACTTCTTCGGAAAGCTGAAGGGAGGTACCAAGGGATATGCCTCACTGGACTACGAGGAGTCTGCTTGGCAACCCAGCAACATTGTCAAACTCCAGCTCCTGGTCAACAAGGCCCCCGTGGATGCTGTTGCACGTATCGTCCACTACAGTCAGGTGGAACGACTTGGAAGACAGTGGGTGACCAAGTTCAAGCAGCACGTCGACCGACAGCTGTTCGAGGTCATTATCCAAGCTGCCGTTGGGCGCAAGGTTGTGGCGCGTGAGACGGTCAAGCCGTACCGCAAGGATGTTCTTGCCAAACTCCATGCAAGTGATGTCAGTCGACGGAGGAAATTGCTGGAGAAGCAGAAAGAGGGACGCAAGAAGCTCCGCGCGGTCGGAAACGTGGTGATTGAACATAAAGCATTCCAGGCTTTCCTGGCCAAGTAGAGGCAGGAGGGCCAGTTGTATAGTGTGTATTATATTCTAGCGGGGACTATGGTGTATAATTAGACTTGACTTCATAACAGAATCTATTGGAATTCGCATGAATCCTAGACAGTGTATAGATTCCAATGCCAGCCTGAGGCTGTCCACCGTCCAGACTCGGGCTGGAATGCTGATTGGATGGGACGGCGGAGGGGCGGGAGCAGCAGCTGACCATTCCTATTCGGGTAGGCACGTCGCTCCGTCGCTTTTGCCCGCAAAAAAGTTCGTCGCCGACCCCGCCGTTCACCCTCTTCTTCTTCCACAAAAGCCCTGCGGTCACCCTCCCTCTGTGGTATCCAAGTCTCCTTGTTGCCTGGTCGCGTGTATCGGAACCGCGACAAGAGACTCAATCTGCTCATCTAGTCCGTTTGTCCCTGCCATGGTCAAGCTTTGACGGCGGCGATGCAACCTCCGGAGGGTGTGCAGGTGGACCTGGGCAAGGCCCAGGTCATCGATCGTGTTCCGAAAGTTATCAAAGAGCTCAAATTCGGTGTGCTGTAAGCGCTGGCCTCTTTGCCTTCTTGAAGATTTTCTATCTCTGCGTGTTTGTGAGCGTGGGTGGCGGGCTAACGCGGATGTGTCATACCCAGATCCAACGATGACATTGTCAGCCAAGGTGTGGTGGAAGTCTCGGACCGGAAGTTTTTCGACCTCGACCAAGACAGATCGGTGATTCCGCATGGACCCCTCGACTCGCGTATGGGTATTTCCAGCAAGAGTGCAACATGTCAGACCTGCGGTGGTGCGCTCCAAGTCTGCAACGGACATTTCGGCCATGTGAAGCTTGTCTTGCCGGCCTTCCACGTCGGATATTTCAAACGAGTGATTACGATCCTACAGGAAATTTGCAAGGAATGTTCGCATATTTTGCTGCCCGAAGGCGAGCGCCGGACCTACCTCCGAGAAATGCGTCGGCCGAATCTGGATAATCTGCGGCGATTGCAGATCGCGAAACGGGTGAATGAGCGCTGCCGCAAGACCCGAACCTGCGAACACTGCGGCACCATTAACGGTGTGGTGAAAAAGGCGGGAAACAGCGCGCTGAAAATTTCGCACGACAAATTCCGAGCCTTCAATGCCTCTGCGTCGGTGAAGAAAATCCCGCCTCCCAGCAAGATTGTGTTTGATCGGTCGTTCGAGGAAGCTAGGGGCCATAATGCTGAGGTTGAGAAGCACTACAAGAAGGCTCAGGATGATCTGAATGCGCTCCGAGTTTTGAACTTGTTCAAGAAAATCTCGGACTCGGACTGTGAACTGTTAGGATTGAACCCCAAGGAGGCGAGGCCCGAAATGTTTTTGTGGCAGTATATCCCGGCTCCTCCGGTATGCATTCGTCCTTCCGTCGGCCAAGACGCCGCATCCACGGAAGACGATTTGACTGCCAAATTGGGCGACATCATTCAGAGCAACATCAACCTGAAGAACTCGTTGTTGAAGGGTGCACCGGTGCAGACTATCATGGAATGCTGGGATTACATGCAGCTGCAGATCGCCGTTTACATCAACAGTGACGTTCCCGGCCTGAACAAGGCGGACTTGGGCAAACCCATCCGTGGTTTTGTGCAGCGACTCAAGGGAAAACAGGGACGATTCCGTGGTAATCTGTCTGGAAAGCGTGTCGACTTTTCCGGTCGAACTGTCATTTCGCCCGATCCTAACCTCCGAGTGGATGAAGTCGCCGTCCCTATCCTAGTGGCAAAGAACATGACCTATCCTGAGGTCGTGACGCGGTACAACAAGGAGAAATTGCAAAAGGTGGTCCGGAACGGCACTAAGAAATGGCCTGGAGCAAACTATATCACGAAAAAGGGATCGACTTTCAAGCTTTTCCTGAAGTATGGTAATCTCAATATGATCGCCGATCAACTGCAGGAAGGAGACGTTATTGAACGTCACCTTGAGGACGGTGATATCGTCCTCTTCAACCGTCAACCCTCTCTCCACAAACTGAGTATTCTCTCTCATTTTGCGAAAATCCGCCCGCATCGTACCTTCCGACTCAACGAGTGTGCCTGTAACCCGTACAACGCCGATTTCGATGGTGATGAAATGAACTTGCACGTTCCGCAGACGGAAGAAGCTCGAGCCGAGGCAATGGAACTGATGGGAGTAAAGAATAACTTGGCAACCCCGAAGAACGGAGAACCGATTATTTCCGCCATTCAAGATTTCATCAGTGCGGCTTATATTATGAGTAGCAAGGATAATTTCTTTGATCGGCGCTCTTTCACGCAGCTGTGTCTTTACATGCTTGGACCTGAAACTCGCTTTGATCTTCCTCCTCCGTCTGTACTGAAACCACAGATGCTTTGGACCGGAAAGCAGGTGTTCAACATTCTTATGCACCCGAATAAGGATGACCCCGTTCTGGTCAACCTGGACGCAGCATGCAAGACGTTTAAGGCCCCCAAGGATGGTAGTCCTCGGGATTTGGACTTGAATGACAGCTGGCTCATCGTTCGTAACTCAGAAGTCATGTGCGGTGTGATGGACAAGTCGACTGTTGGATCCGGAAAGAAGGACAACATCTTTTATGTCATGCTTCGAGATTTCGGTCCTGCAGCGGCTGCTGAGGGTATGAACCGACTGTCGAGATTATCTGCACGCTGGTTTACCAACATGGGTTTCTCCATTGGTATCACGGACGTTTACCCCAGTGACAGGCTTGTGCAATCGAAACAGGATCTGGTCGAAACTGCCTACGCGCAGTGTGACGAAGTCATCGCCAAATACAAGGCAGGCACTCTGGAGAAGTATCCAGGTTGTGACGAATTGCAGACCATGGAAAACCAGCTTTCGGGTATTCTCAGTAAGGTCCGTCAGCAGGCAGGAGACGAATGTATTGCGCAGCTCAGCAAGTACAATTCTCCACTGATCATGGCCACGTCCGGATCCAAGGGTTCTAGTATCAACGTGTCACAGATGGTTGCTCTGGTCGGTCAGCAGATTATTGGTGGTCAGCGTGTGCAGGACGGTTTCCAGGACCGGACCCTGCCCCATTTCCCCAAGAATGCCCGCCAGCCTCCTTCGAAGGGTTTCGTCCGCAACAGTTTCTTCTCAGGACTGACACCTACGGAATTTATTTTCCACGCCATGTCTGGTCGTGAAGGTCTGGTCGATACCGCTGTCAAGACCGCTGAAACCGGTTACATGTCTCGACGTTTGATGAAGTCGTTGGAAGATCTCTCTACCATGTACGATGACACTGTCCGGAATTCCTCCGCGGCTATCGTCCAGTTCCAGTACGGAGATGACAAACTCGACCCGGTAGATATGGAAGGTAAAGCCAAGCCTGTTCATTTCGACCGGACTTTCACCCATTCTGAATCTACGACGTACGACAATGATGAGCGCAGTCTCTTGCCTGCCGAGATCATGGAGGTTTGTGAAGACATGCTCTCTAAGGAGCGTGCTAAATTGGTCCGGAAAGACCTTATGGGTACTGAACTCGGCTACATGGATCGGTCAGACCATGGAATTGATCAGTTTGAGAGTGCCCGTGACTTCCTCGACTCCATCCAGCAATATGTTTCCACAAAGGCAGACAGGCTTATTTCTCGCGGTGGTGACTTTGATCCTAATGATGACAGGAGTCAGAAGGGTCTCAACCATACTGGAAAGTTGACCGAGACGACTCTCCGTGCATTCATCTCTGCCTGTTTGATGAAGTACAAGAAGGCTCAAGTTGAGTCTGGTCATGCCGTTGGTGCAGTGGGTGCTCAGTCCATTGGTGAACCCGGTACTCAGATGACCCTAAAGACTTTCCATTTTGCTGGTGTCGCCGGTATGAGTATCACACAGGGTGTTCCCCGTATTAAGGAAATTATCAACGCGTCCAAGGAGATCAGTACGCCTGTCGTTGCTTGCGAGCTTGTCACTAAGGATAACATCATTGCGGCTCGAATTGTCAAGGGTCGTATTGAGAAGACCTATCTTCGGGATATTATTCACTATGTCCGGGAGACATGGACTGGCAAGGAGGCCTATATTACCGTCAAGATCAACTGGAAGACCATTCAGGACTTGGCGCTTGAATTGAACATCAGAACTATTCTCGCCGCCATCAAGAATCATCGGCGCTTCAAGGCCGATGATCTCAAGTTCCGATGCTCGCGATCGCATATCCACATCCACATGGACCTGGACCCTGCCAGCAAAGCGAGCCTCTCCAAGACGGAGATTGCTTCTACCAGCGCTGATCCGTTCCTTCGTCTCAAGCATCTCAAGCGCATGCTTCCCGAGATCCAAGTCCTCGGCCACCCCCTGGCCTTCCGTGCAATCATCCGAACCGATGAAACCTCCACTAAGAACACCCTCCTTGTGGAAGGTTACGGTCTGAAGGACTGTATGACGACTCTTGGTGTTGACGGCCTCCGCACATCCACCAACAACGTCATGGAAATGCGCGACGTGCTCGGTATCGAAGCCGCCCGATCAACCATCACGCAAGAAATCAGCGAGGTCATGAAAGACATGGACATCGATCCTCGTCACATGCAGCTGCTCGCAGATGTCATGACCTACAAGGGTGAAGTCCTGGGTATTACGCGATTCGGTCTTGCCAAGATGCGTGACTCCGTCCTCCAGCTCGCTTCGTTCGAAAAGACCGCCGACCATCTCTTCGACGCCGGTGGTGCCGGCCGCACTGATCTCATCGAGGGTGTCTCCGAATGTATCATCATGGGCAAGACCATGTCTATCGGTACCGGAGCCATGGAAGTCGTCCGCAAGATGAACTTCTTCGAGGGTCAAATAGGCGCTAAGAAGACTACCTTCGAAGATGCCTGGTCTAGCACCGAGGCTCCTCTTGAGACCAGGAAGAGAAAGGGCCGTGCTTGAACATAACAGAACAAAACCAATACCAATAGAATTCTGGGACACAAAACAACATCCTAGATCTACAATTTTGGTGGCTCTTTGATTTTATCATATCTACCCACACAGTCAAAAGCGCAACTAAGTTCGCATCACCTGGCGTTGGAAACTTGATTGGCTTCTTTGAACGATTTTTGTTCCCTATCTTTCTGTACTACTTTTTTTTTGTCCCCCCATGAACTAAACTGCTTTTTGCGCGCATTAGCGATACTGAAGGTAGTGTGGATGGTGATGGTTATATGACAGATCATCCTTGTACTATTGATTATGTGTTAGTTTTAACAATGAATTCGACGATGATAGATGTTCATTATATACTGAAAGTCCCCTCCCCCTGCCTCAAACCTTCACACTCAGTCTAGGCACTTCAAGCATTATCCTCACCAACAGGAGGTTTCTGCTCATCCGTACTCCCACGTCGGGCTTTCGACAATAAAGTCTCCCACACCTTCTTCACTTTTTCTAGCACATCCTCGTAAGACTTCTCAAGTTGTTGAAATCTGACTGAATCGGACCTGTCCAAGGACGGCATATGATAGCCGTGGTCATTTGAGAACTCAAACATCGAGGTAAAGGCCCGTCTTGTAGCCGATTTCCATAGTCGTTTGATATCCTCTAGATGGAAGGCGATGTATGCGAGGGGAGTAGTGATGGCGATTGTGATGCAGACTATTAAAAGGACAGTTAATCGAATTTGCTAAACAGAGTCTCTATAGGAGTTTTTGGAAAGGAGGAAGTGAGACTTACAAAGCATTGGGAAGATCCAGTTAGGTTGATAAGCTAACTCTCCCTTGCTGTCGTGTTGGAAGGAAGTGACGTTCAATGCGAAGAGAGAAGATAAGAAGGACATGGGGGTCTGTGGGAATTCACTCGAGTTAGGATGAATGCCAATTCTGGGTGGGTGGCAAGCCTTACAAAGACGATGGTTATGACTGTGAAGACCATGAGAGTTCTTCCCTGCTTAACGGATTCGAAGGCTTCTCTGAGACTGGTACCGTTTTGCTCTAGATTCAGGATCTCGTTTACCTGTAAGCAACGAGTACAGTTAGCCTCTATGCATTTCTAAAGCAGTAAGAACTACACACTGAACTCTTGATGGTGTCCGTGATCTCAATCATCTCGTTGATTTCAGTAAGCATGTAATGCGACCTTCTTTCAGAATTCGGATGAAGTGGACTTCTCTGGATATCAGCCAGAACATGATCCTGTTGGGTCAGTATTGCCTTCAATATCGTGAGCTCATCGCGGATATCCTTGACCTCGTCCAGCAGATCAGCGGCCTTGCTGATGGACGCCCAGTTTTCATTTTCGTCGGGTTCACCGTGCAGTAGGAGTTTCGCAGGAGCCTCGTGCGGCTTGTTTCCTTCCTCTGATGGTTTCTCTACTTCACGCTGTCCGTTTTCTGGTTTAGTGTCACCCTGTTTGATTTGTGTTTTCTTGGCCTTGACTATCTTTCTCCTTTCATCCCTCCTTCTCGCCTTGTCCATTTTCCTTTTGAAGGAGGCGAACAAGTCTTTCTCTTCAACGGCCTGTTTTCATTAGCAGGAGATATCAGGATATTTCCCTTAGAACAAACCTTGCTATTGACTGTCTCAGAGAAGATCTCACGTACAGACTTGACAGACTTCTGGCTATATTCAGGTCTGGCGAGATCATCTGGACTAGAGCCCTTCCAAGTGGCAGTATTAATGAAATCGATGCAAAAGCTGACAATGAACTTGCTCATCTGATTGACTGATGATGGCAAAGGCCGTCCCTTCTTCTTGGACTTAACCTCCCTTAGATGATTGAAAATCCCTTCGATCACAGGATCTTCATAACCATCCGGTCTGCAAGTAGAGGAGGTAATGATGGTCTCTTTGTAGTGACTTGAGTTAAAAAATGCCATCTCACATACTATGAGGTGAGCTTACCATCATCTATGACCCAAAGCCAGAGCTGGTCAACGCCGAGGATTGGCCACCAGGGTCTGCTCCTATCGACCCCGTCACCATTCTTGCCTCCGATCAAGTAACGGGTCACGACCTGGTTTTCGTCGCGGCCTTTGATATCATTTCCACTCAAAGAATGATAATAGAATTGATCTAGAGACCTCGTCCTATGTCCAGGTCCAGTTCTCGCTTGTTGTTCAAAATCATCCTTAGCCACGCCAATCCTGTGTCCACCGTAGTTAGATCCATGAAATGTCCTGGTAATCCTGAAGTACTCACTGGCTATCAATTCGGTCACGTTTTAGGAATACCAGGTATGGCATCTGAACAGTTAGTAGACATTCGCATGCCGTCTAGTCGAATCAATCTCACATATAGAGCAGTCCTTTGATACGCCACTAGTCACTACACCTCAGCACTGTCGATTTGTAGGATTAAGGGCTATAACAAACCGATTCCAAGTTCAGCCTGTTCTGGCTCCTTCATAACTCCCTTAACCTCCTCGGGCTGTTTAGGTCCCTCTGATCCTGCATTGTCCTCCTTTGCTTCACCATCAGGGGGATCGGGCAATGCTTGGGTGGTCTTGTCCTGCATAGAGCGTTTCTTGATCTTCGGGATACCCTCTTTCTAGAAAATCATTAGTTTTGTGTGCTTCATATTCGGGCAAGATCTCACCATGCAGACAGGCTTCATGAACTTAGACCCGAAGGCACCAGTTGGCATCTCCGTCCAGCTGCTCCGCATAAAATCTCGCATCGGTATATAATCATCCTCTCCTTTCTTTTTGTCTTGGTACACTCGTAAGGCGAGATCCTAATTAAGGAACTTAGCGAGACTGTAAATTCATAATGCTGTCATTTCTTTGGAAAATACCTCCATAAACCTCAACTAGATCCGTTAGTTACCTGCCAAGGTATAGATCGAGACAATTACCACTTACATTATTGAGCGGCAGGTGTATCCATCTCATGCGAAGATCCTCGGGCAAGTATGTTTTTTCTTTTGCAGCCTCTTCGCTGATTTTACCCAGCGTCTGTCTTGCCTGTTGCATGATCTGGTCGGCACCACCATCTTTTTCCTTGCCCTTCTCCGTGCTGGCGCCCTTGTAGATGACATTCCACATTTTGCGTGACCGGCGAAGAAGATCCACTCGTCCGTTGGAGTTGTAGAAATCAACAATTGTCGCGTCATACTTCTCAATTTCTTCTTTTGTCGATGGATCAAGTTTCAATTTCTCATTCAACCTGTGCGAATCTGATGCTTCTATCACGGGTGGAGGGTCTCGTAGCATATCCAAGGTCAGGAAATATCGGTCGTCAGTGCCTGACCCGGCCTTGTCGGTTTGGTTCCGAAGACCATCGTTTCGACCGTCATTTCCTCCTCTATCTCCATCTCTCTCCTTTGCGGGTTTTGGAGTTTTTGCGTTCCTGAGCTTCATCTTCTCTGCTATTTCTTTGGCTTCCCTTCGATCCTGGGTCGCTTTGCTGCTTGGAGGAGCTGTCCTCAGAAGCCACCAAACAACAACATATCTCCCATGATAAGCAGCTAGTTTCAGAGGGGTATTCGCTTCAATGTGGAGTTTGTGACGCGGTTTGTCAAGTCGGTTGAGGATCTCATGATGTTTTTCATGTCTAGCAGCCGTCCAAATAAGGATGCTTTCTTTGGTTTCCGGATCGCTCATACCCATGGCCTTCGCAACGTCTTCAAAATTGCCCTCACACTCAGCTTGTCGGAATGCAGCTGTTTTCTCGGTTCCATTTGCCAGCTCGGCGAGGGCCTTCACGGCCTTTTCGGCCGCGCTCAACTCGCTCGCTTTCTTTTCACTGTCCATTTCAGCGTCATTGAAGATGTCCGCATAGCACCGAACTGCCAACGTCAATGCATCGCGACCAGTATCGCCTGTTTTCAAGGCACGGTCTGCACCTTTCTCCAAAAGCAATTCAACCACATCGCCGAAGCCATTGTTACAGGCTAGATGGAGTGGGGTCCAATCATCACAGTCCAGGACATCTATTGGTTGGCCGTTATCAAGCAACGGCTCAATCATTTCTTTGCATCCGAACTTGCCAGCGTAATGAAGGGGCATTTGGTCGTCCATTGCTTTTGCCCAGACATTTGCTCCATATCCTAGGAGCTTTTCCGTGATTTGCCCAATGTCGGTCCTGTTCTCATTGTAAGCCAGCACATGCAGCTCTGATTCGTTGGAGTTGTTCGTCTTGTTGACATCTACTTTACGATCGATGAGCTGTTGAACAACATTTGCAGTCGAGTGGCGACAGGCCATCAACAATGGAGTGTATTCGTCGGAATTCTGAAAATGAACGTCGGGATCCTGGGCAAGCAAAGTGGTAATGACATCCTCGTTCCTATACCTTAATGCTGTAAGTATAGGAGCCCATCCGTCCTGATCCCGCACATTGATGTCGGCATTCTTTTCTAGAAGCGACCGAACGACATCCACGCTGGAATATTCAGATGCCATCATCAACGGTGAGCAGCCCTCGTCATTGACTGTGCTGACGTTGATTTCGTCGCAATCAAGTAACAAGTCAATGATTTCCTGGAAATTGTGCCTTAGCGCTGCAAGAAGCGGCGTCCATCCGTCAGGCCTCTTAGCATTAGGATCGGCATCCCATTCGAGTAGAAGTTTCACGACATCGGCTTTTCCCTCAATGGCAGCGCCATAAAGCGGCACCCATCCATCATCATCTCGGGCTTCGATTTTGGCGCTTCGTTTGATCAGCAGCTCTGCGAGCTGGTAATACCCGTGCCTCGCTGCCAAGTGAAGTGCTGTCTCGCCAATGTTCGTTTTTGCGTCAACGTTCGCGTTGTCGTCGAGCGCCTTTTCCACGCCTTCGAGATTTCCATCTTCGGCGTAATTTAGCAACCTTTTATCGGGTGTAAACTTCTTCTCCGTTTCTGTATCGCTTTCCCCTTCGGAATGAGCGCCGTCGGAGTCGTCTGGGGGACGGTCATCGCTGCTTAGAGATGACTTAGCGGGGGTGATGACAGGATCAATAGTTTGAGGTTTCTGTGTGCTATCTTCATCGCCGGTTGGCTTTGGGTCGCTCATGCCGACGACAAATCGTTTGATCTGACAGTTTGCTGAAAGGTACTGATGAAAATGCGAGGCTTTTTCGAATCAATCATCAACCCCGAAGGCTCTGGCTCATAAAGGCCAGAAGAGAGACGGCTGCATCAAACTAGCGTGTCGCGCGACAGGCTGACATGGTCCGAGCTGAAATTCATACGGCTGGCAATGGCTAGATCCCAGTATTCAGTTCCTGTACGAGTGTTGATGACTGCAGATAGGCTGAGGAACTGAACGTTTAATTGGCGTGGAACGAGCGCACGGTGAGACTGAGGATCATGGGATAGTCCGCAATCTCTTCGTATATACAAGCAATCACACCCCATCATCTTGTTCAAGAGAAACTGTTCAATAATAGGTCCAACCTAGTTGAAAGAAAATGTGACGAGGTAAAGAGAATGAAGGAAAAAAGAAGGGGAGGGTGTACAGAATAGGTAGTAGTCACGGGTGGTCTTCCGAATTTCCCATCTTCTATTTCTTCTTTCTCATCCAGCTTTGGTCGTCTCGCATTCTCGCATTTGGATTCCAAATATCTTCTACGACCAATACTCTATATTCAGGTATTCTGCATACATATGCCTAGTCTAAATTAAACCATTTTCTGCCATATCCACCGGTTGCTAAACGTACCCGTAAATATATTTAAGCTTGCAGGGCTAATAAATTCCCAAGGCGAGAAAGACACAAAATGTACTGAAGACGCTTTCATATTAAAAGTTTGGGATTCTCATGATTCTCCAAGCGATAATTACCAACGGACCCATAAAGCATGCTTAGCCCCCTCGCAGCGTGGCTATGAAGGATGAATCTCAGCCCCATTGGAGGATCTGCCCTAAAATCTCACTTCAAGCCGCGCCCAAGGCTGTGTATAGGTTGATACCGAAAGATCCACTCTTCACCTCGCTACGAGCGTCCATAAATTGCATACGTTGCCTTGACATACACGCAATCACATCCTACCATCATCAAACGACGAATAACTCCGGCAATGACACTTTGCAAGACCTGCGACTCGCTACCTGTTGAGGAGGAGGATACAACAAAGCTCGGAGAATATAACGAGGTTGTTTCAAGAGCAGACGCTGGCTGCGACGGTTGTCGATTCTTCATCACAATCCTGCAATCTTCTATTAACTGGAAATGCCGCTTGGATGAATTACCAGGGAGGGTGCTCTTCTTGGAACTCCTTCGCTTGCAGGTCAAGAAACCGACCGAGCTGAGTAGATCCAGTTACACCTTGGATGATTTGAATTTCGATGTTTGTGTACCGGAGGGAGAAGAACGTATGTTTTTATGTTGATATTCAAAGTTAAGATGCGATATAGTGCCTTTTATTAACGGTTTGTTAGATGAGGAGCTTGACTCAGTGCGGATTGTGCCTACAACTCCCCTAGATGAGAAAGGCCTCGATCAGATCCGATTGTGGGTTTCAGAATGTTCTGGGCATACAGATTGCTCGAAACCGGAGGCCGTTAGCCTGCCTAAAGCGATCATTGAAATTCCCAGCGATGAGAAAGAAGCGCCCCAAGTCTGTCTTTCCGAAGGAAGAACAGGCAACTACGTTGTTCTAAGCTATTGCTCCGACAGTACTCCAGCTCTACCAGCTTCAGAAACTGCCAATCTCCCTATCTCACTGGATGTAAATTCGCTTCCGAAAACCGTAGCAGATGCTATAGAAGTCACCCGCCGGTTAGGATATCGCTACCTATGGGTCGACGCGCTCTGCATGACCGGCCACAACTGGGACGAAAACATACGGGCATTCGTTTCCATCTACAGCCAAGCCGAACTGATGCTTTCAGCCACGGACGGAGAAAATGCAAACTCAGGGTTACTACATGAAAGACAAGTGCTCTACTCCCCTGCACTGGGCCCCGAGAAAAACAGATATCTCCGACAAGAGCTGCTGCGGTGGAAATCAGATTTGGAAAACTCTCCGCTGGAGAAACGCGGATGGCCTTTCGTGGAGCGTGCTCTAGCACCGCGGATTGTGCATTTTGGCAATCACCAGATGATGTGGGAATGTGCGGCAGGACTCCAGTACGAGGCATCCAAGCACAAGAACAACACGATCGGCAGTGGCCAGATTCGAATGCACTATCGAAAACAGGTGGTCCAGCCCTATATCAATGGGGCGCTCCTTGGTCACAGAAACACCGAACCCTTGAGCAGCGACGATCTCAATCGATATGAGGCCTGGCACCAATGCGTCGATGAATTTTCGGGCCGCAAACTGAAAAGACCAGCCGACAAGCTGCCCGCCATGGCTCCGCTAGCCAATCTTCTAGATGACGGCTCCATGGGGACGTACTTGGCCGGAATCTGGAGCAACAACATCGCCGTTGGTCTAACTTGGGGACGGCCATGGGCCCTTCTTACTCCATCGCCAATTTACCGGGCACCAAGCTGGAGCTGGGCCAGCGTCGACGGCAAAATAAGCTCGACGGCGCTTGCATGGCCAGAAGATCTGATGGATGATCATTCCAAAGACCCATCCTGGATCAACAAGTACCAACCTAAACTGCTTTCACATGACATGATTCTCGAGGACCCATCAAACCCCTACGGCCGGGTTTTAGAAGGCTCCTCCATCACCATCGAGGGGTGCTGCATTGGATTCATGAGCCTTGTGGAGGCGATTGGACCCAGTCCTCATTTCCAAGTGATACCACTCTTGGATGAATCACAAGCGTTCGACTGCCAATGCTGCGCTGGCCGATCGGATGAGGACCAGCAGACAGAAATAAAGAAGATAGAAGGCGAAATCGAACACCATATCTGCATGATATTGCAGGGGGATGCATGGAGAGTAAAAGAGGAGTGGAGTCCACACCGCGGCTTCTGCGATCTTCTCATGCTGACAGCTTTGGGCGACATGACTTTCAAACGGGTCGGGACAATGCGTATCAACTGTGAGGATTCCAAGGATTCCAAGCCTGCAAATGCAGCGTTCGATGCATTGAATTGGGAAAGGCGGGAGTTGAAATTGGTCTGATCTGCTGATCCCGGGCTGTGATCGATGTAGCTAGTCGGCTGACGTATTTGTAACCGCTCTGCACTTCCATATTAGCTGAAGACAATATCGCTAGATGACTACTGCCTGGTATATCCGAAACTGTACACTCTATAAAGTGTGGCCAGACTTGTCTACATTCAGAGGCCTGTCGATCGTAACATGACGCCTATTATCTCATTCAACCAGAACTTGATTGAAAGTGATAGAAACCAGTTCACAGCCCCGAAGCTGGAAAAAGGGACCATATTCGCGCGCCAGCGCGTCCCAGAGCCCGATCTACTCCTGACAAACGCACATTTTATAGAGCCCTTCACGCAATGAACCGAGCACCCGGGAACCAAGAATATCGAGAGACCGAGCAAAGT
Source organism: Aspergillus melleus (assembly GCF_016097325.1). Lineage (NCBI taxonomy): Eukaryota > Fungi > Ascomycota > Eurotiomycetes > Eurotiales > Aspergillaceae > Aspergillus > Aspergillus melleus. Next base: position 5,923,457 of record NW_025763370.1, on the reverse strand, counting down.
GATTGTATTCGCCCCTATGTAATGAAAAAAGCCGATACCGAATATCAAATCGTCTCAAAAAAGAATCTCTACAACAAAGATAGAGAGCAGAGCCGTTTCAAATGCCATCAATTAAGGACAACCCCCAGTTCGCAGAAAATATTCGTTACACAACCAAATTTGTCAGCCTCCCGTTTTGATTTTCGCGCGCGGCCAACCGGTGGGGGAATCATAGTCGCCGAGTCATCGAAATTTTTTTTGGTCTTTCGGAGGATGCGTCAAATTTACGAGCTGGGGTTGGCGTTCATCTGTAGAGTTCATCTCGTGTAAGCTTTCCGTCTGTCCATCTCGGCTGGAGATTTCGATCCTCATCGAGATCTCTCCACATTCTTCGTGGTTTGTTCCTTCATACCTTGCGCTTGCCGCCGGTCATGGTGACGTTGACGAAACGGCGAGTGTAGACGATTCTCTTCTTGGCGCGGCCCTTGGGGACCTTAGGCTTCTCCTGCTTCTCGACCTTGGGAGTGGCGCTCTTGACCTTACCGGCACGAGCGAGCTGTACAAACGATTCGGTTAGATATCACTAGTTCTGATCTGTCGAAGGGGGGACCGTCTCGAGGGACGAAAAAGTGGCGGGGGGTGGTGATGATGGCGAGCTTACCGATCCGTGGACCTAAAAGAATCAAAACGTTAGCATACAAGTCCTTCTTTCATCATTTTGATCGCAGTTTCCATCGAAAAATGCATCGTCAGATCCAGGGACAACATACTTTACCCATATTGGCGGCGAAATCTGGTGCAACAAGGGAGGCTGTTTGGGAGAAGGGTTGTCGATGGCGTTGTCGTTCTCGGGAGGGTTTTGGACGAATTTTCGCTGTGCGAGTGCGGTCACGGGTTTGTGCGGTCGACCCACCGTGGGTTGGCCGGATTAATGTATTGCCTCCACTCAACGCGGGCGGTGAGTCTGACTCAGCGAGCCTCGTTTAGCCCTGTTCTCGGGTGACTCACCTACCAACTACTGGAGGATTCAGGAGTTGGCAGTTGGTGGTGCTGGTGACGGATGATATCATCCTGCTATTCGGAGCATTCCTTTTCGAAGAGAAAATGACTGTTCGTTTTGCCAGACTCATGGTATCTGCCATAGGGTAGTTTTGTACTATAGGGATGCTCCATTCTACATGCAAATAGCAGAATGGAGCAGTCAAGTACAACAAAAAGATAAATCAGTAAATAGACTCAATCATACGAAAACTACTCGTTTAGAATGACATTTTAATATGGACCATTTAAATCCCCCCAAAGCAGATGTAACCCCTTATCTCAAATAGAAAGTAGTAGTTATCGCAGCACATCCTACCTATCAACTGCCCCGCCATACCCGGACAACTTTTTTCTCCTCCGCAACCACCACCACGACTACCACCACATCAATCGCAACGCCCCAAGACCTCTATCTTCCTTACTTTACCGACAAAAGTCCACCCATACGGACTTCGATCTGACCAACCAAACTACCATGTCCGAATACAAACCACCCGACCTCCCCACGCCCTTCACACACACAACCCCACCACCGACGCTCCTCACACAAGGCGCCGAAGGCCACCTCTACAAAACAACCTACCTAACGCCGAACACATACGCCGCGCTGAAAGTGCGCCCCTCGAAACCCTACCGCCACCCGATCCTCGACCGCCGACTCACCCGCCAACGCATCCTCCAGGAAGCGCGATGTCTCGCGAAGCTCGTGCGCGAGGGGGCCAGCGTGCCGGCCGTGCTCGCGCTCGACTGGGAAGGTGAAGGGTCGGGGGCGAACGGGACCGGTGGGGCGTGGTTGATGATGGAGTGGGTGGAGGGGTTAGTGATGCGGGTGGTGTTTGAGAAATGGGAGGCGTGGATGAAGAAGAACGAAGGGGTTCTCGAGGCTGCGCGGATTGAGGAAGAGACGCGACGGGTAGGCGATCTGATGAGGCGGATTGGGCGCGCCGTGGGCGGGTTGCATAAGGCGGCGGTGAATCATGGGGATTTGACGACGAGTAATCTGATGCTGAGGCCGACGGCGAAGGGGTCGGGGCCCGAGTCGCAGGTTGATGAGGATGGTTATCCGTGTATGGATGGGGAGGTGGTGATTATTGACTTCGGACTGGCGAGTCAGAGTGTGCAGCCGGAAGATCGGGCGGTGGATTTGTACGTGTTGGAGAGGGCGTTTGCGAGCACGCATCCGCGGACAGAGCCGTTCTTCGAGGAGGTCCTGGTGGGATATGCGGAGAGCTACAAGGGGGCTGGAGCGACGCTGAAGAGGCTGGAAGAGGTGCGCTTGAGAGGTCGCAAGAGGACTATGATCGGATGAGAGAACTTTATATTATGACGATGTCTCCATTATCTATTGCATATTTGTTGAATCGGGACACCAACTCATGCATTCATCATTCATCATAAAGACAAGAAACGCCACGCTTTTTTCAAATGCACAAAAGTATATACTGTGTGTGAGAGCCATAAAAGGATAAGGAAGTAGGCAAGAGATAGGGGGGAGTTATGATATTGGGCGATCATGCACGGCCTTTCACACAGCTTCCGACATCTGCAAGTGCAAAGTATCCCTTGTTCTCAACCACCCCACGGTCCTTGACCACGGCCGTGTACTTGACCACCCACTGCGGCTCGACATCACCCTGAATGCCATCCTCAGCGTTAGGGGCGGACGCAAGAATCCCGGCGCCCTTTTCGCCCGGACCGAGGAGCTCGCGAGTGGTACCGCTAGGCAGAATATCCATGCAATCATTGTGGGTGAGGAGTTGGATGTTCTCCTGTTTGGCGTAGAGGATCAAAGACTTCGGCACGACGCAGCAATCCTTCAGATTGATTTGGTCGACCGAGGGCTTGACTTTGGTATGCGGCAAGAATCGGGCCAGTCTCTCGCTTCCGAATTCCGCAACTCCCAGCTGAGAAATCAGGCCCTTTTCCTGAAGACCTTCCAAAGTCCTCCATGTCTGGATCATACTGTCAAAATCATCTGGCTCCTCGCTGCCGTTGTCGGAAGACACCTCGTCATCGCTGTCGTCCTCCGCATCAAACAGGATCCCGGGGAAGGATACGATCAACAAGTCGATCGAGTCGGCATGAAGCTCCTTCAATACTAGATCAATCGCCTCCCGGGTATGTGCGCATCGTCGGGATGCCGGAATTCCGGGCAAGTAGAACAGTTTCACCGTAATGTCGTACTGGGATCGTTCCTCTGCGAGACCACGTTGCGAGAAATCGACGGCAGGAATGTAGAGCGCGTTATCAGCTTCTTGCGTCCAGGAAAGATACTGTTGAGCTTTCGGTGCCCCGCCCGTCGCGGCGTCGGCGGAGGTCGACGAAAGGTGTTGCGCCGTCTGGAAATTCGATCGCAGAGAGTTAATCAGTTCAACATTGGATTTGGCAGTGGCTGGCTGTCTGACGACAGATGAACCGCTTGTCATAAGATTACTGGAGAGAGAAGTTCACGTTAGTTGAGACGAGGATCACTGAAAAAGAGGGGTGTTTCATTGGCCGTCGCAGAGAATGCGAAAACTGACTTACGAGGTGGAGAGAATCAACTTCATGGTCACTGCTGGTAATCGATAAAGAGTAATGGAACAGCAAGAACGGATTTTCTGCAGAGGATCGATCTCCGTGGGTTGCTAGAGGGAGTGAAACTGATGGTCAGAGAAGTGTCTGGAGGAGAATTGCTAAGCAGCCCCGCGGTTCGACTGTTTTCGGCCGCTCAGCCCGCCCGATAACGATGGATGAGTTCGATAAGTGTCCAGTCCTCTCAATACCTTGCATACTCTAAATTCAAAACTATATATTTTGTGTCACACATGATTGTGCGTTCTACGTTTAATCATAATCAACTGTGGGATCCCAGTCGGTGGGGTCATACTCGCCCGTGTTGAGCGACTTCATATCCTCCTCGGACAACTCGAAATCAAACACATCGGCATTCTCCTGGATGCGACCGGGAGTGGCAGATTTAGGGAGAGGAACAAAGCCCTGTCAGGTCCCAATCAGCCATAGTCTCATATCAAGGCACGCATAAACATGGAACTCACCTTCTGCAAACTCCAGCGGATCATGACCTGAGCGGGAGATTTGTTATACTTCTTCCCGATCGTTTTCAACACCGGCTCATTGAGGCGATATCCATGTGCTAGAGGAGAGTACGCCTCCACGACAATGTTGCGCTTCTTCAACCACTCGGTAATCTCTGTCCGATCGAGCCACGGGTGCAACTCATACTGTCCGACATCGATAGCGCTGCCCCCGCCTTCCTTGATATACTGTTCCAGCTCCTCCAGATGATGGATCCCGTAATTTGAAACTCCGATCGATTTGGTCTTTCCCGCCTCTTGGGCCTCGACTAATGCACGCCACGAGCCAAGACGGGCTTCTTTTCCGCCGTAGGGGGCGTGAATCAGAATCCTAATGAGCGGCATTAGCAAGGTACAACGCATCGACAGCGAGGAGGGGAGGGGTTCCAATGCGGGGTAGCATTCGGCCAACATACAGGTCGAAATATTCCTGCTCGGCCTCCTTCAGACTGGTGTCGATGGCTCGTTTGGTGCGCTCGTAGCCCATCGATTCGGGTGGAATCTTGGTCGTAAAGAAGACCTGAGAGCGGTGGGTTACGATGTTCTGGATGGCGCGACCGCAGGCGCGCTCGTTGCCATACATAATTGCGGAGTCCACCTGTTCATGATGAGTATTTTCGCAGGGTATTATAGATGGTGACAACGTACATGGCGATAGCCAACTTTGATTGCTTCCAGCGTACTCTGCTCAGTCTTGAAAGAAGGGCTGAAGATGGTCAGTTGGGAATACATCAATTTCCAGGGAGAGATGCACGAACATCATGTAGACCTGTTTGGATCATCAGCGTTGTTTCCCTGCTCATGGCATTAGATTGACTTACTCCGTATCCAAGGATCGGGATTCTATAACCCGAGTTCATAAGGTACGTGGACCGTGGACCTTGAAGAGGCATTTTGGTACTTGAGGCACTGAATAGGTTGTTGCAAAAAGAATGAGTAACAAGAAGAGATCAGAAGATGAGAAGGGCAGATTGTGATGGCGATGAGATCATCGGCGGGTCCGGCTGCATCTCAGCCACCAATGTCGAGATGTACTATAACAATTGTCTCATTCAAGGCTTTACTTCGATAATATGAGAGTGATGCAACGATACAGTTTGAAGTTGTCTTGGATTTGCTCACTTTGAAGGCGCCCTCTTGCTATTTAGAAGCCTGAGGCAACGAGGGAACCTCACGGAAGATTAGACATGCCTGGTCTGGTCACTTTCTCTATTGATCGTTACGATAGAAGATGATGATTATGATGTCTATCTAAGTTTGTCTTCTTCCGTATTTGAATAAAACCAGTTATTGCTCTGACCTCCAAATATTCATATCAGCAATGGAGAGATGAGATATATGATTGCAGACCCACACACCACACTTAGAGTCAGTATGATATCTATTCCCGACATTGAACTTTCACTTTTGCATCTAGACGTATGACAGTAATTACTATATCATCGATAATGAACCAGAGAATTGCATATCATTCAGCAAAGGATAAGCTACCCAAATACTCCAAAAAGATCCAACCATTGCTTGTTGGGAGTCATATTCACTGAACAGTAGGTCACCAGTGGATTCATCTGGAGAAAATCGAGACCAACTTTTACGACTCCCATAGTAGGCGACTGCAGTGGTTTTTTTTAGCGAAGAAAAACAGCCCAGAGAAAGTAACTTGTCGATTCACTTAGAACCCACCAAGACAAACACTCTCCCTCGTTTGTTCCCAACCATCTCTCACTCAAGACTTCTCACTCAAGACCTCCCATCTCTCGTTCAACCCCTCACCTTTCAGTTCATCCACTCAACACCGTCCATCCCTTTACCTGTCCTCGTCCTGCCAAGATGTCCCAAGAGAACATCCCGGCTAACGATATAACGGAATTATGTGACCCCTACGGAGATGTCGTCCTCGCTGTGGGAGAAGGCACAGGGGAGAAAGTGAGAAAGTTCCTGGTCTTCTCCAGAGTATTGAGTCTTGCGTCACCAGTCTTTGCAAAGCTCTTCTCCCATAACTTCTCAGAAGGAATCGAAATCATGAAAGGCACATGCCCTGAGGTCCCACTTCCAGAGGATGACCCCGAAGTTATGGGAACAATCTTTCACATGCTCCACTACCAGGAGCCAAAAGAGGTCGCGCCAAAAGAGCCAGAGTTCATTGCTAAATTTATTGTTCATGCCAACAAGTACGACTGCGTTGGGGCTTTGAGAGCGTGGATAACAAATTGGCTGTGCGACCACCGCCTGGAAGTGTCTCCTAGTCGGATAGCAATCGACTACGGCCACCTGCTCCTATCCGCTTACCTTTTTGGTGACGCACACATCTTTCTCACCATCTCAGCTCGAGCACAGAATTTGATGGCCCCAGGCAATTTCAATGAGTGGGAGCAATCTAGTATGCTCCAGCCTGGTCTGTTTCCACAGCAGATCGGATGTGAGTTCTCTGACTTATTTGCGTTCTCCCGATGAAAACTCACCTAACATCCGTCAGTCCGTCTGGAAGAGAAGATAGAAGCGACATTGGACAAGATATTCGACATGTTACACGACGTGGAAGGAAGACTTACGCGACAAATAGGCGGCTATACGATGGAATCGAAATGGTGTGTTCTCTGTGAATCTATACAAAACTCTGCCAACCAGAAATGCACCTGTCGACAAGAACGCTTTGTGCGGCGCTACTGCACCAGTGGACACAGAGTGTTGACATATATGGCAGTATTGAAAAAGGCGGACCTACGACCCTCCAAGCCATCGCAGCTTAGGGCTTATTCAGCTACAGAGCTCTCTGGGAAGATCGATTCGATGGCTAGTTCTCTAACCCACAATTGCCAGGCTGGGTCGAACTGTCCGTTGAAACTGGAGATGGCAAAATGCTCTTTGGCTTGTAAGAATATACTGCTGGGGGATAAGGGCATGTTGCTGTCGGACTTTCGTTGAGTGCCTTGAACATTACCACGGGTCTCTTACAATCTTTTGCATGGATTTCACTCTCAGTGGTTTAATTCTTATAACTGAACATTTCGTGGTCAGGAAGGAAGTTTGTGATATTCACCCCTTATCTAGTTTCTCATGATTCTTCTGTCAAAAGTCTTTATTTTCTAGCACCTTTCAAGATGGTTTCTTTGTGTTTCCCACTCGCCCAGAGAATGCTTTTGTCCGAATAAGATTAGTTTATCTCAGCGAAAAATCTCTCTATGAAAGAAAACGTGCAATTCAAGAATAAAGCTCAGATACATCGCCTAAGATAGACACCCAACCACAAACCGAGATACTAGATACCTTACCGATACCAAGACGACAAAAGAACAAGCCAACACCCCCCGGGCACCCAAAATAGAAAAGTCCCCAGCCGATGTAAGAATCCAGACAATCCTTCATGGATCCACAAGCTTTCCAAGTCCCATCAAATGATTACACCTAAACCAGACAGCCAAACAGTCAAGCATCAAGCGAGTGACTCACGTCTGCTCCCTGTACCGCTATCCCTGCCGATCCACTTCAGGATTATACTAAGAATCTTAGCCCATGCCAACCAACCAACATGTCACCCCAGATTACATCAGAGCTGAGCATCCATTGGATCGGACTCGAGGCTCAGCCGTAAGACGACGGAAAGCGCCACGCTATAGAGTGCGGGCTCGCAAGACCCCATGAACAAGGTTAGCGGTCCGAAGGAAAGCTATGGCCTACGCTAAACCAGGCCTTAGTCAAGCAAAGCACAGCCTTGTGGATTGTGGAGTTTAGGGTGGCTGATAGCAGCGCCTGGTATCAATTGTTGACTCCATACACAGTAGGTAGTTAAAGCAAAGGAGGATATTTCTAACTACTACGACCATATCAAATAATCCGGTATAAACACGGGATTGGAGAAAATAGAGTAGGCGAGATATTGTGGTTGTAGCTATGTATCTATGTAGTACAGCAAAGCAATCATCTTCCCAACTAGTAACAACACCAATTATTCTTGGCAGGACAACCTCACCAAACAAAATTATCCCGATTGCGACATCCAACAAATCAGCAAAGGATTCTCCCTGTGAGTCATGACCCATGAGGCTCTGACTCCGAGGCTGAGGCTGAGGGTGATGCATCCTCCGTGCTCCGTAGCCTAATTGGGGCGAGGTTACCCGCCACCAGTGGGTCGTCGATCCTACAGATCCACAACCCAGGCTGCCATTTGCCATCGGTCATTCTCCAAAAACCATCTTGTAGTCAACGTCGATCGTGTTGACTATCTATAGGCTATGACGAGGCAGAACGGGTCTGGCCTGATATGTGACGTCTTGCAGTATGCAGGCAGAGAGGAGGTCTGATGCCTGGGAGACGGAGGGATATATGGGGAGGTGGTTTCGCTGTTCATGATGGTGTTAACTATCAAACAAACAATCTCTTCCAGTGTTCTGCGAATTCTGCGAATTTGACTATTCGCGGAGATTTATTCATCAATATTTTTCGATTTTTCGAAGGGCTCTTCATTCGAACATCTCCCAACCATGACGCAGATTACTGAGGAAGTGATCAAGAAAGAGGAGGGCGTGAACCCTCCTGAGAACGAGACGCAGAAGACCGAGAAGCCTGGTGAGTACCCCCCTTCTCCTCATTCAAAGCAAGCTAACATTTCCCTCCCAGAAGAAAAGAAAGAATACGCTCCCGTCGGCACGATCTGCGACGTCCAAAACCTCTACCAGACCAAGCCCGACGAAAACGAGTGCACATCATGGTCCAAAGAAATGCCCGACGATCTGCCCGTAGCGGTCGAAGACGCAGAATCAGCCCAATTCGCACTAGTCCTCCGAAAGACCAAATGCTACGACGGACTGAAGAGTCTCTCGATCCACTCAGTTGTGGTGCAGAGCCAGCCCCTGAAGAAGTTCCTCGGCAAGGTATTGGCCGGATACCCCGGAGTGACGATGACGCTGGACCGGGTGGAATTCGTCAAGCCTTTCGCGCCACTTATCCACCGATGGGAGGACTTCCGCAAGGGGTGCCAGGAAGAGGAAGACGAGACGACGAAGAAACACGCGGATCTGTTCTACGGGATCCTCGAGGAGGAGCTGCGGGATGTGATCGCGCGAAAGCAGGACCACGTCAAGCATGGAGTCATCACGTATAACCTCCTCTGGACGATCTTTGAGCCTGAGGATGTGGTCATCAGCTCGGTTGGCGGCCACATGAGCGGAGGTCGATTTGTCAGTGGCGCGACAGATTGCGAGTCGGGGATTTACAACGCGTCGGTGAAATACATCGAGTTTGACGGCGAGAACTTCGGATGGAAGGACAGTCACAACGATATCCCTTACTTTACAGGGACGACCCCCATCACGTCTTTGGCCACGTTCCCCCTGCGATACCACCCTGATAAGGCGACAATCCGGGAGTCGTTGGTGGCCCGCGGAAAGAGATGGGAGCAGCATAAGGGGTACCACTACAAGAACTACGAGGGAGCCGCAGTCTCCGTCGGCAGAGATGACGAGGAGACCAAGTACCACGTCAAGAGTCGCATCATCATCGACGTCGAAGGATTCAACGTTTTCCACCCCACCGAGACCGTGACTATCGATGGCACGATCCACGGCGACCTCACCGACGACCAGCTACTAGTCACAACACCCATGGTACACGGATACTCCCTCAAGGACAAGGAGTGGCTCCGCTTCTACCTCGACTCGACCTCCGACATCAAATGGGACTCGAACGCCTTTGAATCCCTAGTCCTCCCCTCGGAGCAAGCAAACCTGAAAAACCTGATCCTCGCCTTCGCCAAAGCCCAGTCCAAACAGCTCGACAACTTCGACGACGTGGTGCAAGGCAAAGGTCGCGGAATCGTCATGCAGCTCAGCGGTCCCCCAGGAGTCGGCAAGACGCTGACAGCCGAGAGCGTGGCGGAAGTGATGCAAGTACCTTTGTACGTGATGAGCGCCGGCGAGCTCGGGTCCAGCGCGGACACAGTCGAGCGACGACTCAAGAAAATACTCCGCATGATTCCCAAATGGGGCGCCGTGCTCCTTCTCGACGAGGCAGACGTGTTCATGGAAGAGCGCAACTCCACTGATCTGGAGCGGAACGAGCTAGTGTCGATTTTCCTGCGCATGCTCGAGTACTACGAGGGAATCCTCTTCCTGACCACGAACCGCGCCGAACGCATCGACGCTGCCTTCGAGTCCCGGATTCACGTCTCGCTTGTATACAAGGAACTCGACCAGGCGTCGAGACGGCACATCTGGACGCAGTTCCTGGGCCGTAACACGGTGGAGTTCACGGACGAGCAGCTCGACAGCATGGCAGAGATTGAGCTTAACGGTCGACAGATCAAGAATGCACTGAAGACGGCGAACCTTCTGGCTTGGGTGCAGGGTTCGGAGGTCAAGTATGACCATGTGAAAACGGTGCTGGACCTTCGGACAATCTCCAAGCCTAAGTTGGATGGTTGAGCGATCAGAGGCAGAACCCTGTTATGAAATGATTTAAGCCTTAGCTCGTTCTCATATAATATATCCGTTTTGAACGTTGAACCACAACTTATATTGTAGCATGTTCTTTTCCAAATCCGACTTGATCAGCTAGACATGATAGGATCGACTCATGTAAAGTCGAAATTTCTCATTCGGGTGATCAATAAGAAAGTTTGTGAGGAGTTCCAATTTGAGATCACATGATGTCAATTTGACTGTATTTGGAAGGGAAAAAGGCCTTCCATTATTGCATAAAATGGTCAAAGAGGGATAGGCAAACGGTCTCCCCATCAACTTGCAGCTCGGACATCTAAGCACCTACATTTAGTGAATGAGTACGAAGACAAAAGAGTCAAATGACATGAGTGATACCCAACTAGGTGAGACAACTACGCAAAAGACAGTAGATGCTGCTTTCAACCCGTGGATTGGATTAGAAAAGAATCGAGCAAAATATATACAGGAGAATAAGTGAACAGACAATGAGCAGGCCAAAAAAGCTCTATGACACCAGAAAGATGCGAATAGAAAAGCAGTAAAAAAAAAAAAAAAAAGACGCAAAACTGACAACTCATGCGAGGTATGTCAATGTGGAAGAATTTGTGGTATATTCCCACGACTCCCGACAGAACAGAGGCAAAATCCGCGTGAACGACATTAAGAATGATATATAAGTAGAACCAACTGAGAAACTAATTGAGTTGAACGTAGTTTGCTAGATGGAAATTAGTATCTGTAAAAAATGGCTGTAGTTTGGACTAAGCATACCTGGAAATTGCCCCTCGCGGCCGTCAACACGGCCACTCCACCATTCGTTTTGGTTGTCCGTCCTTTGGACAATTTCAATGACATCACCCGCGGAGAAGCTGAGGTCTCCATGCGCCTGTGCTTCGTAGTCGTACAGTGCTGTGACTGTCTCGACTTGTGCGGCAAACCGAGCTGGCTTGGGCTTGGGAGGGGGAGGAGCGGGCTTTGACTTGGCGGCGGCGATGAAGCTGCTGCCGGTGCTGGCGGCGGAGGTGTAGGGGGGCGGAGGGTTGTCGACACCAGCTTCGGGGTCCTTCTGTCGCGGAGCAAAGCGCTCCTTGTTCTCGTTCGCCATTTTGTCTTTGGGGCCGAATTTCGAGTTCTGTCGACCCAGGCCCTTGGTCTTGAAATGAACAATGGTGAGCTCCTCGGCGCGCTCCTTCACGTCGCCTCGCTTCTTTTCGAATGCCTCCTCAACATCCAGCGTGAGATCGAAGTATCCAATGTTTATCCCTTGCATTTTCTCGTGCAGCGTGTAGAAGACATTCAGTTGCATGTAGTAGAAGGACTGGAAGAGCGGGCGAATGAACTCGGCCTCGAGGGCGAACAACTTGGGTAGCTCGTCCTTCATCAAGTCATTGTAGTAGTTGTATTCCTGCGTGGCTTGCTCGACGTCGTTTTCCGCCTTGTAGAGTGCCTTTTCGTCCTTGAGCGATTTGTCCTTCTTGTCCTGGAGCTTCTTCAGGGAGTTGCGATGTCGGTCGTAGTCCAACTTCTTGTGATCCCGCTTGACCGCGACCTTCCGAATAACCTTAATCACCTCGAGCAATTGATCTGCCGGGCTGATGATCCGGCTTTCGATCATTTCCAATTCGGGCGCTAGTGACTCCTGAAGATCGCGAACGATTGCCTCGTATTCCTCGCAGGCCTGGATACCTTCCGGATTGCCTTCGATCGTGTACGAGCTGGGGTCGGAAGCACGGCCGGAGATGGGTTTGTATAATTCGGTCATTGCTTTGGAGAATTCGATCTGGTGGTTTAACATGCCTACAGAGAGTGGTGGGGTAAAGTTAGCCGACACAGCGTGCATCTAGCAATAACCCGCAGAAGGCCGGATCATACCATTAATGGCGTCAAAATATTTCTTCGATTCATCGTGGAGCTTTTTCGTCTCTGTCTCAAGTTCCTGAAATCGGCGCTCGGCGTCACTGTAGACCATGTCCTTGGTATTTTCACCAATATTGAAGCGGGACTTGAAGGTCTGTGGCGCCCGAACCAGGCTCTTCTGAAAGCCCTTCAAACTCATCTTGAAGTCGTTGCGGGTGCCCGGAAGTTATGCGGAAGTAGTGGGGTTGGCAACGACTTGGTCAGAAGTGCACGAAAAGGTGATTTAGAGGTCTTAGAGGGGGGAGAGAATGCAGAGAAGAAGAATGATACAGGAAACGAAGAGGCAAACGCGAGCAGAGGTGGGGGGGGAAAGCGCTCTTTTGTTCGCTGCGACAGTGATTCGATCGGGGCCTGCCCAAGGGTTTTGAGGACCAACCGGTGACGGTTAGACTGCAGTTCGTCTTGCTCGGCGTGGCTCAGCTATGACATAAGACGCCCTACGCCTGTGGCTGAGCGTGTTTGGTTGCCGGGAAGGAATGTGTGTAAACACCAGTGCTCCGTAGTAGTTTGGTAAACAAGGGAATGGAGAATGCTACTTTCCTACTCCAATACTGTTTGATACTTTATATGATGAAATAAGTAGAATTGAATCACCTGGAACTAGAGGTAGTCGATGTGGCGTAAGGCAGGGCAAGTGGGAGGAGTCCCGGAATCTCTCCCATGGACGGTCGTTAGGCACCAGAGTATCCAGCACTAGACTAAATTGTTAGTTCAATAGTCCAGTCTGACGCTGACCGTTTCCGTCGCTTCCTTGCTTTTCCTTTCCTTTCCTTCCGGTTCAACTATGCTCGATCGGGTCAATCTGACTGGCGTTTCTTAGCCTGGCACTAGGCATTCAGAAGCCGGAGACACAGCCTATTTCCCCGTATTTATATTGGCCGAGATGGGGAGCATGCTGGACTGCATGTTTGGATCTGGCAAGGATATATTCGATTTCTCAAGATCTGACAAGCCAGAGTGCTTGGAAATAATGAGCGCTCGATGCCGATCGGGGAAATATATTACGGGGTCCACCGATGGAGTAGATGAATTCATGAATGTTGGACTGGACAGATGGATCAATCTCAACATATGTTCGTGTTCAACATCAAAGAACACAACGGTGTCTCAAAATCAAAAGGAATCTTTCGAATGAATTATGATTCCCCAGGAAATGTTTACTGGAAGAATGAGGAAAAAGCCGAACTCCGAGCGGACTATCAGATAAATCCGATCGGGTTTAGCGGGCTCGGCAATGATGATATAACCGGATCCAAACTTTTTTCCCACTCGCCCCGTCTTACCCTCCCTTCGCTGTCATCATCTGCTTATCAACTGTCCCTTTCATCTTGTATGGTTCAGTTGCAGTTGCATCTTCATTATGTCTAGTGTGACCCCCGCTGCCTTGAGACAGGCATCCCGAGCCTACGCTCGTCGACTCTCGTTGACGCAGCATGGTTCCCTTTCCTCGACTTTCCCGCGGCGAGCGCTCGCCACCCCGTCCCGACGCACCTACGTCTCCGAGACCAAGGCTGGAAATGCCCAGGTCTCCGTCGATACAGCCATCAAGCAGGAGCAGAAGGAGTTCATGAAGCAGACGGGTGTGGCACCCCAGAAAGTGGAACTCCCCGGTTCTGGAGTCTCCGGCGATGCGTCGATGAGCCCGACGGCCGGCATCCTGAAGCAGGCCACCGTCATGGATCAAGGAACGCGACCCATCTACCTCGATATGCAGGCTACGACACCCACGGACCCGCGTGTCCTCGATGCCATGCTTCCCTACCTCACCGGAATTTACGGCAATCCCCACTCGAGAACTCATGCATACGGCTGGGAGTCGGAGAAGGCGGTCGAGCAAGCGCGTGAGAATATCGCGAAGCTGATCGGTGCTGATCCGAAGGAGATCATCTTCACTAGCGGCGCGACCGAGAGTAACAACATGAGCATCAAGGGTGTGGCCCGGTTCTTCGGTCGCTCCGGCAAGAAGAAGCACATCATCACCACTCAGACGGAGCACAAGTGTGTGCTGGACAGCTGCCGACATCTTCAGGATGAGGGATTCGACGTCACATATCTGCCTGTACAGAGCAACGGATTGATTCGCATGGAGGACCTCGAAGCGGCCATCCGTCCCGACACGGCTCTGGTCAGTATCATGGCCGTCAACAACGAGATTGGTGTCATCCAGCCCATGGCCGAAATCGGAAAGCTCTGCCGCTCCAAGAAGGTCTTCTTCCACACCGATGGTGCTCAGGCTGTGGGCAAGATCCCCTTGGACGTCAACAAGCTGAACGTGGATTTGATGTCCATCTCCAGCCACAAGATCTACGGCCCCAAGGGAATTGGTGCCTGTTACGTGCGCCGCAGACCTAGGGTCCGTCTCGAGCCCATCATCTCCGGAGGTGGCCAGGAGCGTGGTCTGCGCAGTGGCACCATCGCGCCTCATCTCGTCGTCGGCTTCGGCGAGGCCTGTCGGATCGCCTACCAGGATATGGAGGTAAGCTAATTCTCGCTTTTTTTTTGTTTTGTCTTGGTTCCGTGTTCCCGGCGATGATTAAACGCTTTATTTCTTCTCAACTTTCTGAGGGTGATTGGGTGTAGCTGCACGCTTTGACGTGTTCCCCTCACTGCTGATGTACGTAGCAGGGGTAATGAGTCGAGGTTTTGTCGGGACCATGTTTTATCAGATGGGATCGAAGACTGTGATCGCTAACCATTGTCTGCAGTATGATAACAAGCACATCGAACGTCTGTCTAAGCGTCTGTCGGACGGTCTTCTGTCGATGGAGCACACCGCTCTTAACGGAGACCCCGAGCACCACTATCCCGGTTGCGTCAACATCTCCTTTGCCTACATTGAGGGTGAATCTCTCCTGATGGCCCTGAAGGACATTGCTCTGTCGTCCGGCAGTGCCTGCACGTCCGCCTCTCTGGAGCCTAGTTACGTTCTTCGTGCGCTGGGCAGCAGCGACGAGAGTGCCCACAGCAGTATTCGATTCGGAATTGGCCGATTCACCACGGACAGTGAAATTGACTACGTCCTCAAGGCGGTGCAAGCCCGCGTTCACTTCCTGCGCGAGCTGAGTCCCTTGTGGGAACTGGTGCAAGAGGGAATCGATCTGAACACGATCGAATGGAGCCAGCACTAATTTCGTAAACCTCTTGACTGGCTTGGTATTGTTTTTTGTGGCTATATTTTGTAATTTCGAGAGACTGCCAAAAGTAATGGGAGTCGATCGTTTGACGGCGCAGTCTGTTCCATTTCGATTTTACTTGGAGATATCTACCACGGGATGGCGTTGGATGTGTAACAATAAGCGGACAAGTGCTTAGTCTGTACAGAGAATGTGATTGATCATAGGAATAGATTGAATGTTTATTGTTCTCTTTCAACTCTTGGATTACTACGGAGTACCTAGGTAATAATTGTAACTGTAGTGTGCGCATGTACAGAAATTTTAGAAATCCGGAGTACCCCATCCGTTCATGGCCAAGGTGATAAGATAAAAAAATAAAAAGACAGGTCCAAATAAGCTGACGGCAACTCCACGGCCCTTGCAACTCACCGCAGACCCGAACGGGGTAACGGGGTGGCGCGAGTGAAGCGAGAAGACCCTTTTAGCTTGTCTCCTGCTCGCTTAACCCCCGAAACCGCACCCAAGGCTCAGTCTGCCAGAGTTCCGGTTCATTGTCTAGCACTCACGCTAGTTTGCCTCCCTGACCACCCCTTTCGCCTGCACCCAATGTTGCCGCTGGTGCAGTTGTCAAGATCAAGCTTGAGATCGAACTCGAAGTATGTAACGGCTTCTGGAACCTCCATCCATGGATTCGTATATCACTTCGCCATGAATCTCTTGGAAATGTACTCCAAACCCAACCACCACCATCATTTCCTGTCCATTGCGCCTCAGTCACATTAGTCCAATGACAGCCCTAGTCGCTGCCACCCAAATATGATGCCTTTGCCATCTATTCCGTGCTCTATAGTCACTGGCTGGCCCACCGGTCCTTAGTCAACTCTTCTTTCCCTGCGGTGATTGACCACGACGATAACGGAGAATGCTGCCCCTGGTCGCAAAATCCCGGTTCCAGCAACTGTCGGATGACACCCAGAATGCCAGAAACTGCTTTCCTGGCTGATTAATTCACTCTTTTACCCGGTTAATCTCCGTGGTTGTGCCGCATTCTGGCAGGACTCCCTATTCTTCTCGTGCCGGACAAACCGACAATCGGTTTGATCGGCTGAGTGGTTTTCGCTTCCTTTTTTCCCTCCCTCTTCCCTGTCCTCGTTTCGTGTCTCTTTCTCCTTTCGTTTTCACCAACATCAATTTTGGGATTTGCCAACCTCGGCCATCAGCCGGGATATTCTCTCTTTATTCCTTGCATAAGATTAAGTTTTCACGTCACCGCAACTCTGAGCCTTCTTCTTATGCCTTGAGTGTCCTCAGATCAAGACCTCGTGTTTGTCAAGGCCCCTGGCTTGTTTGTCATACCCCGAAAACACTATAATCACGTTGCTATTCAACTTTACTCCGGCTGTCGCCTGCTTGGTTGTGAAGATTTGATTCGATAGGCACCTTTGTCTTGTGTCATACGACCGGAGCCAAGGGGATCGATTGCCTTTCGGCACGCAGGAACGTTCATTTTCATCAGGCTCTGTCCCGGTTGAGTACATTCCAGGGCCAGGTGCCAATCCCATTTAGGCTCAGTGGCCGGCGACATTGTCCTGAGTGACGTACGATTTTGAACGACATCATCTTGCGGCACGTGAGGTGCTGAGCATTATTTACGGGACGGGTTTGGACGTCGTCGGTCTTGGGATCTTGGATATACATCGCATATTGAGGTCTTCTGTTCAGTCACAATGCTTCCCCCAGTCCCAGCTCTAGCCGACTATGGAATTTCTCCAAGTCATGGCTTTCTTCCGTCCGAGATCCCTCTGGATATCTTGCCAGACCCTTACTACACAAAATGGGAATGGACGGTGCTGAACATGCAGTCCCTGCTCCTAAGTAGGAGAATTCGTGAGGTGGTAGACCGCATGCCGATGCTGTCTACTGCTTATCTAGCCTCGGAGAGCGAGTGGAGGCGGGCGTATGTTGTGTTGGGCTTCATTCTGCATGGATATGTCTGGGGTGGCAACAAGCCGGCCGAGGTACGTGATTGGCTCAACCACTCAATTGATCACACCCTTTTACTAATGGTTCCTAGAAAATTCCGCCCCAGCTTACAGTGCCCCTCTTCGAAGTATGCGAACACCTTGAACTCCCTCCCGTGGCAACATATGCCGGGGTATGCCTCTGGAACTACAAGCCCATCTTCCCGGACGAGCCGCTGGACGACCTTCACAACCTGGCTTGTGTGAATTCATTTACTGGTTCCTTGGATGAACAATGGTTCTACTTGATATCTGTGGCTATTGAGGCTCGCGGTGGTCCAGCCATCCCGTTGATGCTGCAAGCAATCACCGCCGCCCGCGGTGGAAACACCGTGGTTGTGACCGAGTGCTTGCAAAGGCTTGCAGAGATTATTGACGAGGTCGGCACCCTACTGGAACGGATGTACGAACACTGCGATCCTTACGTGTTCTACCATCGCATCCGGCCCTATCTCGCCGGGAGTAAGAACATGGCCGATGCTGGTCTTCCCAACGGCCTCTTGTATGACAATGGAACGGGAAAGATTGATTATCGCCAGTACGGTGGTGGAAGCAACGCACAGAGCTCTCTCATCCAATTCTTCGATATTGTTCTTGGAATCGAGCACCGTCCGACCGGGGAGGGTCGCCCAAAGAAGACGGATGACGAAAAAGAGGGAATTCCCGGCGCTCCTCGGCACGGGTTCATTCAGGAAATGCGGTCATACATGCCTGGACCGCACCGTCGGTTCCTGGAACATGTGAACGCCGTGGCCAACATCAGAGAGTACGTGGAAGATCGAGAGTCTGACAAGGCGCTGTGCATCGCATACGATGGATGTCTCTCTATGCTGCGAACCCTCCGCGACAAGCACATCCAGATGGTATCACGATATATCATCATTCCCTCGCGAGACTCGAAGCCACGAGCCCCGCGGGCGTCCAGCCCGCGACGAAACGCACCGGCTATGAACCTGGCCAACGCACGGAACGCCAACGGCAAGCTCGATAGCAAGAAGCTCCGAGGCACAGGAGGAACCGCGCTCATTCCATTCTTGAAGCAAGCTCGTGACGAAACGGGCGAGCCAGCCATTGACGCGTGGGCGCGGCGTCTGTTGAGCGATCGCCCGGCCGAGACCTTCGCCTCGCTTAGCAAAGTAGGCGAAAACCACGACGGCAATTTAGAAGTGGTGGGACTGTCAGGGACATGGACGGCCGCCGACAGTGAAGGAGGCATATGTCATTGGTGATGGACGTACACTATACCGAGTACATCGACGATTCGTTCTGATTTTATTTGACTGCATTTGTTTATCGGCTCATCGATTGCTTTGTTTCAGCGATATAGCACGCTATGATTTAAGACTCAGCTAGAGCGCAGATTTAGCGCCAGAGCGCCACAATGGAAGATTCCACTACCTTTCTTCATTTAATTGACATCCAAAAGTCCAAGCAAACCCGGATATCGTGGCCATGACGTACTGCGTACTCAACCTGCGTCATGCAAGTGCGTCATGGCTCAGGGGCGGCTATCACATGAATGACGTCATAGGCTGTTCACTCAGGCACGAGGGGTTGGATATAAAGACCCCAACGACTTCAACTTCCCCAGACTCCATCAACAAACAATCTGATTATCTACAAACAAGTCTACAAACAAGAATCCATCTACTTTATTTTTCTACAGCAAACTTCTATCAAAACACCATCACCATGTCTTCCGAAAACCCCTCCACTCTCAAGTCCTATGTCGACTCTGCCACTGGCCTCGCCCAGCGCGCCGTGGGCACCGTGACCGGCAACTCCTCCACCAAGGTACATACATATCCCCATCTAATACACCCTCCCACCCCCTCACCCAGCAAACTAAAGCTAACACAACTCTCCTCACAGGCCGAAGGCGAAGAAACCAAAGCCCAAGCCGCCCAGGAGCACGAAGCCAGCCACACAACCGCCAAAGTAGGCTCCGTGACAGCCGACCCCAACACTGGTGCGACTGCCACGGACAACCCGAAGCGCAACAACGGCACCTGGGACCAGACCGTCGGGTCGGCGAAGGAGTCGCTCGGCAACCTGACCGGCTACGAGGGTCTGCGACGCGAGGGCGTGGAGCAGAACTCGCGCGGCAAGGCCGCTGAAGCCGAGGGCCAGCTGAAGGACTGGGGCGAGGGCATGAAGGATCGCGCGCAGGGCGGCCTCGGCAAGGTTGCTGCTGCTGCGAAGGGCGATCGTACGGAGGAGCAGAAGTGGGAGGCGATGCATGACCAGGGCAAGGTGCAGCAGCGAGGCGCGGAGGCTGATATGGAGAGACGGGCTTCTTAAGTTGATTCATCGGCTGGATGGCCTGGATGGTTTGTTTCGTTTCGTTTCTTTTCGGGACTCGCTGAGCTGTGCTTGGAGGGTTGAATTCTGTCTTCTTTGATGAGAATGATTTATGATTGTTATGGCGTTGTACAATATCGATATCCAAATCGCCAAATTTGATTTTGATTTCTTGCGGATCTTTTGTTCTACTTGTAGGCCAATCGTAGGTTTCTGGTCTACAGTTGACAGTATATCTTGGTATCGTTGTTGCTTGCATGGTGACAACCAGGCACCGTCTACGACTCAGCGCTGGGAACTTTGCTTTGATGATCAGCGCCTTCTTCGTAAAGCTTCCAACGTCGCTCTAGCTACGAGTCCCTGGGCTATTCCCATCCAATCCCTCCATCACGGCCGATTCTTCATCGCATACCTCAATCAGCAACCGAATTCAATCTCCAGATACCCACCAGCATCTCTATAAACCATACCCACATGTTTGCTGCATCTTAGCTACGCGTCGAAATGCCTCAGGGTGATACTGCTCATTAGTCATGGCCACATTTTCCGGATATCCTTGCCAGCATGCTTCAACCCAAGAGTATCAAGTATGGCAGAATAAACTTCCCCCTAGATCTCAACAGGGTGTACGGATAACGGTCGAGGGTCGACTCGCGTAACAGAGGGAAATCAGGCGCTCCATCTCGACCGCCAACTCTAGTGCTCCGAGGTATCATGTCCTCGGGATTCGCGAAGTCATCTTCTTCTGCTGATAAGCCAAATACTGACCGTGCGCAATAGACACGCACACACACGAAGAGACCCCCTGCCTTTGTCACTATGATATGAGAGCCCGATCATCGTCGTCAGATGAGAAGTGCAAGGCCCTTCCAAGACTATCGTCTACATCTATACCATCTTCTCCTCCCATCTTTACCGCTAACGGACACTTATTTGAACTTCAGGCCTCGAAGAATCCAACCCAGAATGGTAATATGACCGAATGATCCAAAAACCAAGGCCACGTCCGACCATGCAAAAAGGAAATATCATTTCTGGTCGATGTCTCGCCTTAACCATCGACAGTTGTCAACGACGCTTTTATTGAATGTTTTCATAAGGGTTGAAAGAAGGAGAAGAAGAAGCTGCAGCATATCATGGAGCACAGGACAGTCGCTTTCTGATCTTTGCCTATTGATTCCGCTTATTGGGATACGGCAAGAGAAAAAGGATGGTGCGAGTCGTGGTAGATAATGCGTCCAGTCCAGTGCCTAAGACCAGGGTCTGGGAATCTTGAATAGCTCGCTTCTACATTGACGCGCCATATGGACTCACCCCAAGCCCAGACTTGTCGAAGGTCTATGCAAAGGGACTGGAATAATAGAAGGGCGGCGGACGCTGGAGTCGAATGAGTATTTTGCGCGAAAGTTGGAAAAACAATATTACTTCAGAAGCATCAGAAGGGGTCTGATTATACCGGGTACAACAATCGCCTGTTTTTATGACCACTCTTATATAGTTTGAAGACATAAACTAACCCACCCTATAAGTGGTAATGTTCCGTCAAAATGAAGAATGCAAAATCTTAGGTAGCCCACAAATTTAGACAAGGTGGTCGAGTGGTTAAGACTTAAGAGTTGAATCCTCTTCTGGATGTTATCTTATCCCTTCGGGGTCGCTCTCGCCCTTGTCTTTCTATTTATTCTTTGTTTCCTTTCTTGATATTTTTTTTCTTTACGCAGTATTATAATTTAAAGACCGACACAAATTGTGTCTACTGTGGATTTGGAGATGTGAAGAGTCGTGGGTAAGGATCCGTCGCAAGGGAGGGTGTACCTAGGAATTGATCTTAGTATCGCGAGAGAAAGATAATTTATCAATTGCCAGATATGATAATTAGTCGAGAAAACGTTAATGTAGGAGAATTTGAACAGTTATGCCGAAGAAGTAGACAGCAGGATCGTCCAGCCCTAAGACATCATTGTCAACCGAATAATGCAACTCGACATAATCATAATTCTGACACAAAGTCCGACACAAGTCACCGGTAATCAGCAATCATAAAGCACATGGGAATCAATTCAACCCAGTTTTTGGCCCAGCGCCTGTTACTCCCGGGGGACATGACGATCAGCACCACTCCTGCTCACGGACTCTCCACATCGGATCTCGGGAAGAGCATAGCGACTTAGTACTTGCTGGTACAAACTTTCCCCTTAAGAATCTAGACATCCTTACATCTACTTTTACTTTTCAGCTGTCCATCTAATTTCTCTCTCTATCCTTCAATTCCATCTTCCAGCGTCTTCCCACCATCTATCACCATGAAATTCGCCTGGATCCTCGCCGCCCTTTCTACCACGGCCTGGGCAGCTGTCGTTGAGAACGAGCACGAGCACGAGAAACGAGCCAATCCTACCGGCGACGAAGTGAACTGGTCTTCGCTGGGAAATGCCATGTACATCCATCCATCCATCCCTACGTCCTACCTACAAACCCCACAGAAGTACATACTAACCACAAAACAGCCACTCCCTCTCCCTCAACATCCCAACCCAAACCGCCAACCTCGACAACATCGACCCTCCTCCCCGATCTCTAATCCCCCAGATCGTATCGGCGCTGCCCCCAACCGCGCTCGCCGCACTAGTCGTACCGGCCCAACGCGCCTCTCTCGCCAGCGACTTCAAAGCCGGCAAGACGCCAGACTGGTACAACACCCTCCCCACCGACGTGAAGAGCTACCTATCTGTCGTGAAGAGCCAAATCGCAGAGGGGGCGCTGACGGCGCCGCCGAAGAAGGCAGCCGCGCAGACAGAGCCGGCCAGTGCGGATGCGTCGAGCACGGGCGGAGGGAGTGCCGCGTCGGCGACTTCCTCGGGGGCTGCAGTGGGTGGAGCGAAGCCGACGGGACTCGTCGTGGGAGGGATGGGGGCGTTGGGTGTGCTGGGCGTGGCGTTGGCGTTGTAAGGGTGGACACTGTCACCGAACAAAGATACGATCTTACGTGCATTGAAGGGGATCGGCAGAGAGGGATTGCAGATACGCTAACGAGGAGGAGAGAGGGGTTGTTCCTTTGGAAATGAATTACTGATTGAATGAATGGGATCACGTCTACGGTTACGTCTACGTCCAAGTTCATGCCTATGCCTATGACGAATATCGGAGCGATTTGTCTGTCTTACTGAGGGGAAAAGTCGGGCATCGGCTTCCTGGCCAGGGTCCTAATCCCATCCCCGTCGAATTACGGAAATGGCTACATAATTCGGGGACAAAACAGCCAAAGGAAAGCAGACAAGCTTTGAGTGGAGGTGTAACAAGTGAGACATTAATATAATTTAATCAAGATGTTGGACGTCAGCATGGCCGGGATGTGAAAACCTACCTTGTCGGGATCATATGAAGATGAAAAACGTACTACAGACAGACACGGAGAGAGAGAGATAGAGGGATCAGACTGACACATTACCCGATCCGGTATGCATTGCGTGCCCTGTTTTACAATGCCCATCAATTGGCCAACGCAGACTTCTATATCGCAAGTGGATCGCCAGAAACCAATGCCAGGGGCGGACAGGAACGACCAAAAAACAAGCTCGGGAGGCGATTCACATGTACACGGTTGTTCCGAGGTGCAAAGGCCCTCCACCCCGGCCTGATTGGGCGCGAGGTGAAGACGCTGGAGAAGATCGACAGCCGCAGTACCTGAGAAGGGGACTTAGCGAGCCCTAGTTCATGCGGGGTCTGAAGCCGCAGTCCACCTCTCGGGTGAGAAGGGGTTTAGTTCGGACTACGGAGTAGAAAGCTGGAGATACTGAGGACGGGAGATACGAGGTCAGATTCACATGGTCGCTTTTTTTTATCTCTGTCTTACCCCGGATTGAATCCTTCCACTCTCCCCCGCTTCCTCGTTTTCATGGGGGAAACCAACACGGACGCGCCCCATAAGCCTCGGGTGAGCTGCTGGAGTCGTGGCTAGCGTTGGAACAACGGCAGCGGGGGAGAAAATGACGGAATTGTTCAAATCAAGGGAGGAAATCGAAGATCTCGGAGGCCAGACTGTAGCAGAGGCACTCTAACACCTGTCGAATGAGAATGGAGCGATCTGGACTGCCCTGCCGGCGGTCAGTTGGACTGGAATGTGGCCTCGACCTTGCGGGATCCTGCGTGCTAGGGTGCTCTCACTAGCAACTAGACCGAGAAAGACGAGAGAAATGGCAAAAACTATAATTGATAGCAGAAATAAAAGCAATCATTCAGAGACAAGGCGGGGTCATCCTTAATACGGATCTTAATTTCGTGAACCCGACTTATCTCCTACTTATAAGACCAACTTGGCTGTCAAGACCTTCTACAGCCTAAATAATTGCCTACGTTTCAAGGCCAACAGCCAAACTTCAGTCATCTCAGACAACCAGCGTATCAGTCAGTCCGCTTTCAAAATGCGTCTCTTCAAGTACCTCATTTTTGCTGCCCCCTTGGCCATCGCGAACCCCAACCCCAACCCGGTGGCCGCACCGGCTCCTCAGTCCACCGGCGGCCTTCTCTCTGAACTTCCGCAGCTGATCGACGGGTTGAAGGAATTACTCAGCCAGGACACGCTGGAAGATCTGCAGACCATCGTCAAAGGCGGTGCGGTGCTCTTGGGCGGCGACACGCCCAAGAATCTGCAGAAGTTGCTGTCCAGCAAGAACATCGACAAGCTGCAGGGTCTGGTCGACAATGCCGACACGCTGTTGACGCCGAGCTTTGTGAATGACACTACGACGCTGATTGAAGATGCGACTCCTGTAAGTTTTGTTCTTTGGTTTGAGGGTCAGCTTTTGGAACTAACGAACTAGCTCGTCTCGAATATCTCGAAACTTCTGGGTGGATTGTTGGGTTCTCTGATGTGATTTCTTTTTCTACAATCGAATCAAACAAGAAGACAGGCAGAGAGGCAGATGGATGAAATGACATGACTGGCATTGCATATGTATACGAATGAGAATATGAACATTGGAAAAACCACAATTCAGCCGCTAGCTAGACAACCGAAAAACAAACCAAAAAGAAACACTATGATAAAACAAACTAAACAACATTCAAATGCTTTCGTAGGTCCTCCAAATAATACTGCAACGCATACGACCTCGTCCCCTTCGGCAGCGCGGGATAAATAGCTACTGAGAAGCCCATCGCTGTACGATACAACCCCCTCGTCGACATCGTCGATTTAAGCCCGTACGCCTCTCGGAGACGCGGCGGGAGCATCTCGATAGTCGCGACGCGCATCAGCGGCTTCAACATAGTCACCCAGCGAGGCAGGTCCGAACGAGCGAACAAATCCTTCGCAAAACGATGTGCATCCGCAGTCACCGTCAACTGCTCAATCTGGTCATCCCAGTACTTCCAAAACGCCTGGCGAGTCTCGGGCCACGTCCCCGTCGGCATGCCCAATGCGTGCATGAGCAGGGTGAACTCGGCGTAGGCCTTCTCAGCGGTGCGGTAGTTGACGCGCCCGTAGATACGCTGGTAAAAGTCCGTCGCAGTGGCGTAGAGCGTGGCAGAGACCCAGAGCTGGGTGGGCGGGTGCGAGGTATAGGTCTCGCTGGCACGGAAGGGCGGCTGACCGCGCTGCAAGAGGTCGAGGAGGGTCTTTTTCTCCTTCTCCGTGCCTAACACGAGGCAGGCGATGTAGCTGAGGGTGGCTTGCAGGGCGTCGCTGAGTTCTTTGGCCAGAGAGCCGCTGTCGCCGGCATTGTTTTGGCTGTCGCTGATGCGGTTTTTGATACCTGGGTAGGCGGCTTGAAGGAGGAGCGCGGATCCTGATCCAGCGAATAAAATGCCCTCTTGGAGGATTTGAGGGAGGATTTCGAGTTTCTCGAGCTTCTCGAAGTCGTCCGGGAGGGGAGATTTGGTGGAGGTGTTGGTGGGGGATTGGGTGATTTCGTCGGGGGACTTTTTCTCGTCGTAGAAAGACATGGTGTATACGAGATGATTGAATTGTGTTTCTCTTCCAAGAGTGACGTATTATAGCAAAAATAGCAGATAGAGACTATTGATAGATGGTGGCAATCGTCGAGGGAAAAGTAGGGTTGGAGTGAATCACGCGCCCTTGCAGCACCTCTTGCCCATAACCATCAACCTCGCTTCTTCATCATCTCACATCCCAAAAAACCAAGATCAACGCCGAAACAAGAACGACAAAAAGTCGCCGTAATCCAGACAATCCCAGTGGTCATCCTTCGTCATTTACCGTTCACCCCCGCATCTCAATGAGGCAATGATTCCGTGCCCCAACTTTTCTGACCAAAGGGCAAGTGGACCCTTTTTCCTGGTGCGAAGCTTGAGTCGCTCCCCCTAAACAACCGCGGTTCCTCAATAGTCGCTGTCGATCCTCATCCTATTGCCTCCGCATGTGAACTCCTGCGAGTGGCAATGAGTCGCCGTTATTGGTCCGGCCCACCCCCTCGCTAGGGATCGACGGCGTTGCTGCGTCGATCTATGCGGAGTGTCTGGCGACGGGCTCGAGGGTCGCTGAGGGTGAGATCGTCTGAGCCCAAAGGGGTGGAATCTCCGAGGCCCGGAAAATGGTGCCCACGAGAGGCCATGGACGTTGTGTGTGTTCGGTTATCTGCAAAATGACGGGATGATGCCAATTAATCAATTGTTTCATGCATCTCAATATTGATCGGTTGAGAGATCGATTGATCAAATCTTTTTCTCTCTCTCTTATCAATTCTCCTGATTGCATATGCAGCTGCACCTGCGCTCACACCTCTTTGAGCTAATATCTAATATTAATATTCGATATACCTCCAAGTCGGTCGCTTGCATCGCTTGAGTGAATTGCTGGTTAATATCAACTCCTGTGGTCCGAAACAGGGCATTTCACCAGCCATGGACGAGAAGAAGACCTATCTGAATTCTAAAGACGCCAAAAACGCGGTGGGAATCCATCGCGGGCCTCTACCTGAGAATGGTGAGGGGTATGACCTTGAGCATATCGAGACAGCCGATACGATCACCTTAGAGAAGGTCAAGAGGACACCCACACAGAATCTCCGACGCCACTGGGCTCGGTTCTGGTGTTGCTATACCTTCTTCAGTATCATCTTTCTCATCATATTTCTACCCATATTGTATGGACCTTTTCCTCCCATTGCCATGTACGAAAACTAACAAGCAATAGCTTCCTTGTCATCATCCCCGCCATTGCGCAGCGAGTCGTGGATAATTCAACGCTGCTCCTCGTCAAGGCCGATGTCATGCACCCACGACCTGAATCAGTACAGCTCACGATTGAGTCGGCACTGAAGCTTCCTCTGGGGGTCCCAGTGCGCATTGATCCGATGACTTTGGATCTGTTCAACCGTGACTCGCCCGGAAATGGCACCTGGGGAAAGTTGTATCTCAAAGACTACGTGATCAGCGGCAACACGACGCTGGGAGTAGACAAGCAGTTCACTCCTTTGAATGTCGCCGAGTGGACGCAGTACGTGCACAACGTTGTGTTCATGAAGCATGGTCCGCTATCGGTATGGGGCAAGACCACCGCCTATCTAGGACAGATCAAGAACCACGTGACGATGGACAAGGATATCCCTCAAAATAGTAAGTCGTCGTGTCAGATCATGCTGGATATCAATACTAACGCAGCCTGCAGCCCTGAATTCCTTCGAAGGCTTCGCTATTAAAGACACCCAGCTCCTGCTCCCTCCTCGAGAAGACGGAACTAATCTCATCGCCAACGCAACCCTACCTAACCCCTCCGTCCTAACGCTCGAAATTGTAAGTATCATCCTTTCCCCTCGACCACCAAATACACCACTAATTATTCCCCAGGGCACAACAACTCTTGACGTCAAATCTGGTGACCTCGTCATCGGCAACGCCACCCTCGACAACCTCATCCTCCGACCAGGCAACCACTCGACCCCAGTGCACGGAATGCTTGACCTTCGCGTGTTGATCAAAAATCTCCGCAGCGTACTCGCCACCCAGCTCGAATCCATCCGGGATGGGACCCTCACCCTCGACACGGTCGGCAAGACGGTATTCTACGAGGGCACGGAAGTTCCGTACTACACGAACGTCATGAAGAACCTCACCATGACAGCGCAAGTGCCGCTCGCCGGTCTCATAACCAACACCCTCCGCGGCGTGCTTCGTCCCAACGGCACGAATATCTTCGCCGAAGCAGCCGATAACATGAACATGACTGAGGAGGGACAAGAGATGCTCGATAATATAGCGGGTAAGGCTCGAGACGAGAGCAGTACGGAATCATCCTTGAAGGCACGGTCATTCGAAGATCAGATCTGGGATGATCTGATCAATGATCCGGAGAAACGGGAAAACATTTTAAATGTGATAGAGGGGTTGAACTTATAGATGGTGGTTATTGAGGTTGTTCAGCTTCCTGTTATTGGATTTGATGTGAAGTGATGCGATTTACGATGTCTATATTTCTTTTTCTTTGTTCCTATTTGTCACTCCCTCTTTCCTGGGACCAAGTACATGCTTACATATATCCAGATGTCTATGACATCGAGCGGCGTTGACTTACTGATCTATTACATACAACTAACACAAGCTATGATAAAACGACACCTAATTAGACAGAATAACAGCCCAATTAGCAACAGTATCAGCCATTCTTCTGCAACAAATACACCCTTTGATCCATATCTTAAGATCGAAGAGATCTCCAAAGAAAATTCCAAAGAACCCAAAAATGAGTCGACCCATCTAGACCGACCCGACTCCCGTCGGTCGATCACCGTCCCCATCTCCAAACTTCCGCTGTTTTGGCTTAAGTTTGTTGGGACTAGAGAATAGTTTGGGAATGAATTGATCTACGAACTATTTCTCTATTTAATTATATTTTGTGTTGTTACAAGGTATGCCTTTTCTATAAATACCAACTTGGTATGTTGTGGATTCATTCTGGGTTCTGCGGGCCTACCCCTAACTTTAAATTCTCGGTTCTGAGGTTCTCAACATTTTAATGGCTTGCCCCTGGAACTCTAATGTTTACCTTCACTTTTTCAATTGAGATCCTTGAGGCTGCTGAGGTTTAGACCCAAGCAAGAGGGATATCAAGGCATGCATACTTAGAAAAAGGATTCATGGCCGTTGTTGCATGGGCATTCCTGACTCCTAGAGATTTGAGACCCTATATTAAAATCGGATCCGACTTGCTCGTCTCTTTGGCAATCAGTTACCTCAAATAAAAATCTATAATTTGATCGCGGGCCTAGAGAAAAAAACCTATATAATTCTGGCTTAGCACTTTTCAATTTCAATCCACAGACTGCCTGATTGATATTCTCCAAGACCTTGACGGCCTTATTCTAAGTTTGCATATAATCTGTGTCCGTAAACTGTTTAGTGTGCAAGCGTTTCAACTTGCGAAATCTCTTCTTCTTATCCTCGCGCTTCTTGTGATATTGGGCCCATCTGTGCTCGGCCATATTTATATTCACTTATTTTATATAGATCTATCATGAAATCAACCGCGTGTGTCTTTTTTCTTTTAATGACTGTCTAACCAGCGATCGATATATCCCTACGATGCAATCTTCCATAATAGTAAGGTTAAAAATCCTATATTTAGTATCGATCGGGTTCAGATGGGCCGGATGATTTATATAAGACTTTAGCTAAGAGTGAAAAGCTGAATTATTAGTGTCGCTTTGCTCGTAAATGTTCAGAAGACGCAGTTCGAGATTGAGAGTGCACGATAAAAAGATAACAATTATGATCTGTTTTTTTGATTTCTTTTTTAGCTACCTAATTGACATTCTCTAGGGTTAGCCAATGTAAACATCTTCAATAAAAAGACACGTACAACATAAATAACGTCCGTGAATTGGTTTCTGATGGTGTTTCTTAGTCTTCTTGTTCAAATAAGCTTCTAGAAAGCTTTTGTCCTTCAGTCTGTCTTTTTTGATAAAAGACTAACTGCAGAATTACTCGCGCCAGCAGATATAGTACGATTCTTTGCCGTAGCAAGCAACATTTGCTTCACAGAACACTTTCACGCGTTATTTTTTTGTTTTTAAGTGCATAGACCTCGGTGATTCGAAGACGTAGTATAGCTATTATTAATTCTTTCACTATTCTTGAGAACGTGAAATATCAATCCTCATTGTTCTTTTGAATGGAGTTTTTCACTTTCAGTAAGATATCTAAAGTAGATTGATCGCTCATTCAGACAATCATCTGGGCAACAGGCTTGAGAAATCGACAATTACGGAGAGTGTTTCAGTTGAAAGCAAAAGGGAGAGGAGGAGAGAGAGAGAGAAAGAAATGAAGGGAAGAAAGAGGGAGGGGGAATAGAAGGTTGGAGCAGGTGACCTGAAGTGAGCCTTGGATTCATTCACTCTTCTCGACAACTTCCACGTCATTCTTACACCCAGCCCTTGCAATTTGATCTGACGCAGACTGGTCCCTGTGGAACATCACCGCCTAGTCCATATGGCTCTCTCCAAGGCTCCGGGCCATCCAGGCGAAGTATATAGCCCACTTGCCTCCCCAATCGGCCCAGTTTCGCCTCTATAAACGCACAAGGCGCGTGCTGCACATCAATAATTCAATTCACGTTTGCTATCTCAGAAGAGCTCTACTAGAAAGCTTTCCTGATCACAGCATTGGGTACCTTACCTCTCGAGGCCACGACCCATGGACTTTGATCTCCTCTTCCATGACAGCATTTTCTCGTACAGGCATGGTACGCTGAAGTTCGTCCATTTGCGGGGTTGAAACTCGCTTTCGACGATGTCTTCGAAATTAAGGTAGCCCAGTCTTCTGAATTTTCGTTATGATGAACTGATGATGGTGGCCTCGGAGTAGGAAGTGAAACCATGGACGAAGCGAGAGTCTAATAGGGGTGTGACCCTGTCCTTCTTCTCTTCTCACCGTCTCTTCCCTCCTTTTCATCTCCCCTCCAGTCTTTCTCTTCTCGTCTTATCAGGAAAAGACGACATCCGACAATGCCCCCCGCTATTTATTTTCCAGATAAACTCTGGCTTTCTAAGCCTATCAATTTCACTTCTCCCTCCACTTCTACGTGGATCTTAACGCAGAAAATACACGAAAATTGCGACTCTTACGACGAAGCAGAGGCAAAAGAGTATCTCGAATTACCCACAGCTGGAGCAATATTCGCATGTCACAACGCCCAATCTCCGGGAGAGAGAGGATTCGTGCAGGTTGAAATGCAAATTCCCTACCAGGGAACCGAGTTTCTTTCTCCATCTGACCGACAGGAGCAAGCATCGGAACAGGTCTCCCTCGGCATGAGACTTGAAACGGATGCCTATAAGCTCCTTTACCAAATTGCTTCAAAGCATACATCGAAACTGATCGGAACCCTACAGGAAATACAAGCCAGCGATTCTTTCTTTGTTCCGCGTGGTAATATCCAGTATCTGGCTTACACTGCAGTTCCTGGAATCCGTCTCGGTAATGGACTTTGTCACGTCGGTAAGCATGGGAGATATCAGCCAGACGGACTTTTTTGGGATCTTGGCCAGGAAGAAAGACGGGAGATTCGAGCTGCTTTTGAAGAGGCATATAAGTAACTGCCCAATCCGAACATTCTATGATCTAATTTGAATTCCCATTAACTCACTCTTTGTATAGCGAAATACTTTTCGCGGGAGTCAGGGTCGCTTCCAGCGGCCTCAAGAATCTATACTGGGATCGAAAGCTAAAAGAGCTGTAATCTAATCTCCACCTTACTATCCTTTTCTCGGCTAATGTTATCTTAAAAAGCTATGTCGACGGGGAATTCAGACCATGGGATGCCGATATTGATGGGTATCCATCGTATGATTCTATTCCTTTCGGTCCTAAGGTTCTGAACATCTGGGGCTTGGCTCTGCCTCCCTCGGGAAAGATCAACTATGATGTCGCCGTTGCCGATCTTGAGATATCAGATTGGATACTTTGAGAGTCAATGTCTCGAGATACTTTGCTTATTTTCTTGGGGACCTATGCTGCCGATCTGGTGTGACAGATTGGGTTCTTCTGCAGTACCCTCTAAACCCAGGGGCTCGCCTATGGTTTGGAATCTATGCTATCGATCTGGTTCCATCGCAGCCTGCTTCTAAATAGCATAAGCTATAGATCCAGGGTTTCGGCTTTGTTTGGCTTTTTCCAACCTGGTGTCAGAGTTTGGGTTCCTCTGCAATATTGCTATCGATCTGGTTCCATCAGGTTATATTCGGTAATGTACCGTAATTTCCTAATCAACACTATCCTTCTTGCGCATACCTAAAAGGCGAAAGTGGCTTGCTCATGGAGTGTCTCTAAGTAGCATAAAGCCATGTAGAGTAGATATCGGCGACGTTTGATTGGCATTCCGTAACGTACCATTTTATGTTGGTCTCCGGTATTCATATATTATCCTTGTTTGCGATATGCCGGATATCTATGGACTTCTGACGAAAGGAACCCTAGTGTATTCGCCTATTACTACTTGAAATATCTTGCGACCTCAGAAGCCCATGATTCAATTCTTTGTATAGTATAACGAATCTTCCCTTCTTGCGTCTATTGAGCCCTTCCGTTGTCCATTGAGCGAAATCTGTTCACTGGGTTCATGTTCGATGTTAAGATCGCCTATCCTAATTCGAGGATTTCTGACCCGTCATTCTTTCTTTACTATATTACCATATATTGGAACACCACTATTCTATCGTCCCAGCCAAGGATGCTCTATTCTACAGTACGACCTCGTGTAGAACATGCCCACGTATTGCCACTGTAATAGCAAATGATATATGATGAGCACAAGAAATTGAAGGTGCTCTAACACAAAACATTTGGTCTATCATCCAAAATCTATTACATGATGCGCCTTTGAAATATAGACTTTAGATGCAAGTATAAGTCCATGAGCCATGCCGCAAAGACCAACACAGTCATGACAGTTGCCACCCAAGCTATGGCATTAGATTCCAGCTCCTCGCCAATATGAATCGTAGCAATTGTGAAGCCAACATTCGGGAAAACAATAGCCCACCAAGGAAGTGTGAAGCTCATCTGCTGCGACATACCATTGCCGCGTTTGGAAATCAAAATAGGCAAATGAGCGACCAGTGCAATCGCAAAAAGCCAGAACGTGAAAAGCCACAGGAAGATACCAATCCACAATGCCATAATGTCCAGGGTTTCTGAAGCAGTAGGGTGCTTTGCAAAGTATCCATATCCGTCGGGAATCGCCCTGGCGCATCCAATGAGCGCCACAATGGTGTATCCTGATGAACCCACGGATATGAAGAGTCCGGGTCTCTGGTTTGCCGGCCCAAGGCCGTTGATAAGCATATTGCTCACGAAGAGCGGAAGAAACAAAAGGCACAGCATCCACCCAAGACCCTGAAACGCAATGCCGGCAACGATGATGGCCATTCGTTGTGAGGGGGGCTGATTTGCTGCAATAGCCGACGCGACAGTGCCGGTCAGCATGGCGTTATAAATCATCAGAAACATTGGCGGACTCATGCTACCAGGCTTGAGGGGGCAAATGATAAACATGACGACGAAGATGATGATGTTATACGTGAGAGTGATAGCAGCATAGGTCCAGAAGAGAACCCGGACGGCGACGATGATCCAAGGACCGGCGTGAGGGATAGCGAAACGCTGCATGCACATGATGATGGTCGCCATTGAGAGCCATAATGAACCTGTAAAGTAGGCTTCGGGGGGCTTGGTGACAGATTTACGTATGTTGGAAGGTCTCTGCACGAACCGACAGATCATGGCTGTGGAGAAGAGGACAAACAGAACTAGATTGAGGATGAAGACTACAACACCGGCGGTCTGCAGCCCGCGAAATCGATGGGGGGTTTCGGACAAGAGAATGGCCACGCCACCGGTAGACTGGGTGCAGGTGAAATTAGCCCATGTGAAGCGATCGAGCAGTCGGACCTCCTTGGCGGTGCTTTGATCTTTGGGTTCCGCATTGTCGGGTCGAGCAGCGTTTCTCATCGAGGCTTCATGCTGCTCTTCGTCTGGCATAGCGACTCCGTAGCGACTGAATACAGGACCTCAACTAAGCGGAAATGACTGATTTCCGAAGAATGAAAAACATGAAAAATAAAATAAAATAGATGAAGCGCTGCGAGGTTGTAGATGGCTAAGGGTAGAAAAAGCTCGCGAGGCGTAGCTACACCGTATATAGGGGGTACTCCGTACCTAAGCGAGAATTTGATGGCGGGGAACACTAACCGATCCCTGCGCTTAGGCATCCAGATATAACACTTAAATGTAGGGGTCGGTTATAGGGACGCCCCGAATTCTTAAGAGAACGCCCAGCACAGGTTTTCAATACGTCTTCAAATACCTATCGGACGCCAGAATAGGATATCAAGAATGCCAAAGCATTCGGACTTATTCTATCCCCATATTGACCAAGATATTCTTTCTAGCTAGTATCACTAAACAGCTCTAGTTGCCCTTATGCTTCCTTTTCCATCTCTAGCAGAACTATTCAGCCAACTCAAGTATGACTGCCAAAAAACAGAGAATATCGATGTCACAATCGACCGAGACTGGGGTTTGATATATGAAAAGTTGAATGCGGTCACCAAAGGCCAAAATAGAAAACTCCTGGGAATACTGATAGATGCTTTTTCTTTTACTCTTTCAATTGCACCCCAAAGCCCCTCCCCGGCGAGGAGTCCATGAAACGCAAAGAAATAAACATTGAACAGCGGAGTGTAAACGGTTTGATTGACAGCTACCTTTGCTCCCAGAGACAGAGAGGGTGAGCTGTAATTGAACCGTCGCCCTAAGAACAGGAACCATTCGTGACTAGGAATCGCGATCACAAGACCGATGATGACACTCCGCAGCGAGCGATGATAGTCGAAATCATCATCTCCTATCATTTGTGCGGAAAAGTCACCCAGACAGAATATCAGCGGTGTAAGGCACAGTTGGGTGATGTATGGTCGTCGGGTTTGAGAGCGTGAAAACCAATTCAACAGCGATGCAATGGGTCTTTGGAGTTTTCGGACCATCGGTCTCAGAGCTGTACCACGAGGAGCAGCATCTTGTTTTGTTCGGAAATTTTTGGTTTGAGTGGGTTGGTAGGTCACTGGGGTACGACTCGGTAGCCTGAGACGCAACCGAGTGAGCGAGGCTTCGTGTCGAAGATGAGGATGGGAACGGGCGAAAATCAGCATAGTTCGTTTGAATGGACGTATCAGAGAGAACGCGAGCTTGGTAAAAGTATCAAATCAGTCGAATGATATTCATTACTTTACAGGGACTGCAATTCTGACTTCCGAAATACCAAAAAGGGGGGTACTCTCAATGTCCGGAAAAACCTGGGGTAGTTAGGGGGTGGAGTCGATTAGTTATAACTTTAACCCCGGTCTTACACCCTGGCTGATTTACCGGGGTATCCAAGTCACGCTCCAATGCCCGGAGAAATACTTATTGCGTCAGAATCAAAATCGGGAGGCCTGATCATCTAGCACTTCAATAATCTAATCACGATTCGATGTACCTGCGACTGGTAGGCTTCCAATCTTATTGACGTAGCTATGTCTGACGTGTCAATCACAAGTAGACTATCAAAGAGGGGGCCAGGATTTAGTAAGAAGGATTAGAGCTAAAATAGGTGAATCTCTTCCTCCGATGGAACAGATGCCCTGTAACCTTTCAGTCACCTCCAACCTATTACTTTCGATTGCTGGTGACTTAGCGGCGCTACTTAGAAATGCCTTGTATTATCCCTGTCTCAAATCGGCCAGTGATAGGCATGCCGTCAATTGTTTGTGCTAACTAGACACAAACATTGTTTTGCCAACCGTATCTAAATAGGAGTATCGACCGTCCCCTGCTTGATAACCTGAGAGGATATCTCAAGCCTGAAATTTGCAGCTAAATAGAAGGATGCTGGTTGATAAGATTGTTGTTTATATCTTCACATTCTATCGTACAGAGTAAGACCGCTGAACATGGAAAATTGCTCTACATATGGCTATGGATCCATTCATCCTCCGCTAATTCCTTAGCGGAGCTACGCTTCTCAGGCTCCCACTGCAGCATTTTCCGCATGAAACGTAAAAAGGCCTCTCGCTCCCCTTTGCCCTCAAGGGTGGTCTCCCTCTCCTCAAACGGGACCCGATCAATCAATAAATCTGGAGCGAGGAAACTACCTAAAGCCATATAGTTAGTGGGTTTGGACCTCAAAGCTCCTGGGTAATCTGAGTCAAGAATAACTTGCCTTCCTTTGAGAAGAATTTGTCTGTTAGCAGCCCTTGAGAAAGAAGACTAGAAGGTGGAGGACCAAGAAGGTTGATCATCTCCGCAAGATGTGCTCGACTCCGATATCTCTCAAACTCGGGGTCCTCGCCTGTAAATAAGGAACCGCCTTCGTAAATATCCCAGATCTAAAACTGGACGATTAGCGCGTTGCGCTTCTCAGACTGACAAATTCCAATTCCGAGGACGGTTCATCTTACCATGCAACCCACATTCCAGATATCGGCACTATACGTCCAAGGAACCCCAAGAATCACTTCAGGTGCTCGGTAGATCTTAGGTTGGATGAAAACCGAGTGGTGTTCATTACCATGTACGGCTGAGCCGAAATCACAAAGGACTGGGGCTGCAACCTTTTTTGGTATCTTGAGTTCCTGGGAGGCGTAGATTATCCTTCCGTCTGTGTTCAATTCTTTCCGCGGAGCAGGTCGTTGAAGTTCGTTCTCCTCAAAATCAGTGAAGACTGAATCATCCTTGATACCGAACATGATGTTATCGGCCTTGATATCTGATAGGGAGGATAGTAAGTAAATTGCAGGTGTACAGAAAGAAGTGGTAGGTATATTAGGTTACAAACCAGTGTGTGCGACCTGGCACTCTGTATGAAGATAATCTAAGGCTAAGAAAAGACGATGAAGAACGACTGCGAGAACTGCGGAGGGTAGTCTTTCGACTGGATTGCGGCGTAAGAAGGCTAGAACGCTTTCCCATAGTGGGGGATGCACAAGGCATCGATGCTTGTCCTGAGGCCCGTCGATATCGAATGCATCAAGTAACGTTCTTATGACATCGCGACCGGCATGGGCGGTTGGAGATTGCTCTATGTGCCTATATATGGAGAGCTCGTTATCCACTTGTTGACCCATGAATGAGGTCTGGACGAATATTTTGAGCATGACATAACGGCGGTGACTGAATTTCTAGAACATAAGTATATCTGAAAAACTGTCTTTGAAAGTCATGAGAGGGCTTACTCCATATCCCGTGCGAGCCATGCAGTCGAGGTAGATCCAAATCCTAGTTTGCCAATGACCTGATATCGCTCCTTGATAACTTCCCCGATTCGGATTGGATAAGAGTGCGAAACGACATAGTCTGGCAGAGTCTCTTCTTCAATTTTCTGCGCTTCAGGTATGCGGACGAAGTTCGGGTTAGAGAAACTGAGGGGTTTCCATCTCCTCCCGAGCTGGGGAAAATATCGCAAAAGCGACGAGAACATGACTTGGGAAACTTTCAAATTACAGATCCGATAAATGGAGCAATGAACCTGGTGTAGACTTGAGCGCGTTGTATGTTGATCGGAGGTGGCCAAGGGATGATGTCGACCGGTACCGTTTCCGCGGGAACTGGGAACCTCTAAATCCCAGGATGGGCTTCCCAGGAACCCAGATACTCCGGGACGCCGTTCTCAGGTCCTACACAAGTCCATTGTTCAGGAGATTAATGGCCAAATGGACGGCATGAAAATATACGATGATCAATAAACTCAATTTCAAAGAAGCATGGTGGTTAGTGATACACTAGAGAATTAAGTTACGGGCTACAGATGGACAGCTAGTGCCAAAGTTGCTCGGACGAAGCAACAATATCAACAATAGATTATAAGCCATTCCATCAAGACAGCTAGGAAGCAAACTAGTAGACTAATGACAAGACATTGCGAAGACACATTTGCCTTCAAGGCCTCTCACCCTCAAATATGATTACCCTCCGCATCATACTTGATCTCTTTGCCTGGATTAGGAGGCGGAACTAGCCCTAGCTGCTGCAGAGCTGTTAGAGCTTGCTCTTCGCCAATTTCATCCACAATCTTTCCATTTTCCAAAGTGAAAATAGTTGTACCCGAGAAATAAACCTCTCTTCCGGTATTTGGCTTGTCGAGCTTGCCAACTGCAAGGTCATCAAATTCCCGGCCGGTGTGCTTGCCGCCCCCAATCCAGCGGCCTACCACGTAGTCACCCTCAGCAATCAGGGGGAACTTGTAGGCGTGGAAGGAAATACCCGGGAACGCCTATTGACAATGAAAATATTAGTCTGGTCAGGTCTGTCTCCCGAGGGTTCCTCCTGTTCTCTTACCTCTCGAAACTCAAGTAGCATTTTCTTGGCCGCTTCTTTACCACGACGAGGGCCATGCATAGGATAATCGATGACGAAATTGTCAGCACAAACCTCGTCCACGACGTCGACGTTGCCTTTGCCCCAGTACTCCTCAAAGTACTTCTGCACCACGGCTTTGTTCTTCTCCTGGAGAGTGGACATGTTGAGATAAAGAATGTGTAGACTGTGCTGCGACTGAATACTTTGCGACGGAATAATAACAATGTGAGAAAGTAATACAGGAATAAACACAATGAGATGGCTACTGGAGTGTCTTATAGAGATGTTTGGGCCTTTGGATTGCCGACGGCAAATCTTGCTGCGGAATTGACCAATCGAGTCCGATCAAGGTGACGTTATGTTTCATAGCATGATTTAGAATTGGCAAATCAGGCAAACTAGCTGTAAAAGATTCATGTGGCCGAGATCATAGCGGCCCACCGAAGAGGCAAGAGAGCGAGAAATTCACCCAGCGAAGCTTTGGTGTGATTGGCCAATTCTAGGACAATATCTAGAATTCTTACGCCACCGTTGTCTATTATAACTATCATTCAATATGACAGCACAATGCCTACGCTCCCATGGTCATTAAGGAATTTGGCATACTTAGCCATCTATCGTTATATTCAAGTGGCACAACACTTTATTAATCCTTCTTCAAAATGCTGGAATACACTGTTTTCAAAGGCTCTGAGAATGGGGAGATTGTGGAACGTCGTACTCAATGTCTCGAGCCTACTGAGAATGAGGTTCTCGTCAAAATTACTCACTCTGGTCTTTGTGGGACCGACGAGCACTACAGGCATGCTGATATTGTCCTCGGGCACGAAGGGGCTGGTCTTGTTGAAGCAATCGGCACCAAAGTTGTCTCTATCAAGATGTAGGCTTGCGTTTGACTTTCTCCTTTTCTTGATTCCATTGAGCTTTCCCTATGCGCATTGATAATGCTCTAACTAAGTTTTGTGAAAACAGAGGAGACCGTGTGGGCTGGGGATATGGACATGGTAGTTGCCGTCAATGCAAGTATTGTCTGCGTGGAGAAGAACTATACTGCGATCAAAGAAAGATCTATGGCGAATCCAGTACCGACCAAGGATCCTTTGCTCGGGCGGCTATCTGGCCGGAAGACTTTCTCTACAAAATCCCGGACGAAATATCCAATGCTGATGCAGCTCCCTTGATGTGTGCCGGAAGTGCAGTGTTTTCGCCACTGCATAAATTCCAAGTTGCACCGACCGAGCGTGTGGGTGTGATTGGGGTAGGTGGATTAGGACATCTTGCCATTCAATTCGCTGCAAAGATGGGCTGTCAAGTGGCGGTGTTGTCAGGAACACAGTCTAAACGAGATGAA
This sequence comes from Aspergillus melleus, assembly GCF_016097325.1. NCBI lineage: Eukaryota > Fungi > Ascomycota > Eurotiomycetes > Eurotiales > Aspergillaceae > Aspergillus > Aspergillus melleus. The sequence continues at coordinate 5,883,872 of NW_025763370.1, read as the reverse complement.
GCACTGGCTCTCGGGGCCAGCGAGTTCCATGCTTTCACGGATTCCCCTCCCCCGATGGAACCTCTGGATCACCTCCTTGTCACGTCAGCCAAGCAGCCAAATTGGGAATCTATTTTCCAGATCATGGCTCCGGGAGGAACCATCTATGCTCTTACGGTAGATATGGAGGAGATGAAGTTCCCCTATCTGCCCCTAGTCATGAAGGCTTTGCGGATCCAAGGCAGTCTACCTGCAGCTCGAGGTAGCCAGCACGAGATGTTACAATTTGCTGCCCGTCACCGCATCAGACCTATTGTGATGACATTCCCATTGAGTCAGGATGGAATCGAGAAGGCGATGGAGACTCTTCGGGAGGGAAAAATGAGATACAGAGGGGTTTTGGTTCATGATACCTGAATATGGGACAGCGATGCTATAGCGCTAGATAACGCAGGTGGTGCAGGTGCTGTTGAGTTATGACGGGCCAATATCTGATATGGGCATTCTTTTCCAAGGGGTTTCTGTATCGATAATGGGAAAAAAGGGTTGAAGTCGCGCACCACGAGGGGAGTTTGAGCGGAATGGCGGCAGGAATACTACTAGTTAGAAGAAGGTCAATCTTCTAAATCTTGAACACTCAGGCCTGCGTGCCGAAATGGCCTCTGGCCCGTGCTCCGACTATATCGATACACCATTCGAGGGAAGCATCAAAGCCTTGAGCGTCAATATAAGTTCCAAATCGCTCAACACTGGCATCAACGGCCTCCAGGACGTGTCTGCGAGAAAGACCGACGCAAGAAGTCACCCGCGTTCTGTCTCCCGGTCGAGAGAGGGGGTGGAAAGTTTCCCTCATCGTCCACACCAAAGAAACATTTGGTTAAGATGACCACCCGGGAACGGGGGATGTTGTATTTCTTCAGAGCTTTTCCCACGATCTCTTCGGATTTGCCATGGGAGTACATATCGGCCTAGTCAAAAACGGTTAGAACTCGCGTGTTTGCACCCGAATTTCTCTTCTTACAGTATCCCAGGTTCTGATGCCTTTCTTGTAAGCGTGTTCAATAAGTGGAAGAGATTCTTCTTCATTCAGCATCCAACCCTGCCATTCTGGGGCGCCGTATCCCATGGTACCCAGTATCACCTTTGAGACCTTGAGGCCCGAATCCCCCGGTCTGTGTCATAATTCACCGCAGGTCAGCAATTGAATGTTGAGCAATTTTTGGAAGGCAGTTGGCTCGATGCCGCCAAGGTGTTTGCGGAGAGTCTTACCATGCATATTCCATCTATCCGGAAAGTTAGTACTGGTCAACGAGAATTCCAGTAGACTTGTGACTGACTGAGAAAGCCTCAAGACTATAAGACACGTGATTGAAAAAAAAAAATTGCAGATTCAAGGAGGGAGCGAGAAACCTCTTTATTACTATCCCATACTACTTTCTCCTGGTGTTACCGATTGCAAGCCTGACACGCCTAGGACGGAGTTAACTTATTAAGTCCGGAGGACCAGTCATGCTAAATGATCTCTCGAACAATTTGCACACGTGCGGCGAATAAAGAGTCCTGATCTACCAGTTAAGCTCATTGTTAGCTCCCTTCGTCATAGCAACACTACCAATTGCATGTTCCGCAACGGAGTTAGTCGAGGGCAGCTCCAAATTATAACGGAGTTAAAGCTAACGAATCCGCGATCTGTCTCATACTTGTGCCGAGGTCTGGCTCTACTTGAAGGTCCAGGTCAATACCTAACAGAATCTATTTCGTGGGGGCTTGGCACTCTCTGGCACAAGTTTGGTCTGAGACCTTTCATGTACGGCTGGAGTGTATACTATACTTCTGTGTCAAGTGCAAAATCAAAACTCAACGTAAGGATGATGACTCCAATTAGTATACATTTCATGTCAGGATACTTATCAAGTTTGAAGTCATTTGAAGACATTCTTATTCACGTTTTAATCATCACTGCGTACAAACTAATTCGATACAAGTGGGCCTAAAAGAACCAGGGGGCCAATAACGCTTCAAGGAACAGCGCGGCATCAAGCTCCGACAATAACCTCATAGATACGCGTGTGCAGGACTTTAGATCATACCAGACCAATCACAACCATCGGCGAGAACATACCGTGCCACCTCAGACTTTAACCGGGCAGTCAAAAAACAAACTACTAATATGCGACTATCCGGTGCAGAGAAAGCCGCTCCACACATGCGACAGCTCCAACAGCTTTTGCTCCAGTCTTCCTCAATCTGTCTCTTTTGAAGACACAAGTAAAAACAATGGGCTCAGTCAGTCCCGCGCAAAGTTTCGCTCAAGCCGCACCAGAGAGTCCATCTGGCCACGCTCATGCTCCAGGTCGAGCTGTAAATGGCCCCCAACATTCTGGAGCACAAGAGAACCCTCAAATGAACTTGCATGACGTTATCAAATTGCTCCAAGAATACCAAGCTCAGGTTAATGAGCGACTACTGGACTTAGAAGCGGTTCTTCAAGATCGAGATGCTAGCGATCAAGATCCTTCGCCCACCCCGCCTGCCTCACCTGAACCAAGAAGTGGTATTTCTCACCATTCCCATCATCTTCATTCCAACCAGCCCGCGGCTCAACATGTCGCTTGGAGTAGCAAAGATATGGGATTTTTTCTTCCTGAGGCATCAGATAAAGATGTTCAGAATCAAGAACCCCAGCTATACTACAAAGATGTGTATATCTTCGTTGAGCGAATGCGTGACGTGACTCGATCCATGGACGAAGACACTGTGAAGGCCAATATTTACAGTTGCTTGAGAGGCACGGCGCATGACTGGTTTACTATCGAGCTTACTACCACGGAAAAGGATGATTTGCGCGAACGCTCCCTTGAGGATGGCTGGTTTCAAGCGCTGATTGACCGTTTCAAGCCGCGTCCTCGTGAAGGGTTGAAGAAGCTGATGAACATGACCTATGGACTAAGCGACGTCAAGCAGGGTCGCAACCCGCGTGCCTTTGTTCAACAATTTCTTCGCAGCGCTCGAGCAGCCTCTATCGACAACTCGGCGACTCAGCTGTCGCTTGCTTGGAATCATTTGGATGCTTCTCTACGCCGTGACATTCCGGAACCTACGTCGGATACGACATTGACGGCGTTCTTGCAACAACTTGATAAGAAATACGATATTTGGCGTGATCTGGCAGCTGTCGTGGTCAGGTCTTGAAGAACGAATTGCAGCAGCCACATTGTGTCAGATATCACCGCAGCAATTTAATTTTCCATGTTCACCACACTAATATCCGGCTATAATTAGGTGGAATCAGGTCTGCTGATAAGACAAATTGTTGAGGGTTATTTCTTCCCACTATAATTAAATGTCTATCCTAATCTTCCAAATTGATCTGTCTTAGACAGAATTGCAGGTCGTTATAGTCTCCGAAAGCCCGTAGCAGCGAGCTCCGCTCGCTTACATTACTGTATGTAGCTTAGCGCCCAATCTGGCGGGATCCTCCCTCTCTCGGGCGGAGACCTCCAGTAGACGACGCCTATATAAGGATCCTACGATCCACCTCTAGAGGACCCACACACGTTGCATCTTACCAGCAAATATGAAGATCCAGATCATCTCAGACCTTCACTTAGAATCTCCTGCTGCATACGATGTCTTCGAAATCAACCCCAAGGCGCCGTATCTAGCGCTACTGGGCGATATTGGCTACGCCAAAGATGAGGGGCTGTACGAATTCCTCCGCAGACAGTTAAAAGCCTTCCGCATTGTCTTTCTGGTGCTGGGCAATCACGAAGCGTATAACATCAGCTGGCCAGAGACAAAGTCCACCATCAGCCGGTTCAAAAAGAGAATGGACCACATTCGAGGACGCGGCGAAGAGCTCGGTGAACTTGTTATTCTGGACCAAACCCGTTATGACATCTCACCAGCCACCACCATCCTTGGATGTACTTTGTTCTCGCAGGTGGCCCAAGCACAAAAGGAAAGCGTCAGTTTCGGTCTGAATGACTTCTACCTCATCGATGACTGGACAATCGAAGCCCATCAAGAAGCGCACGCTGCCGATGTAGCATGGCTAAACCAGCAAATCGATCACATCTCGCGCACCGAGCCTGAGCGCAAAGTGGTCGTGTTTACCCATTTCTGCCCATCAATCGACGATAAGGTTGCCGATCCCAGACATGCTAACAGCAAGATCTCCTCGGCATTCATGAGCGACCTTTCGGCCGAGCCGTGTTGGGAAAATCGGGCTGTCAAACTTTGGGCTTTTGGGCATACACATTTCAATTGTGACTTTCAAGACGCGAAGACCGGGAAAGCAGTAACCTCGAATCAAAGAGGATATTACTTCTCCCAGTCGGAAGGGTTTGATTGTGACAAGACATTTGAAGTGTAGTGACCCCGTGGTAATGAGGCCTACTCTTTGTCTCATTGCGTCCGTTAGTAGCAAGAAATAGCGACATTCGATTCATTTTTCAAATATTTTTCACCGGAAGACGACGCTCTTCAATCAAATTCAATCGAAACTCATCAAATATTGAGAACATCGCAGGATCTCCCAATTTAAGAACATGATAAAACTTTCTGTAGCGTTCTTGCAGCATAGTTTCATCCAAGAGATCTGTACCATCAACAAACTCTAGCATATAGCTCAGAATAGCCATCCAGTATGTCTCATAGGCAGTGTCGTAGTCCCGACAAAGCAGCAGGACCAGAGCTTCGCAGTATCTGACAGCGCAAGGGATCTTCACAGTACAAGTCTGCGATAAAAAGCGTCCTTGGCCACGACCGAGGGACGCCAACGGGAGTCGATTGTCCGACGCAATCATGACATCTGAATTGTTCTCAGACAAGTACATGTGACTTTCTTGTTCCCAAAGCACATCGGATTTCCGGTAGAGCGAGGTCGCAAGCTCATCATCAATATGCAGGTGTTTAGAAGCTGGCGGGACACGTGGATTATCTGAATGCTGACAACCCTCGTTTGGGCTACAAGTTGAAAAGCCAGCCCTCATGAGTGAAGAGAAAGCGATCTGGATAAGATCATCTGGTATAACAAAAGCTAACCCCATGTTTGATATTAGTATAAACGCCAAAATCCAAGAAAAAAAAGGACTGACATCCACTACCGTGGGTACTCCATAAACAGTGAGCAGATAGTTGCCCCAAAGCAGGTTTGGAACGCCTTCTGAGTCGAGAATATTCGATATAGACGAGACAAGGTCATTGCTCAGGCTCTGCTGGGTTGAGCGAAAATTCTCCATCATGAATACCATGAATACCAATGACAGAAGTGTTTGCGTTCTCAATCCGGGCGAAGCCTTGCGAGAAATGATGACAGAAGTCACATGATAGGTGCCAATCCAGATGAAATGGAAACCCCGCTCGTCAGGGAAGTCCATTACGTATAGAGTAGCTGCATGCCATTATACTGAGAAAATTCTTAGAAACACAGGTTATTTTGCACGGACCACGTGCTTGGACGCACGTCGACGGTGCATCTCACTGGTCGAGTTGAGGGAAGGTTGTCTGCGGCCCTGGAGGTGCTAGCCTAGTATGCATAGTAAGCGGTCATTTACCTGACTAGTAGGGCAAATCACCCTCTTACATGGTTCCAGTCAAGGCATGGAAAGGCTAGTTCTATTTATAGTACCTACATGAAGCTGGCACTTCTCGAGTTTTCCAGTGTCAATCTAGAATCGGGATTCTAAAACCGATAGTTACCATCGATCGGTCTGAATGAATTCTTGGAATTTCTAGCTATATCAATCAACATTTTCTAAATACTCAACACATACCAAGACAATATGAGACTCTCTACATACATAAACTGTAAAGAGCATCTGAATAGACGGCGAACGACTACAATAAGACACAGCGTACTCCCCAAGCCACAGAGATTACAATATATAGCAAGGTGAAACAATTGCAGAAGCTCTACCCTCACACCATTCCATTCCATACCAGTTAAAAGCAAAAAAAAAAAAAAAAAGAAAAAGAAAAAGAAAAAGAAAAAGAAAAAGAAAAAGAAAAGAAAAGAAAAGAAAAGAAAAATCCAGATCCACCCGTGACCATCGATCATTCAACAAATCCCTCCTCCACGCCTCCCCTCCTTCCCGACTCTTCAAATAGCAAAGACCAAATCGAGAAAAAGAAATGCAGAAAGAAGGAGCTATGGCCCCTTCCAACGCCAGAAAAAATTTGCTAGAAAGAAGTCTAGCTCAACATACTGTGCAGTACTGTACATGTACATACATACATCCCAACACAGCAATGGCAAATTGCAGCCCACTCTACACTCAGTCAGCAGATAGCAAACCAGCTACCTCTACTGTACCCATAACCCGGAAGAATGAGGAGCAAACCGACTCCGAACACTATAGTAGACCCGACGGTCTTGGCCTGTACGTAAGACGGGTAAGGAGTCATTTCCCAGTCAGGTCGCTGGTCGGTCCGATAGCTAACTAACCAACCAACCAACCAACCAACAAATTAATTAGTTAGCTACGTAACTTAGTCAGGTCACGTCAGTCATATCACTAGGTAGGTAGGTAGTGAATTAGTGTAGTGGCCTGTGTCAGCTCGTATAATTGTGGATACACGGTCGGGGACACGGACACAGACACGAGCGGGGTTGGTTTGACCGTTTGATGTTGTTTGTTGGGAGGGGAGTGAGCAGATCGTACACCGTAGATACGTAGTACAAACTGCGCTCGAGTAGGATAGTTTGCTGATATGTCAATTCAAGCTGCAGGATACAGGTTACGCACAGATCTGACGCGGTGAAGAAGGCTGGGGCGTTTGGCGTATAGTATACGCAAGAAAAGAGGAGGAGAGATGAGGCGGGTGAGTTGGCCATGCATACGGAAACATCGGGGAAGGTGGATAGTTAGTTCCTCCGACGGAGGTAGGGATGAGGTAAGGATTAGGCTTATTTAGTTGGGCTACATACATCGATTAGGTAGGTGGTTGGGAAAAGTACGGAGTTCTTGCAACTTATGGCAGTGAGATATGAGATGAGGTGGGCTGATGCAGGTCTGGCTTATCTGGATGTGATATGTAGGTTTGCGGATGTAAGAGGGAAGACTCCGTAGAATGTCGAAGATTGCTGGTCATTATTTGGTTGATGTAATTAGGACACTGGGGTAAGAAGGAATAGGAACTTGTGGAGTACTTACTCCGCCGGTACTTTCTTGTTTTATTGATTCCTTTGATTCAATAAGAGGGTGGGAATGGCAAGGCTGGGGAAAGGCGAGCGTATGTACTCCGTACAGAGTAGTGCTTACGAGACTCAACCTGCAGGACAAGTCTAATTTCTAATAATTGGTCGTGTGAACGGCTCAAACAAGGGAGAAGCGTGTGACGTGACTAAGAGACGCAGAATTATTCCGAAGACCGATTGATCTTCCTTGCTTATGGAATCGGACCTTTGTCATTGGTGCTATTCCGTTTAGTTTTGACAGCCGGAATCTCAGTCAGGGCTTCGGTCCTACCCTTCGTGTGTACCACATGGTACGACTCATGTCAAGTTAGACCTAATTAAGTTACTCCGTGAGAAAAGCAAAGAGGTTAGGTTCCGAAATTTTGGAATTTTTATATCGGCTATTTGGGTCATTTATCTCATGTTTCCTCCAAATACAAGTCATCAAATAGAAAGTAAAAGCAAGGCTGACGAGGTCCATGTCATCGAAGCCAATATCCACGTCGGATACTGAGATACATAGCCGGCTCCTCCCGGACAGATGGCAAAGCCTGGTTTGCCCTTTGCCCGGCGAATGTTGTATGAGGCATTAGACGTTCACATCCGATATCGGCTAGTTGAGGTCGCTCAATGTCAACGCCTGTTTGGGTCTTCTGAGCTTTGAGCTGGTCAGGCATCTCCAACTTTTGCAGACCCGACAGCCGAAGGGCCGGATCGAAGTTGATCAGAATGATTGCCTGATTACCGGGGCCTAGGCCTTCTTGGTCCACGGAGTAGAGTATCGACCGCTCATCTGAAACCGCATGTATCTTTCCTGCTCTTTTGGATGGGCATAGGAGTTTGTTAAGCTCCGGTGGAGCATCATCCGGAGGCCATAGAGATATCCCGCGAGATGCAAAACGCTCTTCGCTATTCTCCAGGGGAGTACCGTCCGGCGAGGCTAGTTCTGGTTTGTACAAAAGTCCCTTGGAGCCTTCGTCTCCGTCCTCGTCAATAGGACATTTCCGTTTGCGCGAAGCCACGCGCAAACGCAGTCGGTCGTGCGGTACGAAGCAACCGCCCGACGGAGGGCTCGGATCATTAACTAGATCGACAAAACTCGAGGCTGAGATATTGTATGTGCGAAACTTTGTTTTTGCAAGGATGAAGTCCTGACGTGGAGTTGGGCTGGCACCGCTGCCGCTGCCGGATGCCCCTAATTGGTATTCCTGGTGGAAATGTCGGCGTAGACGTTTTCGCGGCCGCTCGTAATTGGGCTTGTTGGAAGAATCCAGGGTTTTGGTCAACGGTTCGTCGGGCAATGGGGCGGGGGCTGAAAGCTGTCCTGCGTTGCCTCCCTGCCGCTTACTCTGGCGGATCTCAGCGGGCGACGGGAGAGGCTGCACGTAATACGTGCGACAGTTTTCGCTGCCACCGTCACGCCACTCACGCCGACACTCCAAAACCATGAGTTTATTCGTCGACTCGTCATGTCGCAGCGAGAGATCAGACCAGGTGTCGTTGATTGGACCCTCGCGATGCTGTCGCCGCCAAGTTCGGTTAAGAGTCACGGGGCCCGTATTCCTGCTCGGCGACAAACACACCCAGACGTAGAAAGATGTCCAGTCGACCTCTTCCTCCTCAAAGTCCACCTGCGTCGATACGGCGTAGAGATGCTTCTCATGGACTCCAAAGCAAACCGTTTGCCCAATCTCGTACCCGGCGAAATTGTCCAACTCGATCGGTTTCTCGGTGACATGGTGCCCGGTTGTCAGATCGACGCAGCTGACCGCCCATTGCGGATATCCGTGGTAACCCAACGCCGAGTGAGTGCCGTAGTAAAGATAGGCGTCGTCGTGACGAACGAAGAGCCGCCGTGTGGATTGAAGCTGTGTCCGGAGCCGCAGTCGCCCGCCTTTCCCGCAGTCGCGCTTTCGCCGCATGTCCACGGCTAGTAGCCAGGATTCGCGTCGCTCTACAACTTCTACAAGAAAAGCAAGCACCCCGTATCCGTATTGCATCAGGGATATTTGCGTCGTGTCCTCTGTCGGATTGCATCCAGGGATGGCGCGGGAAAGAACGCTGTAGAGGTTCAGCACCTGTTCGATCCGGCTGCCGCCGTGTACATCCAAGGCGCGGATTTCGTCGTTGTAGATGTAACAAAGGGAACCGCCGCTGTACAGGAATGCGCTGCCGTAACCCAACACCGAGACTGAGTACGGTTGGGCCGTGGCGAACGCTTCTTTGATGTCAAACAAACGCCCAACTGCTCGGCGATAGTTTTTGGTTTGTTTGGCTTCTTGGCCTTCTTTGGTTTGGAGGAGGTTGTTCTAGATTTGGTCAGTATGTGGCAGACACAGAAACAAAACACGAAATGGAAAGAGAGAGAGAAAAAAGAGCGAACGTGATGGACCAACTTAGGAAGAGAACTCACCTCAATCGTTTTTCGCGCAATTGATTCACTTTGCATCAAAGCATTGAGCGATCGGTTCACGCGACTCAGGTGGATGAAATCATGACAGTCCAATGTCGAAGCTACCTGGTAGAAAACATCGTAGGGGATAGTATCCAGATTCTTGGTCACGACCGTCATGACCGAGGTAGTGCTGTGTAATTCTCCAAAACATCTGAGAAGGGAATCCTGAGTTGGGAGTCGGAAAAGAGGTTATATGGTCAGGCAAAACAGTAAGCGGTTGCGCTCAGTCTTTGCCTCCCGGAAGACTAAAATGGAAAAAGCAGTAAAAAGATGGAGACACATGGATCCACACAAAAACATTTAGTGCCCAAAGGGAAAACACCCGGACCAGAAATTGAATGAATCCATGAGGCTAGTGGTGAATGTGGCCGGAAAGGGAGGCATGTTTTAGTACCCCTAGGTGGGTGCGGCTCTTCTGAGAATGTTTAGAAAGACAAAAGAAGCGGACAAGGAATGAGAACCTAGATTGCGGGATTGCAGCACACGACAAAAGTAATGCGATTGGTCTAAATCGGCGCGTGTTTAATCCAGAATTCTAGGGAAAACTAGCTAAGCCACGAGGGGCCCGCACGCCGTGCAGTCTGATGATGCTGATGATGATCGTTTTTGGCCCCCCTTTCTTAGTGGTGACTGGGAACTTTTTAGTGGGTTTCGAGGGAGTCCGCGGGCGGCGCGGAAGGCAAGCCCAAGAGCCTCAGAGCCTCAAAACTCCCCCCAACAAAGTAAGTACGCTTGACCCTTGGAATTTCCCACTGATTCACTTCAGCACGAGGCTGTCGGCCAACCAACACATTTTGTGCCACCGGGAGATTTAGCGATCCTAAAAATAATTACAGTGATTCACAATCCGGCTGAGACCAGCCCAAGACAGCACTCGTCAACCAAAGACAAAAATAAAGATAAGAATAAAATCAAATAAACGAGCCCCAGAGGCAAAACCCACGGACTAGGCTTCAGTCGCTTACTCGCAGTCGCTTCACCGACACGCCAAAGCCCGTAAAATGAGGCTCTTGGCGTGGCGGGCGGCCATAAAGGACCCCGGCCAAGCCGCAAATTTGGCCACTAATTTTGGGGTCGCAGCCGAGGACTTAATCTTACTCTCTTAGTCTCTTTGTCGCATTCATTATTAGGAAATCTTTCCAGTTACCGGTCGCGTAATATCCCTTGTTGAGCCTCGTGTCTCAGTCTTTCTCAGACTCTAGGCCCTCAATAGTCAAAACCACGCAGGGACATGCCCCCTCGTAAGCTTAAATTGCGACGCGCATGATGACGACGGCGATCCGATTGTACGAGATCTTGCACTAACAGTCCGTGGGCTCAGGACTGAGACCGTGCGGCTCTAGTTGCTGTCATGACTCCAAATTCTTGTTCCGTGGCGTACCATCTTGCAGCCTATCAGCGCCTCAGGCACCAACTTCCGATGAGGCTGACGGCGTGATGCGATCGATGCCATAGCTCGAGCGATCTTATCGGCCACAACTGTTGTCCGTATATCCTGAGATCGGCTGCATACTGTTTTGGAGTCGGTGTGGTCACTGGTCACTTTATCCCCGAGCACCGCTGATCATTTACACCGTACATTGGCTCACGTCAACTCGCGTGCTATTCCTGCCTTGGATTTCCGATCAGTCCTATATGACTCGGTTGACCTAAAGCAGCAACCGGCCAATGATGAATGCCAGTGCCAGTGCTCAAATGTGACCTACAAGATAAGCATGGTGATAGGCATTCTGGGTACTAATGATCAACCCCGCCTTGCACTGCCCCCGAACCAGGACCAGGGGTCATTTACAAGGCTCGCAAGCTCAAAGCGCTGCAGAAAGCAAAACACTCGAGGAATGCGTGAATGCCCAGCATACCAGTCGTTTTTTGTCCGTACTTGACATTTTAAGGTGTTGCTGTATACGTCACGCGCGATCTGGAGTAGCTCACAGCTACACGGAGCTCAACTAATGATGACAAGAGCGTGATGGACGGCCTAAGGTATTAGCCGCATTTGGGTACAACAGCTCGAATCCCGGTTCCCAGTTGCGTTTTCTGTGAAAGGTTGACGCCAATCACAAATGGTCCGAACTGGATGGAAATAAGCACTTGGGTATCCCGGTCCTGCGGGGTTCCATGGTGACAAATATAATCGGTCATCTTCATGTCGCTCTCGGACGTTATACGGCTGCCCTCTGCCACGAGACGAGATAAACGACAATCCTAGCCGATCATCGGAACGCGTTAAAACCGGGCTCCGCATGAGCTACCCACAGAATGGGCGCGTCTGGATCCTAGTTTCCATGTAGAGGTGATGCGGGTGATGCAGCAATCCCTGTCCGTCACATTGATTGCGGTACGAGGCTGTCACGTTGGGACGGTTGGGTTTGGTCTAGTATCTTCGGTTCACCAAGGAGACCCCTACGGAGTACGGAGTTGAAAAGAGTCGATGTCTTGGAAAAGATTTCTCACAAGTGCCTTGATAGATGAGGCTCCATATTTCAGACCCGCCTACGGAGTAATCATCCGTCGCCAGGCTGCAGTGATATATAACATGACAAGTCATATTCTCTTGCCACTATTTCGCTCTCAACTTTCTTCTTTTTCTTCCTCCGTCTCTCCCTTACATGATCCCTTCTGTGCGGCGCATTTATAATGACCCAATTCCGGTGATTCCATATTTGCCGATGGTGATTCGGCATGCTATTATTGCTCATGAGTGTTTGACCACACGCGTGATAAGCGGCGATTTCCTCCCCCCAGCCACTCCATGGCATGACTCGTTAGTCATCGGTGTAACGGCTACTCTCAAGAACCACATCACCTGACTCAGGAGACCTATTTCCAGCCTCCAGAGTGAGTAAGTAAGGAGATGCCATAACCGTTGCCCGATCACTGGATCAGAAAAACCCACGGCACAACAGGGCGCACCGGGCACATGATCGACGAGTGGACAAAAGAGCTGCCGAATATCCGTGAAGGGGAGGACTCCATCCACTTTTGCCCCGGATATGAGGATATCGTCATTGTTCCATTCTCAGCCGACTCAGCCCAATGGATCCCCTGCACGCCAAGAGTCCAATGAGATATGCTGGTGCCTAGAGGAACCTTCTAGAAACTTGCCAATCCCGGGCAAGCGCCTGCCCTACTGGTGGATTGCGACGGACGGATCCATGGGCCATGATGTGTTATCCAGCATATCCTTGCTCGCGGCAGCCGACGGGATTCGTGGACTCGGTCATGCTTAAAGGCTCCAACTGGTTTCGAGGGGAAACTAACGGAACGGACGGGCTTAGCGTCTCCCATTAATAGGCAGGAATCTTGGGGGCAGCGACCGTAGGGCTGGGAGACTCACGATAGAAGTTGACAGTGATGGGTAAAAAAACAGAGGGAGACCGGCAGGGAATCATAGTTTAGATAGACACCGAGCCAAGCAATGGACCATGGAGAATCACCATAATCAAGATTGAAATTGCAACATACACAGGAAAGAACGGTTCTTCATGCTTGACCGCCGGTGCCCTAAGCCTCGTGTCGGCCCCACCGACTCCCCTCCCGAAGCGCACGTATCAGCCAGCCCTGTCGCCCCAGTGCCTGGGGATCTTCATCTCTTTAAAATCTCTCTTTGCGCCGTCTTCCTTCCATCTTCCTTTTCTTCCCTTCCCCTTCTCTTGTCCTCTTCTACCTTACTCTCCGCACCGGTAGCAGGTCATCGAGAGGTATCTATTGGCTCTGCTCACACCCCATCTCGATCACCCTTCTTCTTACTTGATCCTCTCTCGTGGAGACAGGACTTGGCAACTGTCTGATCTCATTGAACCCCGCAACAGCCCCTCAATTATAATCTCGTCGCTTGTTCGATCGATCGATTAATGTACTACCCTCATTCCGCTCCTCCCCCTCCGCAGGGGTGGCATGGGGACTACCCTCGCCAGCAGCCTGGATATTGGCCTCCCCCGCACCAAGGATACTAGTCAGCTTACCCATTCCTTTTCGCTTGTCTGCGCGGCATTGACTGACTTCTTCAAGCCCCCCGCAATACCCCCCGTCAGGCCCGCCACCTCCTCAACAGTACAATCACTATCCACCCCCTTCACATTATCCCTCGCCTGGTCCATACGGTCCCACCCACACGCCAACCCCACCTCCGCAATCCTCATCGCCTTATGGGCAATACCAGGGTCACAGTAAGCCCATTCTCTCCTTGATTTCCAGGTGAAAAATTACGCAATTGTCCTCGCTGACGATACCCGAAACAGGCCGCTCGCAATCATGGCACATGCCTCCGCGTCCGCCGCAGGAGGCGCAGCACTTTGGTCGGGGAGCTCCGTCCAACTACCGATTCCAGTACTCCACATGTACGGGGCGCCGGAAAGCGCTTCTGATCGGGATCAACTATTTCGGGCAACCGAACGCGCTGCGCGGCTGTATCAACGATGTCGCCAACATGTCGAACTTCTTGCACGAGAAATTCGGCTACCGGAGGGAGGACATGGTCATTTTGACCGATGATCAGAAAAACGCCATGAGTGTGCCGACCAAGGCCAATATCCTGCGCGCGATGCAGTGGCTGGTGAAGGATGCTCAGCCGAATGATTCGCTGTTCATTCATTTCTCAGGTAAGTCCCCGGCATTGATCGGTCGGAATTTAAAATTAATCGTATCATCTAGGTCACGGTGGACGAACCCCAGATCTCGACGGAGACGAGGAGGATGGTAAGCTTCGCTCCCGATGAGATGTAAATTGTGCTAACGCGACCAAGGCTACGACGATGTCATATATCCTCTGGATTACCGTACTGCTGGACACATTGTGGATGATGATATGCATGCTATCATGTACGAGAATCCCCTCTGTCACTCTTTCAATTTACTTATGATTCCCTAGGGTCCGTCCTCTTAGACCTGGTGTCCGATTAACCGCCATCTTCGATTCGTGTCACTCCGGTACTGCCCTCGATTTACCCTATGTGTACTCGACACAGGGTATTCTGAAAGAGCCCAACCTGGCCAAAGAGGCAGCGCAAGACCTATTCAGTGCTTTCCTCTCGTACGGCAAAGGCGATCTGGGTAGCATGGCGCAGACGGCTATTGGGTTCTTCAAAAAGGCAGCCATTGGCGACTCCGCCCGACAGCGCACGGTGATGACCAAGACCTCTCCAGCGGATGTGGTCATGTTTTCGGGGTCAAAGGACACGCAGACATCGTAAGTCTACTTGCTTAATTCTAAGCGCCCCTCTACTAACAAAAACCAGCGCGGATACATTCCAGGACGGAGAAGCTCGCGGAGCGCTGAGTTGGGCGTTCATCAAATCATGGACGCAACAGCCGAACCAGAGCTACCTGCAACTGCTGAACTCGATTCGATCGGAGTTGGAAGGGAAATATACGCAAAAGCCGCAGCTGAGCTGCAGTCATCCCTTGGGTAAGCACTATCATCTACCATGTCAGATGTATTCCTTACTAACATTTCCCCAGATGTCAACCTACAATTCCTTATGTGATCATATATGATGAGCTACGATGTATGCATAGCACGCGCGTTGAATGAATTTGGATGTTTGATGTTTCAGTACTGGACGAATATGAACCAGATATTTATGTGTCTATATACCATATGTTACGGAGTTTGAGAGTTTGAGTCAATGTTGTCTTTACAAATATCATTTCGAGCATAATACAGCCATATGGTGCGGAATTTTCTGCTTGTCTTACAGATCCTATCTGATACATCATGGCCATGACAGTAGCCGACTGTACTCCGTAGACTTTGATATTTAAACTTCCGCTGATGAGAACTCCGTGGCTCTGCATCCCCACAATATCTGATAACCAGATGCAACATGTAACTATCCCACAATGATTTAAATCCTCTTAGACTAGCTAGCTAACTATTTATGCACCCCTTCCTTCACACCCACAGACAGCTCCCTGAGACCCCTGACCCCTAACCACCTATCAACCTCGTCAACATTAGTTAGCAATAATCCACCCGAACAAACAGACAGATCATAAATACAGACAACTATAGAATACACGCCTACACCGTAGCCAACTAATCATCACCCCTTGCAGACTCACCCCGAACTAATGAATAAATCATCCATATTTCTCCGCACTCTACTCCACACTCCCTACGTCATATCCCCATATCCACTTCGACCGTACGGGATAGGTAAGGGAAGTCAACTCCGCCACAAATACGGAGTGGATGTACCCCGTAAGTAGCTAGTCCACGCCAAGCGACAGGGATCATGCCTGGAAAACTTCCCAGAATAAGACTTGCCAAGGGATCACGGACCTTGAGGTAGGTTTCCTGGTTTTTGTGTTCTAGCCTTGCGGCACACAGTGACAGGTAGAATACGGAGTAGATGGATATGTCATGTTGATTCAGTTGCCAAAACCGAGGTATGGTGAGATGGGGTTCTCTGATCTTTTGAGCCGGGGTGTGTTTGCGATCTTCGGGGGGACAAAAGGGGGAGAACTTTTTCGACATCCGTATATTCAACCTCGTTTACTTTGCTTTTCATATGGGAATAAGATGAGATACATGAGGGTTTAGCGCAGAGCCTCGAAAAGCGAGAGAGCTAGCAAGCATGAACCTTTAATATAGTTCGCATCTACTCCGTACTGTATTTAACACCCGTAAGTCAATCTCACCATCCTTGAAAACCCAACGAGTACTGTGTAGATTTCCAACACCGCAGGGTGCCAACGCCCCAGTAATTGAGCGCAATATATCTATTTGCAACCGTTTACCTAACATGGTGGAGTTCTTTTTTGCCCAGCGTATGAGGGTGTCTGTTACCAGCAGTGTTGAGTCTGCGATAGCGAGGGCTTTGGATAGGTTGCTGATCGCAGTACACTATAAAAGATGTATTCTGGGAGTCTAGGACTCGATAGAGTGATGGAGATGAGCTAACTAGATGAGATTTATCCTTTATGTTGATCAGCCAGATGAAGTCGCTGATCAACTTGAAAAAGTTCATCTTGATGCGTTCGGTGACCCTCACAACTTCCCGTCAAGCCACTTACCGGTAAATAAGTGGCTGTCTTGTCATAATTCTGTTCAATATTGGATCGAGATACTGGGCTACTGGGCATCACTCGAACCGAGCCCAAATTATCCGTCCTGTCAATCCTTTTTCCATCTCATTCAACTTACGCAAACGAAAAACAAGTCTCGTGAGGCGATTCCACGGCCATCACGGGTTCGGCAACTTGAAATCAAGCGCATAGACCAGGGAATTCCAGGACACCAGCAAAGTGCCAGACTTCGCAAATCCGAGGGAACAATCCCCAACGAACAAGACGCGCGGAATTAGTATCTTTGCCACCAGACATGCATCACCTCATTTCCTTCAGCGACGGTGCACGCAAGATCAACCAGCCTCAATCGATAGACGCGAACCTCTTCCGACCGTTTCGAACTAGACACAATATGCGAACCATGGGGCTGTACGTCCGCCACCATCCCACCGAAACCGACGAGACAGCGAGCGGAACGCAATGTAGTTCATCGGATGCTGCCCGTCTGCCACGCGGACGGCGAAGAAATTGGCCACCCACCTACTAGCGTGCAGGTTGTCGTTCGAATAGAGCGTCTGATTTCGGAAGGAATGAACGTGTCGCCCCGGTTGACGGCGAGGATCCGCTCAATCATGGAAGGCGACGCAGCAAGTACCGAAGGATAGAATGAGATCATTCGACGAGTTTCTGCGATCGGTTCTTCCGGCGCCAACGACCAGACAAGACGACCCAATCAGGACCGGAGAGCACTCGACCAGAATGGTTTGACCTCTGGAATTTGACGTGGCCATCATTGACAAGGTCGTAATCAATTGACCTTAACGCTGCTACCTAATCCGACCGTCCGTGAGTCGTTCCATCGACAGCTGTCATGTCAATCGTCGAGGCCGATCAGGTGGGGAATCGCAGCCTGTGGCTCAAGCGCCGATGACGAACCCAGATGACGAGGAAGGAGGTGAGAATATTCTAGAATGAACGTCACACACACACAGCGGGGTGAAGATTTCAAAAGCATCGGATTGCCAATTCGCTCTGGATGTTCGTTCATGTTTTGTTGATTTGTTTTCTCGGATGCATTGCGTGTGGCAGTACGTTTGTTGCTCCGACCCATGGTTAGAGAAGATCGCGAGGCTGCGTGCGGTGTGTGGACTGGTTTAGATCTCGGCCGGACAAGTTACCTTACCTATGGAGCAGTACCACTCACGGGCCACAGCTCAGCCTCCTGTGGATGGATGGAGAAAAATCTTCCAACCATCGGAACAAAAACTGATCAAGACAAAACAGAACAAAACAGGCATCAACATTCAACATGCAGATGCCCCCAGGCTATCACTAATAATAATCAAAAAGTACTAATCAGATCGCTTACCCCATACTCCCAGCAAGCCACGGAGTATTAATATCTGCCAATAAGCATAAGGTGCCGGGATCGGCAAACGCAGCGGATCCCCATTGCCGCCCATGCATGACCAGACGGCAGGTGTTTTTTTTTTTTTAGTCCATCCTGTTGGGCGTAGTCGTAGTCCGTAGTCCGTACGGTGTACTCGGTGTAAACACTAAACAGTAGGTAGGTAGGGACGGATACAGGATCAGAAAATATCTGCAAATCGGAGAATCACCCAGCCAACGCCCTGCTAGTTTCCCTTCCTCTGCATGCGGTGTAGCATATCGGCATATTCCGTGATCTAGGGATCCCTGACTCAATCCTCAATCCTAACTACTCCGTAATAGCCGCTGTTGGAACTATTTGTCCCGAGTGGACTGCAGAGAGAGAGGGGGAAAAAAGGAAGAAGAGCAAGCCGTAAACTTTAAAGCCTTAAGCCAGCCGCATCTTAGACACCATCAGAACGAACCAACCAATCTCTGCGCCGGGTCGCGCACATGTACTCCGTAGCATTGGAATTCGATCCCGTCTGTCCCATAGTATTAGTTGCTAGTTCTAGTGCTATACATCGGGATAGTGTTGTTCCCTTGAGGCTGTGGGGGGCAGTGCGGATCAGAAAGAAAAAGAAAAGAAAAACAACATATTGCTGGGGGGGGGGGCCTTTTTCCTTTCCCTTCCCTTCCCTTCCCTAAGGGGCGCTAGAAAAGAGAATAATCAATCTGATTAGTCCAACGCGAGGGTTTTGTTTCACCTTGCAGGCCAAGCGCAAATGTGGCTGGTTCTGCAGGAGGGCGCTAAGGTCCTTAGGGGGCCGTTAGTGCGCGGCAGGTCGGTTACACACAGATTGGTTTTATTTCGGATCAGCCCAGTTTTTATTTCCAGTTTGTTCGGGCGGAAAGAGAAAGAGGAGGGGGTGGCAGAGTGAGTAAAGCTGCCTTGGAAGAGTGGAAGAGGGAGAATTAATAAAGAAGCAATGAAACAATTGGAGATGCAGGGACAAGGAGACGGATCGTCCGATGTGTGTGGTGTCATGATTTACAGGTTGGGTTCTTGGCGGTCATTCATTTCATTTGTTAGGATTGCTGATTACTCTTTATGAATCTAGTTACCTAGTTATGGGCAAGTAAAAGGAATAAAGGAAGTTATTCCCACATCCCCACCACAAAGGCAAATGTGGTACCAAGATGTGGTATCGTGATGTATCATCATACAAGCCGGATGTATGGGGTGCATCACACCACGGGAAAATGACCCATTCCGTGGGTAAAATGAGACAATGAATTCCCATCATTCCATCATTCCCTTGGGTTTTCGTCGACGCCAATGAGTCCGCCCGTGGACCTTGTGGAATGGATCTCTTGGACCACTTTTGCTTTTCTTTTTTTTCTCCTCAGCTTTGGTGCTCATAGCTTATTATCACCCAGCCTCGTTTATTCATCTTTCATAATATCCCGACGAGTCAGTGGGCATACGCAGTAAGGCATAATGTCATACGCACGCAATAGACGCAACTCGGTCGCTACCGTGGAAAGCATCCGACATCGCCCAGCGCCTATGCATGTTTCAGGTAGATATGTATTTATAGATGGGGATCGATATACTCTGCCGTAACGACATTATCAACCGCCGGGTAGGCCGTGCCAATGTTTGCTCAGTGTTTGCCGCCCCAGTAAACTCTCTCGAGCAGATCAAATCCAATGACTTGGAATCGTAATTGTAAAACTGAGATCTGAGGCCATTCCGATGAACCGATGGAGCTGGAGATGGAGAACACTCCGTAAGAGATCAAGAGAGGAAATGAAAGGGGAGAGAGCCACCCTTTCTCCTCCCCCCCGTTCTTTGTCCAGTGGAACTCTGGAAATACGAGGAAAGGAGGCTGTTGTTCCGATGGATGGAGACAGCTCGGATACCAATTGAGGTGGATGTAATACCGATCCAGTACTGGACCAGTTGAATCCATGATGCTCCGGAGTTCCACTTTGTCTCCTTTTAGTCTCTTTTGGCATCCGTGCTATAATTATTTCTTACCCCCCATCCCCATCCTACACCGAGATGGGACGAACTGTCTGACTCGGTCGGACTTGGACTGAGAAATCCTTTCTGCTGCTAACCTACTAATATTTTTTTCATTTCCTTTTTCGCTCTATCGCTCGCTACCTTGCCTGAACATCCAAGATCAAGGCCAAGATCAAGACCAGACCCTCGTTGACCTGTGTCTATACTATACCTTATATTCCGTTTATACATATCGCGCGGGATTCTAATAATATCGGATTAATCCACCTTGTACAAAATATACGCATACAACATTCGCTCTGACAAATTGAGCCTTTCTTGACGAAAAAAGCAAAAAAGAAAGGAAAAAGCGATCAATCACAACCCATATCTTGTACAACAGAAACGGAACGAACAGCCTAAAAACCAAGATGTTGACCTCACCCACCGAATCTCTATCCGCCTCCTCTTCCTCCAGCGGCAGCCCTATCGCCCAAAGCCCTCACCCCAAGGCGTGGTTCCCCTCTATCCCTCGCCGCCGCGCAGAGAAGGTCCGCCTACCCCGATACTATGCTACCCCGTTGAAAGACACGCCCGACTCGACCCCTCTACAAGTGTACGGCCTGGAGCAGCGCGAACCGTCGATCGCCGAAAAGCCCAAGCTGCTGCGCCGCATGTCGCACGCGCTGGATGACATCAAGGAGGACTTCTCGCTGCAGCTGGAGCCGCGCGAGAAGCTGAAGAGCCGGCACCGCCAGTCGACCTTCATGCTGGATACCAGCGTTGGCGGCAGCTCGGGGCCGGGATCGAGCGCGGGCTCGTCGCTGTCCGGCGCCGAGAGCCCCATGGCGATGGAACCGCCTCGCCCCCGTCCCATGTCGACCTTTTCCGTGGACAATTGGACGCCTCCGTCGCGGTCGCTCACTCGAAGACTGTCGACTCGGTTGGGTCTCTCGCAGAAGAAGCGCTTTCGACCGGGCCAGGGAGCCAGCATTTCGCAGCCGAATTTGATCGGATCGTCGACCCAGATGTAAATGGCTTTTGAATTGGACCGAAGAACCATCGCCCATACGAAAATTCTGGGCTCAAAATACACCACAATAATATTCCACCACACCATGGGACCGAACAAAGATTCAAACAAACAAAAACTACTATCTATCTCGACATGAAAACAACAGCATTTTGCCATCGGAGTTTCTATTCGACATCATTGCACTATACACACGGAGGCCTTTTCCATTCCTTATTTTGATTTTATCTTTCTTCCAGTCTAATATCCACCACAGCCAAAAAGTCCCTCCTTGTTTGTTCCAACTTTCGGCGTATCTTACATCATACTTGATTCCCTCCTTAGACCCGCTGTCATTTGTCGCATTAGCTTGGGTGTTTGGGGTTTTCTTTTTCTTGTTCTGCTTGATCGACATTTTACCCACATTCTGCATGTGTTCTATTTGTTTTGCGCCTGTACTTGCGTTTCTGTTACATAGTTACTGTTGCTGTTACTCTTTCTTAGTCAGCTTACTATCCTCCCATGTGGTCTTTTCTTGGTCTTTATTTGGATCTTCATTTTTACCCCTGATTATCATGTCACATGGCACCTGTCAGATAGAGCAATTGAAACATACATCGTACATACGGAGTCGAATGTCTCACCTCAACCCATCGTAAAAGCGCCGTCTGAAACCAAGACATGATCTATATTGATACCCCTCCAGACTCCAGATTAAGTAGTCAATAATAGCCAAATAGATACTACAGTACCTATATAGTAAACCATCAAATCCCCAACCAATCAAACCCCCCTCTAACATCGTCACTAAGACAGATAGATAATCGCCAACCAACCAATTCCTCCCCGGCTAGTCCTATTCCGCCATAGACAGCTTCATTCCAATGGACTAGTCTTGGCCAAGCGCAGCGTCACCAACCCAACGGGGTAAAAGGTAGGAAGTATGTAAGACAAGTTCGCGCCGTTGACTTTCCTACGGGGATCCGAGCCCAAAAGTAGGGGTCCGTTTCTGTGACAGGGTCACACCTGACGAGTCCCCAGGCAAGTTCACGAGACACGTTCCAGGTACGCGCCAGAGGAGATGTCTTGCTTGAGGGTGGCGTGGGGGAATAAATTTAGCATCAGCACCAGCATCGCCAGCATCTGAGCATCATGAGCATCGTCTCTGGCTAGCCGTTAGCCACGAGATACTCTAGCCTTAGTTTCTGTACACTGTACTCCAACTCCGTAGGACTTGTAGTTATAGCCACGTTGCTAACCACTAACTAGCAAATGTCTTATTGTCTTGGGGGTTCGTGGGAAAATCAATCGATCACCTTCTCCCCCTCTGTCTAGGGTGTCTTCTAGAGCAGGGGTCTAGCGGTTAGTGCAGTATGTTTTTGCCTCTTGAGTTTTGTCCGTGTCAAGGCAATTTTAATAGGTGGATTCGGGGCCCGTTTAGCGCCCTGGGCGGCGGTGCTTGCTTTCTTTCCTTTTCTCTTTCCTACTTGCTTACATTTCCTGGGCATACACATATGGAAACCTGAGGTCATATCTTCCTCTCCTATTATCTCCCTGTTTGATGCTATGCTAACGCCTAGAAATGAATTACGGGGTGCGTCGCTCTCACTTACTCTATTAATTAACCTTAGCACGTGCTTAGCCAGTAGCAGTTCCTGAGTAGAAACTAGAAACTGGAAAACTTGGATAGTAC
Source organism: Aspergillus melleus (assembly GCF_016097325.1). Lineage (NCBI taxonomy): Eukaryota > Fungi > Ascomycota > Eurotiomycetes > Eurotiales > Aspergillaceae > Aspergillus > Aspergillus melleus. The sequence goes on along the minus strand of NW_025763370.1, from coordinate 5,861,163 downwards.
AGCGTAGTTAGTGTCCGTTTTGTCTCGGATATTTGAAGAGTGGAGGGGAGGGGAGGGGGAAGTTTTTAATTTCCGCCCGGTAGCCGGCTCGTGAACTAACTATTGTAGTACAGGAAAGCGGCGAGATGAAGTCATTTTTAATATACTGCGCATGTTGGTCTCGAGTAGTTCCTGTTTACTTTGTACCACTTACAGTAGTTGTATTACTTTGTACAGGCTTTGGGGTGTGTCCGCAGTAGTAGTAGAATATTGAAACGGTCCTGACTGGCTGGTGGGTTATTTTGTAGGGACAGTGCCTATGATGTACAGTACATACTCCATAACTCAGTACGATGTACATATCCTGGATGAGGGCAGATAGAAAGACCTGGCAATCTGATTATTAGGATCTTCCTCGATTCGAACGATCCCCCTGGTCCGCTTATTGGTTCAAGAGAATTGATTGTCTGCATCGAGCAAGGTATAACATAGCAAGCAAACCGAGCGGAGATAATCTAGGTAATAAGTGTGAAGCAAAAGCAACGCAACACATCCAACCAAAAGAAACTGTGATCTCAAACAAGGAACTTGGATTAAGAATTAAACGCCGTTTCCCACCCCACTCGCTACGGTGAAATTAAAAAAAAAAAAGAAAAAACCCGTGTATCAAACAAGAAATCAAAGCCCAAAAAGTGCCCATATCCAGGGGTTCTTCTTCTTCGTCTTCTTCTATCCAATAACCACCACCCCTTTTCCCTCCCTTCTTTCCTTCCATCCGTTTGTTTCAATTTGCGTCATCCATCAGTCCATTCTCTCTCTTCCCCTTATCTCCCTAACCCGGAACCATCTACCCATCCATACCCATACTTATACTCATGCAACGCTGCAAAGCACACCCTGACAGCACAGCACAGTATCCTCCACGACCACCCCTCCCCTCTAAAGAGCGAGCGAGTACATCATAGCGTGACGCTCTCCAAATCCCTCATAACAACCGACATCTGCGCCCGTTTCGCCGCCTCCGCAACAAGACTAAAGTCCCTCAAGAACGGCGCCGTAGCGGTCGGCCCGCCGGCTCCCTCGATCTGATGCGGATAATGACTCGTGGAGTGTTGCAAGGCAGGAGCCGAGGTCTGGCACTCTGCCACCGCCGCTGCTGCAGCGGGCGCAAGGCCCGAAGACCCAGTCTCTGCTGTGTGTGGTTGCTGCTGCAGGTGATGCAGGGGATCGGCGGGCGCGTGATGCGGGTTGGGGTTTAGGGTTGGGTTTGTGGTGCTGACGGCGGTGGTGGTGCGGGCGGAGGTGGATGAGGAGAAGAGGAGCGGGTTTGAAGGAGGGTGCGTTGCGGTCGTTGGCGCTGTCGCTGAGGGTATCGTTGCGTATGGTGCTGTGGATGAGGCGGGTTGGTTGAAGGGATGAGGATTTGAGTCCATGTTGAGATTCATGTTCACGTTCATGGTGGGATGGATTTTTTTTTCTTTCTTCTTATCGCTGTTGGAGTGTAGCGTGGCGGAGTGTAGAATAGAGTGGGTATACGTGATATCGTAAAATTAGCCTCGTCTGTTGTTGCTGTCGCTGTCGCTGTCGCTGTCTATCGGTCTATGTCGGAGGAAAGGAAGAAAAAGAAAAGGTCTATATCGAAGACGGAGACCGTGCGGAAGAAAACTTCATAGATAGGAATGGTCTGATCGGAATCCGGTGGAGTCGCGGTTTTCGACGGCGGGTAATTTAAAAAGTATGGCGTGATGGAGAGAGAGACGGCGTGGAGAAAGTGGGAGGAGAGAGAAGGGAAAAAATGAGAGAGAAGAAAGATAGGAAAGAGGACTACGATATCGTAGACAACACGTGGGGTGGAATGCAAACCGATGACGTCCAGTAAAGCGAATGGATGACGCCGATGCAATTTAATTTAACCTTTGCGAAGGATTGAGGAGAAGCGAACTGCAAACTGCAGGCGAACAGATGCAAGTAAATAAGACACAAGAGCCGACAATCGCCGTACTTTTGTCCCTTTAAACTCAGGGGGTAATGAATCCGGAGATCCTAAGTAGATGATCGACAATTCCCCCTTCCGTCGGTCTATCACATCAATAATCACAATCTTTCCTTGCCGAAGGGGAAAAGAAAAAGATGCAATCAACGATTTTTTTTCCTTTCTTTCCTTTCTTCCAGAAGGAAATTTCTCCCGCGAGGCCGACAATTACCCGGTCCGGTAATATTGTAACACAGGCGTACCTCCACCATCTCCACGCGGGGATTGCGCCCTGACGCAGGTACACCGCCCGTATCGTCGTACAGAGTCTGGTAAGGAACTCTCCGGCTGCCGAGGCTGAGGACCCGCCACGTGATCTCATGTGACTCCCGGCCTGGGCCCGGCGCTAGACCCGATGGGAACATCAACTACCCCCCACCATTGTGATCATCATCGCCAATGCCCCTCTACGACCAGCTCCAACACCATGCCGGTACGCTCTCGCCCTTGTCCCTTACTCTTCAATCATTGAACCTCACTGACCTTCAGCCTAAGCCAACCAGCTCATAATCCTCACCGGCTTCCCCTGCTCAGGCCTCGCCCATCGCGCCCAGTAACTCGCTTCCGCGCTCCAATCCATCCAAACCAGCATCCCCGCCTCCAAACCGCGATACAAGATCAACATCGTCCCAACGTACGGTGCGTCCCACCCAAGAGCCGCATACGACCACGCGCGCACCGAAAAAGAGGCGCGCGGCGTCGCGTACACCCGGGCGAAATGACTTCTCGGTAAAGACAGCTTCGTGATTCTAGATGGATTGGACTATATCAAGAGATATCGGTATCAGCTGTGGTGTGAGGCGAAAGCGCTATGGATGACACGCTGTGTGGTATGTTTCTAACTGTCGGGGATATAGCCCTGGTGAGGCTAGGATCGGGGATGGTAGCTGACAGATTGGATTCGGGGATAGGTTCTCGCCGGCACACCGGTTGAGCAATGCGTCGCGAACAACGAAGCGCGTGTTCATCGCCAGGAAGAACACGGCGACAAAACAGAGACGAATGAGTCGACAGCGACAACCATCCCCACAGAAACCACGGAACACTACCCTCCCGAAATCCTCCAGAACCTAATCTTCCAATATCAAGGACCCAGCACGCACAGCCGCTGGGACAAGCTTCTATTCATCGTCTCCTGGGCCGACGCAGAGCCTCCCGTTGCCGACATCTGGAGCGCTCTCACCGATATCCCTTATATCCCTTATCCATCTGTTTCCGAAACAGACAATAAGCCCTCGACCCTGGCGTCCTCATCCGCAGCAACACACATCCCCTCCACCACCTCCTCCACCGCAGCCGGTAGCAAGGCCGGATCCCTCACTACATCAACGTGGACGATAACCCCACGCGTGAAAATTCAACCGCACCAAGCAACCAATATCAACATCCTCATCCGCCCTTTACGACATGGATAAACAAACATCATCAATAGTCTCCGCCATCTGCAGAAATAGCCTTAGCAAAAGACGCAAGACGAATTAAAATCCCTGTCCAGGAAGTCTCAACCCCGATATTCATCTCAGCGCATACGGCGACCTCGTGCACAACGGATGAGTTAGTCGGCGCTGGCGTGATACCGGCATTGCCGCGATTGCAGAGATTGCGGAGACAGTGGATTTCGTTGAATAGGGCGCTATAACGTCAGGGCATATGGCGAATGCAGCGGGGGGGATTGGGTCGGGGCAGGGCGGGGACGCGTTTGTGAGGCTTTTGAATGCGGAGTCTGGTGCTGAGAGTTGTGGTTCTTCTACCTTACCGTGCCATCTCTGGTATGCATTTAGTGGATATTTTCAGCATCGTTTAGCGCAAAGGAAGGGGTGCATGTAACGAGCCTACATTTATAGATATAAATATAGAGGTCTGCATGGCAGTTGATCGGGAGATCAACCAACTAGTTACCAGGTACTCAGGTAGACAATTACGAATGATGAGCTATCTCTGTTCTCAGGCGAACATCAAATCGAGAACACGTCAATATCAGATCTACAACCATTGACTCCTACAAATCCTCACCTAATAAAAGAGAGAAGACAAGACTTTAGTGAAAAGACCACATCAAACTTTTAAAGTATATACTACACAGGCATATTCATCAAAGAGAAAAGATCCCACTTAAACCTAGATCCCACAAAAAGAACCAAAAGATAATGATAAAAAATAAAAATGTCCATAAGCCAAGATATTTTCCAACAGAAAAGACTATATCCAAAACCGAAAAAGGTAGCCAACCATCATAAAAAGGCTGGAAGGTGATATCAACAAAAAGAAGAAAAAATGGCAGCCCAAACAGCCACTTCTGTACACAAGAAAAAAGCAAACAGGATATCAACATGAAATAAACCAAACCAAACCAAAAGCCAAAATAACCCCAAAGTCCTCTAGATAATGCCCTGATATTCCCAACCCCTAACCCATGTACACGAGTGTCCTGTTCCCATCCGTTTTTCATCTGTTTTTGATTGTCATTTCTTGTCTCGGGCCACGAATGTTCTTGGACTGTGCAGTAAGCATGTCCTTGGAAGGTGGTCTTGTTGAAGATCTGGTGAGACAAGAAAGACGAAAAACAAACACAAAATATCTCCAAAATACAAAAATGTTTATACAAATCAAAGGAGGTTGTAGCAAGAAAGACAAAGCAACCTTTTAACATGAACGTGAAATCAAAAGAAAAGAAGAAAAGAAAAGCTTGAAAAAGCCATCTATCGCAGCACGATGTTTTGGATAAACCGCTGCTCCTCACAAGCGTCAACAAACAAGAAGCTTGGCTCCGGGTCTGTTGGAATTAACGATGGTCCGCAATAGCCCATGCATTGCCCCATTCGTCTTCAGGTAGTCCGCGGAGGGATGATGGTCGCGAAGACACATCATGATTGTTTGTGATGGGTGTTCCTGGTAAGCCCTGGAAGAATGAAACGTCCTTGAAATAGAAAAGTTAATCCAGTGGTGGCCCTGAGAAAGTTCATAGACTGTTTCCATGACTCTTTCACACATCATCAAGAAAGGATATCAGATTCTCACGTCTGTGATCATGAAAATCGATTTAAAAGAAAAGATCCATCCGAGCGGTCGAAAGTCTGGAAAGACTCTAAAACCGAAACTTGCTGGCATGTGATTTACGCTGAAAGGCCGTGGGTCATCTGAGCAGCAGCCTGGCTAGCTTCAATGTGGCGGTAGTTCAGGCCCAGGGTGATCAGCTCCTGAAGGCTGGCATTGACCTTCTCGTGCATGGAAGAATCCTGGGGTATGATGTTGCTCAGTTCTTCGAGAAGACGGGAACGGCAGTTGTAGTAGTTTCGCTCCGCGTTCTGCAGTCTCTGACCGTGGTGGGCAGAGGTCTGCTGGACAGCCTTCAAGGGGTTGGACTGGGACTGAGTGGAGCGAGTCCGCTTCATAGTTTGAGCGCCAGAAACACCGGCAACTCTTCTCTTGCGTCCGGCGGCTTCCTTCTTCTTGGAGGCTTGCCCGGTGGTAGGGGAAGCATCCGGCGAGCTGGGGCGCTCCGAGGAAGCGTAATCATGAACACGCCTCATGTGGTCAAAGAGGTTCCAGCGGCGGGGGAATCCATATCCGGGAACGGATCGGTCACATCCTTCAAACAAGCAAAGGTGGGGGTTGTCGCCATGGCCGTGGAATCCGTGGGCCTCACGCTCGTGACGGAACAGGCAGGCATTAGAAGAGAACTGCAACTGGGCATCCATACAGGCGGGAACCTTGCAGCGGTAGGGCTTCAGGTGGGAGTCCAGGTATTTACTGGTCATCAAGGTTAGTTTGAAATCCAGAAAGCAAATACATTTGGGTTGTTCCAACTTACTGATAGGCGCATTTCTGGGTGGTAGGGGGGTGGTTGCAGGGCTTGTCTCCAATGGCGTATGGGCAGTAGTATTTTCCATCACTGTGGGTTGGGAGAGAGTAGTAGTAGTGGTCCCGGGGATTCCGCAACTCGGCACCTTCCTTGGATCTTTGACGAAGGGGTTCCTTGACGGGAAGAGGTGGGAAAAACTCGGCATCCTGTTTGACCTGGGACTGAGACGGGGGAGTTTGCAAAGCTGGCCTACGCGCACTCTTTGAAGGTCGGATAGTCCTGTTGAACATCGTGTCAGTTTCAGTTGGCGAAACGAAACCGGACAAGTTGAGGAGGACTGACCTGTTAGGGTCTTGCTCATTGAGAGGCGGGGTGAGGGGGAACAATGGATCTCCGAGGTTAATTCCCTGGCTGCCAACGGGGGTTGAAGTTACATCCTTGAGGATGGCGTCGTCATGAGACATGAAAGATGGGTATCCGGTGTGGGAGCAGGAAGAGGTAACAGAAACATCATTGCTTGCTTCCGTCAAGGGAGGGGAAACGGGGACTGGGTGGAACATGTTGGAAGTGAAGTGGTCCATGGATGATCCGGGGTAGTTTCTGGTATCTGCCACGAGGGAGTTCCATGCATCATCGGTGTGAGAGCTGTGGCTAACTGAGTGGGCATCATCGGAAGTGCAGGACTGGGAACCAGTTTGGGCTCCGACATCATTGTCAAACGCACTGAAATCCACTAGTGAGGAGTAGTGGGTGTTGAAATCCTGGGCATGTGAGAAATCCAGTTCACTCTGGTCTCCCAAATCCTGGAGACCTGGGAATTCGGGACCAGTGTGATACATCACATCACTTGGCCCCACGGTGGAAGGCATGAGTTGCTGGGACAATGAGAAAGACAGCATTTGTACTTCCGGGGATTCTGGTTTAACTGAGGACATGACACCAGCGTCAAGTCCATCAACATCATTCACGGACCACGACTTGAGTCCGGGAGTTCCATGGCTCTGGTGTGTGCTCGAACACAGGGAGAAGTTATCCTGGCTCGAAAGTTCATCATCCGGGATCACTCTGGGGGCCATGTTTGAGATTCCTTGGACTAATTGGTTGTGCCTGGGTTGAGACATCTGATCCATGTTGTGAAGAGCGGACTGAGACAAAGAAACTTCAGGGTCGTTCTTGATCTTTGGGGACATTATATTCTTGAAGCCAGCTGGGCTGGAAGAAGAAAAAGCACTAGAAGATTTACAAGTCAGTAGGCAAACTTTTTTTTAAATTTTTGTCATCACAATAAAACACAAAATAACAATGCGTCAAAGGCCGGAAGGAGGGTCCTGAGGACTGTTAGCTTCACGAGGAAAACGCCCAAGGGTTCAAAGAATGTACCAACCACAATAGTCGTCCAAGAGAGGTAACGCAAGGGCTTGCAAATCCAGGTGCATTAAGGCAAGTTCGAGGTCCAGGGAAATAGAAGCAAAATTGGCCAGGGGAGATTGGGGTAGCAATACAAGCGAGATCAGGTCCACAACGCTTAGCTAGAAGCTACTCGCCGAAAGGGGATCCGTACAAGGCCTCAGATACCAATGGTATCTCTCATCCAGGTGTTTAGTCCCGAAGACTACAAGGAATTGATGTCGAGGCGAGAAGGGTCAGGATCAACGGAGTTCTTTTTCGTAAGTCCAGGAGTTCGTCGGGTATCACATTTTGGCTTAGTTCATATCATCATTTGTGTCCAGGGTATCAAAAGCATTGGTTCTCCAGAGTGGTATCATTAAAAAAAGGCATCCATTTGGAATCCGTCCGGCATGGTTCTATGGTATCCAGGTTTCTCAAAGGCCAAAATCCAACTTGCACTCCAGGCTTGGAGGAAGTAAAAGGGAGCAACACGAGTCCAGGTGAAGGTGGTCCAAAGAATATCGATGAGTGTGCATCATTAAACAACACTCAGAAGTGTCCGAAGTCACACAGCGGTTGCTGTGGACGGCTTTTCTCCAGGGGTATCATGCAATGAAACCGTCAAGAAACGGTGAATCCATTAATAGATCAAAAAATCCGGTTGTCCAAGGTTCCATGGTGTTCAAATCGGCAAGCAGTCGGCAATAATTCATCCAGGAAAGGTCGAGTGTCGAGACGCAGAAAGCAATGAAAGGAAACATGCACAAAAGCAAGAAAGGCACAGAGCGAAAGCAAAGAAAAGCAAGGGAACTACCTGTGATCTATCGATATTCGAAAAGTCGAATAAAGAGAAAAAGAAAACAGCAAGGCAAATCCTATCCAGGATATGGACTGAGTTCCAACGGGCAACGAGGTCTTTCTTTTCTTTTGAAGCCAAGGGAGTATGAAATCTTTCCACGATCCACGGGGTTGGACTCGGAGAAAATGAAGAAAAAAGAGAGAAGACGAGAAGCCTTAAGTAGTAGTAAGTGGAAGACGGCAGGTAGTAGCAAATAGGGCAGTAGTCAAGTGGAGCAGCAGATTTGACTGTGACAAATCTAGCAACAAGTGGAGCAGAGTCAAGAGTAGAAGGATGATGGAAGGAAATGGAATGGAAGGGTGGAGGCAGATCTGGGTATCTTGGGATGATGGAGGCTGGGGTTTGTTTCGGATTGAGATGATGAGAATGAGATGAATTGAAGAGAATGAGATGAATTGAAGAGATCGAGAAGAATGAGATCCAGAGGGGAAAGGGCGCCCTTTTAGAGTCTTTTTTCTCAGCATCAAGCCGGAGATGAGGCGTGGGGGGGCAAGGCCGACCGAGGGGAGTCCAAGCGTGTGCCGGGCTTGCATTTTGCTGCAGCCGGGATTGGCATCTAGCACGATGATTTGATCCTGCAAGACATGGCGGTGATGGTGGTGCGACCGGAGGTGGTGTTGTTTGCGTCTCTCGGCCAATAATCCCCAATCGATACTCGTCCGCTGGCCTTGACGTGGCAGCGAGTGGATGTATCACTCGCAAACACATCTAGCGGTGAGGCGCGGCCCACCCCCCGGCGCCCCCTGACTGGTCGCGATGTCCCGGGCGCGGGCTGCGGGCTTGCATCACCGGCAGGCCCAGATGATGCAAACCCGCAGCCCCCCGATGGGGCTGGCAACCACTGAGAAGCCCCGTTGATCCGCCCCGTCAATCAGCGCCCGCTAGTGCGGCCTGCCCCGCTTCCCTCGTGAAGTGCACCCTTTTGGCGCCGTCCCATCCTTTGGCTACGAGCGCAACACGTCAATTCTCCTACGTCTCGGGGAACATGTCTCCTCATCCCCTTCTGCATGCAAGCGTCGGATGGAGGGGGAGTTTTGAATTATGATACTTCATCTACATGCGCCTCATGTTGTCCAGCGATGCGTCGCGAGAGGGGAAAATGCGCAAAAGTACCCTGGACCACGCTGTCCGAGTTTCAGGAGGGAAAAGGGGCTGCATTTATCTACACATGTGCACGAATGGTTCGTGTCTTACCAGGGTGGATATGAGAAGATCCATGACGGGAAGCCCAAGTTGGGCAGCAATGCATTTTGGCAGTCTCCGTCGAACGTCTCGGGATTTTCTCGAGGGGCTGGAGTTTAATCGGGAGTTTGGAGGGGTTTGTTTTTAATTCATTTCATTTTGATTATTTTTTGGGTTCAATCTAAATTTTTCCGGTTTTTGGTTTTCAATTTTCTCTCTTTCGCCGAATTGCCCGACCTATATATTCTTCAATGCAAATGTCAGCGTAAAAATTCCGGATGATCAATCAAGCGAAAACAGGTGACAAGTACACGAGACAGGCAGGTGATATATCAGACAAAGGTGAAAGATGGTATACAGTTGTCGTTCAACGATCCGAAGACCTCAGGTGAACTATGCTTATTGGTATTATGTTCATCATAAAGATGCCAAGACCCGTGGGATGTCGAAAAAAAGAAAATAAACTGAAAATCAAAAATAGACTTACCATGATTATTAAGGAGCAAACACCGGTTTCAGCCTTCTGCCAATCGTAATTTGGCTCTGCCTGCATCAAGGCAAGATCCAACTTGATCCCAGTCACTGGCCACAATGAGTGGCTCGCGGCAACTCCGGGATGGCAGGCTGTGGTCAGGGGACCAAGTGTTGCTGAGAGGGAAGAGAAAAGAAGAAAGGGGATTTGTCCAGTGCGAAAGGCTTTTGTGTAAGCGAGGCTCACGTGATGGTTTCACAGTTTATACTGTTTGCATTCTCGGGCCGCAGGCGTTGAACCAGAACCTGAAAACATTAGTCACCTTAGCTTGGACCACTGTCCGGCCCGAGCCGTACTCGACCAACGCCGATAGCAAGCCCCATGGTTACGTAGTTAGTACTCCGTAGTTAACTACTACATGGTGCGCAGTCTAAGCCCTATAGATTCGGCGTCGAAGGTCGAGATGCTGGAAGGAATCAACGATAGACGAAACCAGGAAGAAACATGATGTTGAAAGCATGTTCTCTCATCCATCAATGTGATCCCTACTGGGGAGTTTCATGTACAGTACATACAACTCTGATCGCTTGCCTAACTGCCAATGTCGCCCAATGCCATCTTATGATTATCTACGTTGGGCAATCGCCAGGAACCAAGACCTAGGGCCCCCAAAGCTAGGTAGCTTCCTTCAGGCTTCTAGACACCTGGATAACGACGTTTGCCGATTGTAGGCCATTATGAGAATAAGCGATCGCTTACTTTGGTCGGATAGTATCAGCATCTTACTCTTCCAGTGTCACGCAACGCCATAACATACGCCATTAGGTCTCTCTCAGGCTTCGAGTAACATTGTGTCGCTCTTGCTACGACATTGGTGCCATATATTGAGTACTCTTGGAGGCCGTGGTGTCGTACCTTATTAGGACAATCACATGACACTTCCATTGTCACGAGCAGAGAACCTCTCGAGGATCCCGATCATCCGAAACCTCTTCTAATTGTCCCGTTGAGTCTTCTTTGATTTAGAAACGGTCATGAATTGGACAGGAGGCCATCTTCACAGACATTCCAACAATAGTCGCAATGCAAACTCTAAGAATCGAAGGAGAGACACTCAACAGTTCCGATCCAAGATAACCAAAGATTCGAATTGGTCCCCATTCTCCTGCTTGCCAAGCTCAACAGTTGCCAGGGAGGTGGACGAAGAACAGGCGGAAATAACTTGCAATGATGACCCGACTCAAGCAGTGAGCGTACTCTAGCAATTGATGCTGTGCTCCCGCTAATCAGAGGTCTCAGTCTAGTGCTAGGCGTTTGCATTTACCATCCCATCAATACGGAGATCCACCCCTCGAATCCTCTCGACAGTCGCAGCCAGTCAGCCGATTAGACCGCATCAAGCACCAGCTATTGAATGAGAAAGATTGGGCCGCGGTCGCTGTCACCAAACCTCTCGAGGTCGCATTCACACGAGCTGAGGAGATTGAGAAATTTGGAAAAAGAAGAAAGCTTACAGAGGCCGATCGGAAAAGACTGGCGGATTCTGAGAACATTGTGTCCTGGACAGAACCGCCGTTCCACAAGACTGGTGGTGGGAGAGATACACCATCCGAACTGAGAACGATCAAAAACCTCAACATCACAATTAACGGGCGCAAAGTGCCGGCGGAGAGCTTGCCTTCGGAAAGCAGTAGTCTTCAAGCAAACAAATCATCTCAGTCGATGCTTTTGGATCATGAATCAGCATGCGCGGGAAAGCCCGAAACAGCGTATTTATCCAGCGTTCGAAACGGCGAAGGAAGCATTCTTGGGCAGGGCTCCGAGGTTCTCAGCAACCCAGATCAATCGCCATTGTGCCGTAAAGCTGTTATGGATACAAGCTCTGGACCGCAGAATGGAATCCCAGATGTTGTAAAGAAAACTTCTGCCGACGAAGTGTCAGCTGTTGAGCAAAACTCATCACACAGTAACCAGAACGATAGCTCCGCTAGTGGGTTTCAATCATTGTTTAACAGAAGGAGATTCACCCTTGATGATCAGGTCGATCAGATGATTGCCGAGAATGAGCGGAGGCTGCATGCCACCAACAGGGTGAACAGATCCGCCAATGAGTTTAACCAGGAACGACAGGGAAGTTCCTACCACGATTCCATATTCTCCCCGAAAACAATGAAGGGGTTGAATTGCTATCTACGTAGGACAACACATCATCTGGAAGAGAATCAGGTGCCTTCGAATGCTGGTTGCAATGATCAAGCCCTCGGATCATTTCATGATATACGAGCTCTACACGGACCGACTCATCGCGAGGAGAACAACAGCCCAATATTGCTTAAATCTCATGGAACTAATATCACTCTGTCCTCTCCTGAAGAGTTGGACCCACCCACATCACCGACGAAGATTTTTGGACAACCAGTTGTGCTTGGCGATAACGCAATGCGATCGTCATGGAATACGGATCCTAATACATCAGTTCCAAACAGCTCAGCCAGAAAGCTAAATGCAGCGGACATAGGCTCTAGTCAGTTCAAATCCTCTCTCATGACTCACATCGACTTATCGCAAGATTCGGACGCTCAAAACCAAATCATGCTCCAAACTCAAAGACCAAACTACAGGTATGGTAATGCCTTCTTGATCCAAAAGCCAAGGACCATGCTTCATTCGCCGGCTGCCCTGCTCGAAGGCTTCCTCCAATATGATCAAAATACCTTCGGGCAAGGCGACAAGCAGGCAGAATTGTTGGTACCGACCGTAGGTTATCGGGACAACCAGCCTAGTATTGAGCGGTTCTATACCAAACGGACATCATCATCCGATACGCTCTCATTGAAGTAGGAATTTCGATTCTACTTTTACCTAGTTCTTTACAATCATTGATCCTACTTCTTTTTTTTCTCGAACCTTGGGTGTCATATAACACCGTCACCAATCTCTCCATGCAATAGTATACAAAAATGTCGGATAAGGCTCATCGGTGGCTATAACATTATATTTTCCAGACACCTGATTCACTACAATGTAAAAAGCCTTTGCTATTTGTACTGGACTCAAGAAATATCCATTCTTAAAGCTGCCAATAGAGGTGGATTGTACTCACATGGTATTGGACTCGCTGAAACCAAAGGATAAGTATATTCTGCGTAATGTGGGAATCCGTATTGGTAGTATGGAACCGACCCGAATTTCTTTCCTAAGTTGAACATGCTCAACGAGGGATCTTTCTGCTGTCACTATATCATAGTCTTCATTACAAGAAACAGTCGCCTGACATCGGTAAATTTTAAGCTTGTGCAACCGTTTCCCCTGAGTTACCCCGGAGGACCACACTACCTACACGTACCTTCCTATCTTATCGCCGAGCCGTAGCACAACTCCCCCGTCAGGTACAACAGCCGCCCGACGATCACATGCCCAGACAACGTGATCTCACCCAAGCTCTCTACATCACAACAACAACCATCATCATCTCTCCTCATCACCACAACCCTCATCACTGTTAACATATAATCACCTCATCTCTCAGCAATCAAACTCATCATTCCAAACCCCATACACCCAACCCACTCATCCCAATGCGTCACCTCTTACCAACCCTCACCCTCCTCCCCATCCTCACCTCCTCCCTCCCAACCACCCGCGAGCTCGCCCCCCTCCCACTCGTCATCTGGCACGGCCTCGGCGATGACTTCCAGCGCGACGGCATGAAAGAAGTCGCGGCGCTCGCCGACACCACCAACCCCGGAACCTACGTGCACCTAATCCACCTCGCCGACAGCGGCGCCGGCGACCGCCAAGCCAGCTTCATCGGGGACGTGAACCTGCAAGTCGACACGGTCTGCGCCCAGCTGCAGGCCGACAACATCCTCCGCACGGCACCGGGGATCAACGCGCTCGGGTTCTCGCAAGGCGGCCAGTTCCTGCGCGCCTACGTCGAACGCTGCAACGACCCGCCCGTCCACAACCTCGTCACGCTGGGCAGCCAACACAACGGCATCGCCGAGTTCCAGGCCTGCGGCGCAAGCGACTATTTCTGCCGCGGTGGCGAGGCGCTGCTCCGGTGGGGTCGGTGGTCGAAGTTCGTGCAGGAGCGGCTCGTGCCGGCGCAATACTTCCGCGACCCCGAGGAGCTGGAGGCGTATCTCGAACATAGCAATTTCCTGGCGGACGTGAACAATGAGCGGGAATTGAAAAATGTGACGTATAAGGAGAATCTGGCGCGGTTGAATCGCTTCGCGATGTACCTGTTCGAGGAGGATCAGATGGTGCACCCGAAGGAGAGTGCGTGGTTTGCGGAGGTGAATGCCACGTCTGGGGAGGTGACGCCGTTGCGGGAACGGGAGATCTACAAGCAGGATTGGTTGGGGTTGAGGGAGTTGGATGAGAAGGGGGCGTTGGAGTTCAAGACTGTTCCTGGGGGACATATGCAGTTGTCGGAGGAGGTGCTGACGAGGTTGTTTACGGAGTACTTTGCACCGGTGGAAGTCGGTGATGTTATTACAGTCGAGAGAGAGGATCTTTAGATTGGGGATCCGTTCGGCAGATTGGGCTCTAGGGATGAGAGTCTCAGTAGTCTGTACTTTCTATGATCTTAATGTAGGTATAACTAGAGTAAAAAGGAAGCAAGGACACTCCGTACAGAATGGTATATATTGTTAACTTGTGGATTACTGCTACCACTAGATACATGTAGTCATCGCCATTGAGAAACAAGAATAAATATTTGAACAATGGTAGAATTTCAAAACATGTAGAATGAAAACACACTCGGGCGAGGCGCTGAGGAAACAGTGAAAGAAGCACAGCTTGAGAAAGATAAATGTGTACGCAGTACAGCTCTATCAACAATTGAAACAAAGAGAAGGATCGGTGAAGTGGCAAAGGATGGAGATAAGTTCTAAAACATAGGAAATGGGGGCAATATAGGGAATGGAAAGCCGAAAGATTGAAATCAAAGTAAGAGGCAGAATAAATAGATATGTGCATAAGCATCAATAAATGATAATAAAGGTCATCGGGCATTACCGAGGGAGATAATAAGAAGCGAAAAGAAAAAGCAGTCAAACTTGATCAGTAGGGAGGCCGTCCGATTCCTCCGGTGGCACTGCGTCGACCAGTTCGTGATCTGCCCACGGGCTTTCTACTCTCAGCATCCATGGGGGACAAGAAACCGCCAAGCAGCTTTTGCACATCGTTTCTGGTGGTGTCGGCATAATCCCGACCATTGGTTTTGGGGTTTTCGACGCCATCAGCAGCAGCCGCGAGACCTGTGCTAGATCGACTTTTGTGTCTGCTGAGGGATCTGCCAGATGTAGCATGGGCTCCCGTTTTCGCGCTGGCACTGGACTTCCTGCGGGGCCGCCCAGGGGCCGTTGATGGCCGCTCGGCCGATGCTAAAGAGCGTTGAGACTCATTGGGGAAACCACCGGGGATTCCGGGGATTGAAAGAGATGGTGGAATCGGCGGCACAGGTGGAATGACATCAGGGCCGGTCTCGCAAGAATGGAAGGAATACTGGGACCGACCATTCTCCGAGCCGTACGTCAAAGCCGAGGCCTTAGGTGTTTCAATGCCATCGCCTTCTAGACCCAAATGCCCGTTCTTGATGGACTGAGGTCTCACTGAGGATCCCTCGCCGTCAATTTCAGACAAAGAAAATCCGCTGACCATGCTCTCACTGCTTGAAGAGATAACACTGCTGTTAGCGGTATCCAAGCGGCCACGTAGCGGACTAAGTCTGCGTTGGCCTTCGTTGTTAACCGAAAGAACCCGCCTGAGCTCGTTCACGTGAACTGGAGACTCGCGGTTTGAGCCGTTGAGCTGGGAGCCTGACGAGTTGGGTGCACTGGTTCGTCGGACGTTTGGCAGACCTGCTGCTGCGCCCGAGATACCGTGATGAGCGGATGCCGGCGAAGCCGTAGAAGGAGAGCTGTCGCCATGGCCATTGTGGTAGATTTGACTGCGCATCGCCATGGTCCCCGACTTCGAGCCGCTGATGGACAGTGCTTCAGCTTTCTCTTTCTCGGCAGCTGCCAGACAGGACTCCCTTGACCATGCTGACAACATCTGCTCCTTGACGGTTGATGGAAGTAGGGTGGCCTTTTGGGCAGGCCCAGCAGAGGAGACCTGCGCCAGTATAGGGGTAGTGAAGTTCCGTCCAGGGGAGCTGGGTGGACTATGAGTCGCCGATAGAATGAACTCGTTATAAGCTTCCTCGAGGCGGTTGACGAGTTCCTCAATACCATAACCGAACGGTGTCAGTTCCTTAACCTGCTCCATGCCGATATTCGCCCGCTGAGAGGTCCGGTCTTGGAGTATGTCGTTGAGACTGGCTGGCGGAAGACGGATCTGCTCCACCCAAACACCATGTTTCTGTCTCTTGACAATTTCATTCATGATTTCGCCTCCAACGCGACAATTCTCCAGGTCGAACTTCTCAGTCAACGCCCACAGATACCCATACACCAAGCTAGCGATATTGACCTGGGCAATGCCGGAGCTTAGACTATCCACTGTAGTCAGGTCATCCTGGAGTTTTAGGACCATTGGAAGCCCATATCTCGCAGCATTCACGCCAAGTTTATCAACGAGGCTAACCAGAAGAAGGTGGAGAAGCATGATTTCAGATTTCTCCTGTGGACATTGAAGGGCAATGTCGTATATTGTCAAGTGAAGCAAACGGAGGAAGTTAGATTGTGCCATTATTAGAGCTCTCTCTCTCTGACCCGTGTTTGAGCTGACAGTTCGCTTTCCAGGCTTTTCGGCAATGTCGGTCAACTCGCGCTTCGGGGATTGACTGTGTTTGGCAGGCTTCTCCTTAACCTTCAGATCGTCCTGGTTGGTTTCCATTCGCAACCAAGCCAGGAACGCATCGACGTAGGCATAGCGTACGGTCCTGTTTGGCTCGCACAGCAGCCACTGTGTTCCTTCCCATACGTAGCTGCCGACACGATGTCTCGATTCCACACCAGCTGCTTCCGCAGGTTTCTTGGAATTTGCGACCAGAAGAACATTTTTGATGGCCTTGAGAGCGGTGATCTTTGCGCTGGGCGAGAAGAACATGATGTGCTTGCCTTCTCCAGGGGATCCAGGAGAGCCAGCACCTGGCCCAAAACCATCGAGCTGGGTTGGGAATGACGAGTTTGCAGTTTGCTCGTTGGAGCTGGCAGGCCGAAGACGAGTGAGAATGGCCCTTATCATATCGACAACCTGATCACCATAGTATATGTGCGTCGTAAGGTCGCCAATGCAATTCTGGAGCAAACTGAGAAGTTCTTGTTTCTTGTCCGACGGTTCACCCATGTTCTCAGAATGGCCGTTCTGTTTCTCATCAGAGGTCTCATCAGTCATCTTCTCGGTCCTCGATGGTGAGAGCAAGAAGGACATGTATTGCATGAGACCGAGCAAAACGTCAATGACACTGAGACCGATCATGTTCACCGGCGATTTCAATAATCGGTCAATCATGTACATAATCGTGAAAGGGCCATCTAGAGAGCCCTCAGTCGGCTTGAGGCCCAGCAGAAGTTCCATGGCAGCGGCCAAGATGATAAACCGGACCTGAACTGGGCACCATTTGGCGACAAGCTCAATCAAAGATGTTTCCCAGGTATCCCTAGTATTCAGCGACATTCCACGGTTATCCGTCTTCCCTTTGCGCAGAATGAAATCCAACACAACCTGGGTGGTAACTCGGATTTGACCACGGCCGCTTCCAGTGACGATTATGCGTTCCAGGCAACTAAGGGCAAGCAACCGCACGTCCATCTCCGCTTGTCTGTCCATATCCGCCGTGGTCCGAGCCGCTAATGTCGGATCCCCATCCACAGCATCGACGTTTTCGACAGTTGCGGTGCTAACTCGGCGTGGGCGCATCGTAAGATCAGCTTCTGCCTTCTCCGACTCAAGAAGCTTGTTCTCCAACGTCAGGAGCAGATCATCCTCCCCATTGTAGAGGTTCTGCAAAATGACCGGCAGTATAATCTTCAACGAGTCTCCGCCATCTGCAGCTAGTCCCGCTTCCGAGCTGATCACGCCTTTAATTGCTCGTAGTCCGGCATTTCTCCATCGAATCGCTAATTGAGGGCTCGAGGCATCTCGCGCCTGGGACGTCGTCTCGATGTCTGCGAAACTCGCGTACGTGCGCACAACCTCTCGGTATTGGCTGGCAAAGTCCTGTTCCGCGGATAAAGCGGCCATGTCCTGGTGGGAACAAAACATCTCAAAAGTCTCGATGGAATCCTCAACCATCGTTATATCGTTGGAGCGTAGGACCGTTTCGATTACCGTCATGACCGATCGTGCGTAGATGGGCAAATCGCGGGGTACTTTCTCGATCAGCGCGCTGAGGATTTGAAGCGTAACCTGCACGTTCCTGCAAACCGTATCGTGTCAGCTACCTCATCCAACACAGACCCGATCGACCCCGACTTGAACTCAATGATAATTCACATCGACTTCCTTCCACTTACCCAATTTTACGGCGCCACACATCCCGGGCGGCCCGTTTCTCGAGAAAGGCACCGACCTTGGTCAACTTGCTTCGGCGAGTGCTGGCATAGTAGAGCAGGTACGAGAGTTCGCTCGAGTTCGGTTTGACATGCTGTACACCTTTCTGATACTGAGGGTAGCACTTGAGAATCAGGACCTGGTGTTTCGGCCGGCATTTTTGGCGTACGCCCTCCATTGGCTAAATAGCCGGAGAAGGCTCCAAGTCTTCGTAATGTGGGAAAGATGGTTGAATCGCAACTACCGGAACAAGGCAGGGGCGAGCGACTGTGTGAGTAAATTTAGAAGATCCCGATCATCGGCTTAACTCCGTGGCATGGAATGCGATCTGATGTCACCGAGTCGTATTCGGGCAGAGTGGAGGGTGAAGACTGAAGAGACAAGGAGAGAACGAAAATACAGAATCTCCGGGTCAGTCGGTCAGTTAGGATTGCCACGGGGAGCGGGGTCAACCCATGGGAATCACGGTTTGCCAGTTGTGCAAAGTGGGTGGACTGCACAAGGAGTGACGGAGGCTGGATAAGGGAGGAGGGAAGACCTGGACTTCGGTGCTCTGGACGTTCCGGCGAAGTCTCCCGTCGGGAAAATCAGCCTGTCCGCCCCCCGTCAGACTTGGCGATCAACAAGACACGAAATCTCGGTCGGTGGAGCGACATTATTGGGATCGCTGCTACGGTTATTACTACCACTAGATGTCTCAATTCATATTAATTTCATTTCCTTGCATCAACTATATCCTACAGGAGTACAGGAGTAGGAAGAACAGGAAAAAGCCACATCAATCCCAACCACCGAGGACGTCATCGGTGAAAAGTGACTAGACTCTCTGTCCAATGCGCTGCCCAGTAACGAGAGCACTTGCATGAACACCGATCGCCAAACATATCCCCAGCTTTATCTCTAGTAATGGTGTGTGTATCCATGCTCTTGGTCTCTCATGTGCCGATCTCCACCAATTCAACCATCGATATAGATCATCCCCCGCATTCCGAATAGGCGTTGAGATAGGGCTCGTGATGGCTCGAGTTCGAAAGGGCGTACGTGTAGGTCTCTGTGAGATTCGTATGGTTTTGGGGTTAAACCGTCATGCTCTTTGTGGTTCCCAAGCACCCATAGCCGATGCCGTGGACGATCGCAGAAGAAAGGAAGCCTCGGTGACACATGACGCCGAAGATCGCGGCGAGCCAACGGAATCGACGCGTTCAACTTCACTTTCTCCCCGAGCAAGGATACAAAATTGAGCCGAAGAGCCCTACTGCCCCAAAGTGTAGATCCCAAAATTCTGCCCGCAACGATTTCCTTTTCTGGCAGGCGCCCAGCCATAGCGAACTCCGTAGACAGAAAGGCCCGAGGACTAAAGGCGCAAGGGCAACCACCGTCAAATCGGCTGCTTTGAAAGATATGCCACCTCCATCATGTTTTCACTGTCTTTTCTCCTGCCTGTCCTTGATTTTCCTGAGTTTCTTGGGCTTGATCCCCCTCCTGTTGGTCCCCGGCCTCCGCGGTCGCGCCATCCTGATTGATGCCGAGGCCAACGCCCGCCAAACCCTCAATCACGTCCGGTCGGATAATATCTCGACGGAAGGTATCTTCCTGAAGAAGTCGTAGCGCACGCAAGGTTGCACCCGGATGAGTCAGGAATTGAGCATATTCCGGGGTTTTCCAGTAGGAGTAGAGGTAGGCAAGGTAGGCTGCGAATGCCTGCGCTTCAGGATCGACGGTATCGTTGTTGAGATCGCTTTCCTCGCTGGTTCTAGATATACCCAGCAGGTTAGGATAGTTGACTGCAAGATGCGACAAGTAGTACGGATTCGCGAGGGAGGAGACGAATTCGAGTTCTAGGGTGAAGCGAGGATTCGTTAGGGTCGCAGGAGGTTGTTGGGGCTGCTCGGAGGGTGGCTGTTGATCCATCTTCACGATATACGAGGCTTGAGTTCAAGATAGGGATGCTGTGAGATGGTGGTAGAGCAGAAAGTGAGTCTGCGACTGACAAACGTTCAGGTTGTTGGGGAACAAAGCTCAAGCGACGGAGCTAAAGAGTTGGAGGTTGCCAAGGAACCACGATGCCATAGTACAATGACGACCCACCTCCTCTCCACCTGTCTTACACTCCGTATAACCCTTCACATCAAGGTGCATGGTCTATAAAGCTGCCTTCCTATCCGCTTTACAATGGTTGTTCGACTGCCAACTCGTTGAGGTATTTTTACTGTTAGACTGATCTTTCTTTACTCTGTACTTCGCTACCCTCTCTTATCACAGTGAGTCATCATTGCGGACAATCGTCCAATCGTTCAGATATAGCTGGTAAAAGGAAAACACAAGTCTACACAGATCCGAGTTTTCTTGCTTTACACACGCTTAATTACTATGAACTAGTCTCAATTGTTATTATTTACTTCTTTGTGGTACTATTGACTCGTCACGCATCTTCATGTATTCGAAGTGTTAGTGTTATCCGATGATAATACCTTTTATTCGTTTATCGCTCTTCGAATATATACCAACGAGACTATGGATACGACTATGGATATAATTATGCTTTGGATGATGCGACTGATGCGACAAGTTGGATTATTGATGAGTTTCTAGGAAGCTGTTGGGAGATTGGGGGTCATATCTTTAACTGTTCTGGAGAATCGCCGATTTTGCGCTTAGTGAAACCCTCACTTGGCTAATAGGTGCCTGTTCTATCTTTCATTATACAGTATCGTTCTTCTTAATGCTTTCCCTTTCACATGCTGCCAGAAATTCGCCACGCCCAATAACATACCCAGGGCTTTCAGTCAATGACAGAAGTGAGCAAACCTGTCGAAGCTTGTCATAAAGTCCTGTGTTATCCAAAATCGAATTATGATTCGTCCTTAATGATACAATCCACGACTTCGGCACTAAGCAAAGTATGAAGTGGGATTTATCATTCATTTCCATCATTTCAAATAGAGTTTCTCCATCAAACGTAATTGATGCAGGCCGGTTTCCCTCCTTGTGGGAGACTGCCCAAAATGGTTTATAATAATGCAAAAGTCTGCCTCTACGAATATTCCAACATGGGTCAGACTTTGGACAAACCTTTTCCAGAAAAGGAAAAACCGAATTCAAAGTAGGCATTGAAAAATCTAGCGTAGTTAGTTATGTAGCTCTGAAATATTTGAAATGATTGATGGGTATTGACAATCTGGACGACTGCAAGTTTTTAGTATGATTAATTTTAGCAATTCCTTCTTTTCGTCCAGAGACTGACACAGGGTCTTGTCAACAGATATTTCCGAACCTGCTTTTATGAGATGGGAACGAAGATCTCGTGAAGCAGTTCTGAATATATGTTAGTTTTTATGTAAGATATTTGTTATGTCTCTTACCGTTGGTGAATATGGAGGCCAACACGCTCACGCTCACCCTGTGAAATAAGTCTTAAAGGTCGAGGTTTGCCTGAGTTTACCCGGAAAGGAAGTTTTTCAGAGAACGTGTACGATGTAGAGAAGTCATACAAAATTGTATCATAGATATCATCAGGAAGTCGAAAATGGCAGTTCTTAATATCTCCGTGAGTTAATCCAATCCAATGTATGGCATTCAGGCGACGAAGCCTGTCCTTTAGCAAGGAATAATACCACTCGCGCTCAAATAAACTTAGTGGTAGCTTATCAAGGATACTAGAGAAGCTCTCAGGCAACTGACAGGCATCCTCACCGAGAATACGTCGAGAGCACAAGCCCGGTTTAATAGCTTCCAGCACAACTGCTCGACGGTGCACATATCCAGAAGAGAACCTGGACCTTGACAGATCGGTGACCACGTCAAAGAACTGCGGGAAATATATCCTCTCACGTCTGCCACAGAATAGGTCAAGATGGTTATATGCCCGAGCCTCTCGAAAAAATCTATCAAATTCGCGCACGGCATCGTCTATCACTTCTGGGATCCGAAGACTTGATACTCCGAGACGATGAAGCTGCATCGTGGCTTGTTCCTCAGTATAATCAGGAAACCAACATACCATTAGTTCAGACAAAGCGTACAATGGTTGTGTAGACATACAACTTTGCCTACATATTTTCTGCGCCCGTTGATCCGAATCCAAAACACCTGTATGTTGCTCGCGTCTGTCGGCCTGGATTTGTCAACTAGTTCTCCTAATTTCCAATCTTCAGTTTCCGTACAGAAAGGTCGGAACTTTTCTTCGCCATTGGATCCTTTGTTCTTGAGTAGATCAGGGCGATTGCCAGAGAAGAATAGATGTGCCCAGGTGCCTTCTTCATCCATAACAACTGTATTCATGTGCTCAGGACAGCTAAGTGTATCGCGAAAGCTGTGCCAGAATCCAAAGCTTGTTGTAGGGATGCCCAGACTCGAGGAGTCATGTGGACGGGAAAGCTGAGCATACTAGTGCCAAGATCGGAATTTCATTTCTTTCCATTCTCTCGCTCCACTTTCGAGTTGGCCAAGGAGCTATATATTTAAGTATCCAAGACTTTGACTTTCCCTGAAGTGATACAAAGTAATGCCTGGCTTCAGCATTCCTTTGCCAGAATTGGTCTCAGTTAAACGCGTTTTTCTTTCTTTGCCGGTGTTGTCAGTTTCCGAAACCGTAACATAGCTATTTTCCCAGTAAACCATTTGCGTCTTTTCTGTGCCGTATACAACTTCTACTTTGTTATTAAGAACAACGCCGAAAAACCTCGGGCCCTCATCTAATACCTCTACTTGGGAAGTCTGGATTTCCTACAAGATTAGTGACTATACAAGATATGAAATACCAACTCACCATTGATATATAAGCGGCGGCACCAGGCGTAACCGTATAGGTATAAGACTCTTGGGTGTTTATCCTGCCTGGGCCATACAAGAACCTGTTGAATAGGTAGAAATCCCGAGACAAGTTGGATAAGGGATTTCAAGAGTTGACAAAAATCACTTGATTGCCCCACGTTGGGCAGACACTCATTAGCTATGCATGCCAGTCACGACTGTAGTCTCTACCCCGTAAGATCCTACAAAGTCTGACATGCTGAAAGAGCCCAGTTCAACAACTGTACTCTACCATGCGGCTACTGCAGAACGGGCCATGGAGCAGCCGATTAATTTTATTATTTTTGAAGAAATGTTTCAAAATGTAGAGAAAAGAATTTAAAAATTATTGATAGTTAATAATTTTATAATACTTTTTTATATTAATGATTTATTCAAAATGTTTAAGAGAATTTCACTCACTAATAACAACATTTAGATTATTATTTTTAATGTTTCTGACTGGGCCTCTTTGGGACGAGAGATTGTATTGTTATAGAATGAATAAGATTTTGATATAGTTATTTTTTAAGATTTTATTGCTTATGTTTTTTTTATGATGATATATTGATTATAAATGAGGAGGAAGTTTTGCGGAAAAAGAAAATGGTTCAGCTTGTGGACAGTATTTGACGTCTACGGAGTATTGCTTTGCGTCCCTATGTAGTAAGTAATTCGGGCCGGGCCCACCTGAACTCCACTGGGTGTTGTGCCCGGATCTTCGTGCGTGACGGTTTGGATGATCAACCAGCTTTCCTTCCCCACGTGCCCTTCCGTTACATTCGGCGGCGTTGCCTAATTGACTATGGCGTCTCTCCCCTCCCTCATTGAATGAAATGCCCCTTTTGCTGATTACGAATTTCCTCCAGTCAAGTGAGGCTGGTTCTATGACGATCGAACCCTTCTTTGTGGACCGACTCCTGACTAGAGAAAACTAAACGGAGCCATATATCTTCGTCCCTCCTAATCACCGTTAGATCATTGCATTCCATATTCCAGGAACCAAGCCCAGCCAGTACCATGGGCGACATCGCCCCCGAGCTGCCCTCGAAGAGAAAGTGTCTCGGAGTCGACTGTGACAATGATGCGGAAGCCTTGCAGTGTCCGACCTGTTTGAAGCTGGGTATGAAAGATGGCTATTTCTGCTCCCAGGATTGTTTTAAGAAGAATTGGGTGGGTCTCCTTATTTGTTTGAGACTGGAATCTGATTTCTGACTGAGCTCGTGAGATAGGCCGAACACAAGACCGTCCACAAAACGGCTCAAGGCAAGACACAGGATGGTATCTTCCGCACAATAATTCCGCCGAAGGTCGTATCTGAACCTGACCCAGTTACCGGACTTTACAATCCTTTCCCGACCTTCTCCTTCACCGGGTCGGTTCGACCGGTCTATCCGCTGTCTCCGATGCGTACCCTTCCTAAGTCTATCAGATGCCCTGACTGGTCTGAGACTGGCATCCCGAAGGGGGAACGGCGCTTGAACCGGATGCAGATTGATATTCTCGATGCCGAGGGCCAGGGGGCCATGCGGAGGGTGTGCCGTTTAGCTCGGGAGGTATTAGACATCACCGCAGCAAAGCTCCGGCCGGGCATTACGGCCGATTACCTAGACGAGGTCTGCCACAAGGCTTGCGTCGAACGGGATGTAGGTGTTACGCCCATCGCGATGATAAATACATACATATACATATAAAATTATATATTTATATGTTTCTAACACAGACAGGCCTATCCCTCGCCCTTGAACTATAACCATTTCCCCAAATCGCTGTGTACGTCCCCGAACGAGGTGGTTTGTCACGGTATTCCAGATCAGCGGATCCTTCTTGATGGCGATATCCTGAATCTCGACATCTCCTTATATCACGGGGGATATCACGCTGATCTGAACGAAACGTACTATGTGGGCGATCGAGCTAAGGCCGATCCTGACTCAGTCCGGGTGGTGGAAACGACCCGAGAGTGCTTGGATATGGCAATCGAACTCGTGAAGCCTGGCGCCCTCCTCCGAGATTTTGGCAAGGTCATTGAGGAGCATGCAAACTTTCGAAACTGTGGCGTCCAAGCGACCTGGGGTGGACATGGTATCAACACCGAATTCCACCCCCCGCCATGGATCCCTCATTATGGAAAGAGTAAGGTGCCCGGAGTGTGCAAACCTGGAATGACTTTCACCATCGAGCCCATTCTGACGCTGGGAAAACCTCGGGAAATTTATTGGCCCGATGACTGGACTAACGTCACGGTGGATGGCAAACGGACGGCTCAATTTGGTGAGTACAGCATACATATTACGTACAGGGCACAATGCTAATATCCATGGAGAACACACCTTGCTGGTTACCGAAACTGGGGTCGAGGTCTTGACTGCGAGACTGGAAGACTCACCCGGAGGCCCGATTCCAATCCCCACGACCGAAAAGGGCAATAGCGCATAGTCCGCATGGTCCACCTCCTGCATCACGGATTAAATAACATAGTAGGTATGGAAAGATTAGTCAGATGAAGGGGATAAAGGGAAACAGGCGATTTTGAAGGCACGGTAGCACGTAAGCTAGATCAGACAACATCATGAGAGGAAAATGCCCAGGAAGTAGAACCGATGCTATTGTGACTGCAGGGAATGTGAGAGTAAGATGGCTGAACGTTCTTCACGTTCTCCCGAGGCCTTGGGAATCATTTGCGCGCTCTACGCAGCCAATAGTCTCACGACCTCGACACTGAGTTCCACTTTTCCATATTCTCCTAAACGTTATGGTAAGCTTTAGGGTACCTTTCGGTCCTTGGTCTAATTTCGAGGCATATAGATGAGCCTTTTCCGCTAGTAGTTTCATTTGCCCCGGTTGTGTCATCCCGACCCCTTGAGTTCCCGACTCACAACTGAGATTAAATTGGTGCTGATGCAGCTCCACATTTATGTCCGACAATTTACGAACCCACGAGGTCATGTCTCCTGTTGGTTTGGAAGTTTGTTGCGAATATGGCCTCTGGGTGCCACTGCTGTTGGATGGTGGCCGACTCGAGATAAATTGCCCGTACCAAGAGTCCGCTGGTGTGTCTTCACTGCTGCTGTTCGTCCTGTCCTCATGGTCGAAGTTCATAAGGTCGCTCGCTTCCTGTGGCAGGCCGTTGATGATTTGGGGAGCCACAGTCCTGGTTAGGAACAAGCGATGTTGAGAGTAGGCGGTCGGTTGTGTGGAATAGGGCAGTAATGTGGATGTGGAGGAGGGTCGGAAATACGAGCTTTGTGATGCGGCGTGAAGTCCATTCTGATATTTCGGTTCAAATTGCCCACTCATACAGCTCCGTGGCTCCGAAAGGAAGGGCTGACTCTGCGGATGATTCTGAATAAGCCCTAGACCCATGCCGGATTGCAAATAGCGCGCATCCAGGGGATTGCTGAATTCCGACTGCGGCGACGCAAAGTCCAATCCCAAGTCCAAGTCCGCGGAAAAGTCTAGGGGAGAGAGGCAAATGATCTGACACGTCTTTGTTCGTCTGCTCTGGTGGATCTTCTTTGCTGAGGTGTTAGCTCTTGGAAGTCCAACACCTGGTCGTGAAGGCTCGGGTTTATCTGGGGATTATGTCGGTTCAGAACTCGATATGCCTGCTGGCTGCTGCGTTGTGTGTGCCCGTGGGAGATGTCTAGATCTCACAGGCCTTGGGGTACACCCAACGCCTGCTCTCTGACAGCGGACACAAGGCTCACTGTTGTTCTTCCGGCGGTATCGTAGCTTCTGGCCGTGACAGCGGTCGCATGCCCTCCGCAAAAGCCCTAGATCATGAACGAGCAAACTCATGGTGCCTGTGAGCCTTCAATTCTCCTTTCTGTTCTTCCGTTTTCCAGTCGAAAGGAATGTGAAGAAGGGTGAGATCTGTCAGATAGTACTCTGTGTAGACATGGCAATTCAACGTGGAACCCAAAGCCCGAACCTGCCATGCGTCATATAGATACAGGTTTTATTTTAGATTTTCAAAATTTGTAGCGGGTTTCAGGTTCTAAAGCTTGATCTGTACCTAGAGATCCGCGGGGATTTAGATATAAATTCTCGTTTCTTTGTAGTAAATTTGATAGAGTTCTTCGATATTTATATACTATCCATTCGTACAACCAAATTAGTTAGAATTATAAAAACTATAATGGAATTGTTGGCCCTTCCGGGGCTCAAACACCTGTCCAAGACCGCAACAAGTTTAGTACTTTACCTATATATAGTCTATATATTGGCCGAAGCTCCTTCAGACTAGATCATTAACATTTAAACACTTTCTTTATGATCTTTCATTATTTTCTTTGGATGTCTATTCTATTCCATAATTTCGCAATATATCACTAATGTTGAATCTATAACTGTTGCGTATTTCGTGTTCTTATGGTCGCCTGTAGCAAAATAGAGGAATTCAAGACAATCCAATCCCATACTAATGCAGGCAGCAACATGGAATCTCATCCTGGCGTTAAATTGAATGTAGACCAATAAAGCTCTAGCCTTTGCCTAGGATATATTAGCCCTCTTCAAGCTTCTATAAGTTTCTCTGAAACCCCTCCGAAATGCGACCCAGTTGTCTTAACTCGAACCTGCCAGGTTACGGGAATTAGTGCAGAGCCTACCTAATCTTAGATGGTACCGTACATCCTCGCAAAACAGTCCCCGCATTGCTTCTAGTCTTGGGCCCTGACTGCATGTCTCAACTCATCCGTGTACATCTCCGAAACAATTGAGGCACGCAGGCAGCTTGCTGGACTGGTTTGACTGGGTATCCAACCAATTATGCTTTCACATCACATGCTGATCCGGTGGACCGCGGTGACTTCGTTTGTACGTCCTCCCTGGACCCTGAAGTGGGCTTTCTAGTTCGGAGGGGGGCAGAATTTAGTGCGAACGGATCAGGAGATCTCAGAGAAGATCAGAGAGAGAACTCTGGATTTCTGTCCCTTTCGTACTAAATCCTGGCCCCTCCGAGCTGCGACCCTAAATAAGTTTAACTAATTAAGCGCTTTATACTACGTAGCTCAAGTCTTAGAGAGCCTTCTGCCAGCTATCAACGGACGGCCACGGTGGGCCCCTATACTAGCCTAAAGCACCTTAGCGGTGTACTAATAAACTACTACTGCGGTGAATCAGGGTAGGTCACCTAGGTGGTTTATTCTCAGTAATATTTCAATCAGGGTAGCTTCTACTGAAGATCGATTTCTTAGAATGTCATTACTGCCGCTTGTTAGAATATATCCATACACGGTTTTAAGACAGTAGAAATCAGATAATGTCACTTTAGCCACATTATATCAGTCTTTCAACATGGATAGCCGCACGGATCTGAAGGACTCCCCAGCTAATTTAATTTAGGTAAATACGGAGTACAAGTATTTACCACCAAATAACTATCCCCCTGTCTGTCGTACGTGAGAGGACATGGCTCTACGGAATAGGATGCCTGTGGAAACATGTATTCACTGGTGTAGTAATTACCCCTAGTTGCAGCCGGCATAAACTTACAGTAGGTCGTATTAATCAACCATCTACGTCCAGGGAAGATTGTCCAAACGGCACTATGGGACTCAATTATGGCTTCAGTGAGCTAGCATAAAATCCCTCAGATATAGAGAACTTATTTAGTTCAACATCCCTGTCACTCCACCAAAAAAGTTTTTCGAGAGGGGTACTATTTCCTTTTTTTTTCTTCTCTTTTCCTAGTCAAGTCCCTTCTTAGTCTACCACTTGCCTCATTTCGGATTTTGCCCTTGATCTTTCATGCCACTTATTCTTATCCCCGCCCATACAAATTCCCACAGAAAGAAGCTTGTGCTTCAAGGATAAATAGGTTGCGGATTCCCGAAATTCTGAGAGTAGGTCTCAAGAAACAGCAATTCTCTCCAATGCCTACACAAACGCTTCCTGAATTGATCTTTCGATACTTTCCCTCATTTATCATATACAGTTTGATCTTTTTCAACGCCTACCAGTACTATGTTGCTTATGAGGACTGCAGTCTCGGCAATCGCCTTATCTTTACCAATCTTGGCTGTTGGATCGCCATCGCTTTCTTCTATCAAAGGCCAGCCTCTACCAGACCGGTGGCACCAAATTAATCTTGCCGATGAGAATGGTATCGAGTATCCTGAGTATGCTCAGTCCCTCCTAATGGACCCAACTGGCAATATCACCGAAGTTGATCTTGAGACGCGTCGTCCGGCAGATGTCTGTACCTATATCATGACGGCAAGTGCCTGTCTCAACATTGCAAGCTATGCGGTCGGTTGGGCAAAGTCAATGGGACAGATAATCAAGGACCTCTCGGATAGCCATAACTGTGGTGTTATTGATGGTACCTATCGGGATATCAGATACGAGTTTTATGCGACAGGCCGCCACTGCGACACGACTTCCCAACAGAAAACCATTGCCGGTGCGATCAACAAATACATCCACAAGGTTGACAATGGACGCCTCTGTCATACTGAATGTTTGCGCATTACGCATGGTGGCACCTATGCTGGATGGCTGAAGGTCGGCCCCAAGAACAGCTTCAAAGCAAATGCCTACTGTGGTGTCCACTTGAACTTTGATCATTGCATCTCCGGCGGCAACAACGATATCTAAGCTACTCTTTGGGCTTCTATACTTCTACTGGTATGCCTTTGACATGTGCCCTGAGATGAATGCTATACTAACCTCGTCAGGCTTTGCTGCTCACCTATCAGGGTGCCTTTCCACGGTTGCATTGGTGAATGGAAGTATATTTGACGGATGGTGGTGTGGTTGGGGGAAATCCTGGTGGACTCTTTCTGTATTTAGCTTTGAATCAGTAGTGAAAGATGCACATTCAGCATAGGCATGAATTAAGGATTCTATATACTGTGATTTATTTTGGAAGTGTGGTGATAATTTGGTTTTAACCAGTCATCCTGTAGAGCCATACGGAACAAATCACTGCTTCCCCTTTCCAACTGACCGATGGCTGACAACGAAAGTCTTTTACTGTAGACAAATAACGGGCGAAAGAAAGTGCATCTAGCTAGCTAGCTTACATATAGGGAGCAATATATGTTTTTCGCTAAAGAATTATGTATAACTGATACGTGAATTTCAACACATTGACAAACAGCAATTCACAAGGGATGTAACATCATCACTTCAACCCCTTTGTGATTGTCGCCACCGTGACCGCGAAAGTGCACAATAACGCTGGCAAAGGAGGGGGAGGATCCTCCTGCAGCGAGGGATGCAGGAAGGCGCCGAGCGAGATGGCCTGCGCCCAACTGAACGTGAAAAACGCAGACTAGATGACAAGTGGCGACACACGAACGAGGGCGACGCCCAGCTGAGGGACACTATTGGTAAAGGAGAATGATGCCATGATTGGGTATATCAATCGATTTAGGCAGTTTTCTTTCACGAGGCCTATGTCTCCGTGAAGGGAAAGCTAAACTACCCTTCGCATTCAAACAAGCTATCCCAGCTTCAGATAGTACAAGGCTATGGCTACCTACTTTCACACTACAGTCTACACCCAGTAGGTATACCGATCATTTCTAAAGGACTACTACATAGGAATTTCATGCAAGCTATGAGGTATAGCCAGATACAAAGGTTCTATACTGCTCGAGCCAATGCGACGGAGCAGGATAGTAATAATTAGATGATAAGCAGCTAGTGGTGCCCACTGAGAGCACGGCCTGTGCAGCACCATAAGCCCTAGATACTCTATCAGTCAACTAGGCAGTAGCAAATGTTTAGAATTCTATATTCCTTTTATGGTGGCTAGCCCTGGTATGGGAAAAGAGAGAGAGAAAGAGAAACACAGGGGGAATAAGAGAATGTGTCCATATCGTTTAATACCGAACAATAGCTGCTTGGTATTAACGTCAGTAAACTCTTTGTCACTATTCAAGACTCCAGTTAACTATTCTCTGTTCAATCTTTGGCTTTTCAAAGAAGAAGCTCTACCTTCAATAATCTCTGGTCTCTTGCACATGGTGTAGAACACTATGCTCCTTCAACTTCTTACGTAGCCTAACAAGTCTACGAGGAAGTGATTTTTCGAGATCCTCAAGATCCTCATCATATAAATCATCTCCGTTACCGTCACTGATATCCTCGCCATAAATCGTTGCCCCGTTGAAACCCTCGTTGAAGGCCTCAAGAGCATCTGCAGTTTCCCCGTTTCCAAGATCAAGAGCAACCAAAGCTCCCGCTTCAAGCAGGACTCGTACAATGTCAATCCGCACGTGAGTCTTTGCAAAGCCGTCCTTGGGTCTTTCGTTAGCCATGTACGCTGCGATGGCCAGCGCACTGCCGCAAGGGAAATCTGGGGAGTGGCATATTGACATCAGCCTTTCCGGTTTCGATCAGATAGCAAACACAATCCAAGTGTCCTTCAGTGACGGCAGCGGCCAATGCACTCCCGTAGTAACCTGCTTGAAGCGGCATGTTGACGTCGGCTTCACCGATCTCGATCAGATACTCAACAAAGTCCATCTCACCCTTACTGGCGGCAGCGGCCAATGCACTCCCATAACGGCCGGTCTGAAGGGGCAGGTCCACATTTGCTCGTCGAACCCTCACCAGGTAATCCAACAACTCTCCACGGAGAAAATGATCGCGCCCATGCGATACAGCGCATGCGAGAGCGCTACCATAGTTCCCATGTTGCAGAATCAGATCTACATCAGCACCGCCCTCTTCTAGCAAGTATCTCGTGACCTCCAGCAACCCAAACCCAGCGGATCTGGCCAAAACACTGCCATATCCACTATGTCTCAGCTGCATGTTCACGTCCGCCTGGCCTTCAGTGACCATAAAACGCACCATACTGAGCACATTGGGACTGTGTCTTGACAAAGCTGAATCCAAAGCGCACGAGTCGGGCCCATTCTTTCTGACCTGTAAGTTTTCAACCGCGTTCCCTTCCCCCAGCA
Organism: Aspergillus melleus; assembly: GCF_016097325.1. Lineage (NCBI taxonomy): Eukaryota > Fungi > Ascomycota > Eurotiomycetes > Eurotiales > Aspergillaceae > Aspergillus > Aspergillus melleus. The sequence continues at coordinate 5,829,225 of NW_025763370.1, read as the reverse complement.
AAGTTCTGGCCGCACCAACGTGTCCTCTAGAAGCTGCTTCTATCAGTGGGGTGGAGTAAATGTATGGGCTGCCTTGTATGCCGGTGGTGCCTCCTTTCTGTAGGAGAAGCCGTAGGATGGCGACATTACCCGCTCTTGCGGCAACCGTCATATAGGTCTGATGGTTAGAGTTAATTAAGGTATGGTCCAGCTCGGTCTTTTTCCACCATTCGCTCAATACCCTATTGAATCCGTATTCACAGACAGCCAGAATAGAATTTTCAACAGGGTCCAAATGCCGCCCCCAAGCCCATTTCCGGTATTGCGCGTTGCTGGACTGTGGGGCACCAAGAAATCTTTCTAAGGGCGCACTGACAGGCGATAGGTCGTCTTCTAACGCGCTGTTCTGCTCTGATGCCAGAACATGCTCTGGTCAACGATAAGTGACATAGTATAGGAGCGGTCGCTTGTATTTGGTTCTATTGGGTTTCCGACGGCGACGCTTGATGGCAGAGCTCTCACGAAATTGGGGGTCTTCGAGATAATGCGTCTCACTCAACAGGAATAGCAGACAAGCTTTGCTTACCATCGTATTGATCACGCCATCAGTCCAGCCGTGACGGGATTTGAAGTATTCTGCGACGGACAGGTGCGACACTCGCCACACGTTTTGTTCTGAATCAATGACGAGCAGATTGCGGCACAATGAAAGCAATGCGTCTTCGGTGATCACGGTACACATCTCCGCACTATCAAGGTCGGGATTGATACGGATGGCCTCGGGGAGGTCTTCTCGTGGAAGGGGTTCCCGTGCGGCCAAAACCCACATGACAGCCCGTTGTGCTAGAATCATATCATGGGGCATGCCGTTGCTTATCTCCTCGTACAACTGATCATACATTTTATCGAGTGTTCTGGGAAGTTTTCCCAGGCTGTCCAGTAATAGCCTCGCGGCTAATACATGTTCCGAGCTGCTGAAGCTGCAGGAAAACCCATTGGAACCTAACCACGCACAATTAGCATCATCATGGACCTTTATGCACGAATTGAGGCATATGCTTACATTCCCTGGCATCCCTCTAAGAGAGCTCCTGTAATTTCCAGCTCGAGCCCCTCGATTGCACTATTCTTTGTAACTAGCTTTGGCAAACTTTGGCAAATGTATGCATGGATGTTGTCGCGGTTATCCGTTGCCTGAATCTCTATGTTTGGACGCGAGCGGAATACACGCCTTATATCACCGTCAGGGCGACTTGCAATGAAGAGCTTGACAGGTTTTTTGCTGGCGGAAAGCAAATCCTCAAACAGCTCTATCAAATCTTCGCGCGATGTAGGGTCACATTCATCAAAGGCATCCAAAACTAAGGTAGTTCATGGGTAGAGATTAAGAGAATCAATTAAGGAAGTTCTGCAATGCTCAATATTGAAAACTTCCCCACGAAGACGTAGCTCATTATGACTTTTCCGAAGCTTAGACTGGACAAAACCTGAACTGCTTTTCGCAGAAGAGGACAGTTGGCGAACGTAGCTTTGCGCCACGACTAGAGGACGAGTTCGTGCATCCTCGTTCTTGTCGCAGTAGAAAAAGGCAAATGCCTCGTCGTTGGAGGTAGCTGCAAGAGTGTCTTGAATATGGTCAATGACTCTCGAAGTAAGCACGGTTTTTCCCACGCCCGCTTGGCCAGCGTCAGTGTCAAGCAAACAATGCGAATTGAAGGAAGAGGTAGCAGAAGAAACGACACTGCGTAGGAGAGAACTTACGAGATCCTCGCGACCAAAGTACTGCCGTAGAACTGCTCTCCTGCCAGTCTCTTAAGGCGCGATGTTGTAGCAGCCACTCCCCAGTCCCCGGCGTCCGCTTGCCTCGTGCAGTGCTATGATGTGCCCCATGTTTGACCTGAGAGATCCAGTCTAAGATTTCCAAAGCCTTGGCCTCAGAAAGTCTCTCCAAGCACGCTGTGACTTGGGTCTCTATACGAGGCAGACAGCCTTGAATGGCCTGTAAGTGTTTCAGCATCTCGCCATCAATCAGGGCGCCACGTTGACTCTCGCACGCGTGGGCAGTCCTAGCAAGCTCTTCTTCCTTCGCGGCCAATTCCGAGAACAATTCTGAGGTTTTGTCAAATACCCCTGTCAGAGTTCTTGTCCAGGTCGACTTTGAAAACATATCTATGGCGTGACTTCACAATTCCAGGACTGCCTGATATACTTTGACAAGGTTTTGGCGTAGCGCCTCTACAACTTCACCGGTTTCTGTCGCATAGATAGACTCGTATACTTTTCCACTATGTGTGATCTGCAGAATTCGCTCTACTGTCCCTAGTAAAGCGAGCATTTGCTCGGCGAACTTGACAGGGATCTATATACTAAGTCAGCAAGTTGACCTTGTCTCTTAAAGGCAATCTTCATCGGCGACAGGTCGCTCGAACCACCCCTCGAGAAGCTTTGTGGGACGCATGTGTCTACAACAGCTGCGACTGCTTGAAACTGAAGTCAAACTTACTTTCAAAAATGCCTTGATCAGACCCCATGGGCCTGCAGCTTGCGAAGGCGCGAATGGAACGACAAGATCCCAATAAACTGTATCCAAGTGGCGCATTTCGCCGCGTAGTCTCGCACGATATATTCATGATGTTCTGTCTTGCATTTCCAGCCCTCTTGTTCGCAGATATCCAGCTTTTCCTGGAGATCTTGGACGAGGATGTCCAGATCTTGTGCACGCGGCGTCTTTGAATAATCCGGTTCGTAGCCTAGCTTCTGAAGTTGGGCTTGTGTTGCCGGCAATAACGACTCAAAAGCTTCTTTCCAAAGATCGTGAGTTATTTTCTCATCCCGATGCTCCTCCGTTGACGGTCGGATTAAAGCCGATTCTGGCGTTGTACCCTCACTTCTGGCATCATCGGCTTGGCTTGGGGTTTTGTTGGATGATATCGGCCTTCGCTTCGTCGAGAGGTCCTGAGGCGTGGCTTCGTTGCAGTGGTCTTCGCTGACAATAGGCGTTGTATCACTCTTCTTTGGATCTTGCCCTGCGAGCTCATTCGTTTCGCTTCGCGTGCGTTTCGATGCTGTGGAACCATCATCGGAACGTGGCTCTCTATGGCGGAATCGATCCCATCGGTGCGAAATCTTTGCACGGAATTCACCGAGCTTAGAGCGGCCCATTGTGTACCAAGCGGTGCAAATCTCTTTAGAGGTGTCTTGCGGCCATGTCTGCTTTGTTTAGGCTTGCTGTGAAGCGAGGCTGGTTGTGTGCTGGCTCAGCCGCAGCGGGGTCGTGCGTTACGGCAGTTCGATTGGAATCTGGTTTAATGCTAGAAAGCATTTGGCAGTAGCCACAGGTTTGTTTTTCTCTTTCATTCCTTTTCTCGGCATCTTGCTAGGTATGTTCATTGAAAATTTTAACTTACTGCGCAGCCCAGGAAGTGTTTTCTAGGCTACACGCTACCCGCACTAAATCATTCGTCCCCAAATCCAGAAGTCTAAAACGAGTATATACTGATAGTCTTAATTCTAAATTGACAATATCTATATCTATGATCATCTTCTGCAACCACGACATTCCAACACTTGAATGAAGACCCCTTATTCTATATTGTTTCTGCTCTTATCATGAACTCCCCAGGATACCAACTTCCCCATAGACGACTATCAAAGCGAAAGCTTACTCCGCGCCCTAATCCTCTCACCGTAAACATAGAATATGATCGGCATAGGGATGAGCAGCGCCGCAACGCATCCTAGCAGAGTACAAGCCCATTCGACACCGAGACCGTCAAACTAAATCAACTCAAATCAGCACATAGGCCTCGTATACAAGACCAACCCTCAACATACCATGTAAGTCGCAAAAAGCGGAAATACAGCACCCGCCAGAGACCGAAGGAACGTATGTGCTGCAATAGCCGACGCGGCCCTATCCAGATCCAACCCGTCAGTCTCCAATAACCTATCATGGCCTACGTGAGTTTTGGATATGAATAAACTCACCTCTTCCTCCTCGCCTCAGACACATAAGCAATCGACGGCAAAAACATCCCCAAGAGCCCGAACCCAGTCAGCAGTCCCGAAGCAGTCGGTACGATCCAGTGAAAATCACTCCGATACCCAGTCCAACCGAGCCAGAACAGTCCCGCCGAGAAAGCCACAGAACCTGGTATAGCCATGGGCAACAACCACTCCGGCACCATTTGTCCACCATTCGCCTTGATCTGGCGGGCCATTCTAGGCGAGCCCAGGAACATAACGACGCCCGCGAGGAGCTGGCCCACGACGACGCCGATGAAAGGGAGGCCGCCGACGCCGGGTGTCATGCCGTGGATTTGCTGGAATATGATAGGGTAGGCTGTGAGGAAGAGGTAGAGGAGGCCGTAGACGAAGGCGCCGAAGGTGCACATGCAGAGAATGATGGGGTCGAGAGCGAGCATTTTCAAGGGGAGGGCGAGGTAGTTGTGGAAGATGCTGTTGAGGCTGATGTCAAGTTCGTCGTGCTCGGCGTGGATAGACCAGTCTTTTGTTTCGTGGCGGAGACGCGCTGCTTTTTGAGAGAGAAGAACGGGGACGTATGACTCGTCGTGGAAAAGGAGAAGCGAAATGAAAGAAGCGCCGCCGAGGATCCCGGGGATGTATTGCGTCCATCGCCAGCCTAGGCTGTCGTTCATTATGATGAAGCCGCCGATGGTAGGGGCGAGAAGCGGGCCCACGAAGACCATCAGACAGAAGCCAACCATCCCGGCTCCACGGATCTGGGGCGCGAGGATATCGCCATAGACGGCTCCAGAGAGCGTCAAAGGGCCAGCGCCAAAGAAGCCGGTAAAGAAGCGGCAGATAAAGATTGATTGCAAGTCCTTCGATACGGCTGTTGCGAAGGCAAACACAGTGAATCCAAACATAGCCAGTAAGAAAGGTGCCCGACGGCCTTTGATCTCAGAGAAGGGGGCCCAGATAATAGGCCCTGTCGCGAAACCCAAGACATATAATGAGACCCCGAGTGTCCCTACTTCGCGGGAGATGCCATAAATTACCATTAGGGGCGGGATGGCCATGGAGAAGATGCTACTAGTGAGAGCAGCTATCATAGTTGCCAGACCGAGGAGGACGGCAGTGTAGATCCTACATTAGGTTCAAGCGACATGGTTAGCTGGGATGTCAGGCTCCTATCCGCGACTAGGTCGAGGCTTATTTACTTCTTAATCACTGGCCAGTTCTGCGGATCAAGAGGATCGGCGTGTCCATCCAGGCGAACGATGTTCGAGTAAGGTTTGGAAAGGTTGCCGTTGGTTGAGGTACCAGACGATGAAGGTTGCTGAAAAGTAGCTTCATCGGCTAGTCCCTTGTCAGCTCCTCTTTAACGCGTAGGTGAAGACCAAAAAAGAAGACCTTACCTTCAGCTTCTGCCGTTAAATAATCTGAGCTTTCCTTAGCATCCCCCATGGTGTGAACGTAGCTATGCGCACACCGTTTTGAAAAGATTGTCGTCACTAAAATTGGTCTTTCATATTGGCTACACGACCATGAATAGGTTTAAATACACTTATCGAATCTGCAAAGTAAGATAGCAAAGAATTCTCAGCCCCCCTAGGGGGCCCACTCAAAAATTATGCAATCGTAGATTCTATGCCCTATACCTGAGTATTAGTACTGTCTACCGGTCTGACGGCCTCGGCAGTGGGAGGAATGATCACTAATACATCGGGGTTGGGACATCTGATAGGTAGGGCTTGATCACTATTCCTCTCGAACTTGGCAGCCTCCCGAAAGATTATTGATTAGTGATTATTTTTGGTTACATCCCATTTATGTTGACTGATATAAAATATGGTGCAATCGCCGAGATATCTTGACCAATTTTCAGAGTATAAGTACTTCTATTCTAGGCGGCTGGTGAGAAGCTCACACTAACTTGGGCTCTCACAATAGCAACGTTTAGGCTAGAAACAATTTCTCTTTCGCATGGCAGCAAATGAAGCCGATATTATCTTCTAGTTACCCGACAGTGCGCCAAGTCGAAAGCTGAAAACCTATAAATATCTATGCTCCAATGCCCACTCTATTAACTCATCTTCCGGTCTATCGCAGGGACACGAGGATTCCCTTTCACAAGATCTTGATTGATACCGAACAAAATGTGTGACAAAACTCTGAAACTCTAACACACAACGATAAACTGGACATGCAAGTTCAACTAGAATGTAAGCTTTGGTACAAGGTTCCCAGTTACAAGCTTGCTCCATATATTTTCAGGCACAGTGGAAAGTTTAATATTCAGGTAAATATACTGCACCCGGTGAGACTTTCCCTCCTTCCATGCTTGAACTCTACAAAACAGGACAAGGTCCAGCGTTTCATTCGCCGTACAGAAGTAAGATCCTGTCCACATGAAGGAAACTCCTGGAAAAGTGACTATACAGTCCAATAGAAGACCCGAGCATTTCGATTAGCGCGGCGAGTTTTCTATTTCTGCACTAGCTAATAACGTCCTCTAATCTGCCAGGCTATATCTGCGTGCATGCATGTGTAGCAGCAGGTCATTGGTTAGACCTGGGCTACCTCGTGGCGTTTTCTTGGTGACAATTTTGACTTTTGGTCCTCGTAGGGCTGGGAATGAATGCCTTAGCTGGGTTTATTTAGGTCTCAAGACGAAACGTTTTGAGGGAATGACGTCGGAGTAATTTGAGAATTGCGCGCATGGTGTTCGATCTGGCTTACAGCGTGTGTATCTAAGACAGTAGGCTTTTTAGATTGGGGTTCATTTGTATCTTGACTCTGGTAGGATCTGTCATGGTTTGGTGGAAGGAATTTGTCGTTGTACTTTCTGGAATTCAGTGACCACGTTTAGAGGCCGTCTACAGTGTGGCTGCCTAGTTTTAGAGAGATATCAGACCAACAGACTACGCACCTCCTGGTGGTTCGATCGCTAGATGTTCGTGCAAGCTCAGTAGGGGCAACAAGACATCCAGCCCAACCATGTTCCGGAATCGCTTCCGACGTGATGCAACCCCGATAATGGTTCCTGACTCGATCAAGGAATCCTCCAGACCACGCCATGCCACATACAGACAGCAAATCTCCGGAGTCCGACCTATCTGCGCTCACAATCATCTGACGTGCCCATTGTCGCGCACGAGGGCCACCACGTGCCCTTGGCGTGGCGGACAACGCCAAGACGCCCAGGCTTGGCGAAGCACCAGGGACAGGGATCCAAGCTTCTCAGCGAACGGCTAGCCTCCGCACGTGTATCCAAACCGAGTCTCCGATTTGCCCGTGCGGCAGCCGATTCATCAGGCTGTGGTTGCGGTGGTGGCATGCGCCAAGAAGCGCGGGACAGGGGGAGAGTTGCATTGCGCGGTGTCCAGGATAGCATTTTGGGGGGGAAAGCAAGTAAGAGGGGAACTTGCCTGTGCGATCATCTTATTTTCTCGTCTTGGCTGGCACCGCATGCTAGAAGACCATAAATAGGCGCCGTTCGCACCGTGTTTGGCACTGATCTTCCCACAGCTGCAGGTCCCGGTTTCATACCTTCCTAGGAGTCCGTACCGGTCTTTTGGAACACCTCAGAGCTCGTTCAAGATGAGGTCTTTTAAGATCTCTGGTTTGGCGCTGTTCGCGTCTTACGCTGTTGCGCAGACCTATCAGCGTCTGGGTGGTTGTCCTTCTCTGGGATGTGTCTTCCCTCCTGATCAGTGAGTTTTGTCCATTACTTTGTTAGCATGATGCATGTGACTATTGGACAAGGCTAACAATTCAACTCTCTCAAAGGGCCGACTTCCTTCCCGGACAGCACTTTGATATTCGTCTGGAGGTCCACTCGCCCGTCAATGGCTCCGAAGCCCGCAAGGGTGAGCCCGACCCCAACTTCAAGTTCACCATCGCGAAGAAGGGCCACAAGGCCGTGCCAGTGGACGAATACTTCGACATCGACGAGGCAAAGCTTGAGAGATGGAACTTTACCTGGTACGAGGGTAAGTCACGGAGAATTAAGTCAGGTTCATTGCAATGCAGTTCGCGCTGACCCGTATAGACCTCTTCGCTGAGGATGCCGGCAAGGCCTCTCTCGTCAACGTGACCTCCAAGGCCTACAGAAGAGTTGCGCTGTATGAGCCCGGCGAGTACGAGGCCACTCTGACCTACTATGGCAAGGAGCAGACCGTCGCGAACTGGCATGTTCGTGACGTCTCCAAGAAGCGTCGTGCCAAGAACGTCGTTCTCTTCGTTGGGGACGGCATGACCACCAACATGATCACCGCCGCTCGTCTGATCGCTCATAAGAGCATCAACGGCAAGTATATGACCAAGATGGCGCTGGACAAGTTCCCCGTGCTGGGTCACCAAATGACTCACTCCATGGATTCGTTCATCACCGACTCCGCCAACTCGGCAACGGCCTTGTACTCTGGTCACAAGACCACTGTCAACGCCCTGAACGTCTATGTGGACTCTTCCGAGGACCCCTTTGATGACCCCAAGTTTGAGATCATCACCGAGATCTTCCGTCGCCGACACCCCAATGCTGGCGTTGGTATCGTCTCAACTGCCTTCCTTGCCGATGCCACGCCGGCCGCTCTATCCGCTCACACCAGCGACCGTGGAGAGTATGAGCACGTTATCAGCTCCTTCTACGAGGGACTGACCGATTTCGACTGGGAGGAGTGGAACGGCCCTGACGTCCTCTTCGGCGCCGGTGCAGAGGCTTTCCTGAAGAGCGAAGAAGCCGCTCGCGACTACTACGACTTGTTCGCCGAGAAGGGATACAGCGTCAGCTGGAACAACACGGCTCTGCACAAAGCCCCCAACGACACCCGGGCACTGGGCGTTTTCGCGACCAACAACCTGCCCACCTGGCTGGACCGCAACGTCTACCAGTCCAACCTCCAGAACCAGAGCAACTACCCCGACGGGTCTAGCCGCGATGCGGAGGATCTTCCCGGCCTCAAGGACATGACCCTCAAGGCGATCGACGTGCTGAATGCCCGGCATTCGGATGACGGCTGGTTCCTCATGTCCGAGGCCGCCAGTATCGACAAGCAGATGCACACTCTCGACTACGACCGGTCGCTGGGAGAACTGCTGGAGCTGGATGACACCGTCAAGGCCACCATTCAGAAGCTCGAGGCTCTGGGCGAGCTCGAGGACACTTTGATCGTCGTGACCGCCGACCATGGACACGGATTCGACGTCACGGGCGCCGTGGACACCAAGTACATGAACGCGCAGGAGGACGACCGGGCCAAGCGCAGAGCCATCGGCTACTACGAGAGCTCGGGTCTGTCGCAGTACACGGTGGGCGGACCCAACGCGCTGCGGTACTCGGAGGGAGTGCATTTCCCGGCACGGTGGGATCCGCGATACACCTTGCATTCGGGAGTGGTCGCGTTCCCCGATCACCGGGAGAACTACGAGGTGCACAAGGACGGGCCCCGACTCCCCGCCGTTGAGCAGCCCGGAAGCAAGGGCAACTTTGCCAACTATAAGGATGCGGTGACCGGATACCTGGTCAACGGCACGTTGCCCGTGGACGCGAACCAAGGGGTGCACTCGCTGACCGACGTGCCCGTGTTTGCCCAGGGCCCATGCCAAGAATTGTTTGGAGGCGTGTACAACTCGATTGACATTTTCTTCAACATGGCCGAGTGCTTGGGTCTGGCCGAAACCAAGCGCGGACATGGTAAGAAGGGACATGGAAACTAATCAACTGCATCTCCAGTTCCATTACAAATTTTCTTCTTTTTTTTCTCTCTTTAAAATCTTGCATTATCAGGGTGGTTGGGAGCGTGATGCGAAAAGAATAACCTGCTGTGTATTATTAATAGTTGAAATGGATGACGACGAAATCAATCAATCGAACCTGTTTCCTTTCCTATCTTTCCTCCTCACTTTGTGAATGGCGTCGATTCCCTGATCTCAGGAATGTTAGACATGATGTCACCGGCAAGGCAGCCCTGATAAGCGATCAAAATCACCAACGCCGGCACGCAAGGACATCAATGGCTCGCTCAAAGCAGGTATCTGCCACGCAGCGTGCGACATTCCCCGGTAGGAGCCATCGAGGTACGTAAGCAAGGACCGAGGGGTTGGTTTGCTTCGGATTTGGGTCCATTTGGAACTCCAGTTGCCAAGAAGGGGACCGAACCAAGTACACCGGAGTAGCACTCCGTAGGGTCAGGGACCACACCAAACTGAGGGATCATTGGAGGGGGATCGACGGGGTTGCGTTGGGATTGACATTGAGGAAAGGGAAGCAGAGATAAAAGGAGAGTGTCGATCAGGGCGGTCGGGATACTCGGCACATGCACCGCACTCTAGAGATGACAAAAAGATGTGAAGTTGCTAACAGGCCCGGTCGGCATTCCTGACGGTGGTAAATCCAACGTACACGACAGGTGGAATGTGCAGCTGACGTCGTTGGGGGGGATTTTTCTTTTTTTCTTTGCTTTTTCTTGTGTGCTTCGTGCTCTAGACATTTTCCGGGGAGGCAAGGCAAGTTCGGTAGGGCGTGTCTCCTTAAATAGCACGGGCTAGATTTGAGTACCTCTGGAGGGCACGGGGTGGCAGTAGAGTACCTTGGGGATTCTTCCGGAGTTATGTAGATGTGAGATGACGTACGGAGTATTAGTTCGAGGGTTTGTGTGTGCTCATTGCTCACGATGTTCCTCATACGGAGAATCAGGTAGATTCTGCACAAGCTTGAGTTGGCCATTCCGGGGTAAAGTGTCGCAGGGACCGGTCGAGGTGGAGTTGGGTCGGGCTGTCATGGTTCCTGCTTGCATGTGCCCTACCGGCATACCTAGGAGTACCTAGGTTCTTTCGAGTCGAGTCAATAATTGATCGATTCCTATCCTATCCAGATCAGGATCAATACACTCCCTATCTTGCGTGGATGCACGTCGATCGCGAGTGAAAACCCCCGAGGAAGGAAATGATCCATTTGGATGCACGACGGTTGGTCTCCGTAAGCAACGGGTTGAGTTAATGTAACTTAACTGGTTATTTTTAATTATTGGGGGATTATTAACACCTGCCCCTTTCTTTGCTTTCTTCTTTCTCTCTCTCGTGGATGTCCGATCCTGCGCCTTTTACTCCGTAGTCAACTTAGTTATCTTCCGTCCCCTGATTATCAATTCCCTGCATCTTCTTTCTTTCATCCCGTTCATCCTTTCTTCTCTTTCTTCTCCTCTCTGCATTAATATTCTCGCGGACCAGTCGGTGGTTTAATTATCCTCCAGCATCCATATTTGCCATCTTGTCTATCTCCACTCCCTCTAATTAAACGGTTCAATCAGAAGAACCCGACTCACCCACTTCTTTCCTTTTCCTTTCCCCCCCTTTTACTTTTCCCCCCCGACGATCCTTTCTCTCTCTCGCCTCCAAGGGGCCGCTTTCTCTTCCGCTTTCCCTCTCTTTCCTGTCAATCAATCCATTCTTCCTTCTTTCTCCCTTCCGCTTTCTCTCTCTCTCCCCCTCCTCATTTCTTTTGTCCTCTTTGATCCTCCCGTTGGCTTTCTCTTTAACCTCCAGGATCAAAAGATAAACTCGAAACATCGTCGCATCAACCGTTCCAACGGCCAACCAGCACCTCCCGAGCCATCCTGCATACTCCATTTCCAAGCTCCTGCAATTCCACCCCTCCAATCGTCACTCCCCTGACCGGTTTCCGCGCCATCGCTGTTTCAGCGGTAGCCTAGGCCCTCGCTGCTAAGGAGTTTCGCACTGGCTCTTGGATCTCCGTGCTCCTATTCTGCCTCCGCCCCGGTTTTATGCTCTTCTTCTAACTCCCTATCATCGCCCTCCTTCTCATCCTCTTCCCTGCCGCATTGCGTGGACTTCCAAGATGAATACTTCGCAACGTCCGCCAGTTCTTTCATATCCTTACCCACCCGGCGTGTCGCTGGGCCCGCCAGGTGCGTCACCTTCCCTTATCTCGTGCGCGTTTCACGTCCGGCGGGGCCTCTTGCCCCCTTGGTTTGAGCATGATGCTCTTATCATCGTGTATTTGAGGCCGTGCTTCGCCAGCCGTCCCCAGCTGTCGTTTTTTCTTTCTCAAATATCTCTAACATTTGGCCTGTCATTTCGAATAGTGTCCCCGGTCCGTCAAGTGTCGCCGCAATTACCAGTCAACTTGGGCTCCAATAATCCGTTTCGCAACCGTGCGTTGTCGCCATCCAGCTCCATCACATCAGGAGGCCGTCCGGAGCGACCGACCTCGACCAATCCTTTCTTGGACGACGTTGATCCCTCGTCGCCTCAGTCTGCGCCCGTGGGTAGCATGACGTTCCCGAACGAAAGACAGGACATCACAGGAAACACTCGCGATCTCTTCGTATGTTTAGCTCTGTTACAAGTTGACATTTTATTGAATCGGAATCTCTAACCATGGCGATTCATTGCTACAGGAAAACCTCTCCTTGGGCTCTGCTCCTCAGCCGACTGGTTACCGACCTGCTCCGCCCCCTCCGACCAAGCCCCAGGTGAACGGTGCCAGTGTTCGCCCTCCCCCAGCTTCGAGAGAACGCCCCGACCGCCGTCAAAAGGATCCTTTGGACATCTTTGCCGACCCGGTCCGTCCTTCGAAGCCTTCTGGCTCCTCCAGCTCAAGGCCGCGCGACCGTGAGAGACGCCCGCGTCGTAACTCGGAATCGTCCGTGATGGATCGCACACCGAAACTCATCGATGTCGATGATGAAAAGAGACGGCGGGAGCGACGACGACGGGAAAAGGAAAGGAGTGAGAGAGGCGACTCCAAGAAGGATCCCAAGTCTCGCTCCAAGAAGAACAACTACCAGCTTGATATTATCGACAAGCTGGATGTGACAAGCATCTACGGCACCGGAAGTGAGTTTGTCCCGAAATCGGTAGATTGGAACCATCACTAATGTAATTCTCCTTTCGCAGTGTTCCATCATGACGGGCCGTTCGATGCTTGCAACCCGAACCGCAACCGCAAGGGACTGCGCACCGCTCCCATGCAAGCTTTCCCGAAGGACTCCACGAACATGGCCTTGGGAGGCGCCGGACCCCTGAACCAGAACATCGATCTGAACCTTTTCCACGGTCGGACTGAAGAAGGGTACAATGATTTCGCCACCAGCGGTGCTGACCGCAGAACCGAAGGTGTCAGCTTTGACCCCAAGTCACGCATCGAGCCGGTCCACGGAGCCCAATCCATGGGCCTAGGAACCAGCACTTTCCTCGACGGAGCTCCCGCCAGTCGGTCCGCCATGCAACGCCGAGCTAGCGAGAATGAGAACCAGGGCGGCGGTGGCGGACTGCAGCGCAAGAAGAGTCTGGCTCAGCGACTTCGTGGAATGAACCGAGCTCCGAGCGGCCGCGTCGTAACTCCCGAAGATACCTACACTGCCCCGGCCGGCAACTCGGGAACGATCCGCGCCAATGAGAAGAACCCGTTTTTCCAGGACTATGATGACGCATGGGACAAGAAGGGTGTTCGGATTGAGGAATCGCGTGAGGTCGGCCGCACTCGTTCATCCAGCAGCCCGAAGCAGAGCCCTGGTCTCGAGCGGTGGAACACCAATGAACGGAATAACGGCAGCTTCGATGACCGGCAGAACAACGGCGGTGGGTTTCTCAATCGCATGAAGAGCTTGAGAAAGCCTCGCCCGGAGAGACGGGTCAGCGACGATTGAATGATTCAATTTCTTGTCGCGTTTGTTGTAACTTGCAACTCTTGGCTCTTTACAATCGACTCCTGGAGAGAAGAATACGTACACGAGAGAAAAACAAGACAATCTTTACTTGTCCTCGGAGGGCACGTTATCTGAACCAGATCCTGGCAAGGCTATTTTAATGATCTCCAGGATGACACGCGGAGCACCATACCGTCTACGTCTTCGATGGTTGGCATGGCTGACTACATTCACTGGCATTGATAGATAATTGCCGGTCGAAGACAAACCCGCCCTATGGTCTCAACTGGCCGACACTGTTTTCTCTCCCCTCCTCTTGCCTTTGATTCCCTTGACTCTTTTATTTGATTTGATTTCTCCTACATGCAGGCAGTGCAGGATGCAAAAAGGCAGGCGTTCCATGGTCTTTTTATCTTTTACATTTGAGGCTGGGAATCGGACATGAGAGTTAGTCGGGCATGCATGACTTTTACTGTTTCTACTTAGTCGTTCAAGTCTTATCGAGATATTAAGTGAAATATCCATATTATTGCCTTGTTTGTACTTTTGACATCTTATTATACCGTAACAATCCTCGTCATCACTTGGGTGGGTTAGTATTTACTCCGCAGAGATTGCCCTCTTTGTACCCCTGTACCTGCAGCAGATCATACCTACCTAATGGTTAGTTACCTATCTAGCTCATCGGTTTCCTGTAACTTCTCCACAGGTGGACACTAACTATCCTTGATACATTGATACATTCCCACCTAACCTTACTTGACATTCAGTGGTCTTGGTCTTGAACTTTCTCTGCATCCTGGATATGGAGACTACACCTAAGTATATGCACACCTACCTGCCTACTTGTAGAAGGCACGTCCCCAATTGCCGTGCATACATACGCATATAAGGTAGGTTCTGTTCACTCCTCTCTACTCCCATCATTCAGATTCCGTGTTTCTGCTTAGTACCTAATCAACGACAATTCGCAGGTTGCGGTTGTCTCTAGTGGGGCATCTAGCAGAGACGGAAACATATAGATAACAAGGTATATGGACACGAAGCAGGTGCAGTAATTAGCTAGGTAGATAGGTAAATAGAGATATGTGTTAATGTATTTATGTATGTATCTTTGCACGTCTTATTCATTAAAAAAAAAGACCTTGAATCAAGGAAGAAGAACCGAAAGCGAAGCAGGGCACACCACACACCGATCAATCAAATCAATCATGTCCATAGATAAGGTAAGGTAGGTAGGTAGGTATCAGTATCATATCCAGACGGACGGAGTATATCCAGAACAAACAATTCAATAAACTCATGCGACGCCCCCGAACCCCGTAAACCCCCATGAGATAAAAGCCCGACGATATTAATCTTGAACGAACAACTTTCGAGTTCAAGAACTGAACTGAAGTTGATTCATTCCTGTTTTGCTTTGAATAACTTCGAAACAAATCATGTCATGATAAGAAAAGAAAAAGAAACAAGAATAGCCATCTCTCTAGAAAACAAAGATCGGCAGAACGTTTCTACCGCACTCTAGAGGTGGTCCGAAAGTTGAATGGATCGGGGGCGGCAATGCCGGCTTTGCGGTGCGATTGGGGTTTAGGGCGGGAGAGTGTGTATCTATTTTTCGGGAAGTTATTAGTACACATTTCAACAGGTGTTGATAGAGCGGAGAAGGAATGGAATGGAACGTACTTGGCGAATGCCCGAGATAGAGCCTTCTTGCAGCTGACTTTCTGGCTGCCGATGAACGAGTCCACCGTGACGGCGATGGCGCGGTCGATGTCCTGCGAAGAACAGTACTCCGATAGACGCATCTTGCAGAAAGATTCGGCGATACGCATGATGGCTTCCAGGTGACGGACCTAGTTTATTCATTAGTCAAACGCATGAGCAAGGGACGGTATAGAACGTACGGTGATAGGGTAGGCACCCGTTGCCAAAGACTCGCGCCTCATGTCTGCGAACAGACGCGCAATCTTATCCTGGTCGATTTGGTAAAGCTTGGGGTGGCAGTGCTCGCGAGCATAGAGGATGTATTTCCGAAGAAGTTCCTGAGGAATCTCGCCCTCCTTCTCCTCTGCCTCCTTCCTCTTGACGTTTTCGCGCTCCTGGATTTCCTCTTGGGTCGGAGGAAGGCGTTCACCCTTATCGTTGATGCGGTAGCCTTCTTCGTCGACCATCTGTCCTTTGGCGTTGATGAGGTTGCCCTTCTCATCTCGGGTAGGGCGAGCAGGGTTTGCGCGGTGGTGGGATTCCACGACGAAGTTGGCCAAGCGTTCGTCTTCGGTGGGCTCGACCAAGTCGCGGACAACGCAGAGGATATCAAAACGAGACAAGATGGGCTCGGTAAGCTCGACGTTAGCGGAGAAGGGCGCCGTACTGTTGTAGCGGCCACCGATCGGGTTTGCGGCGGCGACAACGGCGCAGCGGGCTTGCAGGGTGGTAACGATACCAGCCTTGGAGATGGAGATTGTCTGCTGTTCCATAGCTTCGTGGATAGAGGTACGGTCCTGGTCGTTCATTTTGTCGAATTCATCAATGAGGCAGGTACCGCGGTCCGCCAGCACGAGAGCACCGCCTTCGAGAGTCCATTCGCTGGTCAAAGGATCACGACGCACGCTGGCTGTGAGACCGACGGCACTGGCACCTTGACCAGTGGCGAAGACAGCTCGGTGGGCGGTCTTCTCAACGTACTTCAGGACCTGTGACTTGGCCGTACCAGGGTCACCGAGCAAAAGGACGTTGATATCACCACGAATGTTCATCTTGCCTTGCGCCTGCTTGCTAACACCACCAAAGAGGGACAGGGCGACTGCAGTCTTCACATCCAAGTGACCATAGATACTAGGGGCGATGGATCGCACGATCTTGTCGACGATCTCAGGGTCCCTTGACAAGGCTCGGATCTCGCGCTCATCCTCCTCGGTCAAGTGGAAACCAGCCAGCTGGTCGTGAGACTTGACAACATGGTTCGCCTCAATGATCGTTGCAAAGACAGGGAATCCGTTCTTGTTGTTCAGTTGGGCGTCGTAGCTGTTGCGGTAGATACCCGTCACCTCAACTTCGTCTCCAGGCTTGGCCGAGTCGATCAGATCAGCCAGGAGTACGACTTCTCGTTGACGAGGCAGACGACCGGCAGGAACAGAGCCAGGAGACTCCTGCAAGGTCAACTTCTGGTAGTTACGGTAGACGGTCTTCTCCGAGTTGACAGAGAACGGGCCCTTAGATTGACAGTTCTGGCAGTAGGAGATCTTCACTTCCTGGCTAGCTTCTTGCTGGAAGGGACCCAGTGTCATGTTACACTTGGCACAGGTGAACATGACATATTTCAGCTGAGGAAACACACCGGTGCGACGTGTGACGACTCCGGTGACCCGAATGAGGCAGTTAAGATGCTGCTGGCGCAGTTGGCGTAGCGTGTAAGTGACCGGAAGATCTGTGATGCGGACGTGGATCTCGTTATGAATATCGTGGTACTGCGGGTAGTGGAACAAGGTAACGTCAAGAGCGACTTGGTCGAAAACCTTGAGCACCTCAGTAGGTTCGTTCGCCAGGAAATATGAAAGTGCCGCCTTGGAAGTACTCAGGTGGGTGTATGACACCTCGAGAGATGCAGAGTTAACCTCACCAAGAGTCTTGATCTTGTTTCCGTACACGGAACCACCAGTGGCATCGGTGTATTCGGTCAGGAAAGCCTTGAACTGTGTGTAGATGGAGCGAAGCACTTGAGGCTGAAGAACCCAGTCGGTGACATTAGTGGCCTTGACGTCCATCATCTCGTCCAGAGAGAGTTCCTCCATGGCAGTGTCGCCCATCTCAATGTCGTCTCGGTCCTCGTCGTACTGGTGCCTCCGTCGACGAGGTTGGCGAGCGAGGTCAATATCACCATCATCGTCCTGCAGGAACGCTGCAGGCATACGGCGGCGGCGCTCGAATTCGCGATCTCTGCGGTTCATACGAGATTCCAGCTCGCGACGGGCACCCAGGTCAAGCTCTTCATGTTCGACATCATCGTCATCGATGTACTGTCCTCGGTAGCGGTCGTCGGCAGTACTCCTGTAATCTCTTTCGAAGTTGTCATCGAACAGATCAATTCCTCCCTCGTCTTCCGCCATCTCTTCAATGTCGTCAATGTCTCCCAACATCTCGGCTTCTTCGTCTCGGTCGTCATCATCATCAAAGGGGAGCATAGGAGGGGAGGAAGGGGGAGCTACAGGAGTCAGTCAAAAGCCAGCAATCTTCTAACGCAGGTCAATGAACTTACGACTGGAGGGAGGAGCGACTGAAGAAGCATCATCATCGGGTTCTCTGGATCTCTTTCGTCGATTCAGGCTTCCAAGCCCGCGGTTTGCGGCGGAATTGCTGGGGCGGAGTGGTGAACTGCGCAAAAAGAATTAGTATGAAGGCGAAAAAAGGACAAGAGAAACGCCTTGAAAGGCATTCCAGGCCATCGAGATATTTGCACATACCTCATGGTGTGCAGGGTTCAATGTGATTAGCTGGGGTGGGAGAATAGACAGGCCAAACTGATCCCACGGGTGTTGCTGTGTGGGCGTCTTTTTCGTTTCCTGGGAGAGAGGGAGACTTCGATTCTTGGCGAAGGGCTGAGGCGCGTAAAATACGCGTCGCGCGGTTCGACGCGTTGAGGTTCAATTAAACCCCGATTGGGAAAGGTGGTTTAGCGAAAGCGTCAATTTACCCACGCTCCATGCTCAGAGTCACAGAGTGCTAGAGATGACTAGATTTCGAGGGCTTCAGCTCTATTTTCCTCATATACTACTAGTCATTCCTGTGGTATGGAGTACATGTGCAATCATCTTCAGCATGTCGACCCGTCATTCCGCGTAGTCACCACAATTCCTGTTGGGAATCATGTGGGATTCAGGGCACTCCAAAATGACATCGCTACAAGACCCCTTATTTCACGATGGAAAATAATTAAGCCTCTCCCTTGATCGCTCGCAGTGTTGTTCGCCATGAACGAAACATCTTAAACTTTCAGTTCGTGGTTATTCGATGCAAACAGAGCAAACACTTAAGGTGCGTCGCGCCGCGTTAGCTCTGGGGAACTGAGCGCAACGTTACCTGACGTCGCCAGGGGATTCGTCCATTGACCAGGCTTCCATTTCATCTTCTTTTCATAAACGCCTGGTAAAAGAATCGCTCTCTTAACAAATCATTTACAATGACGACCAACCCTGATTCCGTCGGTCCTCCCACCAATGCCGCGCAGGCGCTGAACGGACAAGATGCCGGCCAAAGGCGCGAAAGCTTCGGTTCGCAGAATTCGCAGACCGCACGAGAGTGAGCATTGAAATCATATTCGATAGAAAGGCGCATCTACAGCGACCTTTGCAAATGTCATTACAGTCAGCTAATCCGTTTCTACCCCCAGGTTTCTCGAGAGTCAAATGCGCCTAGAAGCCGACGCCCGCGAGGTCCTCCCTTATGTGAGCAACCACACGCCAATCAGTCACAAGCCCCAAAGCTAACACAACCTACTCTCCAAGTCGTTCGACACCTGCACACAAGCCCTAGGACCCCTCCGACAGAGTCTCTTCGCCTGCCTCACCTGCAACCCTCCCCCCTCGGACCCCTCCGCACCACACACCGCCGCAGGCGTCTGCTATTCCTGCTCCATCTCCTGCCACGGCGAACACACGCTCGTCGAGCTGTTCAACAAACGAAACTTCGTCTGCGATTGCGGAACCACGCGCGTCCCGTCGACCTCGCCCTGCACGTTGCGCGAAGACCCCCAAACCGGCAAGAAAGGCGTTCACTCGGAAAATGCGCATCCAGATAACAAATACAACCATAACTTCCAGAACAAGTTCTGCGGGTGCGGCGAAGACTACAATGCGGATCAGGAGCGCGGCACGATGTTCCAGTGCCTGGGTCTCGGCAGCGCCGAGACGGGCGGATGTGGTGAGGACTGGTGGCATCCAGAATGTATGATCGGGTTACCGCGGACATGGTATGAGGAGTTGAAGAAGAAAGGCGATGGCAGTGAACAGGCGGATGAGGAGAACGAGGAGGATGAGATTCCGTTGCCTCCGGGATTTCCTTTGGAGGATGACTTTGAGACGTTTATTTGCTTCAAGTGCGTTGAGTCGAATCCGTGGTTGAAGAAGTATGCCAGTACAACTGGGTTCTTGCCGCCTGTCTACAAGGAGGGTGGTTTGACCAAGGCAGAAGCAGATACTGAGCCAGCTCCGGAGACGTCGACCACGTCTGAAAATCAAGAGGAACAATCTGCGAACTCGAAGAAGCGGAAAGCGGAGGACGAGGTAGTTGAAAGCGAGCCTACGTCAAAGCGCACTAAAGAAGACATCCATGAGACACCCGCAGAAACGAAGGACGAGCCAAAGCAGGAGGAAAAGCCAGAGGCAGAGCCACAACCAGAGGCCGAACCTGCACAACCCGAACCTGCAAAGGACAAGCACAAGCACGAGCTCCTCCCATCCTCTACCCCATCCGGCGTCTTCTCCCTTTTTCTCAAGGAAGATTTCCGCGACCACTTCTGCCGCTGCCCCGAATGCTACCCTAACCTCGCCCACCATCCTCAACTCCGAGAGGAGGAAGAGACCTACGAGCCACCTCTCTCGGAGATAGGTGACGAAGCCAACGGCGGGGGCAGCACCGGCACCGGCAGCATTTATGATCGCGGCGAAGCTGCTCTCAACAACATCGATCGTGTTCGAGCCATCGAGGGCGCCATGGTCTACAACCATCTGCGAGACAAGGTGAAGGAGTTCCTGAAGCCGTTCGCGGAGTCAGGAACTGCAGTTGGCGCGGACGATATCAAGTCCTATTTCGAAAAGCTCCGTGGGGATGAGCAGCCAATGCGGGATGCAGCTGGACAGGCTTCTATGTCCAAGGGGGACGATAATAACGATAACGAAGATGACGGCAACAGACGGGAGCAAAGTGGTACGTATACGAAGTCTCCAATCTTTCCAACTATCGTTTGGCCTAACTTTTACCTAGGCTATTGATTTTTTTTTGTACATTGGATAAGGGTTGGGAATTAGGGAACACGACAAGGACGGAATCTGCTTTAACCTGGGCGCGTATGGTGGGAATCAGGACACGGGCTTCCAATATGCACTAATATAAATTGATATATTTCACACATGCCATACTACTTTATCTATGAACCAAAGGTCATGTTAGGTATATCAACTCAATGGCCTTGCAATATGTGTATTTCTTTGAATGATTATTTATAACAAGAGGTACCATCACCGATTCGAGTAGATTCGAAACGCCATCACCCAATGCAAAAGCAATGCTAAGCTCTATCAACACCCAAAACATATATACTTGCCGAAAAAAAGTAACACAAGGACAATATGCAACGCGAACAATCCCCTACTACTCTTTGAGCCGCTTCGCAGCTCTCCCCATCAGACTATCATCCGGTAGCCCACTCCGTTTCGTACCGGGCAAGCTGCCCGATCGGATATCATTGTCGTCCTGCGTAACACGACGGTGGGGATATTTACCCTCGAATCCCTCGAAGCAATTAGCCGGGATAGGCCCACCGTTCTGGAAAAACGGATGTTCAAGGGCCTCACGGGCCGTGATTCTCTTGGTGGGATCATACTCCAGCAGGCGCGACAGCAGGTCGTATCCATCCGCGCCAGGGGTCCCGGCATTCGAGGCGGAAGAGTATCCGCCATTCTTCAAACAGTTCTGATACCAGCCCTCCAAGTTCGACGAGCGAGGCAGATGGCCTGGTGCGCGGGACATTGCGAGGGACTGCAGCTGGGAGTATTCAGGCATCGATACGATACCCGGCCAGGCGTCTTTTGTGGGCAAGCCCATGATTTCGATGATCTTCATCATCTGGTTCCGCTGAAACGGTACCGTCTTTTTGCTGTCCATTTTTGCTTCCTCGCCCTTGAAAATAGGGCGGAGGGAGAGCAGCTCGGCAAATATGCATCCCACAGCCCATAGGTCGACGGCAGGGGTGTAATGTCGGCTGCCCATTAGCAGTTCGGGAGCACGATACCAAATTGTAACAACGACTTTGTCGCCGGAGAATAGAGAGTTTAGGGGTTTGTAGAACAGACGTGCAAGTCCGAGATCTCCGACACGAATGGCACCCTTTGACGTGACCAAGATATTTGCTGGTTTCAGGTCTCGGTGCAGGACCCAATTCGTATGAAGGTAAAGTAAGCCATTGAGCAATTGGAACAGGATGGACCTGACCATCGGCGCCGGAATAGCATGCCTTTGAGGCTGGGTGTGGTGATGGATAATCTGAAGCAGATCATGTTCTGTGTATTCGAAGACCATGAAGATGCACTTGTCTTCCAAGATGATCTCTTCTAGCTGCACGACATTAGGGTGGTCTAGTTCAGAGCACAGGGACATCTCCCGGATTGCCGACTGAGAGAGGCCCGTGTACTGGATAATTTCGCCCTCTTTATCCGGTTTGAACCTATGAGTGGTCAGCCATCGGAAGCCAATGAGATAGTGTGAGAATCCATGTCAACCAACTTTTTAATTGCAAATTCGCCTTTCTGTCCATTTTTCCCAACGGCCTTGTAAACACGGCCATAGGTACCGCTACTGATAAATCCCACAATATGGTATTTATCGCGCACACGGACTTTGCTAGTATAGCCGGTCGACTTTCTCGGATCTATATTGTCTTCAAGACCGGAATAACGTTAGCCACCGGATCCATTCTCGTTCTTCCGACCAAGCATTTGAGTGTAAGAACGCATCCGTGATAGGAGAGGGGGAATGAAGAGGCACGAAGGGGAAAGAAAAGCCGAAGGAAGACAGAACGAATATGACAACCATTCAAGCCAATGACCCACGGCCAATTCAGAGGGAAAAGCCATTACCACGTGGATAAAACCCGCCGATGGAATTAAAGAACGGGAAATTCCTTCCAAACATGATGAAAGAAAAACAGATAGAAAGGGCCGTCGTAGTACCCGGCGGTCACCGTGGAAGTGTCCTCCGGAATTATTTGAGATAGACTGCGGATAAAACCCCCTTATCCACCAGAACACATAGTGACGGGTCTAGACAGGGCAAAAATGTTTAACAAAATAAGAAAAGAATGTAAGAGATCAATTTAAGTGGCAAAGAGACAGTGACAGTCACTGGGTAGGTGATGGGGTGGGGGGAATAATGATGATATTAATCGGTATTACCATCGACAGCGGTCTGTAGGCTCTTTTTCAAAGACAGACTCTGGCTGACGGTGGCCGCTGCGGGCCTGGACGATGCAGTGAATGGACCGGACGATGGCGGGTTTGTCAGACTCATGGAGAGCGCGGCGAAGGAGGCGAAGAGTGGAGGTGGGCTACTAGTTCATCTAATATTTAACAATCGGAAAGAGAGGCAGCAATCGGGCCCATGGAACCAGCGGTGGTGTGGACAATGCACGGAAAGGCTGGTCTCCACTGGAACAGCGAGCCCGCAGCAGCAGGAATAATAATCAAATAGTAAGGCAAGGTGAAAATGCGGGAGGGGATGGTTTGAAGAGACAAATGATCACGACGAGATGCGACAATCAGGAACTTTACAAGCTGATTGCTGCAACCCCCCAATATTGGCAGTTTAGTCAGCAGGTGGCATGACTTGCCGCCGGGCTCTGTATGGTTAGGTCTGATGATCGACAATAAGGGTCAAGTACGGAGTAGGGACTGGGTTTTCTACGGTGTAGTGACTCGAAGGTGAGGAGATTCTTCATGTCTACGAAGGGGTGGGTTTGAAGCAACGCTCCGAGTTAAAGGGTGATAGGTGTGCTAGTCGTCCCCCATACTCCACACGGGTATACGTGAGAAAAGAGAGAAGGTGATAAGTTGAACATGGGACGGAAGATTTAAGAAGAAACTTGCGACTAGATTGTCGGCCTTCAGCTATTAGGTGTCAGTGTACTAAGTAGTCTGCAATCCGACCGAAGCTCACAATGGAGTTGAGAGGGACACATCTCGTTTACTCCTATCACTAATATCACGTGATTCTAACAGCAAACTCTAGGAGGCGGTGTGGTTTAGTACGGCAGTACTGGGTAGCACTCCGATTACTCACCGCCTTATAGCATCTCTACTGCTCCGTAAACACGAACGGGACACTACCATAGTACGAATAACCAAAAGCAACGCAAGAAAACTATTTCAGGGCGTGGTCAATAAGGGCCCTAGATTCCCTCCGAAGAGCCCTGATATCTCTAGCTTCTTCGGTATTACACCGTCTCAGCAGGCCGAGTACATGTGTCTATCAACGCCCGCTCACGTAGATATATTTCACGAACCTTGGCGTGAGGGACAAAAACAAGGAGAAGGATAAACAAGCTAGAATAGCAACACATGAAGTCAACTTTAGAGCCTCTGTAATGTAGGAGATCTATTGCTTAACACAAAATGACGATTATTCCGTTTCAATGATCCCAGGCCTGTTTACCATATCCCCTCTACTATGTGCACCCCACGCAAGGTCTCGCAGCAATGGATAGATAACTTGGCAGCGCTTGTATCCCGGCTCCAAGCGGACCGAGGACTGAGCGTTGGCCGTTCTAATTAATTAATATCGATCATCTCCTCCGATAAGCAGAGATTAGAAAAGCCAGGGTACCAAGCCACTAATCTTAGCTAGATGATCCATCTGTCACTAGCTTACAGACATCTGACACGGGGCATTCAAAGCGCCAGATCGAGCGGGCTCTGCGGCAAACCATTCATTGAGAAGAAGGCAAACGTCAAGTCCTCAAGACTGTTAGAACAGAATAAATTTTGCGTCAGAATAGCCCGATACCGTATATGTAGACCAATGAAGGCAATGGAACGATAGCCAACGAGCACAAGGCCGAGGTTGATTGATCCAATCTTACTCCGTAGAATGGATACTACCATAGGCATAAGCCCATGGGAACAGGATGGCGGATTCATCTGGCGAGGGCGGGGTAAATAATCCTGATCTCGGCCTAAATTCCCCTCATCTACTCTGGAGACGTTGCACTTGCCACCATCGCCGACGAAAAGAACGCGAAAGATGAGGAGGGGCGAGAAAGTCTCGGACCGAAAATATAGCGTCAACTTCCCAACCGATTTCCAACACCCAAAGCTCATGGCGGGGCACGACCGGCCGCAATTCATGGAGTTAAAAACCAACGTGCATGATAACCCCGAGTCTACGGTGTATGCATGACTAGCAGACTTAGCTAGACCGGCATACTAGCAGGAAACGTTGGGATAATCTCTAGGAATCTTGTGGTATCTCCTCGGTACTCCCTGCTACTACTGTCTAGTGGTAAGCAGTCAATTGATTCCCCCGGCGGACGAAAGCAGACCGGAGGAGGCTGAGACATCGTCCATCAATAAGAAGGCAAAATTTCCGATTTAGCTCGGAGCCACCGCGACGGAGCATCCTGGAATTTAATGGTTTGAATTAGCGGGAGTGACTGGTTTGGGAGCAATGCAGCACTCCTGCAGGCTAAATGCCCACTTGGATGATATGCACGGTGCAGTTCGCAGTGCAGCACCAGGGATGATGGAATTAGAAGCAGATGGCCCCCCTTCCTCCGTGCCACAGTGGCAGGTTTCAGAAACGCGGAGAATAAAAAAGAAACAAAAAAAAAAGAAACAAACAACTGAGAAATGAGAGAAGAAGTCAGGAACACGGATTATTGAGGAGGAATGCGGGATTTAATTCAGAAAAGCTCTGGTTCAGTCAGGGGGGAGGCGGTGAAAGTCCATTGAAGTTACTCCATACTTCCATCCATGCCATCCCCTACCGGAGACATTGTATCCATGGATGCATGGGTGGTTCAGATGATATCCATCCGAGCACCAATGATGGTCAATGGAATTCCCCCTCTTCTTCATCCTCAAAGGTCATTGCTGAGCCACATCGGGGACTGTGGTACAAAACGGCCAGAAGAGAAAAGAAATCGGCAAGTAGTGCCTAGGCAGCCACTTTTCCCTCTCCAGAAGTCAGTCGGTGGAGTCGCCAGTGGATCAAAGACAAGACCACCTTTCTGTCAAGTTCTAGCCTGACGTCGTCTTGTTGGGGAAATGCCATGGCCATGACCGCCAAGGCCCGTAGCCGAAGGGTTCCGTGGATTTTATTGCCGTTAGGAGGTTTATGTATTCATTTAATGTACTTGGATTGATCGTGGATCAAGAACGAGGGTCATCAGAATCACATCATGCATCTTGGTACTTACTGTACATGCCAGGATATAAATATAGTGATAGCGGAGCCTCCCGGCTGGATTTAATTTAAATCCTCCCCCCCCCAAATTAGTACAGTAGTCTTCTTGCTGCCATTATTGCTGACCTTCTTGAGAGTTAAGAACCTCGTAAACTAGTAATCGGTCCAATCTTCCCCCCTCCGCCCCATCAGTCCGTCGCCCGGGATTGTGAGCTTGTTATTTCCTTTCTTCTTTCGCTCGCCCGGTTGTTCGTGTCGCCTCTCCTTTTCCCCCCCGACTTGTTTTCCTCCCATTCTGTACTTGTTTTCTCTTACCCTGCACCTTGTGGTTATTTCTCCTTCTCCATCCTCTCCGCTCCCAGTCCCGATCGCATCAGTTGCCACTGGGTTTCAAATCCTGAGCAGCGTGTCCGGTACGTTGTTGTGGCTCCGAGTGTCGTAATTCGATCGACCCGGGCGGATTGTAGATCAACCCGGCACTGGAAACCGACAACCTCACCGCGACACCTCTGTCGTTGGAGAGCTGCATCCCCAACGCCCTCCCCCGTCCTTTATACCATCCAAACCGCCCAATTAACCCGCCGAACCCTCGCTTGTCGATCCTTCTGTCCTTTCTATCCTTTCGAGCCTCGAATCGTCGGTGTTGACGCGACGTGTCCCGTCTTCGGCCTCACTGTTTGAGCCCCCGCACCTCCCGAACGGCCATTATGGTGCGGCTACCGATTCCTCAACGCCTGACCTCTCACCTGAGCACTCGGAGCAATGCCTCGACCCCCGGTCAGAGTCGGAGCACAAGTCCGATGAGGTTCCCGGATTCAAAACCCCCTCTCGTTCTCAAGGTTAACGTGTTACGGGTGAGTGATGTTTTGCCTCTGCGGCCGAGATTACGTCAAGCTTTGCCGGTTGTTCCCTGTAACTGACCCGAATCGTCTCGTTGCAACAGGGGCGCAATCTCGCGGCAAAAGATAGAAACGGTACTAGCGATCCGGTGAGTTACACCTGCACCCCCTCAACTCGTCCTCCAACAACTGTGACTGACTTCCGGCGTTATCCGCTTAGTACCTCATCGTTACCCTCGGAGATGCGCGACAATCAACCCCCACGATACCAAAGACCTTGAACCCAGAATGGAACGTTGTATTCGAAATGCCCGTTGTCGGGGTGCCGCTGCTAGAATGTATTTGTTGGGATCATGACAGATTTGGGAAGGACTACATGGGCGAGTTTGACATTCCCCTGGAAGAGATCTTTTCTCCCGGGGAGGTACAACAGCTGGTAGGTCCTGACTGCATGGTTGGAAGATTACGGGACTTGCGCAGACTGACATTTCTCTGAAGCCGAAATGGTATACCCTGAAATCTAAAAGGGTCAAGAAGAAGGACAGCACCGTGTCTGGAGAGATTCTTCTGCAATTCTCGCTTATCGACCCCTCGAACCCCTCCGCATCCCCCGATGAGATCTACCAGAAATTCAAGAGTGTGGTGTGTACCAGCGAGGACGACGAAGACTATCCGCAGATTCCTTCCATCGTGTTGGACGACGCCGACAGAGATGAAGAAACATCGGATGAGACCGACGATCCCGCGAAACCCGAGGTCGTGGAGAAACGGCGGAGAAGATTGCGGCTGGCACGACTCAAACGCAAATCATTAGCAGCTCGAGCGTACCAGTTTTCTGGCGCTGGAAACGGGGTCCAGGGAATTGTATTCATGGAGATTGTCAGAGTAACGGATCTTCCACCGGAACGAAATGGTATGAGTTTACAGCCCCCGCTTCTTCATCACCCCAATCCCCAAGAGTCAAGCTTATGAATTATGTCTACCAGTGACCCGTACTTCCTTTGATATGGACCCGTTCGTTGTGACCTCGTTGGGAAGAAAGACCCTCCGGACACCCGTCATACGTCACAACCTAAACCCAGTATACCACGAGAAAATGGTGTTCCAAGTCATGAAACACGAACAGTCTTATACAATCAGCTTTACTGTGATGGACAGGGACAAGTTCTCCGGCAACGACTTTGTCGCTTCCGCTGGCTTTCCACTTCAAACGTTGATCCAGTCGGCCCCCGAGGCCGATTTGGAAACGGGTCTTTACAAATTTTTGGACCCTACTCTTGACCCAACAGGGTCTGAGACCTCTGAAACTGAAAACACGGCTGGAATTAAGATTGATATTAGTCCGTCCCCATCAACTAATAGCTTGTCGAAGCTGTCCAATAAAGGGAGGTCTCGGAGTAGCACTGCGTCTCTGTCGGGTCAGTCAGTGCACTCGAGCCAAGAGCTGTCGACGTCTCTTCCTACGTTGGCCGTCGAGGAGGGCTCGGGAAGTAATATTTCCTCTGCCCCGACCGCGACAAATAATAGCGCAATCGCGCCCCTTGAGTCAGAAGGGCTTCAATTGTATCGCATCCCACTGACGCTGAAAAACAAAGAGCGATGGGAGGACAAACATTCCCCGGAGCTCATTGTGAAGGCTAAATACATGCCTTATCGCGCTCTGCGTCAACAATTTTGGAGGTTGATGCTTCGGCAGTATGACGCCGATGATAGTGGTCGCATCGACAAAGTCGAGCTTACGACAATGCTCGACACTCTCGGCTCAACGTTGAAAGAGTCTACCATTGACAGCTTCTTCGAACGTTTCAGCGAGGAAAATGAGAGTTCCGAGACCATGGACCTAACGTTTGATCAAGTGGTGATATGTCTGGAGGACACCCTCCAGGCCCTGCAGAACTCTCGTTCAGGCCTTAACATTAAGAAGCTCGTGCCGACCTCCTCCACGGGCAGCCAGGAAAGCGAGGACCCGTCGAGTGGTGACGATGATTTGGAAACCGCTTCTGCCTTACCTGCCAACACTGATCCTCAATCGACGTCCGTACCTACCTTGTCTAGTGAAGACCAGCTCGCCTTGAATGAAGAGGATCTTCACCCAGATGATCTAGGCGATGAACGAGGTGAGGAGCATGTGATTGAAATCCGCGAATGTCCGCTGTGCCACCAGCCGCGACTCTCGAAACGCTCCGACGCGGATATCATTACCCACATTGCCACTTGTGCGAGTCGAGACTGGCGTCAGGTCGACAACCTGGTGATGGGCGGCTTTGTGACCTCAAGTCAAGCACAGCGCAAGTGGTACACCAAGGTTATCACAAAGATTTCCTACGGAGGTTATAAGCTAGGAGCCAATTCCGCAAATATTCTCGTTCAAGATCGGATCACAGGACAGATCAACGAGGAGCGGATGAGTGTCTACGTTCGTCTTGGTATTCGTCTGCTGTATAAGGGGCTGAAGAGCCGAGATATGGAGAAGAAGCGAAGTATGGCCCTCTGGATATGCGAATCGGCTGAAAAAGGAAGAGAAAAAGCTAACAACTTACAACAGTTCGTAAGATCTTGAAGTCTCTCAGTATCAAGCAAGGCAAAAAATACGACGACCCGGATTCGGCAAGCCAGATTCAAGACTTCATCAACTTCCATCAACTGGATTTGTCCGAGGTTCTGCTACCCTTAGATCAGTTCAAGAATTTCAACGAGTTCTTCTACCGTCAACTCAAGCCAGAGGCTCGCCCTTGTTCGGCCCCCAACGAGCCTAGGGTTGTGGTCTCTCCGGCTGATTGCCGATCGGTCGTTTTTGACCGCATGAGTGATGCAACTAGCATCTGGGTCAAGGGGCGGGAGTTCTCTATCGAGCGCCTCCTCGGAAATGCCTATCCCGAGGATGCCCATCGGTACAAGAACGGAGCATTGGGCGTTTTCCGTCTTGCACCTCAGGACTACCATCGTTTCCACATTCCAGTTGATGGTGTCATGGGAACACCGAAGACCATTGAAGGTGAATACTACACCGTCAACCCTATGGCCATCCGTTCTGCACTGGATGTGTACGGCGAGAATGTGCGGATCTTAGTGCCGATTGATTCGGTCGCACATGGCCGTGTGATGGTGGTCTGCGTTGGGGCCATGATGGTTGGTAGCACTGTGATTACCCGACAGGCTGGAGACAAGGTTTCTCGCGGTGAAGAGCTTGGATACTTCAAATTTGGTGGAAGTACTCTCCTTGTCCTTTTCGAGGAAGGGGCAATGAGATTCGATACTGACCTTGTGGACAACTCGAAAGGACCTTTGGAAACTTTGGTAAGCACCGCACCCCCTTGCTGAACGAGACGCACAAGGTTCGCTAACAGAAGCTTCTTTGTTTTCTAGATCCGAGTGGGTATGTCTGTGGGCCACAGTCCAGACATCCCTCAGTTCGAGCCTGACATGCCTAAGAAGCGCGAGAATCTCACCGCTGAAGAGATTCAAGCCGCTAAACGCAGAATCGAAGGTAGTCTGGCTCCACCATTCGAAGGCGACGGGTTTCCATAAACACAGTTCGCTCCCGGTCGGGGTGACTTGTCATTTTTAGGGCGTTTCGTGATTTGATTTGATTTGAAGAAGGCCAGGAGCCTTTCATCCTTAGCGATTGAGCTATCATTGTTGTAACTTTTGTGATAAATCTGGACCATGAGCGCCAGCGGGCGGAGAGGTGCATGTTAGATAGCCATTGGACATATTGAGGCAAATCAAAGGCCAAATGTAATTTTGACACATGATAACCTACCACACATCCTTATGCTTGATATCTTAATCGTGATAATCCCATACCGACAATACGTCGCGAGGATGAAGGCGGAGGAGTGTCACCCCCAAAAGGGCTTAGCGCGCCATCCCCCCACGCGCCACGACCAAAACAACCGCGTGCTGCGGCGACTTGCAAGAGTAAACCCCCCATCGACCCCGACAACGCCGGTCTGAGAGCCCTGCTGCGCAAGGAGCGTCCACTTAATCCCGCCAAAGACCTATGTGTCTATTCTAATTATCACACGCCTCAATTCCCAATTGTGTCTGGTTGTTGGACGCGCCTCCCCGAAGACCGACTACACGTCCTGAAAATCCCCCCCAATCTCCGTTGACCGAATTCGCGGAACCGAGCTTCCCTAGTCAACTGCGACCGCGCGACATCCATCCACCCGCGCCAGTCGGATGAGAAGCACATTTGAGAAAATTCGCAACGGCGCGGATTGATTGATTATATTGGGATATCTCGATTGCTGAGCGTGCCGCGAATGTGGACTTGCTGAGGGAAGAGAGCTCGAGAAGATAAAGCCAGCCGGATCGTTCGCAACAGACCGCCCTCTGCAGCACCGCCATTATTCTCGACCAGCAAAAGGGTCATCGCTGTGATAAGGCGCTGTTAAGTCAGCTTAAGCATCTGCTCGAGCTTCGTCCGCGTTTTCACTTCCATATACGCCCCTCCTCGCCCCACCTTCTCTTGGTCTTGACATGACCGTCACTGTTGTGGCCACCCCTACAGCGAGAACGAAATATCGCGACCCCCTAAGAACCATCGACATGGCAACTTCCCAGGCGCAGGCGCGTCCTGCGTCATCCGCCACGTCTGGCAAAGCGGGTCGGAAAGGCACGAGGTCGAGTGCGCGACTGAGTTTGAACAGTCAGGAGAAGGCCGAGGAAACGTCAACGCGCGGGAAAAGAAAGAGTGAGTTTCCCGGGATTTTACCATTTTTAAACCGTACTACGAGTTTAGAACTCGAAATCTTCGGCTTGCGCCTTGAATGCGCTGTCAAGAGTACTCGCTAATGGTTATATTCGGTCGCTACTGCAGATTCTTTCAGCGAGGACGACGATGATTTTCAATTCACACGTCTACCGCCCAAGAAATCAAAACCCACGGTGGCCGCCATTCCAGAGCATGTCACTGAAGAATCTGCACCGCAGCCGTCACCGAAGAGAGGTCGCCCGCCGAAAAAGCGACCTGCAGAGAAGCCTGAAGCTCCTGCCGACACGAATCACACGACGGAACCTCGAGCGAAGCGGTCGACGAGAGGGAAGGCGAAAGCCCCGGCGCCTGAGCCTGAAGTTCAATCTCAAACGCAAACGCAAACCCACGCACAACCGCAACCACAACCACTACAGCAGCCTCAGCCGGCAAATGATACGCGCTCAACGCGCAATCGTGATCGTACTGAGCCAGCACCCAAGGAGAAGGAGAAAAAGAAACGGAGAGGACGACCGAGCAAATCGAATGAGGAGGCCGAGCGGCGAAACGGATTCGTGTCCCCGGAGCCTCCGAAGGCTGGGACGGCAACAATTGCACTCCCTGCGGCCGACACGCCGGTTATTCAACGGAATAAGGAAATGAGGGGGCAGACAAAGGCAGGGAAAGGAAACAGGCGAAGCAGTTTAGGGATGAGAGGGCGACGAGCTAGTTCGCTTATCGATTCTGGGGTTTCGAATGGTGAGAAATTTCCGGATCAAGCATTTCAACGCGCGATGCTAACGGCTTATAGCTTTACCGCACAAGGAAGTTGGCACAGCAGACTTCTACAAGCACATTGCCAGTGATGGTCTACCAGAGCCGAGGAGGATGCGTCAACTTTTGACTTGGTGTGCAACTCGCGCGTTGGGAGAGAAGCTTACTGGGTCGGGCGCTGAGGATGCTAGCGTGCATTTGGCGGGTAGGCTACATCAATAAAACTTGATGGTTCCTGTGACTGACAATTAGCAGCGCGTGTGATTCAGGAGGAGATTCTGAAGGAATTTTCCACTAATTCCGAGCTATCGAACTGGTTCTCGCGGGAAGACATCAACCCTCCATCGGTCGTGGTCAAGAAGCCGAACCCAAAGAATGTGCAGAACACAGAGAAGATCAAGGAATTGGAGGAGCAAATCTCGAAGTAAGAATTGATGAGCTGATTACTGATGATAGTGAAGCTAGGTTGCTAACAATAATCAAAGGCTACAAAAGCAGAAGCATTCTCTGAGTGCACTCCTTCGACCGTCGCCTATCCCACCGATTAAGCAACCCCCAAGCCAACCGGATACTGCAACAAATGGGCACACCGAGCAGCCGTCGTCGCAAACAGAATCTGACTCCAATAAACCTGGGCACCAGAAGCAGTCGCCTCAGCCCGACTCGATCGATATTTCACTCCTTGAGCCTTCTCAACTCAAACTCTATGCCTTGATAGACCCCGATGCCACAAAGCGACATTCAACCGCGCAGTCCGAAGAAGCAGAGTCACCTTCGAACGCCACTACTCTACCTCCAACCAACCCCTCAACCATCTCTACGCGTTTGTCCCGTATTACGTCTGGTCTTGCACCGACCTTGGATTCGTTCGCGGCTGGCATCCATGATATCGAGCTATATCGGGCTATGTCCGACAATGTATCGTCGCGGATCCTGCGCATATGCGCCGAGCGATTAGACGAGCGCGAAGCCAGAAAATCACTAGGAAGACTTGCCTTGGAAGAGCAAGGAGAGCAAAAAGACCTCAGCCTTCGGCCACGCGCTCGAGAGGACATCGGCGTGATCCTCGGGGCCCTCAGCCGAGTCGAACGACGAGGATAAGATACGCTATGAGCTTATATGTTGAACAAGGGAAACATGTAAATACCTCGTTCACTGATCATGTACTTTTTTTTTTGTCTTTGATTTCCGACTTTCTCGGGCCTGACCTTTCGTTGTCGGCCCGGGAATGCTTTGGGTTTGTTTGTTCGTTCAATTCAGGCAGCATGCAAGCAATGGAGTTGGG
This sequence comes from Aspergillus melleus, assembly GCF_016097325.1. Taxonomy (NCBI): domain Eukaryota; kingdom Fungi; phylum Ascomycota; class Eurotiomycetes; order Eurotiales; family Aspergillaceae; genus Aspergillus; species Aspergillus melleus. Next base: position 5,795,841 of record NW_025763370.1, on the reverse strand, counting down.
GTGTTTCTCCTGGCTGGGACTTGGATCAGTTTGTTGTTGCGCTACCACCACCGGTATTATGGACTGCGATGCAATAGCTAGGGATTGATTCCGATTCCAAATTCAATTTTACAGCGGCAGATAAAGCAGCTAGACAGACAGACATTCTTTAGTAGATCTTGTTTCTTTCTTTCACCCAGACTACTTGTCTATCAGACATAAGCACTGTTTCCCTCTCTTCGGATTGATCCGCCTGCTCTTTGAGAGGATTGTTCCTACTACAGCAATTTAGTTTTCCACACTATAATATATAACTATAACGTAACCAAAACCAAGTGACCTTTCCACGTCACAAATATGTGGATCGATTTCTGAGGGTATAGTAAACCCAGCCTATCACCATCAGTGGCGAATGGGATCTTGACCGCCATCTGCCATGCATGTCCGTTCTGAGGAGTACTCCGTACGGACAGATAGGCGGGCATGAGGCATGAGACAAGAGAAGTAAACCAGGATATGCAATGAATAGCCACTCCGTTGCTAATTGTCCGATGAAGTGGCCATCCATGAGATCGACTGCTTTAGGCATGTAGGGTAAGTAGCTAGAAGGTAGGTAGATATGCAACTAGGACGGGAGATAGGAAGAGACAGACAGACAAACGAATGGAATATGTAAGCGCTATGGCTCTCGACTCTCGACTACTCCAGTGCCAATCAGTACCTAACCTGAGGTAGACATTGTCGTATCTACCTATGTATCTACTACCAGTTTAGTCGACATGCACGCTTATCGATCCACAGGGAACGGAAAGTCCCGCGTGTTCAGGGCTGATAAGACGAGGCTTATCCTATCCAATGCGATAATGCGATGTGATGCGATGCAACGGAACTGATATGATGTGGTGTTTAACTCGCGGGATGAATATACGAAGAAAGGCGCGAACAAGGTAGTAATTACTTGTCAGCGTCAGTATCAACCAAGCTCAATTGGGTAGGAATATTTGAATTGGATATTGCATCAACGGCGATGATCATGACTTCATTCCATGATTGTACATTGCAAAGGGAATTGGTTCGCAGTTGTTAGCTGGGCGATTGGGGAGAAACCTGTTTTTGGCAGATTGCACCATCTAGTCTGTTCATCTGCACCACGTGGGAATAAAATGGCCGGTTCGGTGAAGGAAAGAAGAAATGCTTCTTGCTGGATAAGGGGCACGATAGGTCGGTGCTTGTTCAGGATGATTTCAAGCGTATCGCCTGTCCCGATTGGATTGGATACCAGCATGCAGCATACGTCCCTAGGTGGTGGGTAACTACAGTAGTAAGTAGGTATCTCGGACTTGGGCACCTAACGATGGAGCACGATAGACTTGCATGAATTGTTCAGTGCACGGATCTTCAGTCTGCAGTTTTGCATGCTGCAGCTCTTCATTTTTTGCTGTCTTATTTGCCCGTGGATACATTATTTTCAAATTAATCTCCGTAGGTGATGGGTGGTGGATCGGGGGATTTCTTTTTCCAACCCAAAAGTTCCACCGACTTAGAGTCCAGAGGGAGAAAACAAGCGATAGTCAGAAGTACTATAGGCCAAGATCAGTCGGTGCAATCTCTGCAAGATAGCCCCGGTTTCAGAAGCTGATTGATTTCTTTCCATGATTTCTAACACCTAGAACTGTAACTAACTACTGGGGAACGAGACTCAGGACCAGCTAGCGTTATCAGCACAAACAAGGGGGACACAGACCATAAAAGCACGAAGAAGGAGGGTTGGACAGACCGGCCGGATCGAGAATGAGTGAGCCACGCCCAATCATTCATGTCGAAGAACCTGCAAGGCCATGTGATTGCTGAGATACGGAGCATGTGGTGTCCGTACCTACCTGCTGCATGGACCACTTGATATTGGACTAGAAAAATCAGTGAGTGGCTGGCCAGCGCTAAGAACTAGTGAGCTTCACTCCTGATTCTCATTATCAAATTTTAATCAACGTAGTGAGCAATCCGTTGAGAAACCAGAATTAGAAAGAGGGGGGAGGGGCAAAATCCAGAGAGACAGAAAAAAAAAAAAAAAAAAAAAAAAAAAACTAGATATCTTTTGCCAGCCACATGACCGACAATATAACTGGGGCAGAACAGATCTAGAAGCTTGGGAGCCAGAGGCTACGGTTATCTAGTTCCGAAGGATTCAGCGTCGTTGTGCGGTTAGAGTGGATCGACCCCTTGAGGAACTGGGTTCCGCGCCCGGTTGACCTGTGGTTTAAACGAGAATTTGGCCTTATGGCGCCTAGTCTACGGAGTACTATTCTAAAAGAAAAAAAAAAAAAAAAAGGAAAGACCTACTTTCGGATGCCGGGGTGCTGATAAGGCCATTAGTACGATTGGCTGGCTTCAATTGAGTCATTGAGCCAGCTTCTCTGATTCTGACTGATGATGCGCGAAATGTGAATGAAGAAGGAAACATCTTTTGGGGTTGTTGGTGGGTTGAGACGATGTTACCCCAATCAAAACTTGACCAGAAGGTTGGTTCTACTCTACTTTAGTTTGTGTGCATAGCAAGTTGTATGGCAGACTGCCCTCGCTCAACGCCCGTTGCTAAGATCGCAACCGGCCATCCCTCCTGCCTCAGGCCGTCCGGCGAGGAAAATAAGCTCGGACCCACTCGTTCCCGAAATAGCAGAAGCTCGGATCGGCCGATGACTAAGGCTCCTTCTTTCCATGGCTCTGGACGCTGAATATCTGACCCTGACAGCTACTATAGGATGGCGTAGTCATCCTCACCAACAAAGGAAATGGGGCACAAGATACTCCGTGATCCCCCAGACCCCACAGTCAAAACATGACAGAATCTCTCATCCGCTTCCTGACCATCACACCCGAGAAGGGCACATACATCCGCGTCCCGGCTCGGCATGCCATTCTCCCCGGTGTGACGGGAGGTTCTTTGCAGGCGCCTCTGCCTCAGCTCTCGGATCGATAATTAGGTATTGGTCCCTGCACCATTGGGTGTCGTACCAGCATCCTCTCGAAGTCGCGCAGGGAAATGAATCGGATCCCGTTGGGTGACACGGACCCCGGCTAGCAAATTGGGTTATGATGGGGATGATGAATGATGACACAGGGCTGGGTTGACCGCGTGTGTGATTATTGACCCTTCCGCTCACCGGATATGAGACGGAGTCCCAGGTCTGACTGGCTCGCATCGTACAGAACCCCCCCGGGTTTCAATTCGAACCTCCCCTTCCCTATTGCATCCAGATCGAGCCCAGCAGATGGGCTGGGAGATATGACGGGGCGAGAAAAGCGCCTGTGTAACACCCCGCTTGCGATATCTGGGAAATCTGGGAGCAAGTGAGCACTGACATCATGGAGAGAAGGGTGTCAGACATACGGAGTACAGGCGACGAGGTGGAAATTGCACATGTTTGAGACGAAATGACCTTTCGCAGTGACTGAGCCAGGAGGATCATGGAGTATGTGGAAGATCAAGCTCAGAAGACGGTTGATGTTCTGTCGGTTTCTAAGAATATTTCTCGGTGGATCGGTCGCACTATTCGTGTCAATCATGAAAATCATATACACACACAATAGTCTTTCTAGTCATTTCCCGGTAGCCGGACAATACGGAATGAGTATGGATCAGTGACCCAGGGCTGTGTAAAAGTGGATCTGACATGACCGACAGCAATGCTAAACAAATGTAAGGAGTTGTTGCCTGAAACCCCCAGAAGCATTCCAAGCTCTCATACCTATCAGTTATGTCTTGATAATCCCGAGCTCTGAAACAAAGTCCAGCCACGAGGCAGGCCGTTTCACTACGGACTACCTGCGGACCTACGGACTTGTCGATAGTATGAAACAGGTTGCCTAGACAATTGATTGAATTAATATACTAGGCTAGTGTACAGTTGGGCAGCTATCAGAGCTCATATCAAAAATTGCCATGCAGCCCAATTAAAGGGGGGACATGCAGTTCTCGAAAAAAAGAAGAGAAAAACAAAACGGACAGACCTTCGGGTGCCCAGTGCGTCTTGCATGGAGTCCACCGGATCAACGGTCAATCCCTCACAGTTTAGGCTATAGTCAGTCATTTGGCGCTGATCATCAGGGACCATCGCGCTGCACCCAGGGGCGACTAGCCAAAGGGAGGGATTCGTAATCTGTAGGCGTGACTTGCAGTTGCAGCAGTCCAAGACCAACTGCCAACATCACCTTCACCTCTTTTTCTTCGCTTTTTGCCCCTCCTCCCTTTCTTCCGCTCCCCACTTCCCTCTGTTTCTTTATCTGTCATTGTTCTATCTATGTATTGTTCTGCCTGGCTAATACTTTCCTCCTCTCTGGTCCATGCATGACTTATTCGTCTCATGTGACGACGATCCCGGGATTCCAGAGCCCGCCAGAAGCTTCGTAATGCATTTCGCTGACCCTGCTAGCAGCTATCAGCTATCTAGCCAACGCTCGAACATACCCACCCTTCGCCTCCCCTTTTCCCTGTCAATGACGATGATGGCGTGCTGGGAACAAGGAATCACTTCGATCTAGTCTAAGCTTTCGTCATGCATGGACACTCCGTCTATCGCTCAGGGGGGGTGAGAGAGACCGATGACCCGTAACCACCCTATCGGCTTTGACCTTCACTGCCATCGGGTTGCCGAGAGACCTGACGTGCTGACGATAACGTCTCCTATTCGCGCAATCCCATCCCTCCTTGCGAAAAAAACCTACGGGATCCGCGTCCAGACCGACCGATCGTTCGTGGGTCCCCTTGTTGTCTCTCTGACTCCCTCTCGCTTGTCCCTGGGTCCTCCGGTCCACGGTCCGGCTCGGGCGCTAAGAGAAGAATCGCTATCATGGAATCCATAATAAACTTGTTCCTTCGGGGCTTTGTGGATCCACTACGGTTTTTGCCTCCGAGATAAAGAAAAAAAGAAAATTTAGAAATGCACGAAAGGGAAAAAAAAGGAAGAAGGAATAAGGAAAAAGCAAGAAAAGGATTTTTTCTAAGTGGTGACGGCGGACTCTGGAACCGCATTCGTCCCTTCTCTTCGCATCTATCAATGGGGTCCATTGTTCTTGCGGCTTGAGAGGTTCCAGAAGGATGATCCAGGCTGTTCCACCTGGTGGGGTATGTTCGACAATTCAGCCCAACATTATATTGTTATTTCTTTCGATGTGCGACTGCATAGCTAAATGAACTAATTTCTTGACTATTGCAGGGCGGAAAATTCGAAAGACAGTGAAGCTTCATGGTGGAGAGAAGATAGGAAAAAAAGTTGCTAAGAAAAATGTGTCGGACAAGAGGCCAAACGTCAAATCAAAAAATCAAGGATAGGAGAAAGCTCCCGCTCGGAAAACAAAGGAAAAAAAAGAAAAAAAAAGAAAAAAAAAAAAAAAAAAAAGGGAAATCACAGCTACTAGCTGTTATCGCCCTTATTTTTCTTGCTTTCCCTTCGGTTCTTGCCAGCCAATGTCACCCTGTTTTCTAGGCACTGTGGCACCGAATCGTGGAGCCCGTGGATCCGCTTCCGTCGACGACCGTGGCCGCAATCCAAGATAGTCGCAAAAAAAGCAGTCCTGCTTATGCCTGAATGCCGTTCTAGTCCCCCCTGGGGTTGGGTGTCACCCTCTTTTCCGAAAAGTTTTTATCATCATATTCTATTCTGGATCCTCTGAAACCACAGCCATTGGTCGGGGCCCTGAAAACTGGAACGATCTATTTGATTTCTAAACTCACAATATTTTCGAACTTCCCTGCCTGGGCCCTGGGGGTCTGTGATTCATCTGCCAGATTCGTCACGCCTTTCGACCTTTCCGGTGATTTATCATGGTGGCAATGGACCCCGGTTCGATACAAATCATCCTCTCCTCTCCTTTTGGTCCTTTTTATATCCCTTATCCCAGGTCCTAACCGTCATAATCGCACTTGTCAACTGTGGGACGTTTATTTAATATCTAATCTTTATTCCTCCGAGCGCTTTTTTGCTACACAAACCGACGCGAAAAGTCCGCGCAGAATTTGTTCAATTGCTCTTTCCTTTCATATGATCAATATTGTGCTCTAAGCTTGGTGATTGATCTTCCCCTGGGTGTACTCGCTGCTGCTTTCATTCATCGGACAATTTAGAACTCCTCTTATACTGTCCTATCTTCTACCCTCTCTTGCATCATATCCTCCCCGGCGCCTTCGATTCCTCTTGCTTGTTTTTGCCGTTAGGACATTTTCCCTGAACGCCCTGATTTGCGCCTCTCTTTTGACTATGCATCGGTGACGTACCACCATTCTTTGTAGCGGGACCTTCACCCCCTTCCTTCCAAACAACGATCAGCTTCATCCGTCGTGGATTGATTCCAAAGGTACCGCTACATTTCACGTCCGTGCCCGTCTTTTACCCCTGGCAGACATCCTACAAGTACGTTTTCTTGACTTCATAAGTCAATCTACTGAGTCTCCTAATGATGCAATTTCTTATCTAACTGAATCCTTAGACCGCCACTCACAAACTTTACGGAGTAAAATCTACTCAGGAAAAACAAGGAAAGGGGAAAAGAATAGACAGAAGTGTCTCAAGGGATATTGTCCCTCTGTTCAGACTCAGACCATCTCTATCAGTTTCGTAAAGAATTCGGGGAGGTACCACACAAAGGAAAATGGCTGGAGGCTATTTTGATCTACCAATGTCCTCGTCCCGGCGCTCGAGCGTTACTGATGTATCGGGACCTCCTTACAACAGATCCTCTGTAGGGCCGCGTGTCTCACCCGTGGTGACCCCCAATGAGATCTTGCAGGAACGGTCAATGGACGCCAGTCCACATCAGGGCAAGCAGAGGAATGCAGGCATTCTTAAAAGCGCGAATCGCGTCAAGTTCAGTGTGAGCGAGGCGGGGCTTACCGCATGTCCCTCAGGACCAACGTCAGAGACCTTGTTCGATGGAAGGGGTTCATCGCTGCTGCCACAGAGGCCGTTGCCCATTGCCAGCATTCCTCCGGCAGAGAGAGCTCCCCACGACACCCAATCGTTGCCCTTGGTCGATATCAGTACTAGTTCACCGGTAGGTGCCACGGGTTTAACGATCCACTCGCGAGCGAGCTCCCCGGGTCTCGTCGGCGATGATGAGGTCAGTTATGAGAAGGGGAGAGCCATTCACTCGGCTCAGGAGAGAGCTCAAAGACTTGCCTCCCTCCTAGGTCGCTCTTCCAAATCTCCCAAACCAAGCCCTTGGTCCAGTCTGCCGTCATCGATCGCGTCAACCCCCACGGAGGCGGCCCTTCCCTTGGAAGAAGATGGGGATGAAATTCCCATGATCGGTCTCCCTGAAAAACAGTACAACTTCTCCGACGACGATGAATACGCCCCACTAGACGGACGACCCTCAACACGCACCGCCGAAGCCCATCAACTTGTGCGACAAATGACTCGCAAAGATCTCAACTTTATCACTCGGATCCGAGCCCCCTCACCCGGATTCCGTTCCGGCCAAGTCACTCCCATGGAGGAGAGGGACCCTGACGCTTACGTTGAACGGCCGACCCACTATCGGGGAGGCATCCTCTCTTCGCTTCTCAAGCTCTACGACCAGCCCGTGAGCCACTTTCCCCCACGAGGTCGATATGGCCACTCGCGGCAGAGCAGCTCTGGCGACCTCAGCGGACGAGGTTTGTCCCCAGACCCCAGCTGGAAGCCCCAGAAGCCCCGAAAGTGGTATGAAAAATCGCCGAATCAGTCCATGACTTCACTGTCGGGATCCACGGCGAAGAGCTCCCCTATTTCGAAGCTTACCCGCTCGCGCAGCAGCGGGACCGTGCCGCTGGCTCCGAAAAGGATGGGCAAACCCCAGCTGGAGGACGAAATCCGCGTCACTGTCCACATTGCCGAGCTGTTGTCTCGCCAGCGATACCTAATTCGGCTGTGTCGTGCCCTGATGAAGTACGGGGCACCTACCCACCGACTTGAGGAGTACATGAAGATGACCGCTCGTGTCCTGGAGATCGACGGTCAATTCCTGTATATCCCGGGCTGCATGATTATTTCCTTCGATGACGCATCCACTCACACCACCGAGGTCAAAGTGGTACGATCTCCCCAGGGAATTGACTTGGGAAAACTATCCGACGTGCATGCTGTGTATAAAGAGGTCATTCATGACGTTATTGGCATCGAAGAGGCCATTCAACGGCTAGACGAGATCATGAAGAAAAAGAACAAATACCCGATCTGGCTTCTGATTCTGGTGCATGGCTGTGCCAGCGCATCTGTTGGTCCGTTTGCATTCAACGCGCGCCCCATCGACATGCCCATCGCCTTCCTGCTTGGTTGCCTGCTTGGGACCCTGCAGCTCGTCTTGTCTCCGCGGTCGGACCTGTACTCGAACGTCTTCGAGATCTCTGCCGCAGTGTTGACTTCCTTCTTGGCTCGGGCTTTCGGTAGCATTCGATACAATGGAGACCGTCTTTTCTGTTTCTCGGCATTGGCCCAATCATCGATCGCTCTCATCTTGCCTGGATACATGGTTCTCTGCGCTAGTTTGGAGCTGCAGTCACGAAGCATCGTTGCCGGGTCTGTGCGCATGGTCTACGCCATCATCTACTCCCTATTTCTCGGATTTGGAATCACCATCGGCACTGCGGTCTACGGCCTGTTGGACGGGGATGCATCTGCTGAATACACGTGCCCAGCCAGTCCGATTACCAATGAATACCTTCAGCGTTTCCCGTTTGTCATATGCTTTACCTTGTGCCTTGCACTTGTCAACCAGGCGAAATGGAAGCAAGTGCCTATGATGCTGGTCATCGCATTTGCCGGCTACGTGACGAATTACTTTGGCGCGAAGCGCTTCGCCTCCAGCACCCAGGTTTCCAACGCCCTGGGAGCCTTTGTCATCGGGATCCTGGGCAATCTTTATAGCCGACTACGACACGGATTCGCCGCGGCCGCGATGCTGCCCGCCATCTTCGTTCTGGTTCCATCTGGGCTGGCTGCCAGCGGATCGTTAATCTCGGGGATCGCATCGGCCGAGCAAATCACCTCCCAAAACTCGCCCTACGCCGTCGTTTCGAACGGCACCCAGGGCTTCATGGATGCCGCCAAGAATATGACCCAGGGTCCTACCTCACAGGACCAATTCCATGGTGTCGTCTTTGACATTGGATACGGAATGGTGCAGGTAGCCATCGGCTTCACGGTCGGGCTCTTTCTCGCCGCCTTGGTTGTGTACCCTCTTGGAAAGAAACGAAGCGGGCTTTTCAGTTTCTAATCCTCTCCACACAAAACCACACTACTTAATTCTCCTTGTTTTGTCATTTGACTCGTGCTTCACTCCTTGAGCCTCCTTTCTTCTGTGTTTATCTCGGTTTGAACTATTGTTTATGTCTTTCTCTCAGCGAGGTCTTGTTATTTCAGCGTGATTCACAATTCTCTGTCGATCATTTGCATCATATATAGCCTTGAGCCTGTCTTTCTTTAGTTTATCTCTCACATTTCCTTGATTACATGTCTTTCCTTTTCTCTACTGGGTCAATTTGTCTGAATTTGTTTGGTTTTCTTTGGTTCGATTCAATCGGAATTAGCGAGCAATGCAGGCGATTTGAAATTTATCGGATTCGCAATGTTTGAACTTCTTATTTATACTCTGGTGTTGGCTGAGCTTTTGCGGCGCTTATATTTATATTGATTGATATTATATGGGTATAGCAGATACATAGACAATATTACGAGTAACGAACAGATTTTGTTGTTCTAAATATAGCCCCGGGACTCTAGGTAGAGCTTCACTATGAGCTGAACAAGTAGATCGTCCCTGAACCAAGCCCCCGCAACTCTGCCTACTCATCCCTTGATCGACAAAGGCCGTGCGGCGGGGTAATCACCAACAAAAAACTAGAATAGGATAATTAATCCCTGGACATCAGGTGCACATTTTGCCAAGCTCTCTAGAATTTGAGTGGAATTGGCCAAGAAGCCCCTTGCTGGATTGCATTGTTAGAAAATGTGTTTCCAAGGCCGAGGAAGTCTTACAGTCCGTATTGTAGTAGACCATCTGTGTTGCGCTGTTTGAGGGTCAGAGTTTGTTGTCGCATTAATATCTCAATTGCATACTTACTAAAAGGGACTAGTTGTCGCTGAAAGGTCAGGGACGAGTATAACATCAAGCCCTCTGTAGGACGCATCAACAAGGGTTCCCCACTGTATATGTGTTAGATAGGTTTACATTATAATGAGGAATTTACCATGACTTACCACACACTGGTCTATATTGACTCCGCCGAGGAATAGCGTAGTGATCTGATTCTCCTGAAGCCAGAGGCCCAGCGGTGTCTGGGCTCCCCAGAGACCGCTCTGTCGATCTAATAAAATGTCAGAAATATTGCAAGGCGAAGGTCGATAGTTCCTGATGCTCTACTTTTGTGAAACCAAAGATCGGTCCCCAGCTTGGCACCCTCTGTGTAAAGGCGATCCAGCGGCCCATACAACCGACTATTCCAGGCCCCTCGCCACAACAGCCTACCAGGCCTAATGCCGTCGATTTCTCCCATGTCGCTGCCGAATGTGCCTACTCTTATGTCAGTCCAGCAAGTAGATTTAGTGACTCCAGGGAAATACAGACTGGACATCGAATTAGACCCGTTGCTGAAATCACTCAAGAGAGGCGGTGGCATCGTCAAGAGATCGAAGTCATCAATTCCCCACTTTTCCCTAATGATTAATTATCGGCACAGATGGAGATGAAATTCCAGACACTTACATTGACCCATAAGGTTTTCATATTGGCTTCACGGAACGACTTCACCGTGTTGACCGTTGTATTAACAATGTTCCTACCTGCTGTTGCGTCCGGCGCGAGAGCAGGATGCAGGAAAAAGTCTAACACATTATCGTCAGCCTACCCGAAACGCCACTCCTCAGGACTGAACCGGTCACTCTGCATATCGATCATCACCAGCGCGGTTCTTGATGGCTCTATAATAGCCGTCTTGCGAGATCCCAGCATGTTGGTGAGTCGCTTGGGTTCCGTCACATTCATGACATCGGATCTCGTAAGGTCGTAAACACCATCGGAATAGATCCAGCTACATAATGTTAGCTATTGCTAAACCTATATTGGGGATCAGAGATACTGTACTGGTTGTAGTAGTTACCGATAACATTCTCTGATCGGTTGTGATCTGACGATGTCGTGGATTCGGCAGCCACGGAAACTGCCATGCCGATGATTGCAAAGCAGAGCAATATAGGAGGACTCATTATACCGGGCATCTCGAGCACTTTAATTGTGGTGCGAACTATTCTCACGGCGACAGTTTTGCGACAGTTGGCATTTCTTTAAATATATGCAAATAAGAGATCTGTCCGAAAAGACGGTGAAGAGTCGAAATAACGTGCAACCTACTCCTTACATCACCAGATTGTAAGATAATTACATCATGAGACAAAACCCTCATATCGAAAGCTTCATCGTACGACTTGGTGAGATAAGCAGCGTCTTCAATCATTCCCCCGCAATATAGAAGGGAGTGCGCCTTCCCGCAACATGCGCCTTCCGAGGACATCCTCCGCCATGATACAGGCCATTGAAGGAAATATGAGCATCAAACAAGGATTTGCGCAACATGGAAATTACTTACAATAAACTTCGAGACCGGCTTCATCACCTAGGAAAGCGATTGATACTGCTCCGAGGAGATATATCGGGCTTAGTTACGGAAACACATGGATGTCGTTTTGAACTAGTCCTACACGCGTAGACTGTACCTGTCTTATGTATAATTACGAACCCTGTCAAACTTGATAAACTCCATGGCTTCCCTCGGGCTTCGATGGCCCTGTGCTTTCTACCACTCTTTCCAAAATACTCCTTCACCTTGGCTCGAGCGACCTCAACCACAGCAACATCCTCAATAGTGCTGGGCACCGCAACCACTTTTGCAACCCTCCATGGACCCTACTCTCGACATATTCTCGGAGCATCAGCCGCAGGGTCTTCCCCGATCTTGTTTCAGGAATCATACCTCTTCCTCTGTATGTCAAGAGCTCAGACATGCTTTGAATTCATATACTATTGTGGATGGGTCTGCGGACGCTAATGGGGAGGTCAAAACACACTTATCTGCGGATAATCTGAGAGTTGATTTCAAACCTTTCGACGTTGATCACGGAGTTGGAGAGACAGACGATATCGCTCCCGGCTCTTTCGACTTGGTCATTGCTCACAGGTTCTTCACGAAACAGAGAACGGCGCTGATGACGATCCGAAGCCTGCTTACACCAGGAGGCTTTCTCCTGATGATGGCTACAACTGGAGACCAACTTCGTTTTCCCTTCTTCTTGTTGTCGGCTCCACCCCCAGTGCCCAAAGAAGACGGTTCTTTCGACCCTCAATTAACGAATACTAATCGCGAAGAAACAAACGGCTTCCTCCAGAAAACTGGATTTTCTGGGGTAGAGCCCATGGCGCTCGACAACGTGCCAGAGAAGCACACATTTTCTGTCATCTTGTCGCAATCAGTAGACGATCGCATTAGGTTCTTGAGATCCCCACTTGCATCAGTATCAAACATCGCTATGAGTGGAAAACTTGTTATGTTGGGTGGTTCCACCCGGGATAGCCAATCTCATTCAAGATATCCAGACCAAGCTATTGCCCGTCTGGGATAGACAGATGATTGCTGTCGAGTCTCTTGCGGACCTGAACGATCCGCTCATTGACAATTTTGAGATTGTTCTTAGTCTGACTGAACTGGGCTACCCCGTGATCGAACAGCTTGGCACTGCTACATTTGAAAAATTACAGCTGCTGCTGGAGCGATCTAAGAGGATTCTTTGGGTTAAGCAAGCTGTGAAAGCCCTTATCAAAATGGCACGATTGGACTTGTGCGAACGTCCCAGGTCTACAATCCCCCCTTGACGATGGCACAAATTTCATTGCAGAGAGCTTGCTTCGACTTGTTGGAGGCGCCTCAATCAAAGAAGATAGTTCAAGGGTTCGTCTTGTGTGGAATGTTGAACCGGAGCTCGCGGCTGAGCAAGGCAAAGTCTTTATTCCCAGACTCCCCCCCGACAAGAAGCGCAACGACCGTATCAATGCTCTGAAGCGCAAGGTGGAAACCCAACCTCTTGTTGGGGCACAGCCTGTCACCCTTGTTCGCTCGCTCCACAATGCTAATGAAATTGTGTATTGGGCTGAAGAAGGACTTCTCCGCCATCCAAATCTTGTTGAGTTTCCTACGGGTTCAGAGTTGATATCATTGAGAGTGGAATGTTGTTCTGTAGAGCCTACCTTGCCCAACTACCACGAGAAAGATCTCTTCTGCTGTGTTGGCCGCACGCAAGAGGGAAGGCGACTCATGGCACTGTCGGACTCCAACTCTTCCATCATTACAGTGCCCCGTATGTTGGCCATCCAACTTGATGGCGAAGATGTTGACGATGCAATGGATCTCTCGGTACTCATTACCTTGCTGAATGACGTTAGGGCACGTGTTGTCGAACGGTCGATGCCCTCTGGATACACTACGCTGCTCTACGGATCTGGCGGGCCTCTTATGGCCGCTCTGAATAGGCGTAAGTGTATCGCCAGTAAGAGCTTTGCATTCATCGACTACCAAACGGAGTCATCTTGTGCTAGCCGTTCCAGTAACCACATCAAGGTTGTTCCTCATGCCTCATGGAAGGAATTGCAATCATCGATACCCCCCCCAAAGCGAAGGTTCCGATTAACATGGGACTTAACACTAACACACGCAAGCTTTCCGTCATCAAGCATGTTCTTCCCACTAACGCTGCCGTGGTTTCTTTCAGTGATCTCGATACTGATGGCCTTGATCCACATGAAGTACTTCTTGAAGCTCTGGCTCATGTGAAAAGTCTTCCCTCGTCGCCGGTGGGAGAACTGGAAAGTGCTAGCGTTGTCAAGGCCTCTGCTTTGGTCACCGATGGAAACAAGAACCATGCGATCACCTCTGTCGTTGACTGGACAGGTGACCAGGCTATTATAGTGACGCAAAGACCCATTGAGTATAGCAAACTGTTTCCCAGGATAGAACTTATGTTCTGGTGGGTCTTACTGGGCAGATCGGTCAGCCCATGTGCCGCTGGATGGTCGTTAATGGTGCGCGGCATATTGTCGTTACGAGTCGGTACGTACATTTGCCGAGAGCTACGGTTGAATGAAGTTTCGCTGATAGTCACAGAAACCCTGATAAAGAAGCTCTTTGGAATGATGAGTTACAGAAGCAAGGCGCCAATATTGCCATCAAGGCAGCAGATGTTACCAACAAGCAACAGCTCGTGGAGCTCCGCGCTCGCATTCTCGAAAATATGCCTCCTATTTGTGCCGTTGCCAACGATGCAATAGTGTTATCTAATAGCCTGTTTGCTGACAAGTCTTACGACAGCTTCCAAAAGACTCTGAAGCCCAAGGCTGACAGCTCCATGAATCTGGACGAGGTTTTCCTCAATGACGACCTTGACTTCTTCATCTTGTTCTCATCGATTTCCGCTGTGACTGGCCGACAAAGCCCAACTATGCTGCTGCAAACAACGTAAGCTGAAAGTTCAGAGTTGATTATCGTGTAGTGAGCTGATTTCTGTTTAGTTCATGGTCGTTTGGCTTCCCATAGGCATGCCCGGAACCTTGCAGCATCGGTTACTGACATTGGAAAGGTCATCGGCATCGATGTTATACAAAAGACGGCAGATGGTGAAGAGACTAGCGCAATGGAGACCACTCTGCGAAAGCTGGACTACATGCCCGCTTCAGAGCGCGATCTCCACCATCTTCTAGCTGAGGCGATCCTTGTCGGTAGTAGCGACGAGTCTCCGGAGATCGTAACGGGATTGGAGATCAACTCCGAAAACAACGCGTTCTGGCATAAGAACCTGCGATTCCCACACCTCCTCACACGTGCTGGTTCATCCCTAAAAGTTAGGGGCTCTGGAAACAATGTTCAGAAGGCTTGGAAGGAAAAGGTCGCCGAAGCCCGTGGGCGTGATGATGCGCTCCAAATTACGGAAGAGGCCATTCTGACGTGTCTGGTGTCCTCGCTCAAGGTAGGCAGTGCTTCCGGCGTGGAGAATGCGCTTGTTGTAGCTGACAGCAATGGATAGTTATTTTTTGGGGATATCTATACAGAAGCTCCGGTAATTAATCTTGGTAGTGATTCTTTGGTGGCTCTGGAATTTCGCAACTGGATATTCGCAGAGGTTGGTCATGAGGTCCTGATCTTGAAGATTGTGGGAGGTTCCTCTGTCAAGCAGATATGCACTGAAGTGGTTGAAGACCTGTGTCTCAAAAAGACAAACAGGCCGAGGCCGAGGCTCCAGAAGCTAAAGCCCAATGTGCTCCAGCTCCGGTCCCTCAAGACTGGGCTAAACAATCCGCAGATAATAACGCACCGGAATTGGTATCTGAAGAATCCACGAGGTATCATACAACAGTTCACAGGCAGACGATACTTCGGAGTCAAGTGCATCTTTGGATCGGATGGCTTATTCAGATTCTGTTAGAGGTGATCAGCTTAGCTTGTCATCAGCCTTCGTTGTTGCCCTGGACATGGTGGGCAAGAAGCGCCCTCACCCGGCTACCCTACGCATAGAGTAACTTCTTTTGGGCCAATTACGACTGTATTTCTTGTCTCATTGTTGGCTGACGACACTGTTCTAAACTGTCCCGTATCTTACGCATTTCCAGACAGGCTCGATGTGCCTCAGCTTGAAAGGTGCCTCGAGGCAGCGGTATAACGCTATGCAATACTGCGTTCGATTTTCGATGCCAATAAGGAAGATTGTCAACCCATATAAGGCCCTACCGAGAAATTCGCGTTTGAGTTGAGAGTGACTCCAGGTATTAAAGGCCTGGCAGAAGTTAAGAGGGAACTTGATTTAACTTACAAATCCCACCACAACCTAGAGACAGAGGATGCCTTTAGCGCTAGTCCTAGTATGAGTTCTGATTCATAGCTTATTATCTTTGGATATCACCACATTACCATGGAACGTGGCGTTATTGACTGCCGGGGCAGCCTCCTCGAAGCCCGTCTGCGTGTTCCCCGACCAGGGGGTAGACACAATTGCCGCTATACTCGGTGTCCTCAACATTGGCGCAGTCTACGTGGCAGTTGATGTCCGCAGTACCAATAAAAGACTAGCCAATATCCTGAAAGAGCCCAGTTCAACAACTGTACTCTACCATGCGCCTACTACAGAACGGGCTATGGAGCAGCTGATTAACTTTATTGTTCTTGAAGAAGTGTCTCAAAATGTACAAAAAAGAGTTTAAGATTTATCGATTGTTGATAATTTTGTAATAATTCTTTATATTAGTAACTTAATAAGCATATCTAAAAGAATTTTATTCGCTAGCAGTAATATTTAGACTATTATTCTTGATATTTTCAATCAGATTTCTCTAAGACAAGAGATTGTATTATTATAAAGTAAACAAGATTTTAATATACTTATTTTTTGGAATTCTATTGCTTTTGCTTTTGCTAACGGCGGTACATTGATTATAAATGAGAGAGAAATTTTGCAAAAAAGGAAACAATTTAGCTTGTGGCCAGCATTCGACGCCCATTGTTTTGCGATTCATTTCAATATATGTAAAGCTTTATATAAAATGCCAAGACTATATTAACCATATATGTACTACTAAATCTTGGCATTTATAAATCACCAAGAGTATTTTGGGGGGCAGGCTCATTTCGCAAATTACTGTATACATGAACACAAGTGGCCCTTGTGGCGCAATCGGTAGCGCGTAAGACTTGCAAGTACTCCCAAGGACCCCTTTACAGCAAACACGTTACTAACTATCTATTCAGCTATATTGAGATCTTAAGGCTGTGGGTTCGAGCCCCACCAGGGGCTTTCCTTCTTTCTTTTTTGTACCTGAAAGAAACGATTACCACGGTCTTCACCAAGATTGGGTCCGTGAAACAGTCTCCTAAGGGCCCAGTCTGTCGGGCCGCGTTCTTGGCATGTTATAACTAGTTCCACTCATCACCGCGGAAATCTAGGTATACAACTTACGTACAAGTCCAGGAGCACCAGGTACATCCCCGAACCAGTTACGATGGCACAATCATACAGAGCAAATTTACATCCTTAGTGGGGCTAATCAGCAAAACACACAGTCTTGTATGGAAATGGAATGATGACTGGCCTTTCTTGAAACATGTTGCAGGACCAACAGACGGAGGAGTTAAGAACATGATTCTACCATACCTGCCCCATCCACACACACTCCTTTTGGAAAGTCGAGAGGCCTCGCTTGCGCCAAGAGACGGCTTTAACGGATATATCAATAATAGCCATAAAGGCAGGTGATCTGCGTTGCGTCCCGGGCGATGCACCAAAACAGACCAATGGTGACCACCATTCGGCCGAACCAGACCGGGCTGGCCACACGCCGGTAGAAAGCAACCCTACGGATGCACCTGAACGGGCAGATACAGCCAAGCCGGCAGCGGGGGAGCCACTATTAAAGAAGCCGGCCCTCGCTCCGAGCGTCGATGTTGAGAAGCCTGTCGGAGAGGTTAAGCCCGATACGCCCAATACAGGCGACAAGCGGGATCTTCAGTTGATTTCTGCCCCGACAGATACAGATAAACATATTACCAACTGCGACCGTAAATAGTACCCAAGCGAATGGGGAGAATAAGAGGATAGGTCACTCGAAGAAGGTGAAAGAAGCCGTGAAGAAGATAATACCTCTGGATGATAAAAATATTTCTCACTTGGAGCCGGACCAAGGCCGTTAGTAGGTATTTTGTATTTGCACGCCCTGTCCTTGAGGCTCTGGACATCGGTGAGCAAACAGAAACAGAGATTTCAGACATAATATGCAGTCACTCCACACTTATCCTTTTTACCGGAATGATGTCTTGATGATCTTGCGTTTTAATTCTGTCTTGCTAGACCGCAACGTAGCTTATGAATCGTATTGCTGCCTTCCTCTTGACTGCAGCGGAAAATAAAGAAAAGGACGGATTAAAGTGTTAAGAAACAAGAACCAAGAGGCTCAGGTTGGCGTCGGAATGCTGACGCTGACCAGTCGACGAA
Organism: Aspergillus melleus; assembly: GCF_016097325.1. Taxonomy (NCBI): domain Eukaryota; kingdom Fungi; phylum Ascomycota; class Eurotiomycetes; order Eurotiales; family Aspergillaceae; genus Aspergillus; species Aspergillus melleus. Next base: position 5,777,809 of record NW_025763370.1, on the reverse strand, counting down.
CATGTCAGTAGTATGGTGAAGCGAGGGTATGATTTGCTCAAACGCGTGGAGGTGAGGAGACAGGGCAGTGCTGTTCTATGTTAGGCTATATAGTCATAGACCCTTCTAGGAGTGTGCAGAGCAGAATGTAGATTGACTAAGAGAACAAGCCATAATCAAAAGGCAAAAAATGCAAACCAGTCAAGCGAAAATTCTAGCCTACTCTTTGTTTCGACTCCTTCCATACAACATTTTTTAATCTCGCGAATGTCAAACGAATCCAGTCCAACGCTCAAGAAATAATTGGCAGTACACCAGCATTCTCATATGCGCGCATGGTATCCAACCAAGCTTGGTATGTATCGTCGCTGCGGTCCCAGCCAAACTGACGCGCCTTGGTAACCGTGCTGATAAAGGGGGCCTTCTGCAACGAGGGCGAGATGTACCAGTTCATCAGCTCGAAGGCGTCCAACTGGAAGGCCTCGGCGTCACCACCGTACTTGGCCACAATGCGCTCCCAGACGGGCTTCTTGTCCTTGGCCCACTCGGCCACGTCGATCGGCTGCGTTGCCTCCGTGGGTGCCTCGAACTTGTTCATCGGAACCTGGAAGTACTGGGCCAGCAGGTGCCACAGGAACTTCCACACGATCACGTCCCCGTTGACGTGGTTAAAGGCCTCGTTCTTGCAGTGGGACTGGGTGGCAGCCCAGATAGTGAGGTCCGCAATGCCCGGGGCGAACGACTGATTCTCGACGCGGTGGTAGCTGTCCAAGTTGCCGGGCCAGCGGGGGGCCACACCGAGCTCTCGGTGGATGAGGAAGTACTGGGCTATCGGGAGAGTTTCGTTGATGCCGAGGTCTGTAAGGGGTTGGGATATTAGACAAAATGAAGCCAGGGAGGTAGGGAGCCGGACGCACATTGGCAGCTGTAGCCGATAATGGCCATGGGGCGAATAATGTTGTAGCTCCATGTGCCGCGGCGCTTCTGGACGGGGAAGAGGTCATCTTCCTGCTCGTAGTAGAAGATGTTCTCGGGTCCTTCGTAGCGAGCCATGTCCTCCACAAGGGGGGTTTTGATGTCCCTGTATTGGAATCCGTAGTGCTGCCAGCGGTCAAAATGTACTCTCGTCTTTTCAGAAAGAACTCGGAATAGGTATACAAACTTACCTTTCCTCCGGTCTGTAACACCACGTGCTGCAGTTTGGGACAAGCAAGATCTACTGCTTCAAGAAAGTTGCGGAACAGAGGGCCGTTCTTTTCGTGCAGCTTTGAGAAATCATTGTTGTGGATGTACGAGGTGAAGAAGGCATGAGTTACACCCTTGCACAGCTCCTTGATCTTTTCGACAATAGCCTCGGCTGGTTCGAGGAAGTCGATGGCCACAAACCGCACCCTCGGGTCGGTGTAGGTAGTCTTGATCGGGCTTCTCGACGTGATGATAATCTCCGCCCTTCAGTACTAATGAGTGAAATGTGCCTGCTAAGATGGTAGGTAGGTAAGATAACATACCATTCCCTGTACGACTGCTTGACCAGGTGCTCGACAATCGCGCTGCCACTGATGCCGTTAGCGCCGGCAACAAAGGCGACTTTGCTGGTCGATGGGCGGCGGCCGAAGAGGTTGCGCATGATGAGAAGAGAGTGTAGTAGATGTGAGGCAGAGCAGGAATTTCAAAGTGCGCGCCAGGCGTTTTATAGCTCTCAGTCTCGCTCTCGGCATGCTGACCATGGGAAATGCTGCTGCACCTCGACAACCGGCCCTTCGGGCATCCGACGGTCTGCTGGCGGGTCTTCATGCAAATCTAGATGGCACGGATTTGTTTGAAACTCTGTTAGATGTTGTTCCGTACAGCATCCACAGCCCGTCGATAAAATGGATCATCCAAGAGCCAAGACCGCCGTGGGTCCGCTCTGGTCATGATGCCAAGCGGACTGGGTGGAACAGGGAGGCGATGCGGAATTATGGCAAGTACTCGACGGATCCCACTTTTCTTCACTGCATTCGCTCTTCAACCTTCTTCGCCCGGAGATGCCTATCGAAGGTTGACCAGGAACCATGATTAGTCACCCACACGTTAAAAGCGAGCAAATGGGCATGTAAGGGAGCGGATTACCTCTGTGCATAATATAACGTGCTGATTTCTAGAATCTCAACCACCAAGCACATACGCAACAAATGTGAGTGTCAAGTAAAGTCTGTATAGTACAAGGCATAAATAACGTTATTTGAGGGTCTTGAAATGCTCTACCTGTTGATCATTCATAATTGTATATAGTCACATTCAAACTCTCCGGTCCATTTTGAACATCCTATCTAAACTGGAACAGCGCCCAGGGCAAAACTTTCGGTTTTGATAGAAAGACATCAAGGACACTATGATACGGCGAACAAGCTACAAATCAATGGCCACAATCTTCGCAGGTTCCATGCGTCCCATAACTGGCGCGAACTGGGCACCACTGGTCGCCACATACAGGACCGAACGCTCCTTGTCCAAGGCAGCAGCAGTCGGTCCGCCCACTGCCAGCATGAACTGGTTCCCTGCGAGCAACCGGACACGTCCCTCAGATGAGACCTTGATCACCTCATTCTGCGGGTTCGTCGTGAGGTATGCCGTCCCATCAGCCATCAGTGCAAAGCCATCAAAGGTAAATCCGCTAGTGATGATCTCGGCTGAGCCCACGGCCGTCGCATTATTATCGGTCGGGATACGCGCATAGATTTCCTGACTGGTGCTGGTGTAGTAGACATAGTTCCCTAGCACTTTGAGCCCATTCACGCCTACCATCACGGGCTGCCCGGCGGCCGGGACCATCGAGGCAAACGATAGGGCCACAGAGTATTCGCCCGTCCTCACGTTGAGGCGCCAGATTACCCCCTTAGAAGCGTCCGATATCAGGAGGAAATCGTCGCTAAACTTGGTCATTCCGTCCAGGAATTCCCCGGACGGCATATGTGCTAGGACCTGGGTCGAGGGGGCTTTTTGGGTGAGGTCAACCGTCCAGATGACGAAGGAGCCGGGGGTTGGGATGATGTTCGGGAGGGAGATGTTTCCGGCGACGACAGCGAAGACATCAGAATCAATTTCTGTGATGCCGAGTGTGCTCATGGCGCCGGGGAAGGTGACGAGGAGAGAGCCGTGCCCTGGATGGCTGCTGTTGATGTTCGGCTCGATGGACCAGAGTTCAGGGGCATCGATGCGTGTGGCGAGGAGCCTACCGTCGGACCGTACAGCGAGGTTTTCAAACCAGCTCCCGTTGCGCTCGAGCTGGAAAACGGTGGAAGCTGGCTTTGAATGGTAGCTTCTTGGGTGGTGCGGCGCAGCGAGGGCCGCTTGGAGGAAAAGAAGTCCTGCTGTAAAGAAAGTAGGGTGCATACTGCCAGGTGGGAAATGGATGGCTCAGTCGAGATGCAAAAGCAACGATCATGCCAGCCATGATCTCTTATACTTCTTTCTACCTGTCAAGCCAGATAGAGCCATGGTAGTGGAAACGTTTTTGATGAGGTTCCGCTTCCTCCGTCCAGTATAATTCTTCCAGAACAAAGTATTCCGGCTCGCAAGTGGAAATGGATCGAAGGTGGAACAGAGGTGGATTGGAACGCCCCTTGTCATCGCTTCGCTGAATCTTCCAGTCGGACAAAAACGAGCTAAACGAGTCGGCGACGAAGACACCCTGCTCCATGCCCGTCGTGGACTGGTTATCCGAGGGAATGGGGGCCTGGATCAGCCATTTACATTCTCTGGCCTGCATGACTGAAACACTCACTCAATCTAGAGGCATGTTAGCGGTCTTGGTAGTCAACCCTGCTTATGCCCGACGAAGGCCACGCTGGGCCATCAATGTACAAGATTCGTGGGTCCCATGGCCCTGTCATCGGCTACATCGGCACACGAAGCTGCCTCTTTCTCTCACGCGGTGAGTCCCTCGACTCCAGACACTCGGTGGGGATTCCCTTGGCGACTTATCACCACCGTGGCTTGCGAGACGGATAGATCGGCAAGGGATTCTGATACCCTGCAGTTTTGCTTCCTTGGAGATGCTCACACTATTTCGTAGTAAAGCCTAGCTTGCAGAACCCGCTGCAGCGAGTAAGCGCAGGTCGGCAGCATACACCAAACTGACACAGAACCCCAGCTCTCACGCATTGGCGAGAAGAGACCGAAGAGTCGACCTGTCTGCTAGACCTGCTTTCAAGACACAGTCAGTTCGAACGGAGCCATCTGATATGAGCAGCGCCGACCTGCAGCTCCACGATCTTGACCCCCAAGGGGTCGAGGTCGACGTGGAACGCAGCCTTCCCTCGGGCGCAGCAGCCCAGTTAATGCCATTTGGGCGAGGTAGGCCGCATCCACCCCAGCTACCGAGCCGTGAGAACTATGTCGTCGACTTTGACGGCCCAGACGACCCAGCTTTTCCCCAGAACTTGCCGATGAGGACCAGGTATGTCACTTCTTGCCCCTTGATCCAAGTGGCAGACAGCACCCTGACTCTCTAGACTCTACGTCAGTTTCATCCTCGCCTTCACCTGCGTCAGCTCGACCTTCGACTCCGCCGTCTTCAGCCCGTCCATGGCCCAGGTGGCCAAACACTTTGGCGTCGGTGCCGAAGTGGCTGCCCTGGCCAGCTCACTCTACATCGCCGGCTACGCGTGCGGCCCCTTAGTCTGGGCGCCTTTCTCAGAGCGTCATGGTCGCCGCCTCCCCATAGTTGTGGCCATGCTGGGCTTCGGCATTTTCAACACTGCGGTCGCCGTGTCCAAGGATCTCCAGACCTTGATGATCTGCCGTTTCTTCGGCGGCGTCTTCGGCAGCAGCCCGCTCATTAACGTCGCCGCTATCTTCGCTGATATGTACGACAACCGTACGCGTGGTATAGCTATCGCCCTCTTCGCGAACACAGTCTTCCTGGGCCCGTTGATCGCACCGTGTATTGGCGAGTTCATTGACGAGTCGTACCTCGGCTGGCGCTGGACCGCCTACATACCCTCCTTCATGGGATATGCAGCATTTATCCTCAACCTGCTGTTCCTTAAAGAAACCTATTCACCCGTTATCCTTGTCTCCAAAGCCATCAATCTGCGCCGCACTACTGGCAATTGGGGTTTTCATGCCAAGCAGGAGCAGATTGAAATCGACCTGCACGACCTGGTTGTTAACAACCTAGGCCGGCCCCTGCAGATGCTCTTCAAAGAACCCCTGATAATGGCCGTGACGATCTACCTCAGCTTTATCTATGGCCTACTCTACTGCTTCCTTTCTGCCTACACCAGCAGCTTCCAGGGCGTTTACGGCATGTCAGCCGGCACCGGTGGGCTTCCACTGCTCGCCATCGTCGTCGGTCTACTCATTGCAACACTCTACATGCTCTACGTGAGCAAGGACTAGAACGCCAAACTACAGGCCAATAACAACATCCCGGTCCCAGAGTGGCGGCTGCCCCCTGTTGTCGTCGGCGGTGTGCTCTTCTCAGCAGGGCTCTTCTGGCTCGGTTGGACTGGGTTCACGCGCAGCATCCACTGGATCGCGCCGACGCTCAGCGGCCTCTTCACAGGCGCCGGCCTGCTCATTATCTTCATCCAGTTGTTCAACTACCTGATCGATACGTATCTTGCTTTGTTAGTAACGTACCACACCACTCCTTTCTTCCTTTTTACTTTGTCTCGGCTAATTATTGCAGCGCCGCCTCAGCGTTAGCAGCAAACACTTTCTGCCGCTCCCTGGTGGCAGCAGGGTTCCCACTCTTCTCCCGGCAGATGTTCGCCGGTATGGGAATCCAATGGGCTGGCACACTGCTGGGCTGTGTTGCTGCCGTCCTGGTCCCAATACCCTTGGTGTTTCTGCTCTATGGAAGATCCCTGCGGATGAAAAGTCATTTTGCCCCGGTGCTAGACAAGGCACAATGACCCACGGCAAGGCGGATACGCGATCTATGCCACACAGAAAAGCTCACTCCTTGGTCGGACTTCAGCAGGATCTCTCCTCCGTTTTGGAGGTATCTGCTCCAGTTTTCATCTTCTTGTCTAGATTTTAGCGCATGTAAAGCCACTTAGCCTTTGGCATTAGACCAGTGTGTCCCCAGTCGTCGGTGTGTTTTCTTGTGCACATTGCCCATCTACTTTAGCATGCGATCTTATCAATGGGTCTCGACCAGAACAAGAACCTGTCCCGAATTCGAGCTTTTCGTTAGATAATGAGTTGTATACGTTATAATCTTGCATATTCCAAGTGAAACCCCCATGTAATATTGAAAAGCTGACCATAATTGGCTAACACTACCTGCCACTTGAACAATAGAAATAACCGACAGCGTGGAAGATCCCAAGTCCACTCGGAAATAACTCAATGGTCAGACTCGACAGCCTCCACAAGCGCCTCGGTCCAAGCATCGCAGAAACTTTTCCGCATCTGTCCATCATGTATAACGTCAAATCCCCAGTTGCTCATGTTGAGCACATTTCCCACCACATCCTCCTCTAGCCCCCTAACCTCGGGCCAGTAGGCAAGCTCATGATTCTTGCTTCTGGGCGTATTCGGGTTCCCAGTTCGTGCATGGTTGGTTATATACCGCTGGAACTCCTCAAACAGGGGCTCTGCCCTGTTCTGGAGGTTCTTGTTATACCACGTCGCGGGCATATCGCTTCCATGCTTTCCGTTTACGACGCCATCGAGGAAACTGAACTGAAACGCCCAAGCGGAGCTTGGAAAGGTCTTCAGAACAGCGCGTAGGTTGCAAGTGTAGAGAAGGTCGTTGTATAATGCCCAGAGCATTTCCTTCTCGGTTGAGTTGGCATAGAGTGATTCGTAGAGGCTGGCTATTTTCTTGGTTTGTTCGGTAGCGTTTGCCGGTAGATTATTGGAAACAAACGCCTCAACCTGGCCCTTTGGGATAGGGTCGGGAAGGCCGAGGCTTGCCTCGTCTATTACGTGGCTCACAATCACCGACTCGATATTTTTCCAGGTGTTTCCTAAACCGTGTTAATTTCTTCTGAAGCGGAACTGATCGTATGAACGTCAAATCAGTCCAAGGAAATTCTGTACTTACCCTTGGCGTACTCGAATAGGGCAGGATATCGGATATATTCACCGTCTGGGACGGGTGACGACTCGCCGAGATACACCTCCTCATTTGCGCTGGTTAAAATCGTGGTATTTGCTAAGCGCAAGCAGCGGAGTGAATCTTCCCCCTCAGTTGGACATTTTGCAGCTGCAGCAAAGTCCCGGAAACGCTTATAAATGACTTCGTGGTTTGCGTTGACTCCAAAGGAAGGACTCTGGAGTATCGCCCTCCGGAATAAGGGATCACTGTTCCCACCTTCCGCAATCAAATGATACATCAGAGATCCTCCGCCACCAGACTGACCCCAGGCGGAGACATTGTCAGGGTCGCCCCCCAGACGCTGAATGTATGCCTGTACCCAGGCAAGAGCAGCTCGCTGATCATGTAGACCAGCGTTGAAGACCCCTTGGGAGAGCAGAGGTTCTCCGGCAAGGAAGCCGAAAGCTCCCAGACGGTAATTAATCGTTACAACAATCAGGTTGTCATCAGCCTGCTGGATAAGGCCCGTACCGTCGTAGTATCCCTCCCCTATTGCTTGGTCCTTGGAGCCGCTAACATATCTATACATTACATCAGTTTGAGTAAGCTTGATAAGAAAGGGGCAGGTCGGGTGTCCTTACGCTCCGCCATGAATCCAAACGACCACTGGGACCAATTCCTGGCGTTGCCTGAATACCTTTCCGGGTACGTAAACATCGAGAAAGAGACAATCTAAGGCTTGTAAGCTGGCTAGCACTACCTTATTCTGGCGGAAGAACTTACCCTCAGCGGAATTCTTGGTCAGATTCTCTACACCTGGCATGAAGAACTGGTCTGGAATCGGAGCCGGAATGCAATTATGGCCGTACGAGCCGTCTTGGATTCCAGAAACGAATTTAGGAGGTGCTGGTTTGGACCAACGTAGTTCACCAAGCGGCGGAGCAGCGTATCGGACGTTGCGAAACACATAAACCTAAACTATTAGTGCCCGTGGGGTAGCAAGTGCGGTGATGCTTACATCTGCTTCGGGATTGTATTGATGAGCTCGCCATGTCCCGTATGGAAGCTTCAGCAGAGGGAGGCCATGGCTCCATTCGAAGGTGCTGCTAATGTTCGCCGAAGAGGCAATCTGGGGCACAAGGGCCAGTACAAAAACAGTAAGACATGAGTAGGATATCAACATCTTGCACAGCTTTGGAAATAATGAATATGAGAGTCCATGAGAGGGGTATCCTTGCAATCTTTATATAGAGCAAGGGCTTGTTATGGCAGATGACAAAAAAGCTGCTACCTAGTGTGCGCGTATCTTGACAGGTAATACAGGGCAGATCGTAGTCCCAATCTAGTAGTTCTCGTATTCAGCTCGCGTTCGGCTCGCATTCATCGTCGTGTTGATTCGTCAACTGAAGGATTTCGCCGATTGCCTGAGGACCCACTCCATGAGGATATTCAGATATACGGTGTATGATAGTTCGTTGATTTATGTACGGTAACCATAAATAATAATCTGTGTATGTGTTAGGGATGGCGTATGATCGATGAACTAACCAGTCTACATAATATATAGTACTTTGTTTTCCTTTTTACGAGAAATATAGAGTTTTATACATAATTCCCTTTTAGTAAAAGTACAATACTTTAGATACTATGATACTCGCTAAAGATTATTTTTTTCAAAAAAAAGGGAAAAAAACTTATCCTACTCTACAAGTCTCTCTCTCTCTCTTTGCCTATAGTTGTATCGACTGCGAACCTATTCGAGGTCTCTACAGTGGTAGGAGCGTTGTTCACAGTCCGGAACGTCAGGTGGCTGTCTTTGTTTTACTTCGACTTACCATAATTAGAACCACCCGGGCTGCATTTCGAGTTACTAGGTCTATCACATTAAATGTATTTTGGTAATTGGATATGGCTGGAAAGAGTGGGTAATGTCCACATTCGTTGGTGTGTTTTCTTGTGCACATTGCCCATCTTCAGTAGATTACGATTTTGACGGTCGGCTTCGACAAGAGCCTATTCCCTGAGCTCCCATGGCCCCGATCTCGCTAGACGTCCAATCGCAACGTTTCTACTAGACTGTGCATCTGAAGTAGAGGCGTTAAGAGGGTTAAAAAACTTCATTCCTGTTATAGGGACATCGGTTAACCTGCACGCTTCTCCCTCTACATCCGGGTACCTGCCTTCATCTCGACCGCGGCACGAGCGGATTGGACGCGCCCCCCCCCCCGGAGAGCCCAAATAGGACCCCGAGTATCTCCACTCGTCCAGATGTTCGGGTCTTGCGTCGAGACACGTACCACAACGTCGTACAACGCATGTACATAACCCAGTGCATCCCGGCTCTCTCTCTCCCCATTGACATCATAATCTCTCTCTCCTCACTCTCTCCCTCTTTCTCTGCATGAATCACAGACCATTTTGATCCCAAAAAGAAAAAGAGAAAAAGAGAAAATCCACAAACTTACCAAAATGTCCTCCAACGCAACCATTCTCCTCAAAACAGCAACCAAACTCATCACCTCGGTCCCTCAGTCCGATACCCACTCCGTCGCTAGCGCAGCGATGGATTCCAACGGGCGAATCCACACGGGCCTCAACGTCTACCACTTCACGGGCGGCCCGTGTGCCGAACTGGTCGTGCTGGGCGCCGCAGCGGCCGCCGGCGTCGGAATCGGATTGAGTACGGAAACAATGTTAACAACGATCGTGGCGGTCGATAATAGCGGAAAGGTGCTGAGTCCGTGTGGTCGATGCCGGCAGGTGTTGGCGGACTTGTGGCCGGGGATTGGGGTTGTCGTGGATCAGGCGGACGCGGAGGAGGGCGGGGAGAAAGCGTTGAAGGTTATGAACATCGCGGAGCTGTTGCCTTGGGGGTATGTGTGGACTTATCAGGCTTGACCTTGATGGGATGATGGAGTTGAGTTGCTTTGCTTTGTATGGCGGGTTGGTGGCCTGGCTTCGGGGGTGTCGTATCATGTGCTCTGGCGGGGAGTATAAACCCCCCCCCTCTTTTTCATCTTCCTCCAGATTCATCTCTGCGCTGGGTGTTTATTCCATCAGTGTCTGGGTATTTGTTATGCTTTAATGAGATCTACGATATGCTGTTGCAGTCCCAATTGAATATTTTTAATCATCATCATCATCAGTAGTGTACGTACACCGGTTCTCGCATGTAGATCATCAATCATTATCGTCATCATCATCAGAGCTACGGCTTCTGCGCCTTCACGACCAACAGATCGAATATGGCATGAACATTCCCATCCAACGCCTCTCTCCTGACGCCCGCATTCAACGCCTGCACTTGCTCCTTCTCCCATCCCAGGATCTCCGGAAACAGCGCCGCCGTGAAGGCATCGACGCCCTCAACGAAATTGACCCTCATCAGACTCCCGCACTCCTTCAGCCTCGGATCCTTTGGCCAGCTGCCCACAGGCAACTTAATCCTCTCGACACTCACATTCACAAACCCGGCCTCCTCCACCCACCTTCGAATACTCGGCGCCGGGTCCATCGTCTGCCCGATCATATCGCACGCACGCATCAACCCCTCCATCATCCTCACCATGTAGCTCTCATCCCCCTTCAGACTCCCATCATCCGAGTACAACGTATTCTCCGTCTCATGAAACTCAATCCACCCTCCCGGGGCCAAATTCTCAAAACACTGCCGTACCAAACGGGCCCAGTCCCTTATCGACCCCGCCATATACCTACAGTGAATGAAATCATAGGGCGTATTCTCCACCCAGGGCTTCTCCACATCATCTACGTAGAACTTCACGTTGGGCGGCACCCACGCCGGCTGGATGGGGCTGATATCGACGCCCACGACGGCCTCGGCGCCCGGGTATGCGTCGCCGACGTCGAGCGCCCAGGTCCCTGTGCCGGTGCCGATATCGAGGACGCGTTTTCCTGTCAGGTCGATCGGTGCGAGGAAGAGCCGGTCGCCGAGGAGTCGGTAGAAGACGTGGTGGATCATGTCCAGACGGTCTTGCTCGGGCTGGTCGTTGGGGAAGTAATACGTTCCGCCGGTTGCGGGGATGGAGTGTGAGGAGGACGAGGCGTGCGCGTATCGTCGGCCATGGCGGTATTCGTACTGGAGGATGGACGAGGCTAGAGAGGTGCTGGTGGAGTCGGTGGAGGGGTAGTCGGTTTCGTCGGGGTCGACTTCGATGGGGGGTTGCATTGTGGGTATTTCAGTTTTGTTTGGTATTCGGGGTTTATTTGTTTAGTTTTAGTTTTAAATGTTTATGGGTTCGCGTTCCGGTGGTTAGGCGGAGTCGTGCAGATGCACATACAATGCAGATTATGAAGTTGATCTGAGTACAGAATTAGTTTTGCGGCGGTGGGATGATCGAAGGTGGGGAAATGGAGTGGACAAGTCAGCGCTAATGGAATAAGGAATGAGGGATGCGAAGATCAAACTAACTTGGTTCGATGGACTAGCGCTGGTTGGCATGGCTAGCGAGAACGGCAAGTAGGAAACAAGCACGACTTCGAGATTGTATATTGTAGAAAATAAAGACTCATGAACGTTGGGGCTGGAGAGCGTAAAGTCAAGGCATGTCAACAATAGTCAAGGGTTGTTCAAAGGTAGAGCATTCAGGTCTCGGCTTTACCTCCGGGTACACCGACGTACTTCGTAAAGCACGTCAAACACCTATCCTCTAGCATGATTGATCCCTGCAGACAATCACACTCACTGACGTCAAAAATACCACTCAATTAGCTAGCCACCTCTTCCACAACAGAACTGAACATGCAAAAGCTGTAGCTCATTACCCAAAATAACAGCTCATGCAGCCAGCCAGCTCTCCACAGAGTTCATCAAAAAGCAAACACAAACAAATCTACGCCATGTGTCGGCGCAGCTGAGCTGAATGCCGAACCTGTTTATCAGTTTGTCTTAGGTAAATGGCTTCTCCACACCTGCAGGTTCGGGATCACCAACGTTCGATTTGCCAACGAGCTGTCGGGATTCTGGCGGGCCGGTTTCCTAAGACGCAGTTCATGCATGCGTTTCCTACTCTGCGTTAGTAAGTGATAACTCTTTTGGGAGAAGTGTCGGGGCATGCGTCTCTAAGGCCGAGAGCCAGTGGGAGATTTGGCTGGAACGAGGAGCCACGTCCTTGGCTTGAGGACTGGGACTGGAATTAAGTGATTTGCATGCTGACAGCTCTCATGGAAATGAAAGATGAATCCGACAAAGAAACAACATTCTCCCCTTATCCATAAAATCCAGGGCCTAGATCTAGCACTTGAGTCCGTGTCATCACGTCCAAACCCCTACTGGCTGCCTAATAATTCATTTGCAAAAGACACATGCATCAAAGATAAGTCCGGAGAGTCCGAATGTCTGTGCCATGCCGTGCATACCTCAAAGCATGTAACATTTTCTTCGGGTCCAGCACAAAATGTCGCTTCTCCCACGAACATGTCGGTTCGACAGAGCCAGTTGCCTTCAGGCCGTGCGGCATGCGCCTACAGCATGCAGTTTGCTAGGCTGCGTCTACCCAACTCCACATAGTCGCTGAACTCCCAGGATCTCCACATGGAGGCGTCGAGACCAACAGAGAATTTATCGGGGTCCAACATCGCATCCCAGCCAGCCAGCCATGAAGTTCGGGGACTGACTTCAGCTCGCATTCGTTGCGAAGATAACGACTTCTATTGGATATGGCTGAAGCCCGACGGACAGGGTTGAACTGGGAATGGCATGTGCAAAGAGCATCATCATTCGATTGAGAACGAGCTTTGCGTAAAGCAACAACACCGATCCGACCCGACCTGAGGGACTTTTGTCTTCGAACAGGATATAAAAGAGGGCAAAAGGCACCTCATCGACTCCCATTATTCCATCACCATCATCTTCTTCGGCATCAAACAATCCATCTTCCTTGCGATCTCTCAATCGGGTCCCTCATCCAAAATGAAATCCCTCACTCTCTCCCTCGCAACCACCATCCTCCTGGCAACCGGCCCCTTGGCCACCGCAAAGACCTACACGACTAACATCCCCGTCAAGGAAATCTCTGGCACCTGGACCATCGTCGGCAACTCGATCACCTGGACGGAGGACGGCTTCAAGACCTCCATCGACTGCGATGACCAAGCCGGCAACAAAAAGCTCAGCCTCAGCGGCGACAAAAAGTTCGCGGGATGCTGCCTGTCCGGACAGAGACTCGTCGGGTCCCCGGACACGGCGTTTGACTGCTGCGCCACCGGACATGATCTGGCCGGCTCGAAGGACACCGGGTACATCTGTTGTCCGCAGGGCGAGGTCTACGACGGAGTCGTCTGTAAGGCTGCGGAGCCGGTGTGCCAGAACGGAAAGGTGTTGGTGAATGGAGAGTGTGTTTGTCCCAAGGGCACAAAGGAGGGAAAGCATGGAACTTGTGAGGTTGTGAAGTGTGATTCGGGCCTGCAGACCGGTATGTCTTGACCCCAGTCCATCCCCATTCCATTTCCTCCCTAGATCTACACTTCAATCCTCCGAAGATAAAACTTCATCTATCTTAGCTAACCAACGCCCCAGGAAAATGCTACACCTTCACCGGCGAAAACGGCCACCGCCTCGGCTTCGGCGGCAGCTGGTTCATCACAGAAGCCGAAAGCATGGCTCTGAAGTCCGGACGCTTCAAGCTCTGCAAAGACGAAGCCTGCAAGGCCGGCGAACCCATAAGCCCCTCAGACCAGGTCTTCATCAAGGATATCCACGGAAATCCACGCACGGGAGCGCTGCCCAACCGGTGGTTGAACGCAGCCATGAACGGCGCGCATGTTGGCAAGACGGACGTGTTCGCGCAGGCGGGCAAGTTCTCCATGACCAAGTGGCCGTGTGGAAAGTACTGTCTGGGTGGATTCGACTATGGGTTGGGACCGGCTTGTCCGTCTAATACGCCTGCGTTGACTTTCTTCGAGAATGATAAGCAGGCGTGTGTGCCGTTCGACTTTACTGAGGTGCCGTGTGATGTGAAGGCGGAAGAGAATAACTGTATTTGGAAGAGCAGTGAGGATCAGTGCTGTGGGGGTGTGGTTGATTGCAAGGGCCGTTAATCTTGGGTATTTGGCTCGCTCTTCTGATGAGCACTTTGGAGGAGAGTGTTAGATGTATAAGAATCGGGCTAGTTGCAGAGTGAGAAGGGTAGCTGATTGGTTATTTTCGAGGATGGTGTGCCTTTTTTTGGTATCTAGGAGATAAGCTACAACCTATGAAATTTGTTTGGAGAGTCTTTCTATCTCTGGAGGTAAACGTAGTTTCTGTAGGGCTACCAAAACTCCATACATCTACAAGTCATTAGATTGATATATGAAAGTCAAATAACAAAAAAAGCACATCCATCCCAAGCTTTGAACACTCAGCCCAACACATCCTTAACAACACGCGCTGTCCTTTCAACAATCAACTCTATCTCTTCCTTTGTCGTGTTATACGGCGGCGCCAAAACAACATGATCTCCATTCTTGCCATCAACTCCCCCATTCCCAGGAATGAACGAGATGCTATGCTCAGGCTTCAACCCAGTCTCATGGACGTTCCACGCAACTGCTCTAGATGGCGGGAATGGCTTCTTCGTGCTTTTGTCCTCCACGAATTCGATCTGCACGAACTAGTCAGCACGTCCTCTGTCTCGTCAACTAGATGTCAGAAAGACTTACAGCCCAGAACAGCCCTCGACCCCGAATATCACCCACATGCGGATGACTTCCCAGCTTTTCATTCAGGAGCTGGCCGAGATACTCGCCCATCGCGCGCACATTCGCTAGCAGATTATCTTCCTGGATGATAGTTTGAACTTTGAATGCGGCCGCGCAAGAGACCGGATGACCCTGGTATGTCTGGCTGTGGGCAAACGAGCCCGTTCCCTGCGTCAGTACGTCAACGACACGTTTGTTGAACAGGAGCCCTGCGACCGGGGCGTAGCCGGCCCCGAGGCCCTTCGCGATGGTCTGAAGATCAGGGACCACGTCCTCCTGTTCCCAGGCGTGTAGAGTGCCGGTGCGACCCATGCCAGACATGACCTCGTCGAGGATGAAGAGGGCGCCGTGTCGATCGCAGACTTGTTTCATTGCCTTCAGGTATCCTGGTAATGGCGGGACGCATCCGAGAGTCTTTGATTTTCCCCGGCAATCAATTAGCCATACAAACTGGGGACAAGCATTATATTCATAAACTTACAGCGCCTGCCATCGTCTCAGCCACGAAGGCACAGACAGTGTCGGGGCCTAGTCTGTGGAATTCGTCATCCAGTTCCTGCGCTAAACGAGCGACGTAGGCTTCGACACTTTCGTCGGCCTTCATGTCACGGTACGGATAGCACTGCGAGACATGGGTGACGTTCTTGGAGAGAAAGCTCTCGTAGATCCCCCGACGGGCGACATGGTGTCCGATAGCCAAAGATCCCAGCGTGTTTCCGTGGTAAGACTGCTTTCGAGAGATGAATTTGACGCGCTGCCGCTGAGGTACCGGTAGCTCGGTGAAGTATTGAATGGCCATTTTGGCGGCCGCTTCGACGGCCTCAGTTCCTAGCAACTTGTCAGTGTCATTTCCTATCATATTCGAACATCATCAAATTGACTTGATAGAACTAAACGAGGAGCAGCCCACCTGAGCAGAAAATAGATGCGCGGCTCATCTTCCCGCCCGTCGAGTCAACCAAGAACCTAGCAAGCTGCTCCGCCGCACTATTAGTGAAATACAAGGAGTAACAGTAAGGGATCTTCTGCAGTTGCTCGAGGATGGCGGCATGGACGCGTTCATCGCTGTGGCCGAGACAAGACACGGCCGCGCCACAGGTCGCATCCAGGATCTCTCGTCCGTCATCGGTCAGGAGATAACTGCCTCGGCCGCCCACGATGTTCAAAGGCTTCTGTCGAAGTTGGCGGTACAGAATTGCGCCTGGAGGGCTGGTGGTCTCGGGGTCTTGTTTGGAAGCTGGTGCATCTGCCGAAGGAGGTGCGGCAGCAGCGACAGCAGGATCCTTATAGTCACCCATAGTGTTTCTCTATCAGACGTATAGAAAGCGATAGAAGTACGGAGTAGGTAGAACACAAAGAGACAGTCGTAATGTTGAACACAGCCTGTCCCGAAGGACGAAGACGCCGACCCTTTTATAACCAAACCAAAGGGTACATTCCGCATAGCGCCCTCTGACAACATTGCGCCGTCATTGGCGACATTCACCATCGTGACAACTGGACGGCCGGGTTCGTTGGATTCACTCTAGGTATACAAGGCGCGCTAATCCGCAAGGGGAAATCTTTGTCGGATCCACATGGATTGGCAGCCGTCTTTGAAGCTGATTTGATCGATAAGAGCCATGACCACTCCGTTGCATTCGGACTGGAAGTCAGGTTGCATGCTACCTCGGAGTCTCGGATTGGTTGTCATGGCCGATAATATGAGATATGCATGTGTCTAGGTCGATGCTACCGAATATGATTGACTGGCATCGCGGCTAACAGGGACCATTATTAATAAATAGGTGGTCTGCACGAATGGAAGACGTCCGAATTGTTTCTATGACAAGAACTCACATGTTATCGTCTGTAGCCGAAGAAGAGCGACCCACTACGGTCAATGATGGTCGAGGTGAGCTCTTCCACGCAACCCTTTTAGATACTGAAATGTGGAGATTTAGACGTTGTGTTCAGGTTTGCGTGGAATTCTTGGCGCCTCTTGAATGGTTATTGACAAATACTGAAATCTTTATCCGAACCGTTGGGTGAAATATCTTGGTTTGACGGAACGTGATTCGAATTTGAGCGCTAGTTGGTCCTGATGATCTATAACAATATGGAGATGAAAACTCTAAAGAGGGGAGACGAAAATATACATTGCCAGTCCAATAGACAGGTTTATCGATGGAATTACGCTAATACATAGGACAAGATCGAGGAGAGAAAAGGTTGACTGAAATAGGGAAACACAATCTCTAGTGCTATGTGGATGTAGTCATACTTGTTCAGAAGAAACGCACTGTTGTGCTCAACATCAATCAAGGCAAAAGTGAGAAAGAAGAGTATCAAACACCATCCACAATGTGGAAAAACCCATAAAGAACGCCAACCAAGACATTAATTCATAACAGCCATGCAGCCAGATCAATTACCAGTCCTTGCCAATCAGACTCTCTGTGGACTGAGACTGGACGCTATCGATGATTCCACTCGACTGGACACTCTGAACATCAGTGACTGATGGAGGCCGGTCCACCTCGACAGGCTCGTCATCTAATTTCTCCGTCCGACCATCATCAGACCGGTTAATCTCCTCCCAGTCATCTTCGCTCCTTTCATCCGACTTCATCGTTATGTCCTCGGAGGGCCTTCCCCTATGACCTGTATCAACCTTGACTTTCTTAGTTTCGGGTTGTCCTTCCAAGGCAGGGTCCACGGTAGGTGGGTCAGGAAGCTTAGCTGCAAGCAACTCGGGTGACGGCGAAGACTCACCGTCAACTTGTGCTTGTGGACCAGATTCCTGACCACTGGAACGGGGCACGTCCTGGCCTACGGGGGGGAAGAAAGTTCTGAATAGAGGTCAGCAGAGTCACATCATAACAAGGTCAGACGACGGAACTTACGGAATGTTTTGCTCGTAAGCGGCCTCATCGGCAGCTTCGAAGTTACAGAAAACGATCCGTTCCAGCTGTCCAATGTTGCCCGGTCTTTCCAGGAACTTTCGCGTCTCATCAAGAGCAGTGCGGGCCGCCTCTCTCTTTGGATATCCATATGCGCCAGTGCTCAGAGCCGAAAACGCAATGCTCTTCATGTTATGCTCCACCGCCAACTCCAGACTGCGCCGGTAGCAGCTTCGCAGGAGAGCTTCCGGCTGATTCGGACCACTTCGCCTCTCGAGCTCGTAGATGGGGCCAACGGCATGGATGACCTTCTTGCAGGGGAGATTGTAGGCCGAGGTGATCTTGGCATCGCCGGTGTCGCAACCGTCCAGGGTGCGACACTCCCTCAACAGGTCTGGGCCTGCAGCACGATGAATAGCACCGTCAACCCCACTGCCTCCACGCAATGTCTCGTTTGCCGCATTGACGATGCAATCGACGTCGTGCAATTTGGTGATGTCATTTCGGATAAGCGAGATGGTGTCGTTGAAGGTTTTCGAGGGCGACGCGCAGGGAGAGGAGGCTGGGATCAAGCGCCGAAGCCTGTAAAGGAGGGAAACGGTGGGGATTTCGCTGATGGGAACCGCCATCTTAAATTGCGGGGTAAAGGTGCGTTTAGCACGCGTAGGGATTTGGGTAGTAGTGAGATTTGCTAAGACAATGAAAGTTTGCCCAGGGTTCGATTATGGAGGAATGGACAATGAATGTGATGATGAATAGAGCTGAGTCGTGTGAAAAAGCACGACGTAAAGGCTCACTTAGATCGCTGATAAGACCAGCTTTCAAATAGACGATGATGATGGAGCAGAAGGCACGTCAGTCGTGCCAGGTGGAGGGGAAAGCTTCCCCGCACGTGATCCCACATGATTCGTTCCGTTATCGATAAGGAGTTCTTATCTTATCGTACGGACATCTCCATCGTATCTGCCCAAGGAACGGAATACTCCAGATGTGTGCAGCAAGTATCTTTCGCTATGTCTTGGGTCTCCGGTCCAATCGAGCTTCTGACTGTACTGTTATCACATCATTCAATAAATCGCTGGAATATCCTTTATATTGCGCAGTATTGAATCAAATATTGCCATTAGTTCCACAGCAAGCGTCTGTATGGATGCGCTCGAATGAGTCTCAATCATCTGATCAGCGCAATAGGTATATTGGATGAGGTTGGCCGACCAAATATCAAGCCAGATCGTTGAATGACAAATACTTATGAATAGCAACTCGCAGAATTGTTCGGGTTTATATCAAATACTTCTGGAATTGAAGTCAAAAGAAAGCCCTTCCTAAAGCAGCCTGTACTCCATGACCCATCATCTCGATCCAACGGTCTTCCAAATTTCAATATGACACCTCCCAGTCCAACGTAGATGCATAACGCCGAGCACTCTATTAAATTGACGAGTTTAATCCCCTTTCCCATATACGGACAGAGATCCCCCGATATACGTCAACCAGATATGACCTGTGATTGGCAACCGCTTTACAGAGCACATGTATGCAATGTTAGCCTCACGATGAGCCTCACTATTAGACTGATTATGGACTTGATACTTCGACCTGAGACTAAAGAGGCTTTCCACCCATCTAAGATTGCCGCACTGCGATCCTGATACCCCGCACCGAACAAGTCCTGATGCAAGGGTTATCTCTGTCCCCTTTTTCTAACTGGTCTTGTCTGCTTGCCCGATCATCAATGTTTGCTTATCACTACCCCGGAGGGAATTTTCAGCAGGCAACCAGGCCAACTTCGCCAAGACTCACAATGCATGCTTAATTATCTGCATTGCCACATCACCCTGCAGCTACTCCTCCGATCCGATGCATAGGAGGGGTAGATAATTATTTTATTGCCCTCCTAAAGTAGGGTAAACTCAAAACCAAGGCGCTTACACAGCTTACACGTATGTCATTGTATGTAAGGTATGTATATACCTGTACTTGTGACTGTACCTGTTACCTGTACCAGTAATGGTACTCCGAAGAAACACCGCCAGCAATGAGGAAATGCATCTGGCGGTACGGTCCAGATCTCAACTGGACTCCACCGATCGTGCTGTGTAATTTTGCAGCCTGATAGGCAATCTGGTTGCCATTTGGTGCCTTACACATATGAACTTTGACCGGGGGTCAGAGTAAAATAACAAAACGCGCACTAACAGCTATACGAGAACGACAGTCGACGAAAATTGCGGAATATACTCCATATTTGCCGGCGCAAACTGCGGTCAATGACAGCTGTCATTGGTCCCTTGCATAGAATGCAGGGGCACTGGCCACTATTGCCTAGACTGTAGACTCTACTCTCCTTAATTAGTAGGATTCATTATTGTCAGTCATTCGAGACCCATTCTCAAATATCTTCCATTGGAGCCGGATAAGGTGGATGAGAGAAAAAAAAAACACTACTAGGCAGCTACTAGTCATTGAATCCACGAGAAATTTCATTATAGGATACGGAGTAGAGTAGAGACGACTGACAGCAAACCCCACATTATTTCGACCTCGAAACTTCAAGCAGCTACATCATAAGATAGAAGGTTCAGATGCACTGCCGCCATCGTCTACCGATCAGGGGACGATCTTGCGAGATCGGCGATCTCAAGGGTGTTTGCCGACGATCTCAAGGCCGGGCCATCCGTTCATTGTCGTCTCAACAACACGCGGGCAGACCAGACAGGCCAAACACACGCATGCACGGATTGAAGTTGACGTCAAAAAACCTGTTTTGGTCGACAATCGACCCCAAAAAAAAAGACGGAAGAAAAAGTAAATCAAATCCCAAAGACTAGACGACAAATCGCTGGTCCATCTGACCCATTTCGGGCCGCTGGGTTTTTTCCATCCGTGTTCGCTGCCCCACTCTGCTGGCGGTCATTGGATATAGGGCATTCCCAACAGGGATTGGATCTCTCAGCCGGCGATCGCGGCCCTAGCTTCCATCCACTCAATCAAGCCACGGTGGAGTTGCTGCGACGACTGGTCTTCGATTTTCTGGTTGCCCTTTTCATGGTTCAGATCTGAGATGGCTGCATGAGATCTTCTTTTTGTGTGACTTATCATTGGTTCATCGCCATGAACCTGACTCGAGTTTGAGGCCCTGCAGAAAGCAATAGGAAATGTGAGTTGAGAATTTGAGACAGGAGAAAGGGAAGAGGAGAGGGAGGCTGGAGAGGAGCCCACCCCCAACCCAAACCCAACCGCCCTATCCTAGCTAGGTACCAAATTAAACCACAATATGGAGTACACGATATTTCGGTCGGAGAATCGCATTCTCCACTCTTAACACAGGAACGCAAAACTAACCACTCCATATAATTCGCTTGTTCTATCTAAATTCGGTAAGAGATTCTAGTAGCCAAATAGTTAGTACGGAGGTTTTCCCCGACTAACTAGACAATTTGGAATCCTACCGGTGACGACGCATCAAGGATCGAAATTTCTACCTACACACGTAGCGTGATCCTAAGCGTAAGTTAAGGCTTCCCCTACACTTGACGTAGAGAATGTTGCCCAACCAATCCACGCATAACCAACCTCGGTGTGCATGCAGATTGCCCCAAGGAATGGAAGCTCCATCACGCTAAGGAAGAGCCATGCAAGCCATCGACCAGTAAGGTTGGATCCCCTCGTGTTCCTGTCTGAATCACAAGGGGCCAAAGGAGCTGACACTATACCGATTCAGGTGAGGAGCCCTTCCAGCTGGATCGGTGGTTCCGTTTCCACTCGTTCCAGCAATTCTCAGATCCTGGTCTCGCATCACTATTAGGCTATGGGACCAGAATCAGTAGTTGGATCGAGATTGTTGGGCTGGAAGGATCGTCGAACCAAACTGTAGGTCAGAATTCTCAGATGTAATGCATACGAACATACCTAGGCGTATGTACGGTATGCGAGTTTGTCCTGTATGTATCTTAGGTATGTACGTACTCGTTGTTATTGGATTGCTTCTGTTTCTGTATAGTATTTCCCTAGCAAACTTCTCTCGATTAAAGCAAAGAGACCAATCCTGGTCCTGCATCCCCTTAGATACCTATCTCACGGAAGAGTTCGCCCTCGATCTTAGCTATCGCTGCAGTGTGACCACTGCGGAATGCAAGCCTTGCTGTGTTCTCATGTATGCGGAAAATCGAGCATTGGCCTACATACGTCGATACTGTACATACGGGCCCCTACTTGAGCAGGATCAGACAAAAGTAAAACAATTGCAAACCCAATGTACGTTTCACCACATATACATACCTACATATGTACATGTATGTACGTACGGGCCCAGCCCAGACCAAACCAAACGCAAACCACCCACAAACGGACATGAAATATAACATGTATCATCCTGGATGGATAGAACCTCCTGACGCAAAATTAGCTCAATATTCAACACTTCTCGACAGCGTACCAGTAAAGCAAGACCTTCAACACTCCATCCACCCATGCATTGCCTATACGGATCCCCAAAGAAAGGAAAGGCAAGAAGAAAAAAGCAGATCCCTAACTCCGTGAGCCAACCCAAATGCCGAGACAAAGCAAATGCCGAGCCCACTAAGTCGCCCCAAGACCGACTCACAAACTAGTCCGCCCAGATCTATTGACCCAGTACCACGGATAGCACAAAAAATAGTCGGATTTGCTAGGTAAATAAGGGCTGAGATTCACACGGGGAAAAACCCGCAGCCAACCCAGTGATCTACACAAAATCCCAGAACCAAGGTTTGCGTATGTGTCGTGACTCGTGAGATGGAATTCCATTTGACGCTGTAGATGCTAGATACTAGATAAGCAGCTATCTCGCGCTTTCGTGCCACTAACCACATACTTGGTCCAAGCCCGCTCTTAGAGGGCCCCAGCTGGTCCATCGTCTATCGACGCTTTTTCAAATCAGTCCGCTAGCGCCGCAAGCTACGGGTGCTACCTGAGCCAAGTTACGTGCATGGCTCCACTAGCTTAGTGGCCGGCTGTCGTATCCGATCAATCATCGATGGAGGACAAGCTGGGCTAATTATAAACGCATGGGGCATTGTGGATTTTAGCTGGCGATTGGAGTCTAAATTCTGGATGGACAATATGGTATGGAGTACATAGATACTACCTATGTAAACACAAAGTTTCTAATTAGGTATGGTAAGAGCGCTGCTTGACCGACCCAAGAAAAAGGATACAGACTATAGACTAGCTTAGCTAGTCCCAGAGATACGCTCAACACGATCTTTGCATGGGTAGAGATTAAACATCAGCCTACCAGGTAGTGCATGATTGCACATCTCCTCGGGAGCCGGTACACGGCCAGATTGACTAGAATCTTTAAAAGACTGTTTCCCTAATCGAGAGCATCGACCCACTCTGTCGATCGATCGCCCCAACAGAAACTCACCCCGATCCCTGAAAGGTAGATTTTGCGACCTACTGCTGTACCCCAAGGGAAAGTGTCGAGTAAGCTCACAAGGGGGAGAAAGAATCCGTCCGACATATTTGGCTCATTCTGAAAAGATTTGCGCCGAGATCATATACGGAGTACGGAGTACACCGTATGCCACTTGTGGAGCTCTATCCCATCCACCTCCGTCTCCGTAATAGGCACAAGAATACGAGATGGAGCTATCAATTGCGACGGGAAAATCCAGAAAAAGAAAACAAAACAAAACAAACAGCGGAAGACCCTGCATGGTGCATACCACTGACGGTTTTCCCCCTACCTACGGAGTAGTCCTGCTCCTAATTTTCACGGCCGGAATCACCTCGATCAGAACCCGGGTCGGATACTCAATGTGGGTCTACTGCTTCTTCGTCCCACCGAGACAAGTGTTAGTTTAGAGCAGCCAGAGAAAGCAACGAGACAATAATCACTACGGAGTAGGCTATAGAAGACGAAAGTGCACATGTCCTCGTACGACCTAAATTAGCGGAAAGTGTCTAGGATTTCGCGCAATCTAAATTCATCTATTCCGTCCTCCCGATTGAAACCTATGACGTACACCTCCCCAAACCATCGGGTGACACAGGGTTCCTCGGTCGGATCTCGGAGAAAAACCCAAAGTCTGGAACAAGAACCGGATCAGTTCGCGCGCGCGCACATGGTGCTTTGGGCAAAAGCGCCCCGGCCGAGTACGGCGGATCTGATACTTGAACCAACCCCGAGTAAGACAAGCCTACTTGTCTAGCCACCTGGTCATAGCGGTGATGTGGCATGACTGATTTGAAATCATCTGAGCGGAAAGCCGAAAATGAAAAACCAGACGTGGGTACGCGGCACGTTAATTCCAAATACTTACTTGGGCTACCTCTGCATGTGCATGCCTACATCAGGTAATTCGAATGTGAGTATAGGTGTGAAATTAAGATACCCCTTGATACCTGGGGTGAAAAAATAACGGATACTTGTATTACAGGACGAAATTTGGGTCAATACGCAGGCTAAGGTCCCCTGTACCAAACTTACCTCCGGACGCCTGCTCCATAACAACGGTTCATCTGTCCGGAGCGTAGCGGTCTGGAATAGATTAATACCATGTGGCCTAGACTATCTGGAACCCAGGATCAAATCTAAGGGAATCTCGCTGTTATCGATGAAAAAACGGCAGAGATGGAGCATCATTTTATTTATCACAGATCACCATTAAACTTTACAATATATATAACTTCGACTAAAATCGTTCGATTCCCCATAACTTCCAGGTAATAGTCTACTAAAACTAAGACAACACGCCGAACGTTACACAACCATCCCCATAGAAAAAAAAAATTGCATTCGCCACGGTGTACTCCGAGTGGGAAAAAGAAAGAAAGAAAAAAATCGCTTCTCGAAAAGAAATAAAAAAAAAATTAAATAAAATAAATAATTATAATCAAAAACAGCGGTGAGACGAATCTCAGCCCTCCCTGCACGGAGTAAAAAAGCCAAGAGGTCACAGGGTTACACTATTGACGAGATTCCGACCCTTCCGGGCGATGGTGGCTTGAGCGAAAAGCGGTAGACTAGTAGCGGAGCCCGAGAGGGGAGGGGCCTGCAAGATGAGATGCGATACGATACGATATGATTGAGATGAGATGAGATCCCGATCGATTTGTTTCCAGACCAAAGTACGGACTACAGGGTCATGTCGCTAGGACATGTTTGCGCCCGTCTGTTGGTTTTTCGTCATTTCGCTTTTGCCTTCTCCAGTCATAGTGTCTTGATGGATTGGGTGTTTAGTGCTCTCCTAAGAGCTAGACTACGCCTCTCCCCTCTCTCGCTGTCTGTAAGGCAACCAGCGATTAATTACACAACTACATCGGATTCGTTAACAAATTCCCTCCTCTACTTAGTTCCAACACCCTAGTATTTTGCCTCGGTCAATCGCTCGCTGTCTACGGCGTATGACTGGTGGGCCACCATCAGTAACTTAAATAGATTAAAATTAATCAAAAGCACACGTTCGATGGGATTCTACGATTCGTCACATAACGTTTCCTACGTCCGAGTGTAAGTCCGAGCTAGTTAACCCGCAAGGAAGCAAAGATCCAGAAGGATGCCGAAGAATCCCCATCTCCCAGACCGACTTTAACATTCAGCATACAACTCCTCCCGGCCGTAACTCATCATGCCATACTTTACTCCCCGGGCTCCCCGAGGAATGGAAGCATCAGTGGTTCCGCGGGGGCGGTTCTGGGCGGTTCTAGTGTGTCCTGGGCCATTCATTGGTCAATGGATTGGAGATTGGACAAGGAGTCGGATGAGGTAAGACATCTTAGTTCTAGGGACTAAACCGAATCGGGTAAACGATTTGGTTCTCCCGCCCGATAGAAAGGAGCATACATTGTGATGGTAGTAAGGGTCTACAACACAACATCTCGACAACAAAGTCCGGTTGAACCTTAAGCCTACAGATAAAGTAACAAATAGTCATAAAAAGGGTTTTTTTTTCTAACCGAGGGCAAACCGTCCGAAGCGACGGCGTACTCCGAAATATGAAAGCCGAGCTTCGTTTCTATCGGGCGATAGTATCGTACTCCGTACACAGCCTCCGAACGCCTTCAACAATGACTTTCGGAGGAAGGAAACCGCGGTACTGGTGCCTCGCTTGCAGATTCTTCAGGAGGCAATAGCCTAGAATAGGTAAGTTGGAGGCAATAATTACGAAGCCAAGGCTTCGGTTCATGTGTATACCCGCCGCCACTGTAGCGGTGGCTAATAGAACAGCCCTATGGGATTGAAGGATAGCAAAATGGGACATGCTCAGAACCTTCAGAGGGTCCTGTATGACATAATTCGGTGCATGAGATCCAGGGCTCGGGGGACAAGAATTGCCATCTTGATCTACCGAAATCAGAGGTGGGATACCTTGAGGGCTCCCGGGGAGAACAGCGCAAGTGACAGATGGGCATTGAGTACTACGCAGAAGCTCGTAGGTTCAACGTGGATCTTACAACACAAAGAAATCACGGAATGTACAATTATCAAGGCCACTATACATACATACATACATACAACTACAGCTACAAAAGATTATAGACAGCCATGGTTACGTCAAAGTGCTGCACAAAATCAACCTCTCAATTTCTTTTGCCCAAAACAGTTAAGACGTGAGTGCATAATATAAGATCATATATGACAATAATCGTCACCTGTGCAGTTCCCAGACGAGCAATAGGTGACAGGTAAAATGGGGTATATGGTAACAAAAAACCAATCAACGCAACACGACGGCAGTAAATGAGATAATATGGCATCGAACTGTGTACGCACCAGTTCCACAGATGCAGCAACAAAAGACAAAGGAAATGAAAGCAAAACAGCGAAAAAGAAAAATGTGAAAGTCTATCCAAATGCCTTTTCCCACAACGTGCGACGGGTATTAAAAAGTGATTCCGATGACCAAATCGAACGGGAAAAAAAAAAAAGAAAATAAGGGGAAAATAAGGAAAAAAAGCAGCCCACAGATGGTTCACAGCCAAGTACAACCGAGCCTGTTTCCTGAAGGCAAAATCAAATGATACCATGCTCACCATGCTTGAAAGGAAACATTAGAATCAGACCAACACAGAAGAGTTCCTGACCAAAAGTGAAGACAGGACACTGTAAAACGCCTGTCACTTCTAATCACAAAGCCGTTTTCAACGCCACATAAAAATCAAGCTGGATCGACAGATTAATGGCTACTCGGAGATGCGGAGTCAAGGGACTTCGGTTTGAGATTCGATCCCAAGGACGATGCCTGTTTGGCGCCCATCTTGCGCGTCAACTTGGCGTAATGCAAGCCGCAGGCATTGCACAAAGTCCGGGCACCGTCTGGACCACGGCGCCATTCCGGCGTTTCGGCTCGGTTACAGCTGTGGCAACGGCCAGGGGGGGCCGCTTTCTGCAATGACTGTCAGTGATGGCAAATCACAAGTGGATAAAGAGGGCTCTAAATAGAAAGAAACACCCAATGGGGAAAAGCCAAGGGCAAAAAAAAAGAAATGGGATGAGTAAAACCTACCCCTCGTCGCTTCTTCGAATCCGGTCCGGCAAACCCACCACTGCCCTTGAAGTCTTCCTGGTACATTGCCATGTGATCATCCTCGCGAACCCCACCATGTTTGAAGGCTTTTCGTTGGGCTATTTGCTCTGCCAAGGCATGTTCCTGGTTCAGGACAGCGGTTCGTATACGCAATAGAGCCTCCTGGTTCCGGCGTTGGAGACTAAGCATATCCTCCACTTCGTGTAGAGAGGGCAGAGACCCTAAGACTGGTCCAGAACGCTGGGTCTGGTGCGCCCTTTGGGCATAGTGTCGCGAAAAATCCAAGGTGCGGGAGCTCATGTCGGCAATCTACACCAGTTAGCAAATGATCATATCCAATCCAGTGGCTCTCAAAGGCCGATAAATCCACTGTTTCCCCGAAATAAGAAGACCACCTACCTCATTAAGGGACTGCTCCACATCGTAGACCTCGGAGTGCCGTTTGACAGAATCCGGATGGGGTTGTCCCGCCATCGGATGACCCGCATACCCGCGCTTCATTTCTTCAACACGCGCAGTCTCTGGCATTCCCGGCTTCCAGGGCGAGCTGCCATAAGGCCGAGCATCGTATGAGGGGGGATAAGCCGGCGCATTCGAAGGGGGTTGCGACTGAAATGAGAAGGACTGGGAGAATGGGCCGTACCCATTGGGGGATGCAATACCACCTCCTGCCGAAGGAGGCGCGCTGTATTCATATCCAGATCCCGCTTGCGATCCCGAAATTGACGTAAATCCTGTCTTCGAGCTTTGCGTAGGCGATTTTCCCGAGCTGAGCGATTGAAGCGAGGCATTTCTCGAGTCCTGGGTGTTCACCGTCACCAAGCTGGTCCGCGATGTTTCCGCTTGTAGCTGAGGCTGATGCGAATACGCAGAATCTCGTGCAAACGGTCCCGGGGGCGTTCCATTCAAAAAGGGATTTGGGGGTCCAGCCGGTCCTTCCCCACTAGAACGCCCCATGAGGTTGGAGGGAACGGAATGAGGTGGTGGTGCATGAGGCGACTGTTGGGGAGGTGCGGAAGTGGGAGCGGGATATGGTAAGGGATTATCATTGCCGAGAGCCTCGTGGATCGACGGGAGAGACTGTCTCTGGGGTTGTTTCTCTCTCTCCTCCTCCAATGCGCGACGTGAATCGGGGGGCGAGATATATCCAGCCGGAATAGATCCTGCGCTGGCGGTCGACGGTGGGTAGGAGTAGGGTAGTGGTTGGCCCGGATACATGCTGGTCGGGCTAAGAAGTGGTGCCGGAGATGTAACGGTTCCCGATGTAAAAGCAGCGTGTTTAGGAGGGTATACAGAGCCTTCTTTATTCAAAAGACCCAGAGCTGGTAAATGGTCCCTATTTGTAAATTATGAACCATTAGCAACATTGAAATTATGGATCCCTTCGGGGGACGTAGTAGAGTGGTGGATGAGAAAGTCCTTGAGGGATAGTGGGGAGGGAGGGAAGCAAAGTAAAAAGGAAAGGCGAAACAAACCTATGCCTGTGGCCAGCTTCTAAAGACCCCATGATGCCAATGGTTCGAACTATATAGCAGCCCGTTCAACCGCGATCTCATTGACCGCCAAGAGCCCGTTGCAACAAGCGTGGCGATGTACCGTATCCGAAAGTAAACCGGAGGTAGGCCGTATTCCGACGGGAAGTTCAATACCGAAAGTGTTGTGAAACCCGCGACAATATATAATAATTCAAAACAGGACGAGTGGGCAATAAAGGACGTGAAGCTGTTCAGTAGTAGGATCAGGCGTCACCGATAGACCTGGCGACGAGGTAAATCAAATGGATGTAATGATTTGCGACGTTCTTCGCTCCTGAGGGGAGGGAGACCAAGTGAGGAAAGTGAAGGAAGAGCGAAGAGATGAAATCACAAATCACACGGTGAGTGCCACCTCTCCCTTCAACCCAAGGTTGTCTGGGGGTGGTGGCGGCTGTGGGGGGTGAACAGCGAGATTAAATCGGACCCGAGATGCGGAAGGAACGGCCTGAGGAAGCAAAGGCTCCAGCTAGGTAATCGACCAAAACAGAAGCGTCCACCAGTCGACGGCACGGCAATGCGTGGAAAGCAGAGTGGCGTTGGGGGATCAGGCAGTCTGCAGGCGATGCGATCGCGATTGCCCGCGATTGTCAAATTGCAATTAATTTGATAGCAGGTGAGGCAGCGGAGAGCCGAGCAATAATGACTGCAATTTAAAAAAAAAAGAAAAGAGAAAAAAAGAAAAGAATAAGAAATCCAAAGTACGGCACGCTCCCGCAACGCGCAGCGAACAGATCAGATCGGAACGGCCCTTCCAGCGTTTCGAATAACCATCTGTCCAAAGCCAAATGCACCCGATGAACCAATGTGAATTTTCACCCGTCAAATTCTCGGGGTCGGATTTGAAAAGTGAGATAGAATTGATCGTGTTTGAGTTTTCTTTGCGGACGGGAGTAGAGCGGCGGAGGCGCAGTACACGCAAGGGATAGCGATGAATGCGTCGCGTGGAAGGGAAGGGGGAGGTTGTTGGCCTTTTTCTTTCCTTCTTGCCTTTTCTTTTCTCTTTCTGGTTTTCAAATTCTCTCTCAGAGAGAATGTTAATTAGGAAGGATTATGAATTAAAAAGTAATGGAAGAAGGTAAGGGAAAGATCAAAGAGAAACAAAGTCGGAGAGGAAAAGAGATTGAACAGATAGAGGAATGTGGAGGGGAGCCCAAAGATCAGATGAAATGTCAAGGGTGTCGGAGTGGATTGGATATTAGCAATTTGAACAAATTAGAGGAGAATATATCAGGAAGAAATAAGTCTTTCTTCCCCTCTAAATTTTTTTTATTCCCAAAAGAAAAAAGCCCTAGCTCTCCGTCTCGCTTGGAATGCAAGAAATCAGAAAGGACGAGCAAGATAGCGGAAGACGAGGTGGCGGGAGGGCATAGGAATGACAGCGATCGCAAGGAAGAAGGAAGCTATTATAATTCCTACAACGGAGGATGAAATAAGAGAAAGGGTAAGTTAAGTCAAATAACCTAGGAGAAAAAGATATAGTCAGAAGAATTAAAAAGTAAAATAAAAATAAAATAAATAAATAGGTGAACAGGAAAAAGAAAAAAAGAGGGAGAGAGAAAAGAATAATTTTAAAAATAAATAAATAGATTGAGGAAAATAAAAAATCGAAGAAAATAAAATACTGTCACTTAGCAAATTAAGACTATTCCAAAAGACCGCCACAGTCAGGCCCGCACACACGAGAGAGCGAGAGAGGAAGATATGGGAGGATCCAAACAGGAGCTACTAAAACTACGTCGGCCCAGCGCTGATGAGCTCAGACCTGGAAAATTAAGAGACAGACAGAAGCCAGAACGGGACTTACAAGATCGTCAACTCACACTGCCATTCGTGACCGGTTTAAAGTTACGGCGAATTACAGAAGCTTTACGGGCTGCGAACTGCGGATCTTCGAAGAAGTGTGGAGTGGGTTGGGATCATATTGGCGATGTGCGGGTATCTTGGTGGAGAGCGATGGAGCCTTACCAGGGGAGTTGTCCCTGGCCCAAAAGGAAGGGCAGGAAGGGAGGGGGATGAGAAAATAAGAAAAGTGAAAAAAAAAAAAAAAAAAAAAAGACCAGCAAGAGAATAAATATCAGAGATACCAACCGACTGATCTAGTGACCTGCCCCACTCTTTTT
Organism: Aspergillus melleus; assembly: GCF_016097325.1. Lineage (NCBI taxonomy): Eukaryota > Fungi > Ascomycota > Eurotiomycetes > Eurotiales > Aspergillaceae > Aspergillus > Aspergillus melleus. The sequence goes on along the minus strand of NW_025763370.1, from coordinate 5,747,041 downwards.
ACTCCCGTAATCTGTACACTGTACGTAATTTAATACCTCCCCGATTCTCCTTTCGCCTTTTCCGCACCTTGTACTCCTCGTAGTGGTCTGATACCTGTTTCTCTACTGCTAGGTAGCTATATACAGTTACACCCAGATCTGTCCAGTCTACATTATGTCCTATATCGCGGTATGCTTTGAGTCAAGAGGGAAGTGTTACAAGCTCCTAATTGTAAGAATGGATCTTGATGCAAGTCTGTCATGACAACTAACACCCATAATCCTGAAGAAGACCTAGTACTGTAGTAGGTTACCAAGATCCAAGGTGACGGGAAAAGCAGATTGCCTTTTGATACGGTCCTACGGTACGTTCGGGTGGGAAGGTGTCTATCATCCCATGGCGCTGGAAACGGGGAATGTATTGTGTAACTATCAGCTCTGTAAGAAACCGAAAGCATCTTAATTCGATACATGCTGTATGTATGTACCGTATATTACCTCTTTAATATACATACATATCTCTGATACTACGTACGGTATCTTAAGAATGCAGTACCTTAGGTATCGAGTGTATGTATGGGTGTATGGGTGTATGTACGGTAGGTGCGCCAGAATAATAATATTATTTCCACAAGTGGTCCATATCGTTGTTGGCGATGGGTCAAGGCCAGAATCGAGATCCGTAGATCGCAGGCTACGCAAGTTAGAGGAACGGCTGACTGGCTCTAATTTAAAAAAGAAAAGGGAAGAAAAAGGAAGGAGACTAGAGAGGCGGGAGAGTTAGCACAGGTGACAGTCTGGTGGACTACTCTGTAAAGCTCATCAGCCCCAGTGGGCAACTGAGGGGGAGGGAGGAAAAAAAGGAAAAAGGAAGGCAAAAAATTAGGATGGCTTTTAATATTAGAAATTAACATCAATAATATTTAAGCGAGTGCTACATGGAAGAAACTTGGGAGAATACAGGGGATATGGTGATCTCACACGCTTTCAGCAAGATCATCCCCTCAAGGGAATCTAATGGTGTGTTCACCGTTCACTTTGATTTGGCTAGAAAAGTAGATCTTAGATTAGCTGTCTGTAAAATATGAAATTCAATCCATTATCCAACTATCCAGGTACCTTGATATATGTTTTTTGACTCTTTCTGTACGACGATCTGAGGGAGCAGCACAGAGAAAAATGGCATCAGGAGCCTACAGAGTCAGACTCTGCATTATAATATATGTCAAAGAGAGTTACCTATTTTATGATACGGTAAAGTCTTTCCCAAAGCTGTGGCGAGTTGACTTACAAAACACCAACGTGAGCCAGTGTCTGCTTGAAATATAAATAATGATCAAACTCGGAAATTGTGTGAATCATACACAGACTTAACGTTTTTCTTCAATCAGGACGAAAGGGGATAGAACGGCCCATCCAACAAGGTTCAAAAGTATCCGTCTTATCCTCAGTATCTCAAGGTAGTTCGTACTCCCGGGCAGATAAAGTTAACCTTCACAGACTGCCTCATCCCCTCAGGTCAAGACCCGAGGAGATGATGGATGCCAAGAACGTCATTTGAAGGTGTGATTCAAACCTGCACCAGAGGGGGGGGGGGGGGGGCAGTTGTCTCTCCTTGGCCCAGATCTGGTAACGATCGCAGTGGAGAAACCGGATCGCACATCAGTAAGACACGCTTGCACTCATCGGCGTCTGCAATTAGCCCAAAAGGATAATTAATAATAGTACTAGTAAAAATGCGCGAAAAAAAAGAAGCTGCACCGTTGAAAATTCGCAACTTGAAGAGATCTGATCACCCATTCGCCAGCGCGGCACAAGCACCCAAAGCCTGGCTGCAGCCATGGTCAGATCCCCTCCTGCAAGAAGAGGCCAATCTTTTCCATTTCAACGCTTTGGTGTTGGTCTCAAGCCCTCAGGGGTTCGAGAGACAACATACACCTACTCAGTACACAGTACGGAGTACTAAGAGTGAAATTCGTGAAAACTAGAAGGAGCGCCCATTTATTTATTATTTATTTATTTTAGAAGAAGATAGAAAGTGAAACGGGAATGAAACAGAATAAAACAAACATGTAAAATATAAGTACAAGTACAAAAATTGCAAGTATATCTATCGACATACAGGCACATACAGCCAATCTCATCTTGATTCCCCCTCGTACCTGGGTGATTTGTTCCATGGTACTGTACAACGCTCCCCGCTTTCCCTTGCTCGAGATCTCGGGCATAGCCGTTCGTGGGTGGCACCATCGTCATCTCGATCATCCTCCTCGGTCTGAGAGGTTGGATCCTGCGGCTTACCAAATTTTCTAATTTATCTTCTTGATCTAATTTAGATGATCTTGCATGCCCTGGTCAATAATTCCTGCATCAACAATGGGAGGTTCGACGGCGTTAGTGAATGGGGGTGGACTACGAACAGAGATATGAGTCCTGCTAACGTGCGTTAGGGCATCGGGGAGGGGATGAACGACGTACTCCGTACAGTGTGTAGGCCTTGGCCTCCATTGTCCCTGAATGAGGTTGGTCAGCCCCATGCAAGTCTCCTTTCGGCACCTACGGTATACGCTGTAAATCCTGATTGCTAATGGGACCTTCCCTCTACGTCCTAGGGATTATTCGCTGTTGGTTGGAGGGAATACTAATTGATATCACACCACCACCTGTCCTAATAATAACCATCGTCATCGTCATCGCTAGTTAGTCGTCTATACGTAGATCCGGATGAATTCCCCAAAAAAGCTACCCCGGGGTCACACGGTTGTCGCATCATCTCCTCTACTCCATGTCTACGGTGCAGCCCCCTGAGTCTCAATAACCCGACCCGTAAGTGAATAATCGCTAGTAATACAGGGTGATTGTCTTGGGATAGGGTCGGGTCTCGAATGATGACCCTTGCAACTATATCGAATCCTTCACCATTTTGTCTTCCGGACCCATGCTTTTAGTGTCACGGCTCTGTCGCATGAAGGGGGGGGGGGGGGGTGGTGAACAATGAATAACATGCGCTGCTACCTTAGGAGTTAGACCGGGTTAAGTACAGCGTACAGTATCTGTGACATGCACGTTGCGGTTTCTTAGGGGGTCGATCCAGCCGAGATCCGGACCACATGATTGGGAGATAACCAGCGGAGGCGCGCATTGTTTTATCCTCCATCCAACCCGATCCAGACCTCGACTCCAAAATGAGGGGAACCGTGGGTTGGTGTGACGCCAGTTTGAGGCGCGGGATTTTGAAATCATCGGTTGAGTAATTGCTCACGGCCTGTGGAAGATTCACATGTTTACGAAGACTGAAGTATCTTGACTTCGGCTTTCCTGTATCTGATACTTTTTGGCTGCACCTTCCTCTTCATCATGTGGCTAAGATCAGTCGGTGGACATGATTGAAAGATGACTATCGGTCGGACATTGTCTGTTGCCTCTTCCGGCTGCATGCGCAGCCTCCGGCATGTATGCATCCCCACCACTCCGTAGGAGTACTGTGTAAGGTACTGCACAGAACTGGCTGGTTTCTTTTTCTTTTACTTTTTTTCTTTTTCCCCCTAGTAGTTACGCTCCCTGGCTTCCTGCATTAAGAAGGGGGGATGGAGGACCTCATCGGACATTCTCTCCAGCCTCCAACCCCTGTGTCACAAGGAATGGGCGCAAGCTCTCCGTATTGCCGTCCTTGCTGTAGGTGGATGCAATGGATAGTACTGAAAAACGAACCTACGATCTATGTCACATTCTTTGAATCGCACAGGAAACGTGACCTGTTATTTGAACGGATCAGATTCGGTTTCGCATGTCGGCACTGCTCGATCTCGATGACTAGCACCGGCGTACCATGACTGTGCCCCTCGAGTTTATCGGGCCCAGAGAATTACAGATCGTTACAAGGCTGGGGTGCTTTGCTCCGTATCATTCGTATCGCCTATTCGATTGTGCATTGCAGCTGCAAAGATTTGCGCTTACGAATGATTGGCAATCAATAATGTCGAACTGCTCGCCCCCAGTGATCTAGGAAATAAGCCAATCGATCCAATCGAATCCGTCGTCTATGATTATCTATGGGGGCCAGCCACTCCTGTGTACACCGTACGGAGTACAGTTGTTTACCTGGATACTTGAGTACAGATACATGTTCACCACTTTTATGTGACAGCCAGCGTGTCTCGGATCCTGTAGGTTTGTTTGACAGACGCTTAGGCGCTGTACGGCCGTTACCCCTCCTCCATCACCACGACGATTAGCTTCATCTGCAAACTCTTTGAAACAGATTGATTGTGCTCCGTCAAGCTGGACTAGAGCAAACTCCCCTTGGCTTGTCCCGGCCAGCAACCAGCATTTACACTCCTTACCTACCGGCGGAGTTAGGATGGACACATCATGCCTGCTGGAACCACAAGATCTTCGACCACGCAAGACTACCTGCATGTTGAACCCCGGCTAACAACAGTTGACTACTGCCGCTTTTTGGTTTGTATTTTCTTTTCTTTTCTTTTTTTTTTTTTTTCTGTGGCCCCAGTCCTCGGCTCTCGAGTGGATTCTATTCTTTTTGACTTTCTATTATTACGATTGTTCTCGTTTTTTAACGGCCTAGATTGAACTAGTCATTAACAGATGGCGCTATTGTCTTGGGAAGATCAACCCTGCGGTCTTTGCCTAACAAGGCAAGAAACAACACCAGGGGGTTCTCCTTCTTACGAGTTGTGGGCCGAAGATCACTTGAAGGAGAGGAATTTTGGGGGCATCGGGGAGGGCTGAACAATAGCGATAAACATGTGATGCTTCAAGGAGACTGATCGGAACTGACGCAAACCGACATCTCGATCTGGGGAAATGAGCGATTGCATGGGTACATGTTATTTTCGTGTTACCTTTTCTTTTTTTTTTTTTTTGCTTTTGCCTTTTGCCTTTTTCTTTTCATTTCTTTTCCCACTTCTGTAAGTGTCGCTTCGATAAATTAAAGGCTGAAAGTGTCCACCACGCCCGATTCTACGGTGTACTCTAACGATCTCGATTTGGCAGCGGTTCTCCCAGCTCCCAGCTCTTCAAGCTGATACCTGGGTTGTACGGTGTACCAGTGCACAGACAGCGACCAACCCGTGATGGATCCAACGGTCGCCCGGAATTCGACTAATCCAATCAGACTCGTAACACCGGTCGGAACGTTTTCTGTCAGGATGTTGTTGATGAATAATACGGATTAATCCTCCGTTCCCTCGACCCGCCACTGGGTTTCATTCCTCCGAAGAAAGGGGATGGCATGGCATCTCAAGGACCAAAAAATTACTCAATCTCAACATCACTACTTAGTGTAGTACTAAATCAATCGGCTGAATTTTAGGTTGATTGATGATTCTTATACCACTATTGTCGATTTTTTCTTCTTCTACCCCCTATTTCGTTTCGTGAGTCCACGAATAACAATGTCGAAATTCGTCTATCAGGGGCTCCGCCGAGAATCCTTGGAGGTCTTGGGATTTGAGGTACCACCGACGGAATGGCGCTAAAATCACAAATCCCGAAGATTTCAGCACGCTGCACGCTCGAGTCGCCGAGTCCAGGACGATGCGGCGCTTTGACCAGATGGCAGCTAAGTCCAGACTGGGACTGGTTTGCAAGCCGACTCCAACCGACATCATCCCGCCGGTCAAGTGCTTTGGTAATAGGTACCGTACATCGAGTTGCTGCAACATCTTGGGATAAGCGATACTCCACATTTCGAAAGTACCCTGTTCCTTCTGCTCAACCTGCATGCGCGCGTTTAAAGCCTCCTCGGTCTGGACTGGCCCCTGTGCTCTAGTTATGACATCAGTCGAAAGCGTAAGACTGATCTCGAAAATTCAGTCAGCATAGGGTCATCTTTGATGTCTCTCGCCACACAGTTATGTCCGTGAATGATGTGACCCCGTCCAGCTGTACTCTGTACGGTGTACGGTGTACTGGATCGGTCGGTACCCATCATCATCACCGGAAACAGGGCCCGCCAACTTCTCTGTTCCTTCTCCCCTCCCCTCCCCGGCCCCCCTACCTTTACTATCCCCGATATGAAATTTGCTTCTGATCGACCGTTCTTACGGGCTCCGGCAATAATCAGTCTGTTAGCCAGATTATTATGGGGATGAGCGGTGGTGACTGGCAAGGGCCCCCCTCCCCAAGCCCCATTATGGCAAACTAGAGCCAACGGTCCTTTCATAGTGGGGTTTTGTCCCACTTCAGATACACCGACTTATGGTTTTATTATCCGAGTCGATCTGGGAAAAGATGACACTCTTTTGCGCGTGGTGGTCAGAACGGCAACGCCATTGTGCCTCTTGGTGCAGCAAGCCGTTTGTGTCACGCATCTATCCACAAGGGCGGGATTCTAACACCTCTCTGTGCTCGATTCTGTCCCGACTGATCAAAGACAGGTAATCGCCGATCGAGTCTTGTTTGGTATGGAGTACGGAGGAGAAGGTTGTGGCAAATGCCGGTGTTCAACGAACGAATTTTATCTTATTCTTATTTTTTCACACCAAGAAAGACGAACCTACCCCGTGTACCAAGTCACCAACACACCTACTTCTCCGTGCTAGGGGGCTGGCATATCAGCCAATCCCTTTCATTTTCTCTTTCCCTTGTCTTTCAATTCCTAATTGACAGTCCTGGTTTATCCAACCACGCAACAGCGGACATTTTCGGGAGACATCCAAGGAAACTGGGTCCCCAACTGCCGACGTCTATGGGGCTAGACTGCTAGTATGAAATATCCTCAAGCCATGCCCAGGCACTTACGGTGTAGATGAAAGTCCAATAGTTAGATAGCTCAACTAGCTAGGTAAATTACTTCCCTCTTTACGGAGTAGGGTGGGAAGATTCATCGGTGACCATGCAGATGACAGGAAACGATGGATCACGGAGCTGGGAGGTGGTGGACCAGGCAGCGGATGAGATCGACAGCACCAAGAAGAATGGCCCAGAGACCGTTGCGACCGTTTGGAGGTTGCCTCGCTAAAAAAGGACGGGCAATTATTACTGTGTAGACCGGCCACCGGGCCCTTTGATCGCTCAATAATGATGATCAGATAATTTCCTTTACCAGAAGGGAAGGGAGCGACAAGTGTCTTGACCTATGCGGAAAGAGTCTTGAAGCGCAAGTGCTCCGTACCGAGACCGACGCTGAGTACACTACATACGATCGCAATTTTCCTTTATTCGATGCTATTATTGACGCGAACGGGGACTGCTCTTTTTTGGATTTCTTCGGTAAGACCTTCGATTTAATTTTGTTTTGGTGGGGAGCTTGTCGCCCCCCCGTCGCGGTTCCTCTTTTTATTTTTTTTTCTCCCCTTCCCTTTCTCTGTTGCTCATTAGGGGGTGGGTGCACGGGTGATATTCATCATTTACGCACTTGTGTACTCCGTATATTCTACCTGACTCGTTCATTGCTAGACGTAGCCGATTGCTCCTTGGATACATAGGACATTAGCGATGTCCATCTTTCGTATGGACGCACAAATTCGATTTAGAAACAGTTAATAATGGAAGGAAGTGGGCACACGCAGGATTCAAACACCAACATTGACGTGACAACTAAGTATCCAGCCTTGCAGTCGAGTACATTTGACCGCATGCTGCGATCCGTTTCCGCGCAACCTACGATAGATTTCATGATTAGTGAAACCGTACTATGGACGGTGGGCAGTAGTGGGCACCGAATGCCAACAACAACTGGATTCCAACCGGAAGGCCGAAATCCCCGAGAACATCGGAAAAGGGGGGGGACAAATGAAAAAACCACAAAAAAAAGGAGCAACATCGCGACGAGGAACCTCGTTGTGGAACCGTCCCGGTAAACACTCCGACGTCTTGACCCGAAGGAGCAGGTTGACAGCTGGGGGGATTCGTCAAAAGCGGTTTAACCCGGCGCATCATTGCTGGGCTAGGCTTGGGGGGTTGATGGCTTGCTGCATGCCGACCGATTGGGAATCGTCTGGAGTTATCTAACTACCTTAGCCTGACTCTGACTGACCGGCGACCAGTCATTTGGTCTCCTGATCTGGGTCCAACTGTTACTCCGTACTGAGTACTTTTCTCTCCCATATTTTTTTCTCGTTCTTTCGTTGGTTATGATGTTTATCATCATTTTTTCCTGGACCCGTGCCGAGTTCGAGATCTTCACTTTTGCCGGGTATTATTAATGTTGACTAAGGTTCCAAAGCTCCGGACGGAGGTACTAACGACTAAAGTTATGGGGACAGGAGATAGGTAAATCAATACGATAGAAGCCATTTTTGCTTCAGAATTAGGATACTGTCAATATCATATTCGTCGTATAACTAAACTCCGTACCACCAAAGTCTTCCATGGGTAAGAGCTAGGTCCCAGGTACCTGTGCTGGTAATCTCAATGTGTTACCAAGGATACGGGAATCCCAGTACCGTGTTACTGTAGGGCACAAAGAGAAGGATGAAGTCGTGTATGTGTGCATGGAGTATCTCATTTCCAAGCAGCCCCTTTCCCTAAATTCTCGGTCTATCTTTATGTTAACTGCTTACTTTCTTTTAATCTTCTTTTATTTCTTTGAAATCTTGTCCACGGATTGGAATTGGTCCGATACGCTCGGACGGACGGGGAAGATATCACTATTCGCGTTGCTCTACGTAGACACCGTAAAATATACTTTTATACAACAGGTATTGGGCTCACACATACGAAGTACGCAGCACATACTTAGACACGCCTCGTACATTCCACATCCACTCACACCCAATGGCCGATTTCCATCAGATTACCTGCAGTGAAAGCCCATAGCCCGACAGACAGTCATTGGTAACTGGTAGGTCACCTTCCAGAGGCATACCTTAGCTCTGTCCCACCTCATCGCTCATATCTCATTTCCCATCGGGCTGGGAGCGAAAACACGTGAAATTGATCATCACCCCTTATCGGCTCCGGTGACCTCTGTCTTTCACGTACCAAGATTTAGTTGGCTGCCTGTTACGGACACCTGCCTACGGAGTACTTCCTCGGGATAATACAGATCATACAAAATACACCAAGATTATCTGGATACTAGAGTTAGTATCTATTAAGCATCATCAATACATGTAACACTACGCTGTATCTCCATATAAAATCATGATATACACCGTACCGTCAACTTAAGATACAGAAATACCAGCAAATGTAGTACAAGCCCAGGTACAGGTACATCAGTCCATGGCCAGACCCCTACTCCGTACTTCGTAGTCACTATCCAATGAAGCTGGAATAGGCCCCTTAGACCCGAGCTAGCCATCTTGACTGCTGTTCTTTATCTATAGAGTAAGTATAACACATTCTACTATAACCCACCTTCCCCGATCCTTCCTTTCCCCCGGCTCCCTAGTGCAACGGAAGACTATTATTATCAAGTAAAATAAGCAAAACCAGGGCCCATAAGCACGTAGGTAAAAACAACCTATTATTCCGTACCAAAGCAACTAACCACCTATATTACCTAGATTCTATAGGGTTTTCGGCCGTAGGCGGAGCTTTTTCGGCTTCCAGGTTACCGTCTCTCCCTTAGCTCTCTCTTCAACACCAAGAGGAACCTTCGGACGATGTACAAGAAGAGAAGGAGCTCCTTTCTTGGAAGGAAAGTAGAGTAGACGCTGGTGGCCAGCCCGCCAGCCCAGCCTCACTATGGCGATGGTATGAGTCGTAGGCTCGTAGCAGATCCCGTGTTCATCCGCGCTTGGAGCAAGAAAAACTAAACAAGGCACACCCGATACTGCGATCCACTTGCGCCTGAGCCGTTGTCCTAGAATTCTAGCCGATGGTTGCTTGTCCCGTCTTCCAGAACCCGTACTCCATATACGGGAGACAGTTAAGTAATTTGTCGAAGAACAGAAGATGAACTAGAAAAAGATGGATACTTCGATCCTAGAGTTACTGGTTCCAACGGGCAATGACCATGAATCAGCTGCTCCCCGAAATTCAGCAAAGAAAAAAAAATACCTAGACCCGCCGATCCTAGAGATCGCTCGAGTCGATGACGGAAAATTCATGTCGCATCTGGACTCTATCGAGGCTAACGATTGTTGATTTTCGACAGGCCTTTCCACTTTCAACGGTTGATGGGAGGTAGGGAGTGGGTGGGTGGGCTGGACGAGCGGCACGTACTCCGTAGTCACTATTGCCCTTTTCAGGAACCGTTGAACGGGTTTCTTTTTCCTTTTCCATTTTTTACGCCTTCATTTTCTTGTTCACTCTCGTACTTTCTCTTTCTCTCTTTCTCTCTCCCTCTCTCTCTCTCGCGTGCGCGCACGCATATTTTCCATTTTCTTACCTTTGCCCCACAGTGGTTGATGGAGCCGGAGTGGCGCTGGTCCACTCGCGCGTGGTTGAGCGAGACCACCGTTTCCCCCTTGATTTATCGGGAAATCCGCATCCTGGTCGTTACTCTGCAGTCCTCCTGTCTGTTTCCAGAAGTGGATGCGTGTGTGGAGTGCAATGGGGCTATAGGTGGCTTTGATATAGGGAGGGATTAAATCCGGATCGGAGGGTTGTTCGAATTCCTCGATCCCACTACGGAATTTAGCCTACCTAGCACTGGAGTTTACAGTTAGTGCGAAATCAGCACAATATGCGGTACAACTCCGGAGTAGTAGTAATAGTAGTAGCTGGCTGGCTAGTCAGACTTCGGAGCTAACTAGACTACACCGTACGCGCCTTTAGCTAGCCGTAGGAAGGTAGATAAGGTGGTGGTTTTTAATTAATTAACTAAATTGGCTGATTGATTCATGGCCCGGAATCCCTCAACTAACGGCGGATAGGATCGAATCACGTCTCGCCTTTCCGTGCTGTACGGAGCTGCTGCTGCAGTGCTGAGGAGATTGATCGGGTCAGCCATCCTTAGCCAGGAGCCACGCCGTTTTTTCTTTTTTCTTTTTTTTTTTTGCCCCTTCTTCTTTTTCGTTTTTTAGCTTTCGATGACTTCATAGTTCACATCTGGTCCTGTCAATTTTGCGGGTTTAGTTGTGCGCTAATCAGTCGTAGGGAATGGGGTACCTACAAGTATGAGATCATCTGTTAACTACTCAGTCTATTCGACGGGATACCTTCACTTCGGTAATTCCATATGTCGCCTGTGTATCTCAACGTACTCCGCCATGAGATTCCGTACATCCTCGGTACATACGGACTTCGAATCTACCGCGGTGAAGACATCCAGAGTTCGAGGTGGAGATTCAATATATTAATTCGTATACCCGATCTTTTTCCAGAAGGCCTACGGTGTGAATCGGGTCCCGTTGCTCAATATAAAATAGATTAACGGTGTTTCTCCCCGAGTCATGACCCGACTGGGTACAAAATAGTACGTACACCATACATGCTTAGGTAGGGTGAATGACTAGAGGCGTTGAGCGTGAGCCGTTGACCGTCGATCCAGGGGGGAGAACATTTAGGTGGAAAAGGGAAAAGATCCAGTGCGGAAAAAAAGGGGGAGGAATGAGGAGGCAAATTGATGAGCTGACCTGACTCAAGTTCAGTCGACCGTTTTTCGATTTTGCCTATATTGATTGGTAGAGAGGCGGGAATGGGGAAGGGAGGTCTAAGCCTAAGATACCTCCTAGGTAACTAGGAGAGGGGCGAAGGAAAGCTCCGTCATCAGGATCGATTCGATCATCGACATCGAGACGGGGTAGGCATCCAACCACGTCTTGACTCACCAACGATATCGAATGAAGATCGCACGCCCATGAAGTGACTGTCATGATTTAGACTAGTACTGTGTAGGTGAGCCGGAGATGATAACCGAATCCGGTACTAGTTGGTTGGCTGTTAGCTTAAATTTGTGACGGTTTTTCTTTTTCCTCAAATTTTCCCCCTCTCTCTTTTTCTGCTTTCTTTTTTTCTTTCTTTTTTTTTTTTTTTCCTGTCCCGGCTCCGCTTCTTTCTTGTCGATGAACTAGTGGTTTTTAGCGCGATTTTGACGCTTCCCGTACCCGTTGCTGAGGATTGTCGATTGTTTCTTCTGTGGCTGGGCATGCGATTCGAGGTATTTCCGCTGTATTTTGAAGTGACCCTGGGGTTACTCCGTCAGAGATTATAATATCGTTGAATATAGAAGACAATTCAGTTAGGAGCTGTAATGATAATATTTGGTATTGTTTTTCCAAAGCGTTATGAGTTCGGTATGGTATGTCACCCGTCATGTACATACACAGTAGATTCGGTACCTAGCTCTAACGCTGATTTTAACGATATCTGGGAATTTGGATATACACTGAGCTCTTGTAAGAGTGGACATTGGATCTCTCTGGTGCAGGTATATATTGTAGATTGCTCATCTTTTGCGGGATCAAGGTGACAATGTGCACGATGTATGGTATCTGATATACCGCGACCGATATATATCTAGTGCTAGGTATACCTCTAACATCTATAGTTTCAACATCCTTTCCAAGTAATAACGCACGAAGAGTAATCCCGCTCCCCGTATTCCCAACCCTATCACATGGCAAAGAGCAAGTAGAATAATTGAATACCCTCCGACAAGGAAAGCTAAATCCGGCCGGCACAGTACAACTAAGCTCAGCACAGATGCGCATTACCTATGCTGCATCACCCAACCACCCAACCGGAAGGCAACCAGCAAAAGTACCATGCCTACATATTTCTACCTAGCTAGCACATCCAGTCTACACATAACTATTACGTTTACGTAGGATTGGGAAACCTACATAGAAATGGGTGGAATAATCTGCAGCAACTATGCGTACTGTATGTACATACCCTACACCATCTAGAAATGGAGATCGATACGATTGAAATAATACCTTCAAGTATAGGTACACCCCTCTTCCCTGGTACGTACAGTATTTACCCTACATACGGAAGGAAGCCATGGTGCGACACAGCTGACGAACTCATGTATGTCTTCGCAGCAAGTTGTCCAACCGGCTGCGTTCCGCGGGTACCGTGCTGTATGAAAATGCAGGACCAGACACCTAATGTAAAACAAACCTTTGCTCTGTGCTGAGTCGGGCCAAATCTCTCAGATTCCTAGAGTCTCCTTCCTTTTTATCCATCAGAGTTCAATCGATGCCGTTTGTAAGACCTTCTTCTCCTACTGACTACGACGGTGTACTTACCTGTGTATCCCTCCTGTCCCCGTATGATAACATGATAGAACGGACGGAGTTTACCAAGCCCACGGACAAGGAAGACCGACCCAAACCGCGCCCGTTCCACGGAACCCAAGATCCAAAAATATCCCAGCACACGTGGACAGAACCAAACCCGGAGATCAGCCAAATTGTGAATTTAATTAAACAGTGAAAATCCTGCAATATGGTCCCCGATAGGATCAACTGTCATCCTTCTACGGAGGATATTTAATTAAACTTTCAAAATAGATAGACGGAAGATGAAGAGGGGGGGTAAAGAAAGGGCCCCATTCAGCCCATTTTGAAAGCTAGTTAGTTAGCTAAACTTGCTCGAAATACCCATGTCCAACAAATCAGAGCTCATTTAATTTGATGGATTTGAACGATCGCGACCGGCGGGCTTCCTTGTCGATTGGATTCTTCTTCCTGTTTAATTTAGCTAGCCGATTAACTGATTTTTAGTAGCCCTTTTATCTCTCCGTTAAGTCTTCAGCCATCAATTACTGTGGTACTGCCTCTCCGGCGTAGAATATCCGAATCATGGCACCTGCCTAGTAGAGTATAGGCCAGTAGCTTCAATTAGTTATTGATTGACCCCGTACGGACAACGGAATTCCACTCCCTTGCCAGATCAACTTCTAGAACGTCCATGTCTCTCTAATTGGGTCGTTAAATCCGTCGTACCGTGGTTCAGCAGATTGCATGATTTTAATTTCATTGAGCAACTGGACTGACTATTGCTTTTGGAATTCAACACGCAATGCCACAGCGCTTACCGAGGGAGTGGTTAACGGATCCGATGGGTACAACAACCTACCTACCTTACTACCTTACACCGTACACAGTACGTAGAACTGCGGGAGTAGTTACAGTAGCACAGTTCAGTTATTAATGGGTGCATTTCCGTGTAGGAAAATCCGACTTTGCCGATTGGTTTGTTTTTGCGCGTTCCCATTGCCACACTGGAAGCAAACTAAGGTATGTAGTGTTACAAATGATTACATGGTGGTGGTAACTATGTATGTACGTGTCCATTGTATGTATGTATACCTATGACCTAGGGTCTGGCTGGCCCTTGGTAGGGGTACGGAGTAGACACCATGCCATGCTCCCCGTAGAAATGCCGAACCTAGGTACCAATTATTGATACTTTGTACTCCGTACATACCAGCTACCTACTTAGAATTGATTTACCTATGTGTAATGTAGACCGAGAAAAGAGTCTTACGTACGAGGGGGTAGAGTAACTAAATTCCTACCTTCCTAGTTAGTCAGGTCATACTCCATACTAATGGCCCATGACAGGTGACATCCGAACATGACAGTTGACAGGTTGACTAACCGTCTACTCCGTAGCTAACTAGCACGGGGCACACGGGGCAGGGGCAAAACACAATACTAGTAAAATTCAAAATTCAATAACGCAACATCCCACAAGAAAAGAAAAAGAAAAAAAAAACAAAAAACAATGGAGTCATCTATTGTAGACTCCGTAAGTGGCATCTTCTTAGACCCCTGTCATCCCATGGGTTGGCAGGGGTGGATTTTCACCCCGATGGCTGGAACAGGAACAGTTTGAACCTAGGGACTAGATACTTCTCCATCGTATGTGCTATTTTGCAGTAGGTTTGTAACTAGTATCGGGATCTGGATGTGGATAATCGGATATACGAAGCCCTTTTCCACAGGGAAGGTCCAGAATCCAGGTTCCAGACGGAAGCGTAGCCTCTACCATGGTCGTTGAACAACTTTCCCCATAACTCCGATCCGAACAAGGTAAATGGGGTTGCAAAAGTTAAGTACGGATACTGCGTAAGTAGAAAAATAAGGCGGAGTATCCGTACAGTACACAATTAGGGAGCCAGTCCTACGGACTAGGAAAGCTAGTAGACAGCCCCTAATTTCACCAAAGTTTAAGTGGACTGGCCGGAGTGACTTGGGTGGCACTGGCACTGGCACTGCAGTGCGCACTATCGCTCGGTCTATCTAACTTATGTTACTGTATCTTGGATAGGATGGTCATTAGTCCGAGGTAATCTTATGATTATGATCGAGATCCTCCCTCGTTCTCCTGGTTGGATCGTGGGCCATCCATTCCAACCCCCTTCCCTGTCATGATTAATCTATTTAACTTCTGTAGAAATCGACCTACTACTATATATAAATCGGAGGATGCTGATGATGATGACATCGGTCCCATGTGCGATAGATTAATTATTCATTAACCTAGCAAAGGTCGATTAATATGAATGACAGGATCATAGGGATTAGTTAGTCCAGCTAGTAGTGCTACTGTGTGCTAGAGAGAGCGAAGAAAAGCAAAGAATCGGACTAAGGCCTGTTGGGGGTTCTTCCCCGATGCGGGAACTTGTGGGTTCGGCATTTGCTTTGCTGTTGCCTCTTTTCCCTTTCCAGGGTGTTCAGATCCCGTATAATGGATTATTGCCCTCAATGTCTTGGTTGCCTTTTTTTTTTCTTTCATCTTTTCTTTTTCGCTGCGCTTTATTTTTTTCTCATTTAGATTCCTTGGGGGTTTAGGGCGGTGGCTTTTACAAGTGGTAATGTTAAATCGTGAATGCTGAATGCTCCCACGCCACCCCCGGTATGTATGTAAGTAAATCCAGTAAACAGTAAAGTGATTGTGACTGTGACTGTGATGGGACTGTACGGAGACACAAAAAAAGAAAAGTAAAAGAAAAAGATATAGCCACTTGCTGTCGTGTACGGAGTATGATGGGTACAGGTAACGAACCCCTGTAAATAAGGATCTTCGCTCTTTTCTTTCTCTGCACAAACGGCCATGGAGGATCGCGCAGGAACATTTCTCCGACCCGCATGTCGTCACGCTCGTTCTTGCGATCGAGATAACCGGTTTTATTGATGTCATGGTTCTTCGTGAGGATGAGGTTGAATTGGAATGAGATGAGATGAGAGAGCAAAAAAAGGGACTTCTGATTTTTTCCTTCTTCACCCCCACCACACCTCATCGCCAGTATCCCCTCGCTTTCGAATTGATGTAATCGATGGCTTCCTTGCGCCACGTGTCCGGCTCCAGGGAGCTCGTCACCGTCGCATTGTTAGCATCAAACAGCAGATCGACCGGCTCCTCGGAGGCCCCCCCGTACGCCGTCCAAAGCGAATCGTTGATGCCCGAATTCGGGTCCAGATCGTGGATAAACGATGCCCACATGCCCGTCATCTGTTTGCTCAGGGCCCGGAACCCCTTGGGTACCCCTGCGAACGGCTTCCCGTAGTGGTACCCAAGCCCCGCGATGTTGTGGAAGACAAAGGCCACCTCCTCGAAGTGCGTGGCGCCCTCGAGATACGGCACCGATGCGCTGCGGACGTTGAATCGATAGCAGTACGCCGGCGTGGAGGTCTCCGTCCACGCTTCGCACTGTCGTCGTCGGTTGGCGTGCATCGAGAGGTCGCCTGCGTAGGCGGACGTGCGTCGCCATTGGTACCCTCGTGATGGCACACGCTGGGCTCCGAGAGATGCTGGAATGCCTTGGATGGGGTCGTCGGGATACAATTCGAGGATCCGGTTTGCCATTGACGGGGGCAATTTGAATCCGGACGCGCCATCTAGTTGATCGAGATAGGTCGGAGATTAGCTAGAGTTTCTTTTTTTCTTGTCGTTTGCCTTACGGCTGGGCTTGGCTGCAGGAAGGAAAACAAGGCCAGGGGGGAATGAAATCTCATTTAAACTGCATGCATGCTTGCTTACCTGTGAGATACGAGTAGAATTCTGCAGTCGTGTTGATGCCCGTAGGCCCGAACGAAGTCCCTTCGTCGGTATTGGTGCCAGCGATGATGGGCACGCGCACGAATTCATGCTGTTGCAGATGCACGCTGCCCCAGGTCCTTAGTAGATCGCCATCCACCACTGGCGAGAATGGGTACGCCGGAGTGCCGTCCGTGCCATTGAGCGCCGAGTTCAGTTCCTCATAGGGAACCTCACGCAGACATTGTAGCGTGTCCGCCACGCCCGAGCAGTTGACTTTTGACACCAAGTCATCGTACAGATCCTGGTACCCCGTGTAGTTGGACGGACCGGCCGCGATCGATCCTCCGGATTGCATGATTGCCCCCCTGAATAGGCTATCGTTTCTTCCGCCATACGCGGTCAGATGGTACCCAACCGACATCGCTCCTGCAGATTCGCCCCAGATCGTGACCTTGTCCGGATCACCGCCAAAGGCCTGGATGTTCTCCCGGATCCACTGCAGGGCTAGTCTCTGATCTCGCAGACCGAGATTGGTGTTGCCGCTACCGGAGACTTCGCTGGAGCTCAAAAATCCCCATGCCGAGAGCCGATAGTTGAGAGTTACAGCGATGAACGGTTTTCCTGCTCTAGTGGTCAGTCTCGCACTTGACTTGGCGCTTAATCTGCGTCTACGGGGCGTCTGAGCTCACCAATTTCATATGAATTAGACACAATAGCAGACATATTATAGCGCTGGTCCGCGCCAGAACCCTGGTAGAATCCGCCACCATGGATCCAGACGCCGACAGGGAGATTGGAGTCTTCTTTCACCGAAGAATCGCGAATGACGTTGAGAGTAAGACAGGCTTCAGACTGGGGATACCAGATGGAATCGGTCTAAACATGTCGACAGTCAGATATGATCACCTGAAATGGATCACCTAGCGACAGGGCAGACTTACTCCATATCCCACGCAAATATCAGAGTACTCTTTCGCGTCGCGCGCATCTTTCCAAGTCTCGTTGAGGGATTTCGGCACAGCGAACCTCAAATCGCCCACCGGCTGCTGGGCATACGGTATCCCGAGGAACAAATCCTGTCGGTAGTGCGCGTTCTTCGCCCCGACGTACGTTCCATTGCGGACATGGACTCTAGGATCCGGCGTGCCGCTCGGGGCAGCCGTCACAGCACTCCACAGGGCACAAAGACCAACAAGAGTCCTATACATGGTCAAGACGAGAAATGTGACCGACTCCAACAACGTTCCTCGACCGGTCCCATCCCCTCAATATATATAGGAGGGAGGAAAGGTCACACAATGAATGCGGGGACTCCACCCTCCCCGACCCCGTCGTGGATGCAGACATTCTAAGCCTGGTCTCACTGGCCGCTGGATAATCATTTCAGCCGAAAACAGGATAGAGCTATTGCAAGATCCGTTCATCAATGAGGTTTTTTCCCTCTGCCGCTCCGGACAATGACCGATACCTCGGTTTAGTTTCCCCGTAGTGGGAACTAGAACTTACCGCGGGGGGGTTATCCGGGGGATAACGATACAGTGCGGGGAACAACTTCCCTTCTTTTGATCTTGTCTAGCAACGATTGCCCGTTCAAGGCACGATTGTCGGTGGCCGATGTGGAGAAAACGTTCTCGCGGGGCCGGGCTGTGCCTTTCGTCATTGATCTTAGGGATATGCCGCTTTTCTTGCCAGTCACGGCTGCGCCTGTGCCGTGGATGTGCCGAAGATTTGCCGGTAGCTTGAAAAATGTCCTGGATGTCGAGGAGATGGTGGACTGGATGCTTTTGATGGGGTTGATCATGGAGAAAGAGGTATTTGAGGGGTAATGGGTCACTTTATGTTGTGAAGGCTACCAAAGATGGTGGGTTAGTATGGGGTGCGATATGATTTGGCTAAGGAGGGCACATACATAGAAAAGGTACACAGATCTGTTGATAAAGGATACCGTGGATTCAAGCAGTACTCTCACGGAGTGTCTGAATGAAAGTTGGGCTGTCAAAAGCGGATGGAGAGAAATCAAGATGAGAAAGGGTTCTTGACCGCCAGAATAACTCCCCCTGCACATGCATGAGCGCCAGCCATCTCCCACTGCACATCTTTCCTCTATGACACAACGCCAACTTCCAGACTTGAATTCGATCCTTCTAGACAATGTGTCTGTGTATCAAATGCCCAACGCTACTCATATAGCGACTAAGTGTTGAATTCACATGTCACGATGTCAGTGCTAGCAGTCCTTCTACCCGCTAGTCTAGCTTATTGTCACACGCGAATCTGCTTTGGAAGGGTTTCACAAAACACCATCATTTATTAAGTTCTATCACAGCCGTCTTGGGTGCTTCAGACTATTGGCTAGTAGGTTAAGGAAAGGGAGTCAACTTGTCATCACTGATCTAGATCTCGGCCGACCCGATTCGTTCGTGCCCGGCATATAGCATCCTCTTTGGCAGGTTGGGCCATGATGTGTCCTGTATCGCAGCTGGTTCCTGATTGTGTCACACAGGCCCGACCCTTCCTATGATGTTACATCGGGGTCTTTATATTCCTTGCACCGACCGTCGCCAGGTCATACTGATCCGGGAGTATTGCAACGGTGGCACCCATCTGGATGTTCTTTTTCCTGAGGGTATATCCTCATATTGCGTCAACAGATGACATCAAGAGTCTGGAAAACCGGGGGGTTGAGGAATCAGAGCAAAGGAACATAGCCTATCCAGGTACAGAACGCAGGGTTATGAAACGGGAAAGAGGCAGTTCGAACGTTCCTAATCACTTCCATGCTATCGGAAGACTGCATGCCAAGTGGGGTCTTCAGGAAGAATGCTCCTCATATATGTAGGTGATATCTGTTATGGAGAGAAAACTCATCTGCAAGCTTCAAACTGCCGACTCCGCTATCCCAACAGAAGAGATCGACCAATTCACCTCCCAAGTTCGTCTCCATCTACCTTCTTGAGTCATCGTGCACCAGAACGATGTGGTGGACTCCAGCAACCCAGCCTCGTCCACTGACAACCTTGCCGCCGCCCTCCTCCGATGAAATCGAGGCGATAATTTCCGTCACCAAGGGTTTTCTTGCCGCGCTGAACACAAAGTCCTCGGTCGAGTTTGACAAATACTGCGTTCGAGCAGGAGGGATGGCACTCTGGCCGCCACCTCCTACACTCCCTCGGTTTTGCACAATCGGTGCTTTTGTGGAACAGATCGCCAAAGTGACGGACGATATCGATGAACGGATCTGGGACCCAGAGGTCAA
Source organism: Aspergillus melleus (assembly GCF_016097325.1). NCBI lineage: Eukaryota > Fungi > Ascomycota > Eurotiomycetes > Eurotiales > Aspergillaceae > Aspergillus > Aspergillus melleus. Next base: position 5,726,955 of record NW_025763370.1, on the reverse strand, counting down.
GGCATATGGCCTGGGAAACCTTGCCGCCGTGTGGGCACCATTCAGGGCGAAGGTCAACGGAGTAGTGGACCATGTGGGCGTCGAGCTCTTTATTCTTCATAAAGTGAATGGTGAATGGAAGGTGACGGGGTTAGCTGATTCATGCCGAATTCCCACGGAAGAGGAGAAGCAATTGCTCCTGTAGATTGGACACTGGATAGCTGTTTTTCAAAACAGAAGGAAGAGAGGAAAGGGAAATGCATAAGAGCTGATGGATATAAACAAGATAGCCAAACTATCACGCATACGAGATGGCACAAAAAAATCATGCTGTCTAAAAGTAAAACCGACGCCTCTACTCTAACGGATGAACGCAAGCTTTTTAACCCTATTTCTTACCCCTTAGTAGCTCCCATCCGACACTGCCATTCTTTCCCTCCTTTACAGACATCTCATCAACAGCTTTGACGAGATCATAACAAATCTCTTCGGGAACGGCACTGTCATGCTTGTACGCAGGGTGCGATGCAACAAATTCACGGATCCATCGAGCTCCGGTCCAGAGAGTTCCGTTGGCCCGTTTGCGTATCAAATCGAGGTATCGTGCCAGGAAGCAACGCGTCTCAACATCCACATTGACACTGTTTAAATAGGACTCAACCAGCGGAATGAGACCCGGGAACGACCCATCCTCCGAGCCGTTAATAATGTCAGAGATGGTCATGAGGTCGTATTCCGACTCAACCGGACCGAGTGGGGGCGAAGGAGGGGGGGTATTGCATGCAGACGATGTAGCAGATGACATCGCGCTTCCAGTAGCTGAATGCTGGTTTTGTCGGAGAGGGCCCCGAGAGAAAGGGTCCTTTCGAAAATGAAACTTCCGATCGTGGACCGCGTTGCGCGCATGGGCCGTTTCCATGTTCTCGGTGGTTCGTGGGATGGGGAGATAGAAATTCAGATTGAAGCTCAGGATGGCACGAGTGATAAGCACGATAAAGATGCTAAATGCCGCATTTTCGAAGTCAGTCATCTGAATCTCCATAGAGCGAAATTCGACCCGCCAGCCAATATCTTCCTTGTCAGGTGGTGGCGGCTTGAAGCGCATATGTTGCCAATTAGTCGACTGCAGGTTTTCAAAGTGGTCGGCTTTGTTCAAATCCAATTCCTCGAGGTCTTCAGAAAATATAACCAGTGGATCACGGATGAAGAGATGAGCAAAATGAGTGGCAAGGAGATCATCCATTCCGCCTTCCATCAATCGCTTTTTGATGTCTTCATCAACAATCAAGTCGGGGTCCAGATATTCCTTCCGTAGACGAGGATCTTGAGAGATATAGGTCGAGTTCGAGGCATATCGTGACTTGGGAATCCTCCATCTATCGTTCTTTAGGGGCTATTTGCGAGTATTAGCATAAGATCAGCATCGGGACCCATTGCAAGACAGCTTACAGCTTCACCAAGTTCCTCTCGCGTTCTATCATCCACTGCATTGCCGATTTGGTTCCACCTGACGTCCGTATCGACGAGGAATCCCTTATAGATGGGAGTTGCCGCAGTAAGAGCCAGGAGGATAGGGCCTAACGGGCTCAGCTGATCATATAGTTTACGTCCCTCAGTCATGTTTTTAGCTTGGAAGGTAATCTGGAGACAGCAGCTGCCCATTCCAAAAGCCATGGCGTCCATGTAAACATGGTCGTCCTTTGCAGCTCCATTCCTGACATCGTCATCCTCAGGCCAAATGTGAAGATCATAGTTGACCGTGGGATCTTTGAAAGGCTGGGGAGTGTTTTTGTCCTTGAAGACAGGAACATTTAGCTCAACCTTCCGGCCTCTCCTGGATCTGATATTTCCTGCAAGAGTCGGAAATCTGATGTGGGGATTAGCGATCTCATCAGGAACAAATTGCGACCGCAATGCCGGGCCTGATGGAGGGTAATATGGTTGAATGTAATCATCCTTCGTGCCCAAGCGAGGGAAGGTGGTTAGAGTGATGGGGTATTCATTAGGTGCCATGTGGGTTTTGGCAACCTCTCGCCTAGCAGCATAACATTAGTCTCCGGTACACAAATATGCTGAATACAGCCAAACCTACCTCCATTTCATGTTGGACTCAACCTTGAGAAGGTCCTTGAAGTCAATTCCCCACGGCCTTCCGGGGGTTGCTTCAAGCATGAAGCGTCCGAATTCTGGATGGAAATGGGGAGGCTCCTCGCCGTCACTAGGATTTAACTGTCAGATTGATATACTTGTGGTCGATTCAGCTGACTTACTGTTCATTGTTCTGACTCTGAGATGAATCTCCCGTCTTCCACAAGGCCTCATCCCGAGCGAGAGATTTCAAGATCTCTGCTTGGGCCAGAGACAGCCGAGCCTTCTTCGCCTCCTCGTCCACGGCCACGACGAGGTACTCAACCTACAACAGGCCGTAAAGCGTCAGTTGGGGAGCCCCGTGTTGTTTGATACAGGCAAATTACCTCATCACCCCACAGTAGAGCATCTCGCTCCTTGCCTTTGGCTCTCTGCCAATTGGCAAGCAATTGCTACGTGACGTTAGTCGGGCTTCACAGCAATCGATATGAGAGCAAGGCCAGTGCCAAAACCTACCTCAATTCCCCATTTTCGTACTTGATCAGCCCGCTTTTTGGCTTCAGGCCAATCAAGAGCTGTACCCAATGCTCTTCATAAACGGCCGATGTTAGACGTACTCACGCAGCAATGGGTTAGGCAAGATCAACATACAAAAGACCCATTATTTCATTCCCAGCACGTGCACAGACGTATTATACGCAGAGAAAGGCTGGCGACTTCGACTTATTTATACGAAATCGCTGTCAAAGCCCGTCCACCGAAGAGCCCCACGGAGATGAGGGGGGAAGAATCTGGTGGCGGACTGCACGCCGAGATTTATAGACGCGGAGAAAGAACCAACCTCCAGAGGATCAGCGAACAGACAAGACCAAAAGGGACAGACAATTGCCGGCAGATAATGAAGGAATGTGCAAGAGAGGGAAAGAGGAAGGAAACCACCTCCTCATGGGGTGATTTTATGCTGATTTTCGCAGAGGCTCGACATCCCCGATTGGCGGCTGGTGGGGGTTTTGGTAGCGGGGCATCCGAGCATTATCGCCGATAACGAAGGAATCGCGGCGTTTGATTTCTAAGCCGGGATGGTCATGTGACTCCGTCTCCCTGATGTCTACTTGCTTCAGCACGCAGGGATCGTGTATTACACGCCGCCTCCGTGGAGAGGATTCAAAGGCCGGATTTGTCATATCTCACGCCGTGAAACCCTCAACTACTTACCTGTTGTCATCCCGGAAATGCTACTTCTACCCAGCGCATGGAATGAGAATTATGGACGCTGACAAATTGCGAAGTGCCCGTTGGCTGGCCTCTTAGCTCACTGGGGTGGAGATCTTGAGTAGACCTATGTCTACACATCTCATCCATGATACAGAAGGACAATGGTCGCCGTGGACTACGGAAAACACTCATGCTCAATCAGCTCGTGTTTAAAGGGCCGACGGTATGGTATCGGCAAGCTTAATCGCGAAAGGATCCCAACGCCAACGATCGGTGCATGGACAAACAATCTCAGAATCTCTATGTACATAACCCGCTATTTCGTTCGTTTCGAATGCACATGCCGATGCAATGCCCTTAGTTGCTCCGAGCGCCATCCTTAGCAGCTCGCAGCTCGTCCATCTTGGCAACGCGCTTCTTGAATTCGTCGTACTGGCACTTTTCGTAGCTGTGTCTCTCATCCTGTAATGATAGTGAAAAAGAAATTGTCAGCTTTTTGCATAACATATTTCGAAAATGCGAACAGTAGAATAGAAAATGGTAGCAAGGATAGCAGGAGACAATAACGGTAGAACGCGCAGATCGCAAATGTCATACCTCGCACTTCCAGGGAAGGTAGTACTCTTGCTGCCGGCATCGGTTCAAGGGAATCAAGAGGTGTGCACAAGTATCCCGGTACTGGATGGGGAGGCGGGCGTCGGACATCTCCTGCCGGGAAGCTATCTCGCAACGTCAGTTGGTCGTTCAAACAAGACCATGGTGATAGCCTGCCACGGGGTTCTGGAAGAGCCAATGGCAAGTGAAAACATACCAGTGGTATCTGCGAGCCCGACGGCACTTTTAACCGATTCGGCGACGGTCATGTTGGCGTGAGAATTGGGGGTTTGGTATCGATCGTTCTGACGACGGGGACATCCGACAACGAGGTTTGCAGCTATTCGGTAGTGCTGGTCTTCCCTGCGGTCCGCGGTCATGTGACATCACGTGACTGATAATCCGAAAGTGGCTTAGCGGCGCTGATTCCACTTTACGCGGTTCCGTCCATCCAGGGCGCGTCTTGCCCAGCCCTGCAAAGCACCGCGTCACTGCGATACCACGGAGCCTATGAAGAAGCCACTCGTGGCTGTGGTCGAGTTCTTGTCTTGTTGAGCTGGTGCTGGATCAAATTTATTGGGTTCGTCTCTCATCCACCACTGTTGATGCCTAGAAGCAAGTGATTCTAGGCTACTGGATTGCTGTGCGAAGCCGCCATCGCGTCGACACCTGCTGTTACTGTCCGGGAATCAACTGAATCAAATCCGGCTTACGGAGACGCACATCATGGCGGGGGTGGACTTTTCGAAGATTTACTCTGCTACATATAGCAGTGTGGGTTCTCCCCCTTTTCTAATTCCTTTCCCTCTTTCCTCATTTCCCGGGGGCAAATTATCAAGAAGAAGAGCGCCGATCCCGACGTACAATCTTCAGAAGACTAACATCAACCAATTAGGTCCCGGTTTATGAATTCAAGATAGAGACGGACAGTGTTATGCGAAGAAGGGCAGATGATTGGATCAACGCAACCCATATTCTCAAAGTTGCTGGGTTCGATAAGCCAGCACGAACCCGTATACTCGAGCGTGAAGTACAGAAAGGAGTCCATGAAAAAGTCCAGGGCGGTTATGGCAAATACCAAGGTACTTAGACCATGGACGTTCAAATTCTGGGGGTTTCTCTTGCTAATGCAGTAGGTAGGAACGTGGATTCCACTTCCCGAAGGTCGTTTGCTTGCTGAGCGCAACAACATTATTGATAAACTACGACCGATCTTCGATTATGTCGCGGGTGATCGAAGCCCCCCACCTGCGCCGAAGCATACGTCCGCAGCTTCATCAAGACCAAGGGCCCCGAAAAATGCCAACAAGAGAGTTACGAACGAGGAGGTCTTCAGTGCGGTTAAGCCACCTCGTAGTATGGGACCGCCTCCGACCTTCACACACGATCATTATGATATCAACCCAGGGTTCGATGAAGATGAATCGATGGAGCAAACAACGTTAGAGTCTTCCTCCATGGTGGCGGACGAGGAAATGATGCCCATGTCACAGAATGGTCCATACTCCCGAAAGCGCAAACGTGGTATGAATGAAGTGGCTGCGATGTCACTCAGCGAACAGGAGCACATACTTTATGGCGACCAACTTCTAGATTACTTTATGACAGTGGGAGATGCCCCGGAGGCGACGCGTGTGCCTCCCCCGGAGCCCCCAGCCAATTTCCAGGTTGATCGTGCAATTGACGACTCGGGAAACACGGCACTTCATTGGGCTTGCGCAATGGGCGATTTGGAGATAGTGAAAGATCTTCTGCGGAGAGGCGCGGATGTGAAAGCACTGTCAGTGCATGAAGAGACCCCGCTTGTGCGTGCTGTCCTGTTCACGAACAATTATGAGAAGCGGACATTCCCGGCACTGTTGGAATTCCTGTTGGATACTATCTCGTTCAGGGACTGGTTTGGTGCCACCATATTCCACCATATCTCAGAAACCACCAGAAGTAAAGGGAAGTGGAAAAGCTCGCGATATTACTGTGAGGTGCTACTGGAGAAACTGCAAACCACATTCTCTCCGAGTGATATCGACATGTTATTGTCTTTCCAAGACTCGAATGGAGACACAGCCGCATTGGTCGCTGCTCGGAATGGTGCCTTTCGACTGGTGAATTTGCTATTCACGCACTGTGCGCGGGCTGGGGACTTGATTAACAAGAAAGGCGAAACAGCGGCCAGTCTTACGCAAAGGGCACACCATTCCGAGCGGGAAATCCCGCCTGCACCTTCGTCTATCACAATGGGAGATAATCATATCGATGGCGAAGTGAATGGCCCTGTAAACTCAGATCCCCAGTCTGCTGCTCTACCGCAGGAATCATCCGCCGCCACGTCGGCGCTCTTGTCCAAAATCGGTGTCATTATGGCCGAGGCGAACAAGAAGCTTGCAGTGAGTTACGGGAGCTCCAAGGCCAATCAGCAAGACTCAGATGACGTCGCGAACCCGGAGGCTTTATACGAGCAATTAGAACTGGATCGACAGAAGATCAAAAAGCAGCTAGCCATTCTGACAGCAAGAGAGGCCCAAGAAGAATCTATTGACACACAACTGGAGCGGTACGAGAGGTTGAGAAGTAGTTACGAGTCGCTTCTCGAGCAAATACAGCAATCCCGCCTGCAAAAGCGACTTCTTACGACTCCACTGCCTGCAAAGGAAAACACGGCTCCGTCCTCGACAGACCAAGCCAAATTACTCAACGTATATCAGCTTGGCCGAGAATTGTGTTTGGCGCAGAAAGTTCGACGTGAGGCCGTCAAAGACCTAGCTCAGCAGACCGCCGATGCCGGTGTCAGTACCAAATTTGACGTTCATCGCAAGCTTGTCGCTCTTGCAACTGGACTCAAGGAAGAAGAGTTGGATCCAATGGCTGCTGAACTAGCAGAGACACTGGAGTTTGACCGTATGAATGGCAAGGGCCCGGGGGCGGAGTCTCCCGAGCCCGAACAAAAGGAATCGGCATCATTTCCCTTCCCTGGACCTACGGTGTCTGTGGACGCATAGGCGAGCTGGGGATGATGCCTCTCGAGTTGTCGATTTGTATACGATGTATCATGTGATCCACGGAGTTGCGGTGCGGTGGTTGTGATTTTTCTTTTTGCCTACCTATCTCTTTCCACGTCTTTTTTTGGATATACCACTCTTTATGATTCCGAACGCGAATCCTGTGTCTTTCTTTTCACTTTTGGCGGGGATGTCTCACAGATTCTGTCTTGCCAGCAGATACCCAATATTTCCTTTTGACCTTTCTCCTGCTCTAATCTCCTTTCGTTCTTCCATCCCACCTCCCCATGCATATGATCAATCGGACTTACCGTTGGACTCAGCTGTCTGAAGGTTCGTATTGTTTGGTTGCGTCGAAGCAGCACACGGGAAATACCGAGTGTATGACCTGGCTGAGCATGCTGAAGCGGGTGTTTGTACATACCTACCTACCTACATGACAAGCTGATAACATGTAATACCTCAAGCCGATAACATCTCGCCTTACAAAGTAGCTGTGTCCCGATGGCAAGGGCGTGAGGGAGCCGGTGAATCAATCATTTCCACCGGATGGGCTGCAGGGCGGCTATCATACTCTAATTCCGACTGGCTTCTGACTGTGCTTACGATCGCTATGATCGCAGTACGGAGTTCTCATAATGCTGGCAGACTAGGTGACTAGGCACGATCTAGTACGGAGTATCTACTGAGTAGTGCGGCACTCTAAGGTTGGATGTCCGGGAGTATGGAAGGCCACTTGGGCCGATGATTGGCCCAGTTCAAGCCATGCAGGCCTTCCCATCACACACACATCCTGCAAGCCAAATCCAGCCATTCAGGCGACGGGGGCCGGCGGTTCTTGGACGAATCCTGCAACGGAGGCGTTTGGCTGGCGGCGGGCGAGGCCACGTTGAAGGCGCTAAACTGGGATGATCCATCGAGGTGGGCGACATTAGACCAATAGGGGCCGGCGATCCTATGTTCCAGATGTATTACTTTTCCAGACGGTCTGTGTCAGGCTCCGGCACTATCGAGGGAGGGACGAGACATGGGAATCGATTGGTTGGCCCAAGCGGCTGCTTCAGATTGGATCATTGGACTAGAGGCCAGAGGGCGCATTAGTTTCTCCAGACTCCTGTTACCGATGCTTTGACCGTTCTGGAGGATCGTGCGATATATAAGTACGGTAGTCTGAAGAGGAGACAGCGTACGGAGTAAAGTGGGCGGGACTGGCATGGGCATATGCCTGAGTGCCTCAGGATTTATACTCCAGAGTCCAAAGAAGACAATGCTGGGCACTTCTCTCCCTGGGCGTAGGCACCTATTGAGCACCTAAGGTATTATTGAGTATTGAGGAACGGAGTATTGTCCTCAAAGCTAATCCCCGACCAGGTCTCCATGGTCTAACCCCAAAGGGACTAGTGCGGATGAAGCGAGCCAATCAAGGGGCGATCCAACCACCGGACGCCTCAGGCTCCTCAGCCCAAAGGACAATTCTGGCCTGAGGATATTCTTTTCCTGATGATGACTGCCGGCCTTTGATTGGGATTCGCAGGGCAAATCCTCAGGGAGCTTGTCATCCTCTTCTTGCCTCTCCGCTCGCCTCCCTCCTCCTCTCTCCCTCTCCGTCTGGGTACCTTCTTTCCTCTCTTCTTTTGCTCTCTTCATCCACTTTCTTTCTCTCCCATTCCCTCTTGTCTTCTTTCCTCTTCCCCTCTTCCCCCCTCCGGTTCTTTCTTTCTAGTTTCTTCCTTCTCTTCCACTTCCCCCCTCTCCCTGCCAAGCTAGCTTCTTCCATCTCATCCCGTATTCACCTCACCTTCCCCCTTTTTATTCTTGTCCCTTGTTGCTTTATCTTTCTATTAGTATTTTTTTTCTTCTTCAGTTTCCCCCCCCATTTCTTCATCATCATCTACATGGTCTTTTAGACTTTGTAGTGATAACTTTTGGATTTGGAAAAGTCATAGTCGATTTGTCTGCCGGACCGTCTAGATCGCTGGGGCTGTTCTCTGGTGCCTGACCCTGACCGTCTCAACGCCAAGACTTGGAAAGGCGCGGGTAAAAAAAAAAAAAAAAAGAAAAGAAAAAAAGGAAAAAAGCACGAACACGCGCCGAGAGCCGAATCGACCTAATAATCAACCATCGCCGAAACTCTCCCTCTCTCTCTCTCTTCTATTCTCTCCCCACGACCGGATTGCAGATTATACCGAAAGGGAAAAAATCAAAAAAAGAAAAAATTAATATTAATTGGAAAAAAAGCATCTCGTCAAGAGAGAGGACAAGGCCTATCCCTTACTTCTATTTTCGATCTTCGAAGCGGCTCTGCCCATTACCTTTTCCCGTCTTGAGGATTGAAGTTAATCTTCTGCTCGAGTCGTCATTGCATTTTCATCTTCATCTCAACTATCTTTTCTACGGCTAGGAGTTGCAGAGCATCTCTTACCCTCTTTTTTCCTGTCCGTCTTTAATCATCGAAAGACCTGCATCTCCTCCCTCTCGACTTCGTCGGTCCCTTTCTTGACGTCCGGTCGCGTCTGTCGCTCCATCTTTTCTTGCCTGGTTCCTTCGAACCTGTAGCGTCGCACGCTAGGCCGCCGACGACCAGGTCTATCGCCTCTTTGGAGTCCTGGATATTCATCATTCGTTGTCACTCCAACGCCTCTTTCTTCGAGCCTCTCATTTTCGGTTCTCAATTCTACAGGTAGGTCGACTCTCTCATCGGGCGGCAGCGCACAGTGCACTAATACGGATCATCCCTGCAGGAGTCAAGCTTTGTCTTCCCAATATTTTCCATACCACGCACGATTTCACCAGCTTTTGAATATCTGCTTTCGCGCCGTGTTCTTTCTCAGCCTCGCCGTAATACTATAATCCGCTCGTGTTCCCGTCGTGCTTTGGATTGCCGAGATACCGCAGTCCATCTTTCTTGGTCACCTATTGCACATACTACATTATTCTTCATTGTATTCGCAACTTTTTGAGTATGGACACTGGCGGTCTTGCTCAGATGACTTACAACTCGTCCTTCAATAATGGCAGCTCCCTCGGAGCCCCGGGCTCCGGCTTCGGATCAAGGAGGAAAGGCGCTAACATCAAACGACTGAGTGTGCCGCCTCCTCACATCTCGACTATTGATGAATCTCAGCCATCGGGTCCGATACCAACCCCTCGAACCAGTCGCTCACACCTTCTGGCGGGTCTGCGTACTGCTCCTAAGTCGGCTACCGTTCCTTCGGCTTCCCAACGTCAGCAGCAGTTTGGAGTGGAGGGTGACCGATACGGCAACCATGCGAACCGCACCGCCGAACGGGTCCCGCAGACCGCTATGGGAACTGGTTTCCCTCGCCATTCTTTCGGTATGAACCAGAACCAGAATCAGGACACAAACCAAAATCGCCCCATGTACACCCTACCGGAGCAGGTGCTTGCGCCCCCAACCCTCGACATCGGCAGCGATATGCACATCGACGAAAGTCTTTATGCGGAGCTGATGTCTACGAATCTTTTCTTGGCTGCCCAGCAGCAGCGCCTGCAGCAACAGCTGGTCAGCGTGACCGCCGCGGCCCAGCAATTCCAGGGCTTGAGCCTGGGAATGCCTTTGGGAGCCCAACAGCAGCAGGAAATTCCCTCGCTGTCAGTTCCGGGAATGGGATTTTATCAGCAACAGCTTCAGCAGGGTGTGCAGCCCGTCGTGCAGCCCGTCCTCGGCCAGCCCGGGCTGTTCTCCGTTTTTAACCCTCTCACGGGCCAGCAGAACTACGTCTATGACAATTCTATCCAGCAGGATGGCTCACCGGTCCCGTATCAGGAAGAAGAGCAGCCGCCCGCTATGCAGGTCCCTACCTTCCGCGCTGAGGTGTCACCGCCTCCTGAGTCGACTCATTCTTACGAGAGGTACCCCCAGCCGGTGTCTCCGCCCAGCTCCAGCCCTTCTCCCCCTCACGAAACAGTCCCGTTGCCGCCACCATCCGCCAATGCCTTCCGCAGGGGCCACAAGAAGAGCTCGTCGTTCAACCCAGCGTCTAAAGCGCCAATCGACACTGCTCGGGCCAACGCCAACAGCACCATGCCTGCCCCCAAGACCGCTACTCTGCCACAGACACCCGCCACGGGCACTTTCGGACCCGGTCAAGGGCGCGCGGGTGAGCACCCTATGCGCCAACCGCGCGGCCCACCTTCGTTGGAGGAACTCGTTGCAAAGCCTACCTCGAAGCACGAAGGTAGCAAGAACTTCGCCACTCGACAACGTCGAAGGGCCGTCCACAATTTGGTGCGTGCGGGAATTGAGCGACGAGGCGAAACCCGCAGCTTCGGATGCCACAGCAGCGGTGGTACCAACACACCGGCCAGCGAGAAGGAATTCACGTTCTCCGACGGAGATGATGCCACGGTTCGCAGTGGTAGCCTCTCCAGCAAGCCGAGCCTGGGCAGTTTGCGGGCTGCAGCCAATGGTGCGATTGGCTCCGAGAGGAAGGAAAGATCTTCTCGGGAGCGACGGTCGCAGGACAGCCCTTACAACACCCCCATCAGCGAAGATGGAGGCTTTTTTGGTGGCAAGTTTGCGGATGTTCGATCGGGCCAGGTCTCTCCCCCAGCGGGGTCACCTTCGGTTGCTGCTGTCGTCGCTGGCCAGAAGACGGTAGCTCAGGGTCCGGAAAGGCGCAAGACTCCGATGCTTGTGCTGTCCAGCGCTGAAAAGCGCAAGACCCCGATCATGTAACGCCAACCACCGTACATAATGTGACTGAGACGTAACGGATTGCAAAGCCTGGATGAATATTTTTTTCATTTTCTTATTGTTTACTTGCCTTGTTTGACTCTTTCCTTTTTCTTCACTTCTTGACTTTCTTTGGGACCTTGTGTGTATCCTTCCTTTCTATTCTTTCGTTATCCATCATGGGATGATAATTTTTTCACGTGACGGTGGGCTTGATCCTGCCAATGTTCTTTCGTTTTAACTTGAGGGCTGTCTTTGGACATGAACTGGCCTGGCCATCAACCTTGGATGGCGACTATTCAGTTCTTCTTGCCTGGAAACTCTCCTACTATTTCCTTGCCACACTCACTGAGACAGACTGGTGAATCTGAGTGGCTGAGTCCACCATGGTATTTTAACTTGGTCATTCAACGGGGTGTTTATGTATGTACAATGCAGCTGGCCATGTAGTACATGCAGATATACAATCCTCAGAATATCGTTCATTACACAGAGTTACATCGTCCCATTAGAACACTGATCAAACTGTAGTAGCGCAATTCCCATTAAATAGATGAATTGAAACGCTATGGTTTATTCTTTCAGACCTTCAAATTCATTCCTCCGTAGGTACACATGCGTAGTCCCTCACGTCAAACCCAATCCCCAACTTAAGCAGAAATGCTCTTAATCCCCTCCTCCAACTCCTTCATATTCCCACCCACAACGCGCTTCTCCAAAGGCTGTCCATCCTTGAACAGCACGAACGTCGGCATCGCGCGCACCTGCAGCTCCTGCGCGACAGAGCGCACCTTGTCCACGTCCACCTGGATGAAGCGCACGTTGGGGTACGTCTCGCTGAGTTTGCCGACGACCGGCGCAACGGCCTTGCAGGGTCCGCACCAGGTCGCGAAGAAGTCGACGACGACGGGGCCGGAGGAGGTGAGGGCTTTGAAGATGACGGGGCTGTAAAATGACGATGAGTTAACCTGTCTGGCCTGGTCTGGTCTGGTTTGGTTTGGTTTGTTCTGTTCTGTGTGCGATGAATGTCGTGGGTTTTGTGGGTCAGACGTACTTGTCAACTTCGATGACTTTGCCGTGGGCCATGATCTTTGAGGGGAAGAAGCGGGCGCGGACGAGGCGGATGACTTATTTATTTCGAAGATCGCGGTTAGTAACTGACTTGACTTGACTTCTGTGCGCGGGGTTGGGGTTCGTGATCGTGGGGCCAGTGGTGGAGGGATTCAACTTACCGATGTAGACGGCGAGAGCGAGGAGAAGGCGAGAGTAGTCCATGGTGAAAAGCTGAGGATGGATAGATCCGGGGTGTGGGCTTGTGTGAGGGTCAGCATTCAGTGCTTATGTATGGATTACTGCATTTGGGTGGGAGATTGCGACAGCTGAGTCAGTAATTCATAAAAGGGCATAGGCTAGCCTATTTGGGTAGGTAACGCTGTGCACAACTGGGGAGGGATCGTTCGGTGATTGGTCAATTGGAGCTACTGCATGCAAACACAACAAACCGGATCTACCGTCGTGATTATCAGACGCAGACAAGACCATCTCCGATGCGATCTACTCGGACGATTGCACGAATAATTCCCTCACTTCCTTCATACCTTATCCTCCCCTAAACCGCAGAAAAGGAGCCAATCACATTGACTCGAAAAGAGGAAGAAAAATGCCACCACCGAAGCCATCACGCCTCTTCTCACCCAAAGTCGCCAAACCGCGCTCCCCGAACCCATCGCGGCGACAACCAGAACACTCTCCCCAATCTCAACCTCACTCTCAACATCCCCCTCGACCACAATCGCAAGCCTCCTTCTTCTCCTCCCTCCGCACCCGTTACGCTTCTCTCCCCCCTCCCATCCGCCGCTCCTTCCGCGCCCTCCGCATCGCCGCGCCCCTCCTCCCCATCGGCCTCTTCTTCTCTGAGCACATGTGCCAGATCATGTGGGTGCGCGGGCCCTCGATGACGCCGTGCTTGAACGAGGACTACGACCTGATGCACACGAAGAGCGACATGGTGCTGGTCAATATGTGGCCGTTCGGAGGCGCCGGGTGGCCGTGGCAGAGGCAGCGGAGATTGGAGAGGGGGATGGTGGTTACGTTTCGGTAGGTTTTCCTCCCCCTTCGTTGTCTGTGGTTTGGTTTGATATTTCGTCTCAAATCCAGGTCAAGCTGAGCTAACAAAATACGATACACCAGCTCCCCCGCAAACCCATCGCACATCGCCATAAAACGCATAATCGGCCTCCCAGGCGACCGAATCACAACCCGAGAGCCCTGCATGAAAGAAACCCAGATCGTGCCCTTCAACCATGTCTGGTTAGAAGGCGACGCAGACGACCCGAAGCGCTCGCTAGACAGCAACACGTACGGGCCGGTCAGTATCAGTTTGATCACGGGGCGGGTGATGGCGGTGATGTGGCCGCGGTGGAGGCCGATGCGGTGGACGGAGTGGGAGGAGGGCGTGGTGGATGGGAGGGAGGGGTATCGGCAGGGGGTGAGGGATCGGGTGGTTAAGGAGGCGGTTAAGTTGGATAGGCCGGCGTTGAGTTGAGGGGGTATTTTTGTCAGGGTGCTTAGTATGGGACTGGGGTTGTGGATTGTATTATATGTAGATACAGACAAAGACAAAGACGGAGGTAGATAGATAGATTGGTAGTTGGATTATGTACGAATAGGATATTCATAATATAGACTGAAAGAAAAGGGAATAAGACGAAAGCGTGTTTGATCACAAATTGGGCAATGAAGTAAAAGAATCAAACAAGTCGAATGTCCTCCGGCTTATGTTCCTGCAACCGGTCAATTTCAGACGCAATGCTCAACACCCAGCGATCCTTCTCAACTCGACTGCGCGCTTTGAAAACGACTGTCCGTCCGTGTACCCCTAGCTTCGGCACCTGCTTCAGAGTCTTTCTCGTTTGCCCTCGTTTCCCCTCGATGGCCCGGAACAGGTTCTTGCGCAGCGGTTGCCAGATTACGAAGGTGATGGCGGTGTCCTCGTCGGTGCTGGTGTACACATCGGTGGAGAGATAGGCTCGCGGGAGCGTGCGGTGGCCGGGGTTGTTGCTGTCGAAGGTTTGGTTGCTATACAGGAGATCGGACTCGGCCAGCAAGCCCGAGTATATATAGCAGTCGGTGAGGTCGATGGTAGTTTCAATGCTGGAGTGGATATGTGGGATTTGGACCCCGTTGCGTTTCCGCAACGAGCTGCGGTAAATCAATAGTTTTCCGTCGGCCAAAACCACTTCGCATCGTTTGAATGTTGAGTGTCGTCGGGGCTTTTTGAAGAGCTGTCCAGACATCTTCAAGTGTATAAGCACGGGGATCTCCTCTAGATGACTGGCTAGAACATACCTTGATCGCTCGACATCCAGAAAGAGAACACATGTTGTGCAGATGCGGAGATGCTTCGGCCTTTTTGACTTCCCACTTTTTGGCGATCAGTCCGATCATCGACTCCAGTTCCGCATCAATACCCAAAACTTCGACATTTCGTCGTCGGATGTCTTTGATTTCAGCCGCATCCGCTGCGGCCCTCGTCTTCCAGTATCTCACTAAGGCGTTGAGTCGGTTTATCCAATCATCCTTCGTCTCTGCATTATACGCCTGAAGGCGGACGACAAGTCCATTGTCCATCTGCAGTTCGAAAGTCCGATCGTCCTCGAACTGCTGAGTTGCTCCGTCGTCGGTGCGGGTGTCCCGTGCCTCGGGATTGAAGGGAACGTCCGGTCCTTCTCGAATGTTGGGGTCCGCTGGGCAACTGTCACGCCGCACATGACGCACTTCCACTACCCGACGAAGATCAATATAGCCGTCTGAATTGCTGAGATTGTGATGGACACGCCGTAGCTGGGCATAAGCTTCCTCGTCGTGTTTCTTGATGTGTTCTTTGTTACCGTTTGTCAGCCATGTGATATTTCCGTCTTCATATGGATAGGGATCAATGTCGTATGACAAAGGCATTCCATCCAGTATATCTTGTGTCGAAGGAATGTTGGAATCATTTCGGCAGAGCCGGGGCGGGGCTGGTGGCAGCGATTTTGCTGGTCTGCAGAAAAACAAGTAGTGGTCCTGGCAGAAGAAGTAGAGGCGCTTGAAGAACATTTTGTTCATCCGTTGTTGAACCCCCTTCTGTGATGTGAGACGAACCAGAAACCCTTCCACGGGCTCCGGCTCTTCAATCTTGGTGTCTCCAAGAGGGACAAAGGTATGGTAATGTTGTCTTGGTCGCAGCTCAAGCTCATGGGTGTTCTGCATTGCAAGTGACCCGTACATCTTCTCCTCATTGATACCATATATCCACTCCAACCGATCGTATCGCTTCCAGGCAAGACCCATCTTTTCTGTCTTCGACCACCGTTGCAGCACGTCGGACCACTCTGCGCGTTTTTCGAGCATCTCCATGCATTCGCGCACAATCGCCAAGGCAGCGTACTTCTCCTCTTCTGCGCACCGAGCAAGAACTTCACTCTTTCGCGTTTTGTGACCGGCTTTTATCTCTTGTTCATCGAATGGATTCCGGAATATAAGACCCACCCCCAAGTCAGGAACGTTGATTGACAGCGAACTAGGCCGCTGCCATCCTAGTGCCTGAAAGATTGAAGTGTACCACTCGACCGCATGCGCTGTTGATTTGGGCCGAATAATGTAGATCTTCGTGCCATACTTGCAGGGCCCCCAGAGGACGATCGACTTGTCCAATGAAGAGTACAAATTGACGCTGATCTTCTTTGGGCCAAGTGTTACTTCATGTTCAGGAGAAACCCGAGTACCTTTTTTCTGGATCTTCGGGATAACATGTGTCTTGTACATCTGGAGAGAGAAAGGTGCATCAGGATCTGCAGTGGCACGACAAACCACAAGATATTCTCGCCAATTATCCAAAACCCGCGTTTCCATTCTCATGCTATCGTGCTCCGAAAAGTCGTGCGGGAGATTATCTTGCATAGTTTGTTCGACTCGCACAAGCATTCGTTCCGTCTTGATGATCTCTCCATCTTGCAACTTCCGTCGGTAGGGCACTTTTCTCGAAATTTTGCCGCGGGTTCTCGACAGCCGGGAATGAAATCGCTGTTGTTTATCCAGGAGGTTGTCGTCCAGATTGTACTTGGCTGCTTTGTTTGAGATTTTATTGAGAGGATTCTGGGATGAATGTCGTCTTCCCTCAAGGTGCTCCTCTCCTTCGGTACTTTCGCTCTGAGGCTCCTGCTGTTCCAGGTTCATTGATGACGGGGCTCTGGAGAGCCTCGCTTTCCCTTTTGCTTTGGCCGATGAATCGGGTCTCAGTAACGGGGTCTCAGATCCGACTTCACTTGGGAGGACCATGGGGCTTGACTGACTGGCCTCATCCGCAATTGAATCGGGAGCACTTGGCTTCAGTAGTGTCTGTTCTTGGTCGCCTTTACCGCTGAGTCCCCCGGAGGACAACGGTTTTGTAGTAGAGGCCGAGCTGGGTCCACGTTCTCTTGCTGTGACAAAGGATGTACCGGCCTCGCCCATCCTACTCTCAGCACCAACGTTGTCCTCACTTTTGCTGGAATCCGGGCGAGCTTGCGTGTCTGGTCCTGGGGCGGGGGGAATTTCATTCTCCTCATCCAGAGGATAATCCAAAGCCCGGAGAGCACCATGTCTTCGGATAGAGTCTTGGTCACTAATTTCATTCTCCGCGTCCAGATCCACGTCCGTTGTTTCGCCTTCCGTTGTATCGACCGGATAATCATCGTCCTGCTCGCGTTGCGAATCCGAGGGTTCGCCCCGATCTGGGCTGTCCGAGTAATGTGCGATTTCCGGTTCAGCGGAGAAAGTAACCGTTTTTGAGGAGTAGTTTTTGAAATTGAGTCTCGATCTGTACCAGGATTTGCGGTGATTCTGCAGCCAGCCCTTGGGAATGGGACCGATAAAGTACCTCCTACTAGTCATATGCACATGTCTGGCGGAAGCGTAGCGCTAAGCTAATAGTTAGTCTTATGGGGCTCATTTAAAACGAAATTGGATGCAGCCCTACCAGCTTTTCCGCGGTGTAGAACCCCGTTTCCAAGCCATGGAGGTGGTGATGGTCGTAGCCGATGTTACGGGGGTCAGTCTCCATGGTGGAATCTCGACCATGCTGATCTGAGGGAGTGTGAGAGCCCATAGCACTTCTCCGCGATCTTCAAGACGCAGGATTCGAGCAGGTCCCAGACTAGGCCAGTCAGGAGCATGAGAGAGAAAGGGAGAGCGACGCTCTGACGGGAGCGGCCGATGACGTCGACAGCAGGTGTGTGTTTGTTCTGTTTGCTCTGTTTGTTCAGGGGGACGGCCCGCGGGTCCAGATCGGCTTCACCGCTTGCGTGGCTCCCGGCGGTGAGCGAAGTGACAGGTCAGCCGTTGTTGATATAATGCAAGCCCCTCTCCCCCCCCCTCCTGGCTCTTTTTTATTCTACACTTCCTGCTCATTCTTTCTCTTGTGATTCTCTCTCTTCCCCTTATAGATTTCATTCGTTGAAATACATATTCAAAATGGCTACCTGGTTCGACACTATCAAGCGGTCTTTCGCCGACGTCCCCGTTGATGCTGCCAACAAGGGCATCTCGACCGACGAGTTCCTCGAGGCCGCTGAGTCCTTGACCACTCTCTTCGGTGAGCTTTGTACTCGACTTGCAGGTAGAAGATCTCTCGGTCTAATTGTCTACAGATGTCCTCGGCTCCGTTGCCTTCACTCCCGTCAAGAACGATCTTCTCGGTAACATCAAGGTCTGGACAATTCATGCCCCGCGTTCACGCTCGACCGACTCTAATTCCACTACAGAAAGTTCGCGAGAGGAAGGAGGCTGCCCCTGAGGAGTCCAAGACTCTCCAGGACCTCGTTGTCAACGAATTGAAGACCAAGAAGCACGTTGCTGCTGAGGGTCTCGTCTGGCTCGTCCGGTATGTCGCCATTGCATTGCTGTTCAGAATAGGGGGTTGTTCTTAGACCCGACTCCACTTGGGCGTTTGAGATTAATATGCCACCTTTCGATATGCAAATTGCTAACTATATTGTCTTCTCCATATTAGGGGTCTCGACTTCACCGCCCAAGCCCTTGCCGACAACCTGGCCAAGTCCGATGTCGAGCTGGCCGACTCCTTCCGTGGCGCCTACGGCAACACCCTCAAGCCTCACCACTCGTTCATGATCAAGCCCATCTTCTCCGCCGCTATGGGTGCCACCCCCTACCGTAAGGACTTCTACAGCAAGCTCGGCGAGGACCAGTCTGTCGTCACTGAGCGCCTGAACCGTGAGGTGACTGCTTTGTCGGAGCGGGTCTCCATCCTCAAGGAGTTCCAGGGAACCAAGGAGGCCAAGTGGTAAACTGTTGTCGGAGAACAGCTGGAAATGCTCTCCTGATCGACGGTCTGCCCGATTTGTGTGTTTTTGAGCGTATCATGTTATCAAAGCATGTATATATGTACAGAGTACCTATACGTAGCCAATGGTACAGTGATCAAGACTTAGCAGTGGTACATCGCACTCTCATAGAGCAACATAGCACCCGTCAGTTGAGTAACAAAAACTCTTCCGAGTTTAATTACGCCCTCTACTTCCGATTGCTGAGGGTCTCGGTAGCCTTCAATAATGCAATAATAGCGTTGGATACCTGGCTCAACTTATCAGCATAAGACGTGTTTATCGTATGGACAACATGATCTGCAGAGTCCGTTTATATGTGCAGGGCCTGGTTTGTAGTTACTTAATTAAGAGCAGCCTACTCGAAAATAACAATACTTGAGCCCGCTTGAATAGATCCTACTATCCAGTGCACGCATATCCGACTCTATGATAAGGGGAATCGATATTGAGCTATAATAACACGGTGGATTAATGTGATTAGCGCTACTGATTATATCATCTATGGAAGAGAAAGTCTGGCTATAACACAAGGGCTTAACCTTGGAAACAAAAATTGGACCACCGTACCATAAGGAGCATGCCGGTCTTCCTAAGATCCGACAGGCTACTAATTGTAGTATTGAATCAATCAAAGTCTTAGGCGTTGTAGATTGTCAAAAGAGTGTGATCACTGGCATCTAGATTGCACTGCAACCTTAGATATATGCGGGTTTGGCTGATATACTGAAATGCATACCCGTCACGAATAAATGAATTTTTTAGTTGTAAGGGACTCATTCGTCAGCTGGGCTGTTCCATTCTGCTGCGGTGACGTCAATGGTATATGATTGTTCGGCTGGCCGAATCGGAATGGCAGCAGCTCAGAGGTTAACCGTGGATAGGATTGGAGGAGTGCTATAACATGTGAATAAAGCAGGATCACAGTAATACAACAGTGCTAAAGATCATGCGGAGATAAAGAACAATCGCCAGCACTACTGACCGCTACTTTCAGGTGAGTGAAATTCGAGTACGATTGCTGACCTTCTGCTTATCCTCTGCTGGATTTCTGCTTTTATTTCCTTCTGCCTCGATAAGCATTTCACTATCCTCCTCGCCCATTGATCTATTCTTGAGTAGCTAGTCCTCCACTAAAGACTATAGGTCATCCCGAAGAACTTTAGGTAGCCACTGGTTCCCAAAGACCTTATCAAGTCAACAATAATTCTAAGCTATGTGGTGTATCATTTAAGCACCCGTGTTATACGAAGCTCAGCGTGCATAAAGTAAAAACCCTATTTACGCTAAGCTTCGATGATCGGCAGGCCCCATACATCAGTTAGTGTGTCAAGGTCATTGAAGTCTACTCATTTAAAACTTAACAAACATACATGAGATTTGACATGCCCATATATAGTTCTTACTCGGTTTATTGGTTAGAAATAAACAAACAGAGTATACGTTATCAAAGACATGGTGGGAGCTCCAACCAGTATACGTCATTGAACTTATCAGCGAGTACAAGTGACTGCATGTTTAATTCTTGAACTTATGCATTAGGTATATCACTGTCTCTATGAGTCAAAGAAACAAAAAGAAATGCAGGTGTCTACCTAAGGATAGAGTTTGGTGACGGAGGTAAGTGCACCTAACAGTCCGTTAAGTTTTCTATTGGCTACACTAAAACTCTCCTCCTCTTAATCCAGAGTTTGGTGACGGAGATAAATGTATTTAACAGTTTGTTAAGTTTTCTATTAGTTATACTAAAATTCCCCTCTTTTCAATCCAGAGTTTGGTGACGGGGGTAAGTGTACTTAACAGTCCGTTAAATTTTCTACTGACTACACTAAAACTCCCCTTCCCTCAATCCAAAGTTTGGTGACAGAGGTAAGTGTACCTAACAGTCTATTAAGTTTTCTATTGGCTACACTAAAACTCCCCTCCCCTCAATCCTTTACCCCCTTTTGTTTCTCCTTGTTCATTTTGCCCTCCTCTTCTCCCGCCAGCGCAGTCAAGAGTCCACGCTGTTCATCTCAACTACTTGCTTGGTTTCCCACACAAAGATGCGCCACAAACATTCGACCGGGCCCAAGGAGCCCGAGACTTCTACTGAGAAAACAGATGTCGACCTCGAAGCGGGTCCTCCAGCGATCACCAACAGAGATCCAGATCTGGTTACTTGGGACGGGCCAAATGACCCAGAGAACCCCAAGAACTGGCCTGATGGTGTAAGGTGGAAGAACACTTGGGCAGTCTCACTCTTCGTCTTCATCTCACCCATCTCGTCGTCGATGATTGCTCCCGCCATGGAGAGTCTCGCAGAGTCCTTAGGTATGCGTACTCAAATCGAGACGTACCTATCCCTGAGTATCTTCATTCTCGCCTACGCCATCGGTCCCATCTTCTTCGGTCCTGCATCAGAGCTCTACGGTCGTGTAAACTTGCTTGTGTTCAGTAACATCTGGTATATGGGTTGGAACGTTGGATGTGGTTTCGCCGGGACGAAGGCTCAGCTTTTCGCATTTCGTTTCCTCGCTGGTATCGGTGGTAGCGCGCCGCTAGCTATTGGGGGAGGAGCCATCAGGTAAGAGGATCGCGGAAGAACATATTAAATATCCGAGCGCTGACCTGGCTTGCAGCGACATGTGGACTGCCGAAGAACGCGGCAAGGCCATGGGTATCTACACTTTGGGACCACTTCTTGGTCCCGTTATCGGACCCATCGCTGGGGGGTTCATTGCTCAATATTCGACATGGCGCTGGGTATTCTGGTCCACGTCTATCGCGGCTCTCGCAGTGCAGGGTGTTGGACTATACGGGCTAAAGGAGTGCCACCCTGGCACAATTCTACGGAAGCGACGAGACCGTCTCGTCATGGAAACGGGCAACACAAATCTCCATACTGAGGAACCCGATGAAACAGTTGGTCGCAAGCTTCTTCATGCCTTTCAGCGGCCGGTGCTGCTATTTACGACACAGCCCATAGTCTTCTGCATGGCTATCTACATGGCCTACCTTTTCGGAGTCACGTATCTGATGTTTGCGACATTCCCCATGATCTGGACCGAGGTCTACCACGAGAGTCCCGGGATTGGCGGCCTCAACTATCTCTCGATTGCCATCGGATCATTCATCGGCCTTTTCGTCAACCTAAAACTTGTCGACCGCATCTACAAAACTCTCAAATCACGGAACAACGATGTCGGTAGGCCCGAATTCCGCATGCCGTCGTTGCTAGTTGGTTCCTTGATCTCCACAATCGGACTCTTCTGGTACGGCTGGAGCATCGGCAACACGCACTGGATCATGCCCAATATTGGCGCGGCGATATTCTGCATGGGCACCATTTCCTGTTTGCAGGGAATGCAGACGTATATTGTCGACAGCTACCAAACCTATGCTGCCAGCGCCATGGCCGCTTCAGCTGTTCTTCGCAGTTTGTGTGGCTTTGGATTCCCACTCTTTGCTCCTTACATGTACCAGGCTCTGGGGTATGGATGGGGAACCAGTGTGTTAGCATTCATTACCATGGTTATTGGGTGGGCGTCACCGTTCGCGTTCTGGTATTTCGGTCCCAAGCTCCGTGCTATTTCCGGATATGCTGCTGGCTAAAAAGTCTAGATTCGACGTATGAAGTGTAAGATAGGGTATGTTGGGTAATCTCTCCTCTTTGCTCAAGAACTTTGGTGCTTGATTATATATTAAAGAAATCTCTTCGCTCTAGAATAATGAAATTAATATAACTAAACCTTTGGAAACGAGCTATATCAAAGACGAGTACTTCTCCAGGTAGCAGCTAGACTACATAGATTCTACATATAAAACAAACACGTGTCTGAGAACACACGTATGTATTCGGGACTTGTTGGTCCTGGCTATCCTACAACCCTTTTATGTAGGATCTCTGGTCAGGAATTGAGAAATAAAAACAGGATAGTGGCTGCTGCATCGGAGAAATGGCCCATCTAGAATTCGGCGTGTCTATAGCCAAAATTTAGATCATTCCCGGGCCAACAGTTATGATCTAAGTAGAAACTGGTGCGTGGTGAGCACGCAATGGGAAGGGAAAAGATCAGAGCTGGGTAGATGATCAGATGCATATCTAGGTGCCAGATTTACACGTGCATTAGACTTTATCTATTAGGCCTGTCGCTAGAGGAAGGGCCGAAAGGGCAATGGAGTCACAGGTGGCAGTATGCTCTTCATTGCAAACATGCCATGTTCTGTCTTCCTGAATCCCGAGAAGTCCAAGGTTCAGATATCTCTTGGGGCGCTCACGTTCCACGGACATAGAATGTCGCTTATCTTTGACAGATAATAATGTGAGAATCTTTCTAAAATCGCAGGAAGGGCGATAAAGTGAAGAACTGCACCTAGTGCAGGCGTCTATGATAGCCCTACTCATATCAACTCCAGAGCCGGAGACTTGACAACGATGCTGAGTCTTCATTGCGTCGTTCTACGGTGCCCGAAGAATGCAAACACCCTGCAGCTCAACCAAGGACCCCGATTGAACTTTGCAAATTCAACCAAGCCAGTACCTAACCAGTATAGAAAAGTTTGCACATCGTCCTCGGGATAAATTGCTGTTTCCTGGTCATGCCCAATAATCAATCCTCTTTCCTACAAGCCAGCCCCGGGGTCATCTATCCCTAGGGGTAGCACTGTATCTGCAGATCCTTGGAATCAGATAAACAATAATGTCAGATCTTCGGAAGCTCTCCGGTGATCTCCCAAAAAAATGGACATATGGATTCCAAATCCACGGCATCCATAAATAGCATGCCTTACCCGACTGAAGCACCGGTTTATGCTTAAAGTCGGCCCGTAGACAGGAGAAAGTACTTTATTTAAAACGCCAACACAGATTTACGCAGTAAATGCGGAGAAAGATTGACAGTTGACACACAAGCTGCGCCAGCGTGAGATACTCTGACACAGAAATTATCGACCTACGTCACCAGAGAGCTCGGCGAAACGAGTCAGTCCCGCAGGATGTCGCTGCGAAGAGCTTGAATCGCGGCGTTACCTCCAGTATAAGGTTAGCTCCGAACAGCAAAAGGAGGGGGTTAGGTGCCTAGCTCCCAATTTCGGATAGCTATGGGAACTAGACGCGGATTGAGGTTGATCGGCGTTGAAAAGGCGAGCGGGGGTTCCTATAATTGGCTTGTTCTAGGCCGGCCATGGAACGGAAACAACCGGCTCTGCATGGATGGTAAGGATGTTTTCTTTTTGTGGTACAGAAAAGATTTTGCAGGAGGGATATCGTGGGAAAGGGGGGAACTGGAAAAGTACTCCGATGTACTCCGTACGGATGGTGGGCCAGGTGTCCAGGACATGGCAATAATAAGTGGGTAGGTAGATATGCATGGTACACTGCCCAAAATAGCACACGGAGTAGATGATGGAGTGATGGACAAGTTGATGAAACCCACCGGTGCAAGCTAACGGGCCCAATACCGATCTCTCGCTTGTTGGAAATGAGTGCTCGGCTACTTCGGCTTGGATAGAGATAATTATAATTGCGACCTGACAAGTCTTAGATTCTGGGCAAACATTGCTACTGAAAACGATTAACTAGAATTTTTATATGACAAATTCTCCTCCCTCAAGTCTCCGCGACTTGTTTTTGGGATAACCCATAATTACCTACACCATATGCAGTGGAAGAGCGAAAGATGGGAAATAGTGCATTCGGTGCCTGGAGCTATCTGGATCGCCAGAACTCAGAAGCCCATTAATAAAAGGAGGCGGGGATGTGCCACACCGGCAAGCACTAGAGACCCACTGCACAATGCTCCCCGCGATAGGCCACCCGATTTTATCCAGCCCTCTCGAAAGTTTCAATGGCAGGTCATTCCCGGCGTCATGTTTCACAAATCTCGTCGTGGGTGGATGGGATGGCCAGTGGGAGAATTTGGGTCATGGATAGCCATGCTTGTTCCGGAGTAATTCTTGCACAGCTTCCAGAGAGGAGAAAGGAATGTTGGGAAGAGGGAAGATCTCAATTAAGACCGAGAGGAGATGGGCATAGGCTAGGTATCGCGATCCTCTAGTTAGGTGCTGAAAAAGTCAGTTGAGGGTCGGATCAAGGAAAAGTCTAGAAATCATCTACCCATAGCGCTCAAAGATAGTCTATACAAACAACAATTCCAAATCAGGAAAGCTTAGAGAAGAGCAAACAAGAAAATTGAAATCCATTGTTCGGTCGGCGCCCCATCCGCTGATCGGAATCAGGATGAAATGGCTCATGAGTATTTGGGGAAAAAGAGGCCGAGATTGCCGATCTCAGGATCGTGTTGCACTGCTGTTCAAGATCATAAGATAGATCAGGCCCCAGGCTCCATAAGGCTGGATATCCAAGAACCCAAGAGATTCAGTTTCAATAAAGTTCAATACATCTCGTGTTCGACAATTGTTCGTGGACGCATTGGGAACGATGACATGTGATCCTGGGAACCCTGAATGTTGGCTGTTCAAAAGATGCTTGGCCTTTCGTAATCATGAACCTCATCCAACCCATAGGCCATAGAATCAATTAATACGATAAAGTAATACAAATGGCTAGCGCGGTGAACAGACTGGCCATTCCTGTCTCAGATAAGAGAACCATGGTTCCGATGTTGAATGTCTGTGCAGACCGGGGCGCGACTTCAAAAAGACTTTGCCAATCCCCCCTGGGAAAGCAGGCACGACTGAGCAAAATTTCCTGAATGGCACAGATCGTCGCCAAGCAACCAGGATGCCTACTCCGTATGCATGTTACATGCCCGGCCCATGTGCAGAGACATTCGTGGCAAATGTCGGCGGTCGGCGCTAGCTAAAAAGTCATAGGAGCGCCACCAAAAAGGGGCATAGAAAGTTAGAAGGTGGTCAGATTCCCTTTCTATTTGTGTCCGGACGTCAGACTGCCATTCAATCCCTTCAGTTGAAATCCTAATCCTAGGTATGCTTGGAAGGCTTTACTCCGTAGGATGAGGTGGATCTTTGTTCCCCGACGGTGGCCGCTCCAGTTGCCTCCACCCTCGGCTGTTTAACCTGACTGGACTGGTGTCGTCACTGCGGTTTGACCTCTGGCGACGGATTCTCGATGAACCACCCTAGTGAGTCCCACATCTCCTGTTGCATCGCGGCCGCGTCCACTTGGACCAAGTGCCAGCGTTGCTCGACCCCAGGAACGCGCATCTGTACATGCCCAAGTGCCTTTGCATGGGAAGGAACAGATTCTTGCTATGTCTTTTATGCATGTGTGCAGGTGAGCAAAATCAGCAGACACGGCCAATGGAATGAGCTTCGGAGTATAACGGTATATAACCAGGGATCGCTCCCGTTGTCCCGCACCTCTCATTGTTCTAGAGCCTCGCTTCCACATAGCGTCTTTTAAACCCTCCCATAAAGTTTTGCTAAGTCGCCATTTCTCTCATCGGCACTGGCACACTACGTACTGGACATGCATGGATGATGGCACCCACCCCACTTGGCAGTGGCACCCGCAGGCTGGCTCCAATCGGCACTTAGGAGGCCACTCGCGTTCCTAACTTGCTTGCCACGGGCTGGGTAGGATTGTCAAAATGTAACAGGAGCTGTATTCGCGTATTGCCCTGTGTGTTGTAAAAAATTTTTTCTTTTCGTTTCTGGTTTGCTATTCCCAAGTGTCGCTGCTTTGGGGGTTCCTATTGCATTCATCGGTTTATAACCTTGATACTATGACTACCGAGGCAGGACATGGGCAATCTTACAACATCGCCTAGGGACACCGAGGCACGGGTGCTCTATGCTGCCTTGGTCCGCCATCTGCTAATTAAATGCACATACGGAAAAGAGATAGCGAAAAATGCACACTACAAAGCTGTAGTTCTAACTGTAGAGGTTACACTACCTAGACACACTGATCACACGATGGGCCGAGTGAGCAAAAGCAGCATCCCTGTTCAATGAAAAAAGTAATGGAGGAAGTAAGAATAGTGCAAGAAACCGCTTGGTTTGTAATTGGACTAAAACAAAATTCAAAATTTGCAGTAATGTCCGAAGAAATTAATACACTTTCCCTGTAGTGACGGGTTTCTCTTGCTGGGTCCCCCCTAGCCAAGCTAGTACAGGTCCCCATCCCCGTTAAATAGAGAATGATCCTGTCAAAAGACAGTTTAACTAAGCTTAACTTCCATACCCGGCCTTTTGGATTCCTCTCCCTCGGGGATACCGTATGTACCTCTGAGGATTTCCATAATATGAATCCTGGTTGACCACGCCAAACCCCGGCTGCGCTTCAATATGAGGGAACTGAAAGGTCGCAGCGAGACCATCTTTATCGTGACAGTTATTTTCTTGGGAATCTCGTTCGTTGCCGTTTGCCTAAGATGCTTCGTTCGGTTGCGGCTCGTGAGGGCCTTTGGATGGGATGATGCTCTAATGGTTTTTGCGATGGTATGCGGGCCCATGTCGTTTCACTCTCTCAAAAGCTAATAGTTTGTTTTTATTCAATACAGGCCTTGAATATCCTGTTCGCATTATGTGGAATGATGGGTGCACTTTACGGTATGGGACAGAAGATCCACGATATTCCTGACCCAAGAGATATCGAAACTGCCATGTTTGTACGCTGCTCTTTACATATGATGCATTCCCTTCATCTATTCTGACCCCGTAATATTAGTGGTGGTGGCTTGGTCAGACAAGTTACGTCTTTACATGTGTTGTCGCAAAGATCTCTATCGCACTGGCCCTCCTCCGTCTTACCGTCGCCCGTGCCCACACAATACTGCTGTGGGGTGTCATCGCAGTATCTACTGTTATAGGCCTTGTATTCTGGTTCATGTTAACCTTACAATGTCAACCGGTCGAGTACTTTTGGCACCGGGCGAAAGCATATCTCGGAGCAAACGTCACAGGAACATGTTTGGATGTTGATTATCTCATTGCAATCGCATACCTCTACAGTGTCGTTGCAACGATATGTGATTTCATCCTTGGTCTCTTACCGATTGCCCTCGTCTGGAACCTGCAAATGAACATGCGCACTAAGGCTGCCTTGGCCGGTATCCTAAGTCTCGGGTGCATGTAAGTCGACCCTTTTTAATGGTGCATGTTTTGCGTGATGACATCCATGCTGACTTGCGGGAATTCTAGTGCTAGCGCCGCGGTTATCGTTCGAATCCCTTATCTCCATCACTACAAAGACACAGAGTTCCTCTGTAAGTCCAGCCTGTAGCTTCAACTGCAGAACTCCTGGCGGATATGCGACTAACGAGTGTCATCATTTCAGATGCCACAACGGATATCTCGATCTGGTCAAATGTTGAAGCCGGCCTTGGAATTACCGCAGGAAGTCTGGTTACGCTCCGGCCACTCTTTCGCTGGTTCCGTGGCACCACCTACGACATCTCTCATAGCGCTAAAAGAACCCCGGGCAGTATGCCTCTGTCCAGCATGAATGGCAACGGCAACGGAACCGACACATCGCGACTAGGTCGGGCTGCGACCAAGTACTGGCGACCGGATTTGAATCAGCATGACAGTCAAGGGGTGGTGACAACTGTTCAAACTTCCACGGGAAGTAGGAACAGCAGTCAAGAGAATCTTAACCCCAAGCCAAACACAACAAACGGCGTTAACGTGCATAAGTCGTTCCTGGTCACGTCAGATGAAATGTGATAATAATAATGTGACCGCGCTGGCATGCTTTACTAATGATATTTATAACCCCTAAAACACAATAAAAGAAAAAAGAAAAACAATGAAAAAGTTCTGACCTGGCATAACCTGTGTAAACGATCTTCATAGTACAGAGTAGAATGGTGAGATAAAGGGAAGAGGCCGGGAAAATGAGGCACCGATTCATCGGGCCAAGCACGTGGCACGGGCCAATGGCAAGTCGCGACGACGGAACCTTCAACCTTACTTTGCAGGCGGCGAACTCGCGGAAGGAAATTTAGACTGTCAAGTGTTTAAGGTGGCTTCTCCTCCGACCCTTCCAACCTTTTCTTCCTTGTTCTTCGCATATAGGGGTGTTTCATGGCTGTCTCCCTCTGTCTTATGATTCATTGATTTTCTTCTATACCCCCTGCTATATCGCGTCGCTTGACCCGCGTCGAGGTCATCGAGTGTCGCCATGTAAGTTATAGGTGTCCTAGTTGTGCTTCCATCGCGTGCCATCATCAATATCGTACTGACACTCTCTCGCCAAGGGCAAAACTCGTCGATGACCCCCAAATTGCGCATTCCTCGCTGCACAATCCCCTCCCAACTCAAGTCCACACCTACGTTTGGCCGTTCCTCGTCATCTGGCCCGGATTCTTCGCCTTCTATCTCTCCCCCGAACGCTATGACCAGTACATCCAAGGTCAAGAATGGACCTTTGTGTGGGTTGCTTCGATTATCACGGCTCAGTCGCTCCTTTGGTTGATGACCAAATGGAACATCAACATCCAAACTCTGTTCACGGCGACGAAAGCCAAGTCAATTGACTCTGCAAAGCTCATCAAGGTCATTCCCGGCGCCAACGCCGGATCCGCGGAAATCTGCCCTCTCGTCCATGATAACATGGGTGGAAAGAATACGATCTCGTTCCTATTCCAGAAGCGTCGTTTTCTTTACTATCCCGATCGGCGATGCTTCGGACCCTTGTCGTACGTTCTCGATGCCGAGCCCAAGCCGGCAATTAAGACCTTCCAGCAAAACCCGGGTCTGGCCACCAAGTCCGAGATTGAGGACATTCAGTATCACTATGGCGATAACACCTTCGATATCCCCGTGCCGGGATTTGTTGAACTGTGGAAGGAACACGCCGTTGCGCCCTTCTTCGTTTTCCAAATCTTCTGCGTTGGTCTGTGGATGCTGGATGAATACTGGTATTACTCGCTGTTCACGCTATTCATGCTTGTTGCGTTCGAGAGCACTGTCGTGTGGCAGCGTCAGCGAACTCTCAACGAGTTCCGAGGAATGAGCATCAAGCCCTACGATGTGTGGGTTTACCGCGAGAGCAAATGGCAGGAAATTACCAGTGACAAGCTCTTGCCCGGTGATGTCATGTCGGTCAACCGAACCAAGGAAGACGGCGGTGTCGCGTGCGATATCCTTTTGATCGAAGGCAGTGCTATCGTCAACGAGGCCATGCTTTCCGGTGAAAGTACCCCGCTTCTGAAGGAATCGATCCAGCTGCGACCGGGCGATGATCTGATCGAGCCGGATGGCTTGGACAAGAATGCGTTCGTGCACGGAGGAACCAAGGTCCTGCAGATTACCCACCCCAACTCGAACGTTGAGGAATCCGAGAACACTGGCAAGAACGGCTCCAAGATCACTGCTCCGCCTGACAATGGTGCGATCGGCGTTGTCGTGAAGACCGGCTTCGAAACTAGCCAAGGCAGTCTCGTCCGTACCATGATCTACTCCACCGAACGTGTCTCTGCCAACAACGCCGAGGCACTGCTTTTCATTCTGTTCCTGCTTATCTTCGCCCTCGCCGCTTCGTGGTATGTGTGGCAAGAGGGTGTCGCGAAGGACCGCAAGAGATCGAAGTTGCTCCTGGACTGTGTCCTGATCGTCACCAGCGTGGTTCCTCCCGAGCTTCCCATGGAATTGAGTCTTGCTGTCAACACCAGTCTGGCTGCCCTGAGCAAATTCGCTATCTTCTGTACCGAGCCCTTCCGTATTCCTTTTGCTGGGCGTGTTGATGTCGCTTGCTTCGACAAGACCGGTACCTTGACCGGTGAAGATCTGGTCGTCGATGGCATTGCCGGCCTCACCCTGGGTCACAGTGGAGCAAAGGTCGAGAAGGATGGCGCCCACACTGAGTTGGCCAAGGGCGGTAATATCGGAGTCAACACCACGCTTGTTCTTGCTAGCGCTCATGCATTGGTCAAATTGGATGAGGGCGAAGTTGTTGGCGACCCTATGGAGAAGGCCACGCTTCAGTGGCTTGGCTGGACCCTGGGCGCAAATGACACACTTACTTCCAAGAACAAGTCGGTGCCTGCCTCTCGCGTGCTTGACTCGGTTCAAGTCAAGAGAAGATTCCAGTTCTCTTCCGCATTGAAGCGTCAGAGCACCATCGCGACCGTTGTCGGCAATGATCCCAAGACTTCGAAGAAGATTAAGTCCACTTTCGTCGGTGTCAAGGGTGCCCCGGAGACCATCAGGTCTATGCTTACCCACACTCCACCCAACTATGAGGAAACCTTCAAGCACTTCACCCGTAACGGCGCTCGTGTCCTCGCTCTTGCTTACAAGTTTCTCTCCCCCGAGGCCGAGTTGTCTCAGGGACGCATCAACAACTTCACCCGGGAGGATATCGAGTCCGACTTGATCTTTGCTGGTTTCCTTGTGCTCCAATGTCCCCTGAAGGATGACGCTATCAGGGCCGTCCGTATGCTCAATGAGAGCAGTCACCGTGTTGTCATGATTACTGGTGACAACCCGTTGACTGCGGTTCATGTTGCACGACAGGTTGAGATCGTCGACCGTGAGGTTTTGATCTTGGATGCTCCTGAGAATGATACGTCTGGAACCCGATTAGTCTGGCGTAGCATCGATGACAAGTTTAACCGTGACGTGGACCCCACCAAGGATTTGGACTCTGAGATTGTGAAAACCAAGGATATCTGCATCACGGGCTACGCCCTGGCCAAGTTCAAGGGCCAGAAGGCTTTCTCGGACCTCCTTCGCCACACCTGGGTCTACGCCCGTGTCTCGCCCAAGCAGAAAGAGGATATTCTCCTTGGTCTCAAGGATGCCGGTTACACTACCCTCATGTGCGGTGACGGAACCAACGATGTTGGAGCTCTGAAGCAAGCTCATGTTGGTGTCGCGCTGCTCAACGGCTCGCCGGACGATCTCACCAAGATTGCCGAGCACTATCGGACGACCAAGATGAAGGAAATATATGAGAAGCAGGTTGCTATGATGCAGAGATTTAACCAGCCTTCCCCGCCCGTGCCTGTCCTTATCGCTCACTTGTACCCCCCTGGCCCCTCCAACCCCCATTACCAGAAGGCCATGGAGCGCGAAGCGCTGAAGCGCGGTATCAACCCGGCAAACGGCCAGGGTCAGCAAGAGGCGGTCCCGACCATCACTTCTCCCGGCGCTCAAGCCCTGCAGCAGTCCAACTCCAACTTGACTCCTCAGCAGCAGCGTCAGCAGCAGGCCTCCGCGGCCGCTGCCGGTCTCGCCGACAAGCTTACCAGCTCGATGATGGAACAGGAGCTTGATGAATCCGAGCCCCCTACGATCAAACTGGGTGATGCGTCGGTCGCTGCGCCTTTCACTAGCAAACTGGCCAATGTCATTGCTATCCCCAACATTCTCCGCCAAGGCCGCTGCACTCTTGTTGCGACTATCCAGATGTATAAGATCCTTGCTCTGAACTGCCTCATTAGCGCCTATAGTCTGAGTGTTATTTATCTGGATGGTATCAAATTCGGAGATGGTCAGGTCACTATTAGCGGAATGCTGATGAGTGTCTGCTTCCTTTCGATCTCTCGTGCTAAGGTAAGATTTAACTCGCCGCATAGTTGGTTTGGATGCTAATTTGTCCCTGATAGTCTGTCGAAGGTCTCTCCAAGGAACGACCCCAGCCGAACATCTTTAATGTATACATCATCGGCTCGGTGCTTGGACAGTTTGCCATTCACATTGCCACCCTCATTTATCTGTCTAACTATGTCTACTCCATTGAACCGTAAGTTCACCTTTAGTCTTTTTAGAACGTTGCTCACAAAATCGCAGGAGACAATCGGACATTGATCTGGAGGGCGAATTCGAGCCTTCTCTGCTGAACAGCGCTATCTACCTTCTCCAACTCATTCAGCAAATCTCGACTTTCTCCATCAACTACCAAGGCCGTCCCTTCAGAGAGTCGATTCGCGAGAACAAGGCTATGTACTGGGGGCTGGTTGCCGCCTCTGGCGTTGCCTTCTCCTGTGCCACTGAGTTTGTTCCCGAGCTGAACGAGAAGCTGCGTCTTGTCCCCTTCAGCACCGAGTTCAAGCTCACCCTGACCGTTCTGATGATCTTCGACTACGCTGGGTGCTGGATCATCGAGAACGTCCTCAAGACCCTTTTCAGCGATTTCCGCCCCAAGGATATTGCTGTGCGCCGTCAGGACCAGCTGCAGCGGGAGACCGCCCGCAAGGCTAGGGAGGACTTGGAGAAGTTGGCCGAGAAAGAGCGCTTGAGGAAGGTGTAAGATTTCTTAGAGTTGATCTAATTTTGGAGATTTCTTTTGGGCGGAGCTGCTTATGCATGCTTAGACACTGTTTTCTCCAGACGGGGAATTAGAAAGCGTTGTTGGCTTTTTTTTGTGTCGAGTAGCTGCATTGCGTAATACTTAAGTGGTACATATAAACAATAGAAGGTTTTGTTTTGATCGAGAAGTGTATTCGCTGGGCATCGTAGTTCACTTTTCCCGAAGCATAAGATGGCTGCAACAATTAGGCTGCGACGCTAGCCTCAGGTGTCCAGGCAGCCACACCACACCCCTCATCGGGAGAGGATCACCTGAACCAACCAACCCGATTTAATTAATTTCCAGACAGCTCGCGGCGGTGTCTCTCCTATTCGACCTGTCTCGCGCCTCTCCCCCAATTCTTTTTCCCTTGACTTCCGCTCCTCCGCGGGATCGACTTCTCATGCTCCCATAAATTGGTTTCACTATGTCCCGGAGGACGTTGGGTGGAGGTCGTGTCCTGGGCACCGCGAACGCTCTCTCCCCATCCACATCTGTCCCGTCTCCGCAACCCAAACCAAGGGTCCTGTCGCCCTCCGCCAGCAGCCTCTCTCTTAGCTCCCAGGCCTCGGCCTCGCAGTTCTCATCCGAAACGCAAGATCTCACCTCGCGGATATCTCTGGAGAATGCCAGTTCTTCGATCCCCGCGCCTCCGGCCGCTGCCGGTGCTCAGCTGGCCTGTCCGATCTGCAGTGAGGAGATGGTATGCGACATTCCCCTCATCCTTCTTGCTTCATGCGCTTGGATCTAGCTATCGGAATATTTGCCTGACAGTTACTAGGTGACACTACTACAGTTGAACAGGTAGCTCACGAGCCCCAAACGCCCCCCTTCGTTCCTGACGATTAATTTAATCTAGACACCTCGATGACGTACATCAGAACCTCGAAGATGATCGACAAGACGAAGTCAAAGACTGGTTCAAGACGCAGATGGACAAGGCGAAACGATTCCAGCCGCTGGCCGTCCTGAACCAGAAACTGAAAGGCCTCGACGTATTCGAATCGAACGAAAACCTCCAGACTTCCGCGGGCGCAAGTCGGCCTCTCGCAACACCCTCGCATGCGTTTACCCCTGAACCGGCACGGCCTTTCGAAGCCGATGATATAATCGTCAAGGGCCATTGGCAGGGGCGTGGACTCTACGATACCTGTTTGGAGCCGTCGTGCGGGAAGCTACTGAATGCGACGAACGGGTGCGTTAATTGTCGAAAATGCGGGAAGTTGTTCTGCGAGGAACATACTATGTACCAGATGAGACTTTCAAGATCTGCACAGCACGAGCCGGTGAGAGGTCTTTGGTATAGGGTCTGTGAGACCTGTTATAAGTCGCGCGAAGGATATAATGATCACAACGGTAAATCAATACCGCAGTTTGTGACGGCAAGAATTGAAGGCTGATGATTGCAGGCTTAATACGAAACCGGACAGATGAGTTTAAGGCTCTAAGGAAACAAACGGTGGACAAGGAATTCTTAGAGGCATCTCGGCTCGAGAAACGGTTGACGCGCCTCACTCAGCTGCTTGCCAGCTTGCCCCCGGAGCAAATTCAATCAGGAGCGAGTAAACGTTGGCCGATCTCATGGCCGAACGACCAAAGAAAGGCGCTCGAACAGACCATTGTCAGCTGGCAGGATGACGCCAGCGTTTCGAGGTGTCCTTTCTGTCAGCAGGATTTCACCAGCTACACCTTTCGGAGACACCACTGCCGAACTTGCGGGCAAGTTGTTTGTGGCGATCCGACAACAGGATGCTCGAGTGATGTGCCTCTGAATGTTTCACCACGTATGTTATTTTTCTCTGTGGTGGATTCTATGGCTAATTGGCATAAACAGCATCTACGACGTCTGAAGAGAAGTCGAGCAGCACGGACGTGATCAAAATCGACATCCGTCTTTGTAAAGGATGCAAAGCAACTTTGTTTGACCGTCGTGATTTCGAGGCCGACGTCATGCGAAAGCCCCCTGACCTACGAGCCTACGAGAATCTCATTCAATTCGAACGAGGCATCCGGCTGCTTCTGCCTAAATTCCAAAAGCTGTTGACAGCTCTGCAGTATGTTTCTCATCGCACCAGGTTCTGAGCAGCGTTGACCATGTCCACAGAGACCCCAGGCGACCGCCGTCATCCGCTCAGATTGCGGAAGCCTCGAAAGTCCGAAAGCGACTTACTGATTCTTTTGCGAAATACGACACTGCGGCCAGGCGCATCCGCGATTTGCCTACGGAGTCGATTACACAAAAATTGCTCCAAAAAGCGGTATATCAGCAGGCCAGCAATTTCCTACACCTTCATATGCTCCCTTTGAAATCTCTGCCTAAAATCCTCAAACACGCCTCCGCAAACGAACGTCTAGCGAGTACTGTGGGCTCACCTAGTAGTCCCAGCCCGACCAATGGCTCGAGCATTGGTCACCGACGACAGGACTCTGCATTGTCGTCTATCCGGTATGGCAGCGTGGCAGCGAGTGGCAGCAACAGTAGCCTAGCTAGCGATGCAAGCAGCGCCGTATCCGCTTTGGAAGCGGAGGAGAAATCCCTGCGCGAAAGGCTCATCGTGTTAGAAGAACAGAAGTTCTTCGTTTCCGAAATGATTGCAGACGCGAATCGGCGTCGCAAGTTCGACGAAGTCAGTAGTCTGGCAATGAATGTCGAGGATCTCACCCGGGAAATCGACCGGGTGAATGGAATGCTGGATGGGCTGGACTTTGAAAGTGTCTATACCGGTACTCAGCAGGGCTAACTATTCACACATATAATATAAAGCGCGTCTGCATCTACACCCGCTGAATTATAGCTCTCCTTGAGTGTAGTAGAGCGTACTCTATCCACTTTCCTTTTCTGGCCTATAGTTGCCTCTGGCGCGGCGTTCTGTTCTTTGGTGATCTTTGCATAGCACTAGGCGTTATTGACTTCTTCTTCTTCTTCCTCATGTCTTGTCCCTTGTTTTCGATAAAGTCGGGCGGTTGCTCTTTTCTTTGGTACTATACTAGGTCCAATATAATTTATTGTTATATGAGGTTGGGTCGCTCTGTTAAGCCGTGTTTCTGATCTTGTATATCAGCCACCGATTGGAGATAATGAGTCGGCTTGACTCTCCGCCGAGGCGGAGCCAGACTAGTTGGCATTCGATCCTCTTCCTTTACGTTGTTTTTAAATTATTAAATTTCTTTTTTTTTTTCCATCCTCTCTCTGGAGTATGGCTACCAGACAAATCAACGTGTAAATCTTGCTCAAAGTCAGCAAAAGAGCAATATACAGGAACCACATGTATTACAATGTAGTTCTTTCGCCCCCTAACTGCCATCTCCCTCGATATGCAACCAAAGATACGCAAAACCGACGCCAAGCACCAACAACCGACTAGTCCCAAACAGAATAAGGACTTTCTGACACTCACATCTCCGTCCGAAAGTCTTCCTCCGTTCCGCCAACCCGTCTAGACGGCTGGCTGCCAATAAGTCAGCCTGACATACCCCATGAGTTCCCACACATCGGCACCTCCGCCGTCGGACGAGCCCGCCGCCAAGCGACGAAAGCTCCGCAAAGGCACTAGTAGCTGCTGGGAATGTAAGCGACGGAAGACGCGATGTTCGTTTGCTTCGGCGCGGGATGCCATGTGCGTCGGATGTCAGGGTCGGGGCACTACGTGCGTCAGCCAGGAATTTCCCGAGAAGGTGGCTCCGAGTAGTCGAGGACGGCAGATGGGGAATCGGATTGAGCGTGTCGAGGCGTTGATTGATCGGTTGGTTAGAAACAGGGCTGGGGGTGAGAGTGTGATGGTAGATGACGATGCAGGTGATGGTGAGCAGGAGGGTCCGACGACTTTCTCAAGGGATGATGAGCCAGGGGCGGTGTTGGCGATGATCGTGGGGACGGCGGTATGATTGAACTGTGACTTTGCTTTTGCTTCGCTGATGCCGATGTTCGATATCTAAGGAAACACCTAATGCCGTACAAGGTGATAGGGCTTCAGTTGTCCATGAGCCATCGGGAAGGCCGGGACCCTCTTTCGCGTCGAAATATGCGAAGCTTTCGCAGGCCCTCTACGATGCACTCCCATCCAAAAAGGACCTAGATATTCTATGGAAAACGGGAGCACATGTATCAATCAATTTTCACCTGGTGATGATGACTCCATACACGGAAATGGAAAAGAACGGCCTCGATACCTCCGGGGCACTCCTGGACGTCCCACCACCCGATACGCATCCGGTGTTGCTAGCCCATTACTTCTTTCGCATTGCGACTGTTCTACAGTACCTCGATCCAGAGTCCCATGGACAGCTGAAGGAACTGTCCGAATCGCCCCGGGCTATGATGAGCAGGCTGGCGGATACTGCCATCAGCTTAGTAACAACGCACGACGAGCTGCTAGGCACGGTCGAAGGGC
Source organism: Aspergillus melleus (assembly GCF_016097325.1). NCBI lineage: Eukaryota > Fungi > Ascomycota > Eurotiomycetes > Eurotiales > Aspergillaceae > Aspergillus > Aspergillus melleus. Next base: position 5,689,432 of record NW_025763370.1, on the reverse strand, counting down.
TTGAGGCCGTAATGATGGAGGGAATTTATCAGGCAAATTGTGGAAACCTACGGCGCGCCTGGATCGCATTTCGTCGTGCCATGGGGCTGGCCCAGCTGATGGGCATGCATCGAACTAAATGCCCGCCGCTTAAGGTCATTGATCCACAGACACATCGGAAGTTCAATGCGCAGCTCCTCTGGTATCGGATCGTCTATACTGATCGCTTCTTCTGCTTGATGATGGGGCTTCCACAGGGCTCTCTGGACCGGAGTATGGCATCCGAGGCAGCCCTCGCGAACGACACGCCTATAGGTCGCTTGGAACGAATTCATTGCGTGATTGCGTCTCGCATTCTCGAGCGCAATGACTCCAATTCGGGGGCATATAGCTTCGCTAAAACGCAAGAGATTGACCTTCAGTTACAGGAAGCGGCCAAAACCATGCCCAGCAAATGGTGGCTGGCACCTAACCTGGCCGCTGCTGCATCGGCCGTCGGGACTGATGATCAAGCTGTGTTTTGGGAAATGCTGCGGCTGGTTAACCAGCTTTACCACTTTAATCTGCTCAATCAACTCCACCTCCCTTTTATGCTGCGCTTCACTGCTGCCGAACGACGTCTTGATTACTCACAGGCAACATGCGTGAACGCCTCTCGTGAAGTACTGTCACGGTTCATCACTTTCCGCAGCTTCAATCGCGTGGCATACTGCTGTCGGGCTGTGGATTTCTTCGCGCTGACAGCTGCATTAATACTTCTTCTCGCGCATCTGGACGGCCACAGAAGACGCCATGCTCCGCAGGCCGAAGACTCTCAGAATCCCAGTGGCATTAGCAGTAAGGGTGACCTGAACTTCTTGGCTCATCAACGCCTTAGCGACCGTGCAATGATGGAGCAGGTCGTGGAAAATATGGACCAAATCGGCCAGGTAAGCATGGACGCCGTCAGCGAGAGAAGCGCCGGTCTGCTGCGTCGACTTCTCGTAATGGAAGCAGACGCAGCCGGGGGGAGGCCTTACAGCACACAGAGCGAGTGTATCTCCGAGGCGTCCCCGGAGGAACAGGATGAGGTGGATGTCGTTCGCATCTGCATTCCATACTTCGGGACTGTGCGAGTGGCGCGCGAGGGTGTCGTTTCGAAAGAAACGCCGCCTGGGATGTGGACGCTGGCGACGGATTTGGCGATAGATGCTGGTCATCGGTCACAGCCTGAGGCCGGACATTTGGATACCCTGGGGTCTGCGCCGAATATGTCGCAAACACAACCGCAATACCAGACTTTTGATGGCATTGCGCCGCAACAGCCTCTCCCTACTTATACACCGCAACAACGCCTGGTCAATGACTTGTATCCCGGGATGACAGCCGGGGCAAATGATTGGGCCTTCCAGGGCGTCGACATGGCGTTTTTTGATAGTTTGATGCAGGGATCTATGCGAGATATTCCGGACTGGGGACATGAAGCTATGCTCAATTAGAGGTCGATAGTGTAGACTACGAGTATATAGAACAAATTCAAATTACTGACCCACGAGCTTCATTATCGCGCCCTCAAAAGTGAAATCCGATTCATCATTACTCTAGCATGGTTTCTGAATTTCAATTACTATCCAGGGCCCGAAGGATCACTAATTCCGTAGCCTGTAGGCTAAACATATCTCGAGCATCTATTGCGGACTCTAGTCCTATCCTGACGACGATCTCCGCCGAGACGGAGAAAGCCAACCAGCATCAACCAGCAGATTGGTAAGACATCCATTGGGTTCGAAATAATCAGTATGACTAGCAAAACAATATATAAGTTGGTGTTCCCCAGTGGACTGTTGGATATAAACACCTACAATTCACATCTTCATCTTCTCAATCGATAGTCTTCGCTTCGAATAAAGCAACTTCTCAACATCGTATCTAGATTCAACCAACCACAACCCCAATGTCTACCACCACCACCAACGTCCTTATAACCGGTGTCGCCAGAGGTACCTAACCTAACATCCTTCGCCCTCCAATAACAACGCTTAACCCTAATCCCAGGAATCGGGCTGTCCCTTCTAAAAGCCTACCTCTCCCGCCCCAACCACACCGTCATCGGCACCGTCCGCTCCACCAACTCCCCCAGCACAGCAACTCTCGCCGCGCTCCCCACAGCACCCAACACGCGCCTCATCCTCCTCAGCATCGAAAGCACCTCTGAATCAGACTATCCCGCCGCCGTAGCGACCCTGCGCGAACAAGGCATCACGCAGCTTGATCTCGTGATCGCCAACGCAGGTATCTGTCCCGACCCGACGCCCCTGGTGAACCTGGACGTCAAGGACGTGAGCAATGCCTTTGCCGTGAACACCGTCGGCCCAATTCTCCTCTTCCAGGCCGTCCGCGAGCTTTTGGAGAAGAAGAGTTCTGGCGCGAAGTGGGTGTCGATGTCGACGGGAGCCGCCTCATTGGGTAATTTGGTGGTGCATCAGGCTCATGGCGTTGCTGCGTATGGGATTTCGAAGGGAGGGTTGAATTGGTTCACTTTGTATGTTTTTCCCCTTCTCTTATTTTCTTTTTCTGGTGACTCTTTGAAGTCACTGTGTCTTCTTTTACTATAAAGACATTGTTTGTGTGCTAACTCGGTTCCTTTTAGGGCTGTCCATGCCTCTGAGCAATGGTTGACTGCGTTTGCAGTGCACCCTGGGTACGTGACGTCCATTCACTATCTTATCTTTCCTTCCCTATCACTTGTCCAGTACGAGAGATAGTTTGAGTCAAAGAAAACTAACATACATGGCGAGAAAGACTCGTACAAACAGAAATGGGCAACAAGGGAGCACAAATGATGGGATTGGACGAGGCGCCGAATACTCTGGAAGAAAGCACTAGCAAGACTATTGCTTTGGTAAGATTCTGTTCATCTTTTCTTAAAAATCGTTTCATATTTTGGGAGAAGAAGATGGCGATTTGCTAATTGTAAGATATCTAGATTGATGGAGCTACGAGGGAGACTGCTTCTGGACGATTCTTTAATTCGATCGATGGGTCGGAGATTCCTTGGTAAAGGGGTGGATTTGGTATATATAGGGCTAAGCATATGATATTTAGGGCGAATAGTATCTACAATTGTTTTTGCTTGTTCATAAGATAAAGGAAGGTTATAGCGTATGATAGGAGGTAAATGCTATCAATCTAGCATTCAATTATCATTCTTCCATATCATTTCATCGCTCTACAAACCTCGTCTTTGAAATTTCGCTTTTCATCTCGCTAAGATTTACGCTTTGTTTGTCCCATCGCTCAAGTGCAAAAGGAACGAGTTCAAATATTGGGAAGAAAGCTAGTAAGCGTATGGTGGGCTGTAATAAGAAGCAATGAAAAGAACGAAAGATATCTTCTTGCCGAGTTACATAGTCGTCAAGGTTATGTCATTAATATGGGGTGTAAAGGAAACGGAAGGTAGGCGAAAGGATATGATGCACACACTCAGGAGAGAACATGAACATTGAAAAAGAGGTCAAATAGATAGACCGCTCAACATTTGATATGGAAGGTTCAACCCATCCACAAGATCCTGGAAGCATTTTTTCGATACTCGGCCTGCTCAGTCTATACATAGTAGTGTAAGAGACCGAGTAATGCTCGTTCAGTGCGTGGCTGACCATGAATATCCCAATATTAGAAATCCCCGGCGGTGCGGTAAATATGACACGATATTTCACCGGATAACCAATTTCTGTTGATCTGTCCATTAAGATACTAAGACGAGCCAAAAAAGATCCTAATGTAAGTCGAGGCGGTGTACGAGGTTCTTTATTTCGTCGACAATACCCAGACACATTGGTTGTGGACTGTTCACATCACACAACAATTGATACGTGGGAGGGCAGTCAGCAGCGGGAGGTTCCTCGTGCCAGCCTCTCTGGCGCTCCTCGAGGGCGTTTATAAAAGACATAAAGCAGTTCTTGTCCCCCGAATGGGTGCCAAAAACCTCCGCCTTTATCGTTTTGCGCATGACATTTTTCCATTCCGAAACGGTTACATTTACTAGGAATGACGATGATGTGTTTCCTAGGGGTGACGGATGATCCAACCCTTGAGGATTTGACGTTGATAAACAGAGCTGCTTCTGTTGATTAGTATCTGACGCCTGGATCGCTTCTGCATCAATCGTTTCCAGAGCTCGTCTATAACATTCTGCGATGCACAAACATAATGCACCGAGGATTGTGGCGTTTTGAACAATAGACATGTAGCGCTGGGGACATTGTGCGCAGTGTAAGACCTGCTTCGAAGAGCTGATACAGTCTCTGAGCATAATCAAGTCACTCGGGACAGACATTCGATCTTTGACTCGAAGTTGTTCCATCATAAGGTAGAGCATGGAGAGACAAGCACAGGCGCTGGCCTGGGCTTGGTTTCCAAGGAGAGAGGGATCTGTGGCCCGTGAATCATCCTCATTACTGCTATAACTTGAGTTAGCGCCTCCTATGTTTAATCCAACAAACTGATCTGTGAACCCAGGGTATGCCTATACCGAGTAGAGCTTTCGAGGTTTAGCAAATATGGAGACTCTTCGAAGTCATTACCACACGCTGGGGCTTGACCAGTTCTCAGGCATTCGGCTCCACTTTGTCCACTATGCTTATTCCTGGAGGTGTCTGATGTCCTCTTGGGCTCTTTTGCTGGGGGATGATAATAGCAATCGTACTCGAGTTGAACACATGTCATGCAGGGCTGCAGGCCATCACATTTCCGTTTACGCGTGCGACATGACTCGCAGGCGACCTTCGCACGACGGCGCTTGCGTGCGAACACTGAATTTTGAGGTGGCGGGGATGGCTCTGAATTGTCCATGGTATATATACAGCATTGCTTGGGTGGAGAGAAGTTGGCAGGCGGGAAAGGCGGGATAAGCGGAATTCGGATGTTCGGAGAGACAGTTGATCCGTACTGCGTCCAAGTATTTATACCATCGTACAATGGGCCATACTAGACTACAAGCGCCTGGGAAAGCATTTGTTCATCCAGTCATAGTTCTTCTCGCTCTATTCAGTGGAAGCAATGAGTTTAAAACAACAGATCGCGGTCCAGCCTCTGGGTCCTGGCCATTTCCGCTCCGTCAACTACCCGACACGAATGGGGGCTCTTTCTGAATTTGTTTTCGGGGGAAATACTATTGCAATTGCAGTAAATGCAGCTCATCAAACACTCGACAGTAAATACCATCTATACTCGATCTGCGGCTATTTTATCCGCCCTGCAACAACCGACCGCAAGCTCTTATGCCATGTTGAGAGTATCAGAGACAGCAAAAGCTTCGAAACTCGTCAGATTCGAGTCTCCCAATCAAGCGATGACGGTTCAGTCAAGCTTTGTCTAATAGCATTGGCGGATTTTCATATCGAGGAGCCCCGGTCGCTTGTGACCTATTCAGCTCCTCATGAAACTATACCCTCATCGGACGTCCTTAGTCACACGAACTCGACTACGACAACAAACATCAAGAAGACCTCTGACCTTTATAGGAACATTGAATGCTTTGTCGATTTGAGGCCAATCCCTGACAATAACCCAAGCCGGGATAGAGCAGAGCAGAATCCAGGTGCAGACAGCATCCCATCTGCACCGTCAATGGTTACCAAAGAGATGTTTCGGATATCGGAGCCACTCGATAACGAAGCGGAACAGGTATCCGCGCTCGCATTCTATACGGACAAAGGTCTGGCATATCTTCCAGCGATTCATGGAAGACAAGACTTATGGCAAGCTAGTGCTTGCGCGACGTTGGAGTTTTCTCTTCGGATATTTGCCCATGGATTGAATTTTGGAAATTGGCATTTGTCAGAGCAAAAGACAGTTGTGGCAGGAAACGCAAGAGCTTTCAGCGAGGGGAGAGTCTGGGATGAGAACGGCTCCATGGTTGCGAGTATGACCCAACAAACCATTTTTCGCCCTGGCTCGGAACTTGGTTCTCGTTTGTAAATCTAGCTCTTACATAGAAGGATATAAATTCATTATTCTTCGTCAAATGTATTAATCGATATGTGAATATACAACAAAACAGAAAGCAGAAAAGGCGGCAGTGAATCATACTTAGACGTCAAATCATTCGGTAAGGAACAATGCCGCCTTTTCGTAAAGGTCATCTTTCGCTTTCTCTTGAACAGAACCCTTCTTATACGCCTTGTCGAACGCGTGTTCGCAGCCATCGTATCGATGCATTCTGACATGTTTGGCCGTAGCCTCTTTGATTCTTTTCCCAAGCGCCTCCCCCTCAAGACAGAGGCGATCGCAAGCTGCAGTCACGAGGAGGATCCTATCTGAGAACTTCTCAGCCGGTATCACGGCCGGCGAAGCAAGAACACTTTTCACATCATCGGCGTGCGGATAATAGCATTTCGCGAATGCATCCAATAGCTCAACGGGAATGGCATCTATCGAAGTATCGGGGGCAACCTTTTCGACGGAGCTCTGGACCATGTCCGTTGGAGGATAGGCGGCGATGACATTTTGGAATGTCCCCTGCGGAAAGACCACCGAGCTCAGAACCAGGGACAGTGTTCCTCCTGCGCTGAACCCAGAAATTGATAGTCGGGAAGCGTCGAATTTCTCCGGGTGCGAAAGAACCCAGCGCACCGCATCTTCGGCGTCGTGGGCCGGCGCAGGGAATTGGTGTTCCGGCGAAAGTCGATAGGCGCAGTCCAGGACCGCGAACCCAGTCTTCTTGGCGATATATCTACAGAACTCGTCATCGCTCCCATGGAGAGGGTTCACGAACCCGCTGCCGTGGAAATTGACGAGGACTGGGGCCGGACCATCTCTGTTAAGGGTATTATAGGCGTGGATTCGAATAAATCGCCCTTCAGCTCGCGAGGGAACTTGGAGCACTTCGTCCGGGTGAGCAGTAACGCTGAAGGTTTTCAATGCAAAAGCACGAACTGGATTTGCGATCTTGAGGAGATCGTTCAGGGAAGCCATTGCGTCGAAGTAGTAAGTCGGGTTTGGATGAGAGGGAGAGGAAACCAGAGACAGGTCAGTAACGGATAAGAACAATGGAATTGATTTGGTATTCTGTACATCTCAAGCGAATTTGTGCACTTATTTAAACCACACATCTCGGACATTTTTCACGTAGATTGGTAATGTAACGCATAGCCTCGTTCCTCCGACTGAGCATTGTGGCACTTTGTTGGAGACCAAGTGGGCCGGAGGGATCTTGCGCCGTGTTGAAACTGTCCGGCACAAATTAATAATTCGCCCCATCGTGATACATACTAAGACGTGATAGTACATTTCGACTCACAATTGCCAAGTAGTTGCAAAGAAATTCACCAACAAATCGCTTATCACTTGACCTATAGTGTCGTTGCTTTGATTGGTTCTCAGGGACAGGCTCAACCAGTGGTTCGAGGCACATTTATTAAATTCACAGTACATAACACTAATTGAGTACACTGTGTAGTGTTGAACCAGCGCTGTGGCGATTCAGCCAATCTGTTGACCTGATCGACAATATACGCAGACCGTTTTATTTTGTTTACCACCCCCGTTTAGTTTGTTTTGTCTTAGAGACTTTAAAATGTAAGAAACTGTTAAGGGCGCAGTGCTGTCTACACAATTTGGCTAGAATATTGAGAATCATTCGAAAGGCCAAGGAGATCAAACACTGCTGTTCATGCAGCCCATAGTCTGTATCCAGATTACTGAGTACTCTAGAGTGGATTTCGCCTCTAGATATTTTGGCTTTCTTACTGTATGGATCACTAGTGTTGGTCGGAACTTGAATGTATTGAAAGTGGCGCAGATTTTGGGGATTTGTTTGGCCAGAGGGTGTAGAGCTAACCTATGTACGGCCCGGACAAGCACAGGTACTACTGTACAAGTTGTGGCGGGTAAACACGAGACGACAACAAAGCCAACCAAGAAATATCCACATGTAAGCTTGGGGTAGATTTCCCTTGTGAACAGTACCCCATCTCTCTTGTGGCAGCTTCAGTTTTGAGCGCGGGCTTTCGAAACGATGACAATAACAGAAACTATCCCGGAGGAGGAGCGAGATGAACAAGTCGGCTCGGATCCATTCAACCCCTTTCATGATAACAAACCAGCATCTGGTCCTGTTCTGACCCTGCGCGCTTTGGTGGTCGGCATCCTCTGCGGCACTCTTGTTAACGCGTCCAACATCTACCTTGGCCTAAAAGCCGGGTGGACGTCGTCGGCTAACATTTTTGGCGTGAGTTGTCATATTACTATTAGCATCTCGCCTTCAACTACTAAAGAGAAAAGTCCGTTGTTGGTTTCGCTGTTCTCAGAAAATGGGCCAAATCCTCCCCCTCAAGGGCGGAATTTGGGTCCCATGAGAACAACATCGTTCAAACCGCGGCTACCGCGGCTGGAGGACTGTCGAATGTCTTCGTCTCGGCCATTCCGGCATTGTATCAATTAGGGCTACTGAATACGCCCTCCAAGGATTACTTTCGCATCACCATATTGACTGCGATAGGCGGGTATTTCGGTCTACTTTCTGTCGCTCCGCGTATGTTCTCCGAGCATACTCCTGCTTTGATGAATGCTTAAGGATTCTATAGTCCGAAAGTTCTTTCTCGTTCATGTTGCCCGAGAGCTTGATCTTGTCTTCCCTTCCGCCTCAGCGACAGCAATGACTATTCGGAGCATGCATCAGGCGCTTGAAGGGGCTGATATGGCCCGACGCAAGATGCGGGCTTTGGTGATTGCCTTTTCGTCTGCGCTACTTCTCCGTGTTGTGTCGCAGTATGCGATAGGTGTTTTTTGAGTACGTCCAGCTTGGCAGATGCATTACCCGTAGAAGCTTCTGACTAAAGTCTCTCATAGGACTGGCATATCTTTACTTGGTTGATCAGCGGCGAAATATTGGTTAATCAGGCCACCGCCATCGAGAGCTGGGGATGGTTTATCGAATGGACCCCTGCATTCATAGGCTCAGGCATGCTTGTGAATTTGAATGTTGCCGTGTCCTTTCTGGCAGGCTCGTTTCTTGCTTGGTATTTCCTCATACCCTGTCTCACGATTTGCAACTAACCACATGGGCTCACCTTAGGGGGATTATCGGACCGTATCTGGTTTCTCAGGGCCTCGCATTTGGAGAACACCGATCGTCAGATCCGCGATGGTCGGACCTAATGTCATACTCTTCCCTATCCAGTGACTTTGCGAATGCCGACCGCCCAAGTCCTCGTTATTGGTTGCTTTGGCCTGGTGTCATTTGTATGATGGTCACTTCGCTCACTGGTATGACTTCACTTACCCAGACATGATAGGACAACCCATAGAAAGACACAGAATCTGATACAATAATTTTGAACAGAGCTGGCTTGTCAATGGCGCTTGATATGGACCCTTTTACGTGATTTCTCGCGGGCATTGGTAGTATGGGTGGCTCACAGACTACTAAAAAGGTCTAACTACCAATACACCAGACTATCAGGGCCCAGCAGCAGTAACACTCCAAGCGATGCGGACGAAGGCATCAAGACATGGATGTGGCTGCCTGGTCTTCTTATTGTGATTGTTGTATCGTGCCCTATTTTGAAGATGCAGTACAACATGCCAGTTATAGAAACCTTACTAGCACTCTTTCTCGCATTTCTTCTATCGTTGCTAGCTATACAAGCTACAGGAGCCACCGGTAATGTCACACTCTCAAGCAGTTCAAGGAGAATATGCTAATTCTATACCTACAGATCAAACCCCTCTCGGAACACTTTCAAAGGTGTCTCAGGTTATCATTGCAGGCGTCAACAATCAACCTACCATCGAAGGGTCCCAGCGATTGAACCTCCTCGCAGGAGCTCTAACCAATATAGGCGGCAGTCAAGCGTGCGGTACGTTCTTTCTCCTCCCCCATTTCTCCATGATCCCTAATTCTCACCCCAACAGATCTCATGGGCGACTTTCGCGTTGGTTACCTCCTCGGAACGCCATCCCGCCAACAGTACGCTGCGCAGATGATCGGTACCTCCCTAGCCACGTTCATATCGCCGGGAATATTCGTTCTCTTCGCCACAGCCTACCCCTGTATTTTGACGACTGAAGACACCGCACACTGCGAATTCTCCGCCCCCTCCGTCAGCGCCTGGAGGACCGTCGCCGTCGCTGTGACCGAGCCTAAACTCCCAATCCCCTCGTCCAGCCTCGCCTTCGCCGCCCTCATGTCCCTTCTCGGCATCTTTGCCGTCCTGGTTCGGCACTTCCTCTGGCGAGGTAAGTGGGCCAAGATGCGCGCTTACCATCCGAACATGATGATCCTGGCGATGGCGTTCACCCTGCCGGCAGCGCATTACGGCATCGCGTTTTTGATCGGCTCGTTGGTGGCCATTACGTGGAGGGAAAGGTCGCCTAGGGGGTTCGAGGCGTTTGGGTATGCGGTTGCGGCGGGGTTTATTGCCGGCGAGGGGATTGGAGGGTCTGTGAACGCGGCGATGTCGATCTTGGGGGTTGGTGGGAGTAGATTCGGTTCGGTTGTGGGCTGTCCGGCTGGGCAGTGTTGATTGGTGGTGCTATAGGTCCTTTTGAGGAGGGAATTGGCCTAGATATGATACAAAGGTGGGTTGGTTTGGGGCCTTGATTAAGGCTTCGGGGCTCGATACATCGACAAGCACGAAATTTCGGATCGTTACTTACTCCAGTTCTAGCAAAAGTCGTGGTTGATCTTTGGGGCCTGTGGTTACCACCCCCGGATTCAAAACCAGCTAGGGCAAGAAGTTATCCGCTGATCCCGATGTTCCCGCTCCACGCGACGGCTCCCATCATCCACCCCCACTTTCAGGTCTTTTATATAGTGATATCCAGGCCAGGCTACAGTAATTTAACATCATGCACTCCTCAGAATTATCTCGGGCTGTCAAAGAAGCAATAATGGTACACAAGAGCACCCTGTCAACACGGGCTGACGCCCAATGTCAGGCATATTCTAACGCCGTCTGGGACGTCCTCGGGGATCTATGGCATCCACAAGAGAACCCTAGTGGATTCATCAACCTCGGCGTGGCGGAAAACACTCTGATGCACCGTGAACTACAAGATTTCGTCCGAAACAGCGCAAATATATCCCCGCATGCATTTACCTACGGCGACGGGAGTTTCGGCAGCAAGAGGTTGAGGAATGCCGTTGCGAGCTTTCTGAACAAGCGTCTATACCCAGTGGTTCCCCTTGAGGCTGATCATATCATGGTGACGAATGGAGTATCGCACGCGATCGAGCACTGTTCGTGGGCGTTTTGTGATAAGGGTGACGGCATCCTTCTCGGGCGACCCTATTACAAGTCGTTTATTCCCGACATTTCTCTTCGCCCCGAGGTCGAGGTTGTCACGGTGGAATTTGGTGACTCTAATCCGCTCAGTCTGGACGGTGTCAGCAACTATGAAGCGGCGATCTTGAGCGCCAAAGATCGCGGTGTCATCGTGCGAGGACTGATCCTATGTAATCCGCATAATCCCCTAGGACGTTGCTATCCCGCAGTGACAATCAAGGAGTTGATGAAGTTATGCCAACGGTATCGAATTCATTTCATCAGCGATGAGATATACGCTTTCTCGACCTGGGAAAACAAGGAGGAGAGGGTTGGTCCTTCCCTCCCTGCGCCTTTCGTCTCGGCCCTGTCAATTCCAACTGATGGGATAATTGACCCGGAGCTCGTTCATGTCTTATGGGGAATGAGCAAGGATTTCGGTGCCAATGGCCTTCGAATTGGGTATATTATTTCTCAACACAATCGAAATCTCCACAACGCGCTGCAATCTGTTGCTCTCTATTCTTATGCGTCCTCGATTTCTGACCATATTGCTGCCTCAATCCTGGAGGACGAGCAATGGGTCAGTACGTATATGGAAAAAAATCAGGAACGATTGTCAGAATCTTTCAGCTTCGCTGTGCGCCTTTTGCGAAAGGAGGGAATTGATTATGCCACGGGGCCTTATGCAGCATTCTTCCTTTGGGTCGACTTGGGCAAGGCGTACGGCGAAAGTCACCCTGAGAATCCAAATCCCATGGACTTAAACACGATTATCAGCAGAAGATTAATGGAGGAAAAGGTTTTCATTGCAAATGGAATGATCTTTGGGTCTGAGAAAGGGGGCCTATTCAGGATTGTGTTCTCGCATCCTGCTGGGTATATTGAGGAGGGGCTCAACAGGATGGTGAAAGCGATAAATGAATAGCCATTTATTGCCGCATCAGGGGTCTTTATTAGAACGAGCCCGGTTAAAAAGTTCTCACTGCCTATTTCCCGAAGACGGGTACTTTTACAACTGATCAAAGGTGCACTTGAAGTAGAAATGAATTCACTAATGCTTGGCAATATCATCAATGCATATATATGATTGCGTCCTCGAACCGGCCAAATTATGGCCTTGAATCTATAAGTAGTCCAGCTTGGGCACGGTTTTCGATTGCAGACAGTTTTCACCTAGCATAGGAGTTGGCATAGAATTGTGCTCCAGAACCCGAACACGTCGCAACTTGAGAACAAGACCACTGATAACCGACTGAAAGGGGAACCCCAATCCTCACCCAGCATTTTGTCCAAATTATTGGCGCCAGATTCAATGACCCACCGAATCCATGCGCCTCCTCCCGCGTTTCCCGTTGTTCCCGCCAAAGGATCCAAGCGTCTTGATGTGAATACGTCGGGATTTGCGGCCCGCACCATTCCGGCCCTATGTTCGGTGTCGGCATGGAATAAACGTGAAAGTAGTGTCCATGTCAACCGAACCGAAATAAAGCTTTGATAGTCCCTTTGGGGTATTGGGTACTGTTATAAGCGTTGAGTCATCATGGACAGCACATAATATACACAGATCCTACAGCTCCTTCTCCTACTTTGGCCTTTCATTTGTTACTATACCTCCTAGCCTTGAACTTCCACTTGCCGACGAGGTGTTAATTTACATCTTTATTATTTTCAATATATTCAAGATCGTCCCGTCGATATGCAAATCGGATCTACGCCATTGGAAGACAAGCAACCTCAGCAACGCGACACGCCCAAACCCCCAGACGGCGGCTTTAAAGCATGGTGGCATGTCTTTCTATGCCATCTAGTATTTTTCAATACATGGGGCATGGCTAACAGCTATGGAGTCTTCCAACAATACTATACGCAAACGCTTGGGCATTCTACGAGTGATATTGGTTGGATCGGAGGCATTCAGATGTTTCTGATGCTTTTTGTCGGCGTCTTTTCAGGGCGTGCATCTGACGCAGGCTACTTTCGCCATTGCTTTGCGACTGGAGCTTTTCTGCAAGTCTTTGGGCTGTGCATGACTTCTTTGTCTACACGATACTATCACATTCTCCTGAGTCAGGCTGTATGTGTTGGGCTGGGAAGTGGCATGGTCTTCACTCCTGGTCTGTCCGTGATGGGGTCATATTTTCAATCCTATCGATCTGTTGCAGTTGGCTTGTCTGCAGCCGGTGCTGCAACAGGGGGAATGGTCTATCCAGCTACGACAAACGCTCTGCTCAATCATTCCGATATTGGTTTTGCCTGGACGATGCGCATTATTGCATTAATCGTCCTACTCACACACATTCCATCCTTGATTGGGTATCGACCGTATTTGCCACCACGTTCAGCTGGAGCTGTTGTCGAGTGGGGTGCATTTCGCGAGTGGCCATTTTTGTTCTTCACGGCAAGCATGTTCTTCAATTTCTGGGGCTTATACATGGCTTTTTATTACCTTGGCATCTTTGCTCGGGAAAAGATCCACCTCTCAGATTCAATCAATCTCCTCATTGTGTTGAATGGTGTTGGGGTCATCGGACGGGGCTGTCCCTGTTTTATCGGCGAGCGTTGGACAGGCGTTGTCAATTCGACAGTCGTCTGCTCCGTCATAAGCGCTATCTGCATATACTGCTGGATTTCTATAGATAATTCAATTGGGCTATATGCATGGGCTGTTGTATATGGGATCTTTGCTGGGGCTACGCAGGCCCTGTTCCCCGCGATGGCGACTCGACAAACGAAAGATGTCAGCAAAGTCGGTGTTAGGACAGGCATGATTCTGACGATAGTGAGTTTTTCGTGTCTGACGGCTCCAGCCATTCAGGGGGCGCTTATTCAAGCGGATGGCGGGGATTATCGAGGAGCACAGGTCTTTTCCGCCACTTCTATTTTACTGGGATTGTTCTTTTTAGGACTTTATCGATGGTGTCAAGTCGGGTTGAAGGTTAATATCAAGGTTTAACGATGAATATCATGTGCCTGCTAGCAACAATGTATTTTGAATGTATGGTTCGTTTGTTTCTTTTCATAATCCTAAACTTGGCCCCTTAACATTCAGTTTACTTCACTCTTGATATTCTTGGTAAGCTAAGACAGGAGGCTGTCTTGGATACGTTCAAGGGAATAGCACGAAGCAACTCCCATATAAAGACATCCACAATTTCTTACAAATGCAATGCTAAACAGCCAGATCAAGATAAAACCCTGGTTAGACATGAGACTCTGACATAATGCAAGAACGGACTAAATAGCAATACTGTCCAGTCATTTGTGGTTGATAGAATAGGGGATGTTTGCGATTGATGGTTACGACAGCAAAATCACCTTTATGCAGCGATTTGCATAAAAATGTGCATAATGTGGAGGTTTTGATGCCTGAGGTGCAAGTTGTTTTTTAGAGGCTGCAACACATACGTATCGCCTCTTTCGCAACAAATTTGAAACCACCTCGCTTGATAGAAATTATTACTCCGGTTATTATTAGACGGACCATCCACCCTTCATTGAAACTGCTCATATATCATTTCAAACGTGTGGAAAAGCAACCCGCCATTCCATACTGCGACTCTGCGAGTCGCTCGACTGCCTAGGGTGTACAACAACCACAATAATGTCTTTCCCGAGCTAGTCGTTCGATTAACTTGATAATCTAGGTCATTCAAGCGCATTCTGTCTTTGGTCGGGATCTTCTTTGGGATTTTATAATAGCGGGTACTGGATTTAGAAAATACATGGACTCGGACGTACGCCGAAATATATAGTGAGCCATAGCATACTAGACAACAAAAGGCATCACCAAACCAACGTTGTCAATTTGTGAAAAACTGGGATTCAACTGTTTCAACACCTGCTAAGCAGGTGTACAAGACATCATTAGAGGCCATAAATGCGTACTTTCAACCTAGATGGTAAATCCATAATTTGGAATATGTGTTGATTTGGGGATTCCTCATGTTCGAGCAGATTTCATCTGAAATCGGTGTAGGAATATTATGTCAAAGTTCAAAGCGCTTTACAACAAGCCAGCCTGGCTAGCTCAATCGGTAGAGCGTGTGACTCTTAATCACAAGGCTGCGGGTTCGAGCCCCGCGTTGGGCTTTCTTTTTTGCTCAAGTTTTTTTACTTTGCCACTCTACCTACGGGTGGGTTACTTACTACGACTTACGAAGTTACGAGTCCAGCAAGTTACACTAAATAGTCGATCGGATTTCTTTTCACGCGTCCCATGTTCGGCAATGACGGAGGAGGACAGATAGATACGATAGAATTGTTTTCTTCATGCAGGCAAAGAGCAGAAATATAGGTCCGGTATGATCCTCCAATTGACTGGAAACAGTATAATTGACTGTACGTGCTCAAAGGGCAAAATCGATTGTACGTCCTGACTTGGTCTTCATTACCACCAGGTTTCAGTCCAGATTTTCGCAGTACCTTGCGCTCATCCAGCGTCTACAAGCGCTCATCATATCATCCCAACCTGCGCAAGCGCTCCGCCCCTAAACGCAAAGCAAGGTATAATGGAAATGGGGGATCAAAGGTTCATGTGTGTATATTGAATATATGAAAAGAAATAGAGTAGAAAGTAACAGAAAAAAGCCTCGACGAGATATGAGAACGTTGAATCGATAACGAAGGAAGCATTGACACCAGATCAAAAGTGATCCACCTCGGCGCGACTCGAGGACGGAAGTTTCAGTGAACAAAAGAAAAATGAAGACCAGGACAGACATGAACCTGCACATCCATAACCCCCAAATCGGCGAGCTGGCTCCACTAGTTGGATCTCGCGATCCTTTAAGCGGGGCTGTAGTTATTCTAGTTATTCCACTCATGGATAAGACATACCACCTGGCTTCTGATATCCAATAAGTTCGGGCCTCGTGCGTAATTCGGCTTCCTTCTCCTCCTGGATCAATGCGCAGCAGCCGCAGCAGAGACTCACGCAGCAATCGCCACAACAAGAGCCCTCAATACCAAATCGCTCACGCATTTCGCCGCGGCTGATAGTTTGAAGGATCCATTGCGAGGCAAAGAAGCTAAGCACTGTCCAGATTGAGCACTACGTTGGTGAATTAGCCATTGATCCCGTGGTTAAATAGAATTATTGAATCACTTACTGAAGAGTTGATGCTGTTATATGTCTGTAGGCTTGGATCACGGATTCTGCTTTGAGTTTTACCATAAGTCAGGCACGGTAGACAGCAGCTTGTGAAACCTAAGTATTATTAGCAACTTCACCAGAAAACGGGGTGATACAGGAAAGGACGCAACATACAGAGTAAACCAGGCGAGCAACATTCGAACAAAGAATAATTCCATTGTCGACTCTGCGTGATGTCCCGAGAACGGTCGGTATTGCTTTGCTGATATGTCGGTGGGTCTTGTGGCCAGGCACGATAAACCTTGTCCGTGGGATCAGCCATGGCAGGAGTTAGGTTGGTTGGATATGGGCGGAATAGAGAACGAAAGAAGATGAGAAAAAACACTCATTCTAGTCACTGTTGGAAAGAGATATGGATTCCTTTATACCTAGACAAACTTGGGATCAGAAGCTTCCAAAAAGTCCAGGGGCAGTTCACCAAAATTTTCATCTAGATACGCATTTGGAAGTTCGGATTCGTGTTCAGCGATCGGCAACGAATGGTCGGCATAGGGTATAAAGTGGAGATGACCATTCTTAGTTTCCTGTGTTCCGCGGAGTCCGAAAACTCGTAGTAGAATATAACTGAATAGGGCTTGGAACGGCATTTGGCAAGATTAAAATTTTATAAAACGTACATCTCTCAAGGTCCACTAGAGTTTGAAAGGTCCATCCACCGATTTGATCTAGAGGCTTATTGACTTTCGGCACGCGGCTTCCTTTTCCTTGCTAAACCAAGAAGGATTTTCAACCTTGAAAAACCTGCTGGGAAAATACGGATTAGTTTTAATGGAAGACGTTATATCAGAGCAACGTTGGGTTACCTAGTCCGTTCTGAAATCCAAAGCCGATGCAATACAATCTCGGCATGTCCGATACCCTTTGGTAATCTTCCTTTGCTCATGACCCCATCAGGACCGAGCCTTTGAAACAAATCTCGATAATTGTGTCTCTAAATAATCTACTCTCTTTTCGGAGTTATAACTTTCAAGTTGTTGGCTTGTGTTCCTTCCCTGTTGTGGAGTTGCGGACGAGTTTGGATTGGAAAATCGCCCCCCCACATCCCTGTAAGCAAGCGAGTAATGGGGAATTCTGCCCAACATCCATGGCAGTTGGAAATGGACCGAAACACCCACACCCAGAGCCTTTGGTTGGTTAAGCTCCTAGTCTCTCAAGATCCGTGGAATAACGTAGACTCCTGAATGAACGCCAAGCCATGAAACCCACCAAGTTAAAATTTATTTCCTAAAAGGAATATTTCGTTTTATTTAGCCAAAATGTATAATAAACTTGTTGGTCCACTAACCCACCGCCGCCAATAAAAAGGGTAAGGAATTCTAAAAGTAAAGTAACTCATAAATTCTAATATTTTGCTTCAGAACTCAGTATTCCACCAAGCCTATGCCAATATCGAATTTCCTCCAAAGGCCAGCAGCCGTCATATTCCTACTACGACTCCATAAATTCTTCAACACCCCCTGCAACCATGGCTCCCCATGTTCACTCCTCTTACGCTAGCAAGAGAGCTCGAAGGCCACACCGCAAATCTCGCCTCGGATGTAGTAATTGCAAAGCTCGCAAGATCAAAGTGGGTCATGCCCAGCGTTGGATGACAAGGAAAACACTGACATGAGCTACCCAAACAGTGCGATGAACTAAAGCCTACTTGTACACAATGTTTGCACCGGCCGACGGAATGTCACTATATGCAAGACCCCAAACCTGATGGCGTATCAAAACAGAGAGACAACACCAGTCCCGAGTTCTCAGCCACACAAATCGCTCCGCCGAAGGACGTGGTATTTATCTCATCTTCACAGTCGAGCTTTGCCGTCCCTAAAAGAGCACATCGCAAGGCTGAGGAGCAACAAGAACCATCCCCTTCGAACTCAAGCAGCGAGGCGGCATTGGCTCAAAAGCAATTTGAGTTCACTGCAGTTGATATGGCTCTATTCCACCATTGTTGCTCAGCGGACGATCTTAAAAACTATATCCCTAATGAGCTTCTCCGACTTGGTTTCTCGTCTCATTTCCTATTGCGTCTTTTTTTGGCCGTGGCGGGCTTCCACCTGAACCGCACGCTGGAACCAGAGCACATAGGCCGAGTCCTTGGGCCAAATGTCGACTTCTATGCCGAGGCTGAACGACATTTGCAGCTTGCAATCGCAAAGGTTGCGACCACACCCCTCCTCACCCCAAGTAATAGTCATGTGCTGTACGCTGCGTCCGTGTATATCTTCATTTGTTCGCTGGCTAGAGGTCCC
The DNA here is from genome assembly GCF_016097325.1 of Aspergillus melleus. Lineage (NCBI taxonomy): Eukaryota > Fungi > Ascomycota > Eurotiomycetes > Eurotiales > Aspergillaceae > Aspergillus > Aspergillus melleus. The sequence goes on along the minus strand of NW_025763370.1, from coordinate 5,670,806 downwards.
CGGCCGGATGAATACTTCGCTTTTCGGGTTGATAACGATAAACCAAGTCTGTGCCTGTTCTTGGGTCTACGGACCATCTTGGAGGACTGCAATGAACGCGGAATGAACTCGAAAATATCCTCTGTGCATCCCGATATTCCCGAGAATGCCGGTACGGGAACTCGCCCAGATCACAACCAGGGCAGTGCGCAACTTTCTCATCCAACCTACCGCGCTTGCCATGAGTATTCAGAACCACTTCGAAACCTACAAATCTTTATTTATAGCACTTTCTCGACAGGAAGCCTTCGTGATTCCAGCTATTATCACGTGTTTCAATCGCTTGTGTCACGCTATGATTCTATATACGGTGGATCGGCGCCACTTTCGGGCGAACAGTTGTGGCCTTTGATATTCAGCTGGCTATACACGTTACCGGACCGCATTGTACGTGACTTGGAAGGGAGACACCCCGTTGCCTTGCTACTGTTCGGGTTCTTTGTAGTGTTGCTGCATGAACTCGATGCGGTTTGGTTTATTCATGGTTGGCCCCAGCACATCTTGAGAGGTATATATTATCAGCTAGATGGTATTCACCGAGCTTTACTCGGTTGGCCGCTGAGCTGCCTGGGGCTGTCCGATTGTACTATATGAGATAGCATTAGTTTCCAGGATGCTGTTCTAATAATGCTATAAAACACAATATATGGCAAGAGTATCATGTCTCCGCAGCTTCACAGGGCCTTTATCGCTCGCAAAGGGTCGGCTTCTAAAGAAAGAGATAATTATGAATGACTGAGCTCATTCGCCGAGACTGATAAAGTACAGGATCAAATTATGAAGGAAAGTCGAAGTCAAGGGAGGTCTGTTGACTTGGTCCTCTGGGGCTAGCATAGAAGAAGAAAAAGAAGAAAAAGAAGAAAAAGAAGAAAAAGAAGAAAAAGAAGAAAAAGAAGAAAAAGAAGAAAAAGAAGGAAAAGAAGGAAAAGAAGGAAAAGAAGGAAAAGAAGGACGAAATGAGATTTCCACAGGATCTGCTGCTTAACTGTTCGAATGTGACGGCTGGTCAACCATGGCAAGCTGTGAGCAAAGAAACCGAGTCCTCTAGTATTTTGTCTTCTCTGAGGTAGTTGCTCCTTGTGAGAAGAGACCATAGGTCCGTTTTCTTTATTCGGGCTGTTGGCTGTGGCGCCACTCTGGGTTTTGCATCAGAGTACATCCTCCGTGCTGGTGATACATTTGAAATGATCAATGTTTGAAGTCCCACCGCCCTGATAAACGGCTTTTGCCGGATATGGGCACAAAATTCGCGCTTGTTGCTTTCCGTCAGTGCCCTTGAAATGGACGGGCAGAGTCTCCGGGGCAACGCCTTCCTCTACCCAACGGCGGAGGGAGTTAAAAGTTGTGACAGGCTGCCCTCCTGTTCCTCCGGAGCAATGGCCCAAGCCCGGGGCCTCGAAATAACGATAGAAGCTCTGAACGTCGGACATTGCGTCACTAACTGAACGATAATAATGCTCGGAACTTCTGGTGGGAATTGACTCGTCGGCCTGTTCGTGGCAACCATAAGTAGATTTTCAAAATATTGTGAGTAAAATCTAAAGGAGACTTACCATGCCATGATATGAGATGAGTTTACCACCCGCATTTTTGAACTCCGTCAGATCTGGGGAATCGGCATTCAAAAGTCCAGCATACTCCTGAACACCACGCTTGAAATGCCGTTCGTATTCGAGAGGGCTCAGCGTCGATGAGTCGAACCTCGTGTCCTTTTCCACAAACAAACGGAACCATAGGTCACTTGATATGCTACTGTTCACCCCGGGATCGGCCCCAAATGAAGTAATATCAGAACCATGATTGAAACCATACCAGAGAGGGTCACCATTTGCCTTTCGAGGCCCAGACCAGGCCGCATTGGCTACTAAGGCAGCAATATTACTGACCTTCATAGCCTTCCCAGTGGACGAGCAGTTGAAGGTTCTGTTCACTGCGGATAAAGCGTTGAAGTCACAGGTGGCGGGATCAGAGATAACTCCATCCATAATGCCATCGCCTGCATCGCAATGTGCGATGGCCTCGGTCGTAATGAATTCGAGCTCGCAGGGTAGAGGAGATGCCGAAGAACCGGACCATTTCTGGACCAGAAGAGGGTAGTACACAGATGCTGCCAGTTCAGTAAAGGATAGAGCAGGTGCTGAGGCAGCAATGCCATCATAGGCAGTGGGGTAACGTTGGGCGAGCACAAGTCCTTGCCTTCCTCCCTGAGAGCAACCGCTCCAGTATGAGTAAGAAGCATTTCGCCCATAAAAACTTCTCACCAGGTCTTTGCTGATGATTGCCTGATCGTTGAGAGAGACATATCCAAGGTTCTGGACATCGTATAGGTTCACGTTCCCTGGAGACTTTAGGGCCCATGAATTCGGGGAAGACCCACGTCCCAGCCCTGCATCAGTTGTCGTAGCAGCATAACCTTCACCAATAGCTCCAGCCATGAAAAAGTCCGACAAAACGAAACGGCCTGCATTCCATCCGCCGCCTCCGGTGGCTTGCAGTCGTTGATTCCATTGCTGAGGTAACCATGTCTCAACTGTGATCAAGTCCTCGTGACCTGGATGAGTGTAGGTCACAGTGACATTGCAGAACCTGGTATTATTAAGGCCGACGTCACCGTGGTTATAATTGAATGTAGCAGGCACATTGAGGGTATAATTTGTGACCCAAGATGCAGCTAAGGAGAGAATTTCAGCCCCGAAAATGGCTGGTGTCGTAAAGGTTTCGGGCAAACAAGTAGATGCTAGGGAGTGATTGAGCATTTTCACTGGAACAAGAAGTAAAAAATGGCGAGGATTGAAACGAACACTGAAGATGCAGATAAAGCGCGGAGTGCATCATATAAATAGTGATTGTTGCGTCGGTGAGAAGGCAAGTTTTGTATGCCATAAAGGGTAGGACTGGTCAAGCGAACACGAGCTTCTTCTCTGAGTGCAGTCAATGATAGAATCCCTGGATGCCTAATTTCTGGGTCCGCCATTATGAATGGACTAAGTGGAGCCGTATGAAGATTCCATGAGTTCAAGCGTTTTGATTGTTAAGAAGGTGATGATTCGTGCGCTTAACCAAGGAAGAAAATTGGTGTCTTGTGGTCAGGTGTGGAAACATGCCAATGCGGAAGTTCGCATTCGTATGGTCTCAGTAGGTAAGGGAGTTGAACAAGTCCGATTAGCCACGCACTAAACACTGCTTATCCCTAACTAATTTGATTAGCTGTGAGTAGTAATCTACCGCTTCAAAGACTCCACTTCTTCCGCCACCTCGGGTTGGAGCCAAGCAAGGCTTTTATCAAGAAGAGGTGTCTTTTCATATCCAGTCTCAGGATTCTATTCAAGTCACTTATAAATTTCCGGTATGAGGGCTGGAATATTCCAAACCCGCCAACACACGTCAATCGCGGCAAGGATCCTCTATATATTACCCATTAAAGGAGGTGTCCTGAGGTGAATGTGCATAAACCTAGGGAGACAGTTGATTTGAAGAAATTGTTCTATTTCAGTGTCATTTCATTATGGGAATTGTATTCGGATGCAGGGAGTTCTTAAATTCGGACAAGGAAAAGAACTTCCCGAGGTCGATTATTCGGTGACATGGCTAGAGCAACAACCCGAAGAAAAGTGAATTTATGGTCCCGTACTGAGAAAAGCCAACCTTGCTATTTACACAAATGACCAGCATGCAAGTTTAGAGTCATGGTTGGCGTTAGATTGCCGCTGCGACGCCTAATGGGTGGGAGTAACGTCAGCCATGCGGAATGAGGGAGTTATGGTTGGTGACAGGAGTAGCTTGTGCTACAATAGGCAAACATTTAGGAAGGACATGTCAGTGCAATCGCGCATTTCTGGGTATAAAGTACTTGCAAATAGCATATAAACCGAAGAATAATCGGTAACAGCAGAGATATTAGTTAACGGAACAACTCGATATACTGATATCATTTTGATTAGCCTCAAACGGATTGGGCATGACATCCATAGACGGAAGTGCTCGATGAACCCTTATCAGCAAGTCTCAGGTTGCTCGATCATTTACTTGTATCGAAACTCGGTTTCGGGCAAGAAGATGCAGGTATCAACAGGCTTGAATCATGACGTACGCTTGATGGATTAGTACCATCTAAGCCAACAAGCCCGGCGCAATCGTTACCTAAGATCCATGGCAGGACTTCTCCCAGAACTGAGAAGTCAAGAATTTGAGAGCCTAATGGGTTTCAAGAGAGTAAACTAGATAGTATATCCCCAACTAAGCACTACCCCTTGGCTTTGGGTGTTTGCGGTTTACTCATATTACAGTCGCGTGGATGTTTTGCAGGCTGCTGAGCAAGCGAGAAAGGAATTTGAGTGTGTTATTGAGTAATAAACGCATTATGCGATCACGTTAATTAATTCTACTGTAACATTATTACTCTGAAGTATAAATCGGAGTCTTACTTTGTTCTTGGGTCTCACTAACTGCCTTATTTAGTCTACTTTCATGGAGCAAATGAAGGTATCAAATGCTACCTTTACGCTTGAAGTAGCAGTAACTATTGGCCTCGTAAGTTCCATCAGACCTGCCTTTCATCCCTGCGACCACCCCGAGAGCTGTCCAAGTACACCGAGAGATACGAGACCTATTGAGAAATAGGACCGGAGGTTTCCATATTTCAGTTGACACTGGCAGTCCAATTGGGAACAGTGAAAGTGGCCTTGCCAGTGAACGGCTCGGTTCCAAACTGCAGATCTGCACATTACTCTCATTAGCTACTTCGCTTACACGCGGGTTAGGGCTGTGAGTCCTTACTGATCAAGTTCTGGCTAGAAGCAGGGAAATCGTGCTTAGATGTGATATAGTCAAAAAATGGCTTGAGGTCTGCGCTGAACGAATTGATCGGGGTTCCTGAGACAAAGCTGAATGTCTTTTGCTCGGCGCCTGCCTGGATGCTGGTGCCGTACCACAGTTCCCATGTATGGCCTGCAATATCAGTGGAATCAATTTTGGAGCCAATGGGCTGGATACTGCCGTAGCGTGCGAGCCTTGAAAATGGAAAACGCCAGTTCAGTCAGTATATCAAAAATGTAGTTTAAACCGCGCCAGGAGGGATCGGCTGATACGCACCAAATCATCAGTTCATAATCGCCGCTTGATGTGGCGTGATTCTTGTCCGCGGCAGTGAAGAAGTCGTACGCCACATCGGCATTGACATTGGTATTATCCTGGCTCCATTCCACGTCGGTGGGGATACTGCCAACCTCGCTCACGGGCTTCTTCTCGAAGTCGACTCCGGAGTTGGAATAGCTTTTCACACTGCCTTCACCACCGCTCCAATCCCAGGTAGTGTGCCATGCAACACCAGAGCTCGAGATTTTGTCAACGTAGACGCACTGGGAGCCGGAACCGGAGTCCTTGCCCCAGAGGTTGTTGGCCACTCTGTACGGAGGACTCTCGGCCTGATCATATTGTGCACACATCTCTTTTTGGGCGGATGCCAAGGCCACAAGTGCCGCAAGTGTTAAAGGAAGCTTCATAGTGAAAGTAAAAACAGTAGATCAACTTGGTGTAAATGACAAAGTTTAAGTCTTATCGATTCCAGAGACCTGGGGGCGTCCGTAAACGCTACTAAATAGTATAAGGGGAGCCTACTGCTGATATAGCAGAGATCTCGTCAAACTCTACATCCTGCAATACAGTAAGCATCAAGAAATGAGGCCCCATACTGGAGGATCAAGATCGGCACGCATCACATGTCTGACGAGCATCATTCTTCTTCGTAATTGGCGGAGATGCCGTGTTGTCAGGGATATCTGCTGGGATCTGCAATTCAGGAACTATTTAGCCACGGCTTACGGGGCCGAAATACCGGTTGGTACTAAATATAATCGGAAATATCTCATTTAGTTAGTTCCTTGTTTTATTGAAGCTCTGCCTCCGCACCTTGGCGAGCCTATAGCGTTTCCTTTCCTCGGTTTCAATTATTTCTTTGAGTAGGAGCTTGCTTACAAACAATATGTGGCCAGGGTGAGACGAGGTGACTCCTCTCTGCCACGCTTTAGCTCAAATTCCGAGTGGTACGATCGTTAAGTCTCCGTATCCCTTACGGCGTCATCCTGCAATAGTTCTATGTCGTCCCGTTGTCTATACTGGACTCATACGATGAGGGACGGACAGGCTCCAGTATGCATTAGTTCTACCGGCTGCTGATGTTCACGGGCCTTAACACGGGTATAGAGTCAAAGGCATATACTGCACGCTTTTCTAATAGATTGATGTTCTTGAGGGAGCCAGCGGCATTATTCTATTCTGGTTGCCACCTTTGGCTACCATTTCCCTTTGGAGTCTCTATACTTGATACCTCTGATTTAATAACTCGGCAGTTTCATACTCGGCAGTCTCATCCCTGCTCACACCACACCTTGCGTATCCTAAATTCTTTAATTTATGGCTGAAAACCCTTCCGCCCGATTATTACTTTTCTGGGAATAGGCGCCGATATGGCCCCACATTTGTGGAATCATTCGAAGTTTATTTTCAGGCTTGCAATCTACGGAGTAGACACTGTACACCGTAGGTTAAAGGTTTTGATACTATTGCTGACGCTAAAGGATTTGGTTCTGTGCTGGGCCGGCACATGTCAGCGTTGAGCTGTTTCACTTCAAAACACGCTCGTAGGAAAGGGCATGTACCCCTGGTTTCTCCCCAAAAAAACTGTACTCGGAAGTGCCTCGGAGAATTTCGCGGAGGAAAAAAAAAAGGAAAGAAAATTTACGGAGTACTTGGCTCCGAACGAATCCCTGCTAAGCTAGTTTAACTCGTTGACCGACTTTCAAGGTCATGTTGAATGCCGCTGTCATTTTTTCCACATTTCAAAATACCCTTCATTTACAATGGCATTATTGTCTCCGTCTAGACAATGAACTAGAACTTATGGGCACTTTCATTGGTACAAGTTGGGCCTGGGACCTGCATTATGCCTACCTGAGGGATTTAATGATAGCCTGATAAGATTAGAGAGAAGAGCAAAAAAAAAAAAAAATAAAAAAAAATAAAAATAAAAATAAAAACAAAAAGAGAGAGAGAGACGAGGGGAATATGCACCGACTTACTAGTTGATAATCTACTGGAGTATCAAGCCAGTGTGATGTCCGTTTCGCTTTGGGAAAGAGGAGGCTTCCGTTTGGATAAGGCCTCAAAGATAGAGAAGTTGGCTTCTACTCTTTATAACATTTGGCTTCCGCCTACGGACAATGGCCTCTTTCTACTGTACATAATCCGACATGTCAAACCGAAGAGAAAAACCATTTATAGTGTGGTAGAAACCAAGACTTTTATTTGCCTATCCTTTCGGCTAGCCGAATGGCTTTTCGTCCTAGTGAGTCCCGACAGACCTCTATGAACTCTAGGTCGACTTCAATAAAGTAGGAAGTTTAACTATCCGTAGCCATATTCTGAGTAAGATCCCAGCCTGGAGTTTTTGAAATTCCGGGAAGATGAAGCAGTCTGACGGGCAAGCAGAATTAAAAATGGTAATAGTCAATTACTTCAATTATCGTGGCTAACTATCTATAGGGAAGGCTACGTCAATGACTATATATGTATTAGGATAGTTAATGTTTGATTGTACATACTTTACTGCGGGAACTCATTGTATTATTTCAGAATGGAGGAAGTTCCGAAATATTGCTTATAAATTGCTCTTCCACACAAGGCATACTATAAGCCTTTGATAAAGATGGGCTGCTACACAATAGGGCTTTCCATAATGTTATCGATGACGACTTTGTGAAAATTGCTTCTAAAGAAGCTGGCGCGGCAGTCCTGAGCGTGAAACCTACATTAATGCTCTTTTTCTTGCTAGGATCCATGAATGTCTGTTCATAGAGGTTCTTTATGCAATCTGTCTTCTCCGTGAATGTGAATCACGCAGCCACAGAATTTCTGATTGTCTATCCAGGAGCTTTCGTGCTTGACAGAGAAGTCTTGGTGTAAGGGTTACGTATCGCCCATTGACTTCAAGAGATACATACACGATGTAAGACTAATACACTGATAAGGAACCAAACTCGCCTTATGCCGCCATAAAGAACTCCCAGGTGGCATCAGGGGCCAGCGAGCTCTGCACTCCAAGTGGCGCACCATCATGTCCACCATCATAAGCAATGAAAGAAACTGGCCTAGAGCAGCCATCGAAGTCTGTTCGTTCGGAGCCCTGACTCCCAGACCCAGGCTTTTTGATGTCCTTTGGCTGGCAGCCATTGTTCCCCACAAACTTATTCGCCAGCTGCACACCTCCATCGAAAGGAAGAACGGGATCATTGATGCCATGGATCCCTAGATACGCAATAGGATCATTGCCCCCTTCACATCCACTAATCACGCCACCGCTCAAGACGCTAACAGCCTTAAACTCCTTAGCCCGCGAGCAAGCAAGGGAATAACTCATTCCACCACCCCAGGAGAAACCTGTCGAGAAGCGAGAGCTCTGGTCCACACAGAGCTCACCCTCAACTTGTTCGATGATGGCGTCGATGAAGGCCACGTCCTCGCCGTTATTATTAGTCCAGCCGGCGTTCAGACCATTAGGGGCCACGAAGATTGCACTACCCTGCGCGCGTGCTTCGAGGCCGTACCAGGGTTGGATGCTTTCGCCGTTGACAACATTGTTCATGTTCCCACCGCGCCAGTGGAGTCCGAAAACCAGGTGATACGGGTTGTTTGCATCGTAGTTATCGGGGACTTTGAGGGTGTACTCGCGGCCGTTTATTTGGTGGACGCCATTGGCAAGGGAAGGGTTCTTGCCGCAGCCCGGAGAATTCGCGCCGTGGACGGAGGTGAGGGCACTGAGCGCCACGAGAGTATGGAGAAAGATGGATTGAGACATTATCACCGACTGAACGATTGAACAACTATGACTCTTTGCTAAGCTGAGAAAATGGCAAGTAGTTGGAATGATGATAGAACCAGCACCTCTAACGAAGGGCTTGCATTTATAGGTGGTTGTGTTGTTGCATGCTTTAACCTCAGGCTATTTCCTCCGGAGATCCCTTCCCACGCAGGAACGGAGTTCTGGTCCAGAGTCCATTGCGAAACAAGTATCTGTACACTCTCCGCTCTTTCTCCCTGTAAATCTCCACTGCTGGAAGAACTACGGTGGAACTATAGCCTATTCATGGCCTTCATCCGGTGAGACTTGTATAGGAGACGGGTCGACGTTCTGGGCTCCTGCAGGATGAAACTCAAGTGACGTAGAAACTGATTAACCTTCCTGGTAGTAGGATCAAAGGGTCACGGAGAGAAGTTACCCAGGAGAGAAATTGCCATGGTCTTTCGTGGGGGATGCGTCGTGTCGAAATATGCAGCTATCGTCAAGATGGGTCCTGATCCTTAGAGATATTGGACGGATAAAGGACGTTGAATCAGGCTAAATCCTGGTGTCGGTTGATGCACCCTGAAAAATCTCCGTGGCAGGTTGCATGACGAATGAACCGGGACCTTTCGATCTGTAACTATGGGCATCTAAACAAGCTGGATTGGCATGCCAAGATCCCGTCGGCAGTAGAGCTTTGTTTTCACTGCCGAACAGAAGGGATGATCCCCTATGAGACTCGCTTGCATTAACTCTCTATGGCTTAATGCGGTATCAATTGAGTTAGGCTCGATAGCACCTAGTGTAAACCGTATGCTTTAGAGACCTTGCTCCATCTTAGTAAGGGATGTGTAAGGCGCCACGGCTCAAGCCGGTGGAGCCTGGACCCTGAGCGGACGCCCCCGATGTTTCATCAAATCAGCAGTTAGTAGTTACTCAGAGTGCGCGAAAGTTTTATTAACAGTCTATATTTGGATATGTAACCCCTAATGTTTCAAGCAGTCAACTGTATCGCCACAGCCATTGGCCTCCTGACGACCTCCCGTGCATTAGTGTACAATTCCATCTCGGGTGACATATGAGGTTGCCAAACTCCGCAGAGTAGTTGCGAACTCTTGCACCTTGACTCAACTGTTGCCTAATGCCAAGCAGTTTTAGTTCGGACGTCTAGCTCATCCTGCTCTTTGCCGTGTTTCACGATATGCCGAACCCTGTGAGGCCAAGACAAGTAGTAAAAGGTTTTATATACGCTGAGAAGAGCCAACAATGCATTATGCCGGTGTAGTTTTGAGAATAGTGGCATTTGATCTTCCAAGGCTTGGCATAGTCAGCCCTGTAGATGTGAGACATGGCCCACATGGACGACGACTACACACGGGTTACCCTGCGGACCTACTCCATAAGTGGGTTTGGCAGGTTTCGCATATGGAGAAGATCAGTACGTTCCAGACAAAATGCAGATGATATCGGGAGATACAGTAGACAATCGTCGTTATCACGGTGTTGCCAAACACCAGAAAGTAAATACCGCACGAGCTACACCACAAACGATATAAAGACGGACACGCCCACTGATGAAAGACTGTAGAAGAGCCATTGCACCTCAACTTCCTCCGCTCACATCTGCTTTAATATCCTTCTGTTGTACCCGAGTGGTCCTTGTCTTCATTCAAGAAAACGTTCTCTATTTGATCTTCAGTATGAAGCTCACTCTTCTAGCCACCGCAGCGATCGCACCCTTGGTCTCGGCGCATTACTTCTTTGACACCCTCGTCATTGACGGTCAGGAAACCACTCCTAACCAATATGTTCGCTCCAACACTCGTCCCGAAAAATACAACCCAACCAAGTGGAAGAACACCCGCGACGACATGACTCCTGATATGCCGGACTTCCGCTGCAACAAGGGCGCCTTCACCTTCGCTGGCCAGACCGAGACGGCGGAAGTCAAGGCCGGGTCGAAGCTTGCAATGAAGCTCGGCGTGGGAGCTACAATGAAGCACCCTGGCCCTGGTCTTGTATATATGTCTAAAGCGCCCGGCGCGGCCAACCAGTACGAAGGTGACGGCGACTGGTTCAAGATTCATGAGGAGGCCATTTGCGACCAGGGCAAGGACATCCAAACCGATGCCTGGTGTACTTGGGATAAGGACCGGATCGAGTTTACAATTCCCGCAGAGTTGCCAGACGGGGAGTATCTTATTCGGTCGGAGCATATTGGTATGTCTGGTCTACCCATTCTTGGAAAACAAGCAAGTACAAACATTAACCTTCCTTAAAGGCGTACATGGAGCGCATGATGGACAGGCTGAATTCTACTACGAGTAAGCCATTCTGGTACCCTTTGTTTCGGATTGATTGCTGACAGAATTTCTAGATGCGCTCAAGTCAAGGTCACCGGCGGTGGTAATGGAAATCCGGGACCCACAATCAAGTTTCCGGGTGGCTACAAGAAGGATGATCCCTCATTCAATTTCAGCATCTGGGGAGGCATGAAGGATTATCCCATGCCTGGTCCTGCTGTCTGGACTGGTGGTTCAGGTTCAGCCTCTAACGGGAGCAGCCACTTCCGCCGTGGACACAAGGCTCACCTTCGCCATTGAAGCAATGGGCTAGATCTACTGTGCATCTGCAACTGATCACATTGGAAACAGAGAAGGTGGCTTTTGCGTTTCTGGGCTGGTTAGAAGCACCCGTGTCCTTTGGCCGGCCATCACCGGTGGCAGGGGTGACTATTTTCGGCCCTACCTGATGTTATATTATATTTGTTTACATAACATATGGCAAAGTAACAGTTCGTTTCATCGATTAACTCATCGGGTAAAATGAGTACATGTTTGAGTAGACCAGCCAATCCCCTCCGTCATCATCCTCCAGAGTATGGGAGTCATGGGCAAAGATTTCCTCTTGGATAGTACTTGAAACATGATGGGTCCTTAGTTGTTGCGCTTGATTATCATAGAAGCTAATGTATTGATCGTCAAATAGAGGAAAGTAGTCGTCAAGAAGAATATTGATACAGCTGTTTCGCCTGATAGGATTTAGGCATTCTACGGAAAGCTACTGAAGGTGCTGGAGAGTGATGTCGTTCTAATGTTACTAGGCATCCGCCCCTAGCATTGACTCGGGTCAGTCTCTGAGTAGGCGGCACTTTGTGATAACGTGGGGATGATGGCTGCTCTTCGTTAAGAAGAAGCACGTGCTCTTGCGCAGGATGACGACCTCACACCTCTCCAGCTTTTAGAGGAAATGTGCAGTCAGCTAGCATCCTGTTTGCGTAGCTACCGGGACCAGTAGGACACCAATCCATCTAGCCGGACAAAATGGACATGTTAGTTCCATTGGTGCAACTATTGATCAGACGTGAATGCATGATTCCGAAGCCTGAAGTTACAGGTTGGCGTGCTGTTGGACCTTTGCTGTGACGGCGACTTCTCTGTTGACCGAGAAAAGACTGTCATGACTCACAAGTACTCATACTGACCTTCTTTCAACCCCCAATCTGCCTCACCTGACATCAGCTGACATGAGGGGTTTGCAGACCCCACACCGCTCATTTTCCGGGGGTGGGGGTTTAAATACAACATCTACCCGCTTCCCAATGAAGTAATCGATGTATTCTGACTCACCATATTAACATGGCCACAGCTCAAAGCCCACTACTCGGGAGCCATTCTTGTCAACCGTCTCTGGAAGATGGGCAGCCGAGAAGCCACCAGGAGCGACGGACTTGCCTCCAATCCCTAACATCGAAGCTGCTCGCGGTATACTGGGCTTTCTTGGTTATGGGAGCAAATGATGCCGCATATGGGGTAAGCGACTTGAAAAGAATGAAAGTTCTAGAACTAACGTAGACAGCCTCTGCTTCCCTACGTAAGTAGAAGCCATAGCTGTAATGCGCCCGAACGAACACCCTGACGAACCGAACAGTTCGAGTCGTATTACGACATTTCCTACACAGCCGTTTCGGTTCTTTTCCTTTCCCCTGTGTGTGGTTATATGTTTGCCGCCATACTGAACAACGAGATTCACGTACGGCTAGGCCGGCGTGGAATCGCTTGTATTCAGTCATTATGCCATTTGTTCACTTTTGCGGTTGTCTCATTTCATCCACCTTACCCTATCCTCGTGGCAACGCTTGCGATCGGAGGAGTAGGAAACGGAGTAGCAGACTCTGGATGGAACGCTTGGATAGGCGCCATGAGCAGCTCCAATGAACTTCTCGGTATATTGCATGGCCTATATGGCGTTGGAGCAATGGTTAGCCCATTAATTGCGACACTGCTCTTGAGCAAAGCCAATCTTCCATGGTTTCGATTTTACCATATTTTGGTACGTATTTCAGTTGTCCTCAAGAAAACAACTATGGCTCACTCTGAACTAGGCCGCTTGTGCTGCTATCGAAGTCGTTACCTGCGTGATCGCCTTTTGGGATTCTGGACCGGATGATCACCAAACCATTGAGAATGCCGAAGAAAGCCAGCGTGGTGGCTTGCGACGTGCATTGTTCCAGAGACCCTATGCGTGGGTGACCTGGACGTGTGCCTCTTATATCCTTGTTTATATGGGAGTTGAAGTCACCATAGGTGGTTGGACTGTTACATATATGCTGAGGGTACGTCATGCAGATCTATTTGCGAGTGACATGGCAGCCACAGGGTTCTGGCTGGGCCTTACTTGCGGTCGATTCATTCTTGGTTTTGTCACATCAAGACTAGGACAGGCATTGGCTATTACGGTAAGATACATTCAGCCCTTGTTGCTCTTCCAAATGTTCTTCTTCCTCCTTATTCATATTATCGGGAGAGAGAGAGTAATCGCGGCTTTGAATAGCCTTCTCGAAGCCCTTTTAACCGGAAACAAACCTAACCGTGACGATAGGTCTACTCTTTGGCTGTGATCATCTTTGGTTGTGCATTCTGTTTCCTGCCAAATTTCTACGCCGCTGCAGTCGCGGTGTCACTACAAGGCTTTTTTCTGGGGCCCCTTTTCCCATCTCTCATAGTGGTCGTCACTAGAATCCTCCCACGGGAAATGCATGTGAGTTCCATTGGCTTCGCATCCGCTGTTGGCGGAGCCGGAGCTGCCGTGCTGCCATTTACAGTAGGGGCTATGGCACAGGCTAAAGGAGTTGGAGTCATGCCGCCAATCGTTATCGGACTCTCAAGTATCTTATTTGTATTGTGGTTATGTCTCGCACGTATATTGAGAGATATAGAGAAAGACTAGACGGGCTTATGATCGGAAGAGGGTATTCCATTTATCAACCGGAACATCGACATGATGTTAGATGATTGGGACTTAGACGTGTACTTGATAGCCTAGAAGATATCAATGTGCCAGATAGCACTTCTCCGCACTATCTTTCACTTAGGGATAGGAAAGAATAAGCTACTACTAGTATGAGACATTGATGGTCAGAAGGTATCGAATTTGAGCGAATTGAGTGATCAAGCAAGGAGAGAACATGTTTGGTGACGACAAGCGCGACCTTCGCCTAGAGGCCTGACATGCAGTCTTTAAGATAAAAAGCGGGGTAAAGGCCATTTGAGCAATAGAATCCTTGTTTCCATCCTTCAAGCGCTCCTCTGCCTCCAAGCATTGTTCGACCATGTCTACTCGGACCGACTTTTCTGTGCTTGACTTCTCTAGATACAAGACAGATTTCGACGGTCTCTCTAGAGATATTTTTAACAAAAATGGGGCTTTTTCATTTTCAACCATGCAGTATCCAATGTTCCGCATGTATGAACTGGTTAGTTTTCCGGCAACCATATTGCATAGCCAGACCCCATGCTATAATTCTTGGTACTGATGAATTGGCCTGAAGTCTACGAAATTCTTCGACCTCCCTAAAGACCAGAAGGCCGAGAAGGTCCTCGACGCGACGATGACCGGCTACAATGGAAAGCAGCTCACAACGTAAGTCTCAAACAACCTAGACATTTTGGAAAATAATATAATGAGCAAGGGCTGACACCATAGCCACTTGACATAGTTGGTCTGCTTCTGAAGGCATTGCCTTCGGCATGCCAGCCGGCCGTCTGTTCGACCGACCGAATCTTCCCGCCTGGTGGGATCGATCCCGGCTGCAAGAGATCGAAGTCTTCAAAGCGAGCTGCTACAATTTTAGCCTGGATATCCTATCCTGCTTTGCCGTTTAGATGGGGTTGGAGAAATTCTTCTTTGCATCCAGACACCAGCACAAAGGCCCCGGCAACGCGCTGAAGCTCGTCAAGTATCCCCGATTCGACAAGCAGCCTGACGGTGTTCCCCGTTTGTCCGAGCATACAGACTGGGGCAGCTTCACTCTGCTGTTTAGTGAAACGCCCGGCCTCGAGATCCGCGACCCCGATGATCAGTGGATGAGTGTTCCCACGGTCTCCGGAGGCGTGGTGGCCAACATAGCGGATGCATTGTCTCTCTCTGGACGAGCAAGAAGTTGAAGTCGGCGTTCGATAGAGTCAGTTGGGATAATGTGGCGGCATACCAGGAAAGACTGAGTGTCGCTTATTCTGGGCTTCCAAATAATGGTTATGGTAGCCCCTTTTATTTCTTCCATTTCCCGTCTAACTCGGGTCTTCTTTTAGATACAGCCTTATCCGACCCAACCGTCCAAGCATATTCGGACGAATCAAATCAGCCACCCTTTTACTGTGGCCACTACTTGAAGGTTCGATTAGGGCTGGCGTTTGGAGCGGCGCGTGAGGGCGGCGTTGCTGGAAAATACTTCGACGCGATTGACAACGCGGTTCTCGAGAGAATGAATGCCCTGAAGATTGCGCATTATGGAGCTCCCGAGTCCAATAGAGTGGGAGTCTCATAACAGACGGGTTCGATAGAATCTAAGCTCTGGAAGTGCAAGAATAAAAGAAATGTCAAATACGTGGCCACTGATGATAAATTTCCAATGCATATCAGCCTTGATTTACCGGAATGGCATCATCTTACGCCTCTGTTGCCGTCTTGTCCTCGATCAATTTGTACTGGGGAATTGCTTCTTCAGCTCGCCATTTGTATTGACTGCCGGGGTGATCTTCAGGCAATCTTTTCGTGCCGATGAAAACCTCTCGAGCAGTTGCACCCTGCTCGGGTACCTCCGACCGAAACAGACCTCTGCGACGGAGCTCAGGCAGGAGATGCTCAATGATATCCTCAAACGTGCCAGGATTGGTGACATGTGCAAGATTGAAGCCATCCACTCCGGATATCTCAACCCATTTCTCTAGCTCGTCCGCCACAGTCGTCGGTCCACCGACAACCTTCGCCCCTAATCCGCCGACGCTCAAGTATTCAACAATGCGTCTCTTCGTCCACGGAAGATTGTCTGTCCCCGGCACTGTGGCTGACCAGCGCCGCACAAGGGACTGTACACGCGGGGAGTCAGTGAACCGAAAGTCCTCATCGTCCGCATACCCCGAGAGATCCACACCAGTCCAGCCCCCAAACAAGGCCAACGCACCCTTCTCGTCCGCATAACTCAGGTACTCCTCTCGTTTCGCCTGCGCCTCTTCATCCGTAGCCGCCACGATCACATTAATCCCCACAATAATCTTGATATGGTCCGGATCCCTCCCTTCCTCCTCCACCCCCACCCGCCTCAGATTCTCAACCGTAGCCCTAACGCCCTCAGGGGTCTGTCCTCCAACAAAAATCGCCTCCCCATGCTTCCCGCCAAACCCATTCCCAGCCTCCGACACGCCCGCCTGAAACAAGAACGGCGTCCGTTGCGGCGACGGCTCACAGAAATGCGGCCCGGGGACATCAAAATACTTACCCTTGTGGTTAATTTCCTTCACTGCATCAGCGGCAATATACACCCCTCGCTCACGGTCCTCAATCACCGCGTCGTCTCGAAAACTACCCTCCCAGAGCTTATACACGACTTCCATGTACTCATGCGCAATGGCGTATCGCTCATCGTGCGGAATCTGCTCCTTCAATCCGTGGTTCCGCGCCGCGGAATCCAAATACGAGGTGACAATATTCCACGCGAGTCTGCCCTCGCTGAGATGATCGACGGTGGAGAGCCGGCGCGCAAGCGCATATGGCTTCTCATACGTCACGCTGGCGGTGACGCCGAAAATCAGGTTCTTGGTCGCGGCGGCCATGGCGGGGACCAGGTAGAGGGGGTCGTTGACGGGGAACTGGGCGCCAGATGCGAGTGCGGGCACGACGTTCGAGGGACCCTTGTAGACATCGTAAGGCCCGAGTGTGTCGGCGATAAAGAGAGCGTGAAAACCGGCTTGGTCGAGGAGCTTTGCGAGGTCGGTCCAGAAGGAGAGGGTTTTGTATTGCGTTGTGCGGTTGCGTGGGTGGCGCCAGAGACCTGGGGCTAGGTGCCCTGGGGTGTTCATGACGAAGGCGTTGAGGATGATTTGTTTCTTAGGTGCCGAGTTGGTCATTTTGAGAATGGGGCTGATGGGGTTGGTTTAGTGATAAGGGAAGGATGGAGTATGTGGTGTTGAGGTAGTTGCTAGTTGGTAGATAGAGAAAGGCGTATGGAGGCTTTTATCCTCGCATGGTTCGTGAGGTTAATTATCCCATATCTCACTGAGGGCACGCAATTCCTCCTGATAACAGCCATATCTTCTGGTGTGAGGAGCACAACAGAAACAACCCCTCATCTATCGACCGAGATCGACATCATTACAGGCCCTGGTCGGATAGCGCAATACCCGTCAACTAGTACGTGACGACAGTATGGCAAATAATGAACATTGAAAAGGGGAGACAAGAAAACTACTTATATTAATTACAGTGTTCTACAATCGCTTTTCTTTGAGTATGGGAAGCCAATAGGATATCGAAAGCTCTGTAGCTTAGACCAAGACTTGTTTGAAGGCCCTCTGGAATACAAGTGTTTGTTTATAAGAGCTTAGCTGGCAATTTGAATAAAGACTCAGGAGAATTTTCCAAACACCCAATATCTATTCCAGCACTTATTATAATCCCACTTCGGGTTCTCAACATGAAGGCACCCATGAGGTCCGGGCCGACGGTCGGAATTGAATTGATTGTTACCATATAAAGTGACCACGTGCCCCTGCTAGCCCTACCTATGTCGACAGCATACAGCACCAGACCAAAAGTTCAATCCTCTAGGATGAGAGCAGGACGCGTAATCTTCGTCTTTCAATTCAAATCAAAACTTCGAGCCTAGGCTGCATATAGCGCTTCCAAAATAGATCGTCCTGCCCGGTAGATAAAAAGTACGCGTTGTCTGGGAGTATTAGCAGAATGAAGCCCGATACGTGATGAGATAATTGCATTAAATTTCGATGCTAGGAAGAAGCTTTGTACTGGGGATCCTTCCCCTTAACAAACTTTATCCAGCATTGTTCTACCCGAAGCATGCTGCGTGGGGCGTTTGATATTGCAGCTCTGGGCATTGAGCGTATTATCGCCGCTAATTCGTTTAGGGGTTGGTTAAGCAAGTCATTCTGTCGGGGATGGAGGTCAATGATCTAATCCTACTTCTATCACAATTGAACCTCATTTTGACTTGACATCTCTGTCGTAGCAAAGACTGGGTTGTTGTGGCTTTTCCGAGGTATGACGCAAAGTAACTACAGACCCAAAGTAAGTTGATCGAATAATCAAAAAAGCGCATGTAACAAGACAGGTCCATCAACTGTTCACATGGCCGGCATGTCACCATACCGGCCAACCATCCGATTGTGTCCGAATGTCCTCTTTTAAATTGGTATCTATTATCTATTAACATTCTCAAAGACAAAGCCCACACAATTCAGTTGCCTAGCCCAGATCTTGCGGTGGCTTTCTATTTGCTTCAAGAAAAGTACAACTAATCACAAGAAAAGAAAGCGAAAGAAAAGAAAGCGAACCCAATGATGACTGATTGACAAGGTGTGGAAATTTGTCATCGCACACTGCAAGGGAACCAACAAGTATTGGTCCAAGGCTGCGATTGCTCGGCCCTTGTTTCAAAAATTGACAGCACCCCGTTCTCCTCAACTCCCGAAGGGTCTGGAGTTCTCCTCAACTCCCGAAGGGTCTGGACAGCGGAATGTACCAAACCAGTTCTCTTCTGGCCACCACCCCGTCAAATGCCCCCCAAACTCTTTCTGACTGAGTTTCCCATCGAGCTATATAAGGGGCTGCTCGGACAGTCCTGAGACAAGATCATCTTACCCCTTTACCCTAACGGCCTCACCCCATCAGAAGTCACCATGCCAGTAGCACAATACGACTCCATCGGCGACCGCTACACCGAGGTCGCCAACCTCCCAACCGGCCTCCTCCAACAAGCATCCATGCAAGCCCTTGTGGGCGATATCACGGGTCTCACGGTGCTGGACCTCGCCTGCGGCGCCGGCTCCTATACACAAAAGACGGTCACAGACTGGGGAGCCCGGCACGCCGTCGGAGTCGACATATCACCTCTTACAATCGAAGTTGCGCAAAGACGTACACAGGACGATCCGCGAGTTGAATTCCACGTCGCGGACTGCGGCCGTCCACTCTACATGGGCCAATTCGATATTGTGATCTGCCGCTGGCTCTTGAACTACGCGACCAACGACGCCGAAATGCTAGACATGTGGAGGAATATTTTTAATAACTTGAAACCGGGCGGACGGGTGATTGGTCTCACTCCGGACTTGGGGGCTATCGAGAAGGGGAGAAGCTTGCCGGTAGGGAATTACTATGGACAGAGCGTGGAGGTGCTCAAGTGGTTGGATAATGGTGGTGTGAACGTGCAGACGACGATGCATACGTCGGAGCCGTTTTCGTTCCAGAGTTGGTTTCTCCCGAGGGAGATGTATAACAAGGGAGCAAAGCTGGCGGGGATGAAGGAAGTTCGGTGGGTGACGCACCCGGATTTTGCGGTGCCAGGGGTGGATATGGAACAAGTTCGAAAGTGCCCTCTTTTCAACATTTTTACGGCTGTCAGACCATTGGAGTAGGCGTGGACATGGTTTTTGTTGGGAGTGGGGATTGGGGATGACTTAAAATGAGGAGGAGGCGCATAACTAAAGGTAGATTGTTGATGGATGAGTGCGGTAGTCTCTTATCTATGAAGCTAAAATGATAATGATCTCAGGGTCCTGGTCTAAAAATAGAGGCATTGACATGAAGGGCTTATATTAAAAATTTCCGCACCGGATTGAGGATGCCATCTAGCTCCCTGACCCTATGTCAACTACTTAATATCCCAAAGTCAGTTGATCCCGGATCCAAAAACCACCTATCAATCTATAGTGTCCCCCCTCCTGAAATTACACTCACTTGTAATCAAGATTAATAATCTTCAGGTTGTACATCTTGCGAAAAATCCAAGGTTCAGATACGGACTCGCTCGTATACTGACGGATCATGCCCCATGTTCTCCGTGTGGGCGCAGTCTAAACAGGAAAAATCCCCGAGCATAAACACTCCGTTTCGTCGCAACGAACAATTTTCGAAGCGAACATCAAACATTCATGTAAAACATACCCTTTATTTGACAAAGGAATCTCCAAATTAGCAATAACACAGCCAAGAAATATTCAATAACGATATGATAGTAGAGTTGAGGTCTCTCTACCTGGTAAGAATCAAAATCAGCCAAATAATAGCATAAGTACCTTTTATCGACTATAATACATTGTAGAATATGCTCAGAGTAACTGCAAATAAAGGATAACGTAAATCAGACCATCGGCAATGATCCACCAACAACCATAACGTTATGCCCAAACATAAAAAGCACGATCAAGACAGCCCAAAACATGCACCCAAATCTCATACAAGAATTACCCAAACAGACAGCCAGAATACCTACAAGCGCCAAACCCCAAGATCTGTACAGAAATGTCCACAACCAACTACTCCATCGCCTCCATCATCGCCGCCTACGGAGTAGGAGCCGCCCCTCACGGCTACTACCTTGTCCAAATGATGGCCAATGCAAAAGGCCAAGCGAGTAATATCCTGTACGCTCTGACACCTAACACATTAGTACAGTATATTTGAGTAAACTAGTCCTAACCAAGTTCCCAAATTTATCTAGTCCCCGCGAGAACCTCTCCAAATTGAAAGGCAACATCCCTGCCGCGGTATGGGATACAATGGCCAGGGCCCGCGGCGCGCATTCAAATGCCATGGAGGGATTGCCGATGTTTGCAGCTGCTATGGTAGGTCTGCATCCGTGGCCTATGCTTGATTTATGGCTGATGTGTGTACGTATCTAGATAGCAGGAAACGTGGCGAAACTTCCCGCTGATGAGCTGAATGTTCTGGCGGCGGAGTATATTGGGGCGAGGATTTTGTATACGGCGGTGTATATGGGCGTCAGGTCTGAAGCGCTGAGTTATCTGCGGACGGGTGTGTGGGCATGGAGTTTGTCGATTCCGATCTGGGGACTTGCTAGAGCTGGGAGGGCGTTGAATGCGGAGTAGCTGCTGGTTTGGCATGCTTTGTTGTGCTAATATCAAATACCTGGTCGGTTAGATCTGATTAATACCTGTTTGATGCCATTAAACATTGTTGGACTTGGGGAGCAATCATAAGATCGATAACCGTATACCCAAAAAGCACCAACACTCAAAAGCAACCTCCCCAAACCATGACCCTAACCCAAAGACAACACCCCCTCACCCCTCCCCCTCCTCTTCTGATTACTACTTTCCACAACACCCACCTCAAAAGCCCACCACCACCGCTGAAACATAACCTGTCCGATTTCCCACCCCTCCGCCTCAAACGGATCCCTACTTTGCACTTTGATCCCTTCGCCGCCGATATCCTCCATGTCGTAGACCAGTCTCATCAGACCCATTGGGTCCTGTGCATTCTTCGGCCGAAGATGTTCTGGGAGGTTGAATACTTGGATGAGTTTATCGCGCGTACCGGGCCAGGGGAGGAGGTCGAGAACCGGGTGGTGAGGGATTAGACGCTGGGTTTGTGTGGGTTGGAGGTGAGGGGGGAGGGTGGTTAGATCGGGACTGCCAGTGTTGGGGTTATCGCTATGGCCAGAGTCAGACACACAATCAGAGTTGCTGGACGCCGAGGTTGATGAGTACGCCGGGTTAGAGGAACTTCCCAAAGAGGGTGGAGAGGTGACGGAATTGGACAATTCGCGAGGTCGATAGAATGGACTAGTTGCCGTCAGGTCCCAGATTAAGTGGGCCAGGTTCAACCGGTGTGCTACTTTTGTCGCTGCGTTGAGGAGTGTCAAGGAGGGGACCTCGAGTATTCTGTCGTCGGGAAATGTAAAACTTGAGGTCTCGCTGGTTTGAAGAGCCGTGGAGATGTCTAGTCGATCGTTGGTGTCGGCGCCAGAATTTTGGCTGGGAAATATGTCCACAGGGCCCTCACTTTGTGGCATTTGGTCTGACCAGGAACTAAATGGTGGTCAAAAGGAGTCGTCAGGGGCTATGGATAGGTCTGTCTCCGGTTGAGGTGCTGAGGTGGGGACAAATTGGAGAAACAGGTCCGAAGTGGCTATATGCGGCAGAATACACTTCTCACTCTGATCCCCGATTGCTTGGACATTAGAACATTGAGCGTCCTCATGATTAAGGATCTGGTTAGTATTATCAAACGCATTGATAGACACCAATGATGAAGATGACGTCGAAGAAGTTTCTTGAGTGGAACCGACTAGATGTTCGGAAAGACCCTTAGCTCGCGACTCTAGCGCGGTTAGATGATCCTTTCTCCGTTGGCCTGAACACTCAGTACTTGGACTAAGGTATTCATGGGGGGGAACCTTACGATAACGTCGCTGTGCCAGGATATTCAGAACGCGCTTGCGCTCCGCCGCATCCTCGGCAATATCCGGGACCACGAGCTGTTTGGCCTTGCGTTTTGGAGCCATACTGTCTGTATACGATCTGAAAGATGCGCTGCATATAAGGGCTGTTAGACCAAGGGGAAAGAGGCTCAGATTTTCGCGGACGAGGGTAGACAAGGATTTCGGGATCAGGGGAGATGGGCATAACGTTATGTTGCCGGATCGGGATGTGGCGTCGAGGCCAGGCGGGGCTCGTATTCAACTTGGTGTCATATTGGCTGTTATTAACATACCGAAAGGAAAGCTCATCGCGATAATTATATAAGGTTTCGAAGAAGCAACCAATATTCTATTCTTATTGTCCTGAAAAGATAGACATGGTCATCATAAATCATCGTGGATATTAATTTAACCAACATAGAAACTGCCCTAATCCCGTCAAAAGAATTTATATCAACACAAAAGAGAAAGTAGTCACCCCCCGAAAACACTCAATCTCAACTAGAACCAATGAATCACCCGAAGATCACAGAGAGAAGGGAAGATTCACTCCTTCTTCCCCCCCTCTGCCGCTCCCCCACCAAACAATCCCCCCACACTCTTCGCTCCCCCAGCAATGGAGCTCCCCACCGACTGAGCCCCCGAGGCAACGCCCTGCCCGGCGCCCTTAGCACCACTAACCACGGGATCGGTCACGCCGCCAAGGGGACCGCCATAGGAGCCGTTCTCGTCCTTCCCGCCCCTCTCGGCCCTATTGATGCCCTCTTTCGAGAAGGCATTCCCGACCGGCGCTAGAAGCCCGTTCTCGCCCAGTTGGTTCCCCACGAGATTATGCACGTCGTCTTGGATCTGGTCGACTTGTTTGACTCCGCTGACTTTCGATTTGGAGAGGGTGTCTGTTTGAGGTGGATTGTTAGCTTTACCACGATTGTTCTCCATCCCCCTCCCTATCCCAACTTCAGGTTCTGGAATAGGATAGAGAAGAGACTAACCCTTCGTCACATAAGATGCTTTGTTATCGCCCTTCCCGAACCACTTCAGATACTGGTCTTCCAGCCACGGCATCCACTTCTCGTATTGATCGTGGTAGACCTCTTTCACCCATTCGGCGTAGGTCTGTTGCTGGCGCTGGTCAGCCGGCAGGTTATCGTAGATATGGCGTTTTTGGTCTTCGGTGTGGGTGCTGGTGTTGGGGTTGGTGCTTTCGTTTGAACTCTGGTTGCTACTGCTTGCGTTGCCGGTGAGGGATGAGGCGGTGGATTTCAGGGTGTCCATTTTGTATGCAGGTCTTTCCTGGTGTAAGTGTTGGGTATAGCTGTAGTTTGGTAAGTATTCAAGAATAAAAGTAGTGTTAAATCGAAAGATAGTATGATTTGTATAAAATAACAGTGTCCTAAATAGATATACCTTAAGTTCTCTGCCGTCGGAAATAGATCAATAAATAGTGAACAGTAAACGCGAGATCGATTGACGTCCCACGTGCCATGACGTGTGTGGCACCCCACCCGTCCCTCCACATCTTAGATATGGCGATGAAAGATTCAACGGAATCCTGTTTCTAGGGCAGTCTCATTCGCAATGGACTCGATTGAATGGGACGACGTAGGCGGGATGTGACGTCATCTTTTAATTTAAGTGCGATGGACGGCACAGGTAGATCTAGGCACAGCATATGTTATTGTTTCGTCAGAGGATGCAGTTGTAAAGTGATAGAGAATTGGTTCACGGACAGTGTTGTGCTGTCTATACGAAGGGTAAGGTAACACAGGAAATACTGGTCGCATATATATGTTTTTCCTTTTATTTCCTTTCGAGATGGATTGGTGTTAAACTAAGTGCCGATTTTACTTAAACATGATATTTTCTGCAGGCGACGACGGAGAAAGAGGATAAGAAGATGCCAGGGAGCGGCCGAATGAACGCTGCTGCTAAGTAGACACATGGATGCATTAACGATTCATGTGTTCCGAGATTCGAGATGCCCCTTCTCGCACCCGTAGGGCCTGACTGTCAAAGAGAAAGATATCCGAGTACATAGAATGTAATCAAAAGCCTGTATGAATCAAGCAAGAAACTGTTGCAGCAATACCCCAGAAAAAGATATCTTTCGAGTCTGTACGTAGTAAAGCTCCGAGGTAGACAGTCTTTGCAACAGTAGCAGACCAAGATATCATACACGTAATATTGGCGATGTACCGCGTTGGGCATCATTGAAGTCTAAAATCCGAAAATCCCATTGAAATCTATAAAAATGCATACCCGAAAAAGATGGTAATATCTCTATTCTTTGAAAAGCACTCTCAATCTTTGATGCGCAAGTTTGCAATCAAACGAGTGGAAATATTTACTTTGAAATAAATGACACAACGCGCCAAGTTGCACGGTCATGTCTCATAGAAATAAAAATGACGGAAGAGAAAACGTTTACAGCAGAGCGACGAAAGCACCGACAGCAACGGCAGCACCGAAGATGGAGGTGGAAAGGCTGGCAGCACCGCTGGAAGGAGTGATGCTAGAAGAGGGAGAGCTGCCAGTGCTGCTGGAGGAGTCGGAGCCAGAGCCGCTGCCGCTGCCGCTGCCAGATCCGGAGCCGGAGCCGGAACCGGATCCAGAGCCAGAGCCCGAGGAGCTTCCGGAGGTAGAAGCGGAGTGGAAGCCGGAGGTCTTAGAGGGTCTGGGGTGGGTGGAGTTGTAGCCGTGGGTGAAGTTGTAGCCACCCTTGCCGAAGTTGTAAGGGGGGCGAGAGTGTCCACGGAAACCACCAGTGCTGGCAGCGGCGGAGGAAGAGGCGGTTACGGACCCGCTGGCGTCGGCACCAGCAGACCCAGAGGAAGAGGAGCCAGAAGAACCGGAGGAAGACGAGCCGGAGCCGGAGCCGGAGGAGTGTCCAGACGAGCCGGAGGAGCTAGAGCCCTCGGAGTTCTTGGAGCCGGACGATCCAGAGGAGCCGGAGGAGCTAGAACCGGAACCGGAGCCGGAAGAGCTGGTCGAGTTCTTGTTGGAGCAGGTCAGGTCGAACAAAGGCTTGGTGGTGAGCTCGCTGCCGACAATACCGAAGCTGGGGTTGGGAGTGGTGGGAGCAGCATCCTGGAGGATGTACCACCAGGTGTTAACCTCGTCGAACAGAGGGCACCCGACCTCATCCCAGAACTTCTTAGCGTTCTCGGTGTTGGCAATAGCCAGGTTCTGCTTGTCGCCGCTAACGGGCCATCCGGTCTCGGTGATCCAGACCTCCTTGCCATCGGCAACGGCCTTGGTCTTCTCAACGGACTCATCGAACAGCTTCTTGGCGTCGGAGATGGAGTTGTCCATGGTGTTCTGGAAGAAGGGGTATCCATCAAAACCCAGCCAGTCGACGGCCTCGACAACGGCCGAGTTGGAGCCGTTGGTCCAGGCAGTCCAGGTGTCGACGTGACCAATGGAAGCCTTGCTCAGGCTGGTGCCGGAGATAGCCGAGCGGACCTTCTTGATGTAGCCGGCGAGCTCGTCGGGGCCGATTCCAATGCCGGCGTTGGCCTGAACACCATCGTACGAGTTACGGTAAAGATCCTCGCTACCGACAGAAATACCGACGACCAGCTTGGTAAAATCGTCACCGTACTTCTCGATGGCGTTCTTGAGGGCGGCGATTTCATTGTCCATGCCACCACCGGAGGCCCAGAGGCCGAGGAGGAGGGAGGTCTTCTCCTTGATGGCGGCGGGGATGGCGGAGATGGGGTCGTTCGTGGAGCCACCTTGCTATAAGACTGTCAGTCCATCTAAGTCAAGAGAGATTCCAGGCATGAAGCAGGGTACTCACGATCATGGTGTACAATCTGGCACTGTTGAATCCGGAGGTGCCATCGAGGTTCTTGGCGGTCTTGAATTCGGCCTCGAAGTCGGCCTGCACTTTAACGCTGCCATCGGACTTGGCAGCACCGTAGTTGAAACCCTTGTGAGCAGCCTCAGCAGCTGCGAGGGACAGAGCGAGAGCGAGAAGGTTGGTGAGCTGCATTTTCGATTTTGAAACGACTGAATATATTAAAAAAGATTGAATTGAACAGAAGCCACAAAAATGAAGGAAGGAATGAAGAGAGAGGAAAAGAGAGTGTTTGTGAATGAAAGTAAGGGAAAGAGAGAGAGACAGAAATAAATGAAGGGAAGGAAGATTAAAGAGAGAAGGAGAGGAAGAAAGAAAGAAAGAAAGAGAAAAAGGGAGTCGAGAAAGAGAAGGAAAAGCAGGCGAGAATCTAGACCGTGTCACGGGTGGGACGACGGACCCACCGAGGCTTGAGAGACCGACGAATGGCGGGCTAAAAAAAGCATCTGTCAAGGTGTCGCCGGGACGGCCGGCGCGGGAAAAAGTGCTTTTCCTGGCCCTACGGGCCCTCCTCGGCCCTCCTGATGGGTTCCACAACGCCAATTTACTAATTGTGGCGCTGTTTTGGCTGCCCAGCGGTCGCCTTTCTTTCATTTTCTTCACCCGAACCGCGTTTTCAGGGGCTTCTGGGGTAGTGGCGAACGTTCGAACGGCCTGACCTGCCTTGCGTCGTGCTGTTCCTGTTCCTGACCCGATGCAGGTTCCCGTGTTCGAGATTCAGGCACCGTCGCACACCCCAGATGATTGACTTCATCCACACAGCCTCGTCGTGGCTAGTTGGTCTTGGAGTTGGACATGACTGCCCTGTAATAGGGGATATTCCTCAGTGGGTCCGATGGGCATTTACTAATTGAGCAGATCCCCCTAATCTATATTAAGAACTAAAATATTCCGTAGCCTGTCCATGTCTCCCAAATCGATCGGAAATGAGAATATCATGGCACAGAAAAAGAAACAGGTTTCTCGGATGATGTAAATCATTGATGAACAAAGAGTTCATCTCTCGGTTCTAGGTATTAAAGGGGGTGAACTAACCAGCGTGACGTGTCAATATTACTCATCCCATGAAAGTAACTAAACAATAAGGTCGATGTGTAATGAAATCAAGCAAGGGTCAATAAGCAATTTAAAATTAATGGCAGTGTCGATGGGATTATGAAACCAACATTGTTCATTGATGACATGGACCGCTCGCCCCTGGAAGATGCGGCAGAATTGGCCCCGGGAAGCACCGCTTAGGGCCAAATCCTGGCCTGCAGTGTTGGACCAGTCATATCAACCAGGGGCATGCTGTTGGCAGCCTCGTTGTCATTGTTGATTCATTGCCGTTTCCGGAACCTTTGTTTTCTCAATTCCTGGTGTTCATTGAGTGGACGATCCAAAGGGCAATTCGATATGCAAACGGTGGACACGACTTTTGAGTACCAAATTTCAAACTATCGATTTTATTTATAGTCGGACATTGTCCTTCAACTCTATTGGATGCTATTCGGTATGCAGTTAGAAAACACGTGTATCCATGTCTTTAACTGCAAACTCTAAAGACTAATAGAACTATATGGAATTGATTCTTCGTGCAGTAATAGTATACCCTACTGACTCCAAACAGAAACAAAGGCGTCTTCAATACCCCCGTTTGACTCTAACATGCTACCACATGGTACTTCCAGTCAACAGGCCCAACAATACATCCTACTTTTTCACCTCAACCCCGAGCAATTGTTCTGCATTCCGATACGCAAACAACTCCAAATCCTCCTCCGCAATCAATCCGCTCTGTCGTATCTGTTCAAAGAACTCGAGCCCCTTTTCGTTCGTCGAGAACGGATAATCGACACTGTACAAGACATGCTCGATGGGCATAACATCCAACAAACAACGCAGCGGCGGAAGCGAAAACATCCCACTCGTCGTCACCCAAATATTACTCCTCCAAACCTCCCTCAGGCCTCGCTCTTTCCGACCCCATCGCTCCGAGACGGTGAACACGCGATCGAGCTGAAACGGCAACATCTCACCCATATGTCCGATAATAATCTTGAGCTTCGGAAACCGGTCGAACAATCCACTCGCGAAGAGACGAAGGATATGATGACCCGTCTCGGCGTGCCAGGACCAGCCGTACGCACTTAACGCCAGCGCCACCGAGTCATCGTAGTTCCCCTTGTAATGCTCGAGCATGGAGTCCGACGCGAACGTCGGGTGGATATAAACCGGGACGTCTAGCTGTTGGGCCCTTTCAAAAACGACCCAGAAGCGCTCGTCGTCGTAGAATTTCCCGTCGAGGTGGTTTTCCACCAGGGCACCGAGAAAGCCGAGCTTGGTCACACAGCGCTCGAGTTCCTCGGCTGCCGCTTGGGGCTCGCTCATCGGGAGCATCGCGAACCCGGCTAGTCGCGTCGGGTGCTGCGCGATGGCGGCGGCGAGATCGTCGTTGGCGGCGGCGCAGACGGGCGCGGATATGTTGCCTGGGCCGTGTGAGATTACTTGTAAGGATACATTTCCCTTGTCGAGGTCTGAGATGCGCTCGGTGCCGAGACACTCGAGTTTGGAGAGGATATGGGGTGGGAACTTGGTGTAATGGGCGCGGGCTTCAGCGCTGGCACTGCTGACTTTGGGGGAGACGAAGTGCTCTTCGAGGGTGATGAGAGGATACATGTTTGATCGCAATCAAGGTAACTTTCTACCTATGAACGAGCATAATCAGGGGTGATGGCGGCTTTTTAGGTTCTCATATTGATGTTAACTCCGAAGCCGAAGCAATGAGTTTTCATTGCTGATTTAGGGCGGCTCGTAAGTCCATGATCTTATCCAGGAGCGAACTGAAGCCTCAAGCTAAGCTTTTAGGGACAAGTCGAGTTAGTTGTAGAAATCCAGGGGGTGTTGTGTGTTCAAAAGTCAAGTCGACATACCTCCTTATCGCCGATAAGTCCTGCTAACGTCCGACCGATGACGTAGAGCGACGATTTGACAGAATTGGAGCCGTGTAGGTGGGCATATTCAAGGAAGTGACACATCTGCGTTTTTGTCTATCACCTGTCAAAGCTAACTGAGGCTATCATATGAATATTATCGCTATATACGCCATCGAAGTTCAAGTCCGTTTGCAAATCGTGATATGCGGAGCCATGATACCTCCAATAAACAGCCTCTGGGACTGAACATCATGTGCGACAGTAGTAGATGTCGAGAGCATCTTACCATCCTTGTCCTCCAGCATTTTTTCGACTTCATACTGAGCCTTACCTCCAACTCTTGTCTTCTTGACCCTCAGAACAGTAGCCGCCACATTCAATACCTCCGGGTGGTCGAAGCTTCTCAACAAGTCCATTGCAAAGGGAAAAGCAGCAGCAATGATGTTTCCCTCCGAATCGACCGATAGGTTATCCATCGGAAAGCCCGTTTCAATCTCATTGACCCAATGGAGTTGACCATCCACCATCTCATGAACCGAGATCTTGCCAGCAGGCGCTTGCGCCACGTAGAACAGCCCGTCCTGGCCCCTGGCGATTCCATTCGGCCCATGAATTCCTTTCTCAGCCACGATCTGACAGTCTCCCGAGCCAGTGCGACAGCGGCCGGCGCTACCGCCACCCATCAAAGGCTCAAGTCCCTTGAGAGCACCGGCTTTGCGGCTATGATCATTCGTGAAGAGAAACGCGTCGCCGTCTTCTTCCATGACGAGGTTGTTAGGCGTGATGATCGCGTCGCTGACAATCGTCTTCACATGTCCTAATGTCTCGGTTGACTTGTCCAGATCAAAGACCTCGATCGTCGAATTCGCCCCCACTTTACTCGCATCGAGTAACTCGCCGGTTTCCGCATCCACCGGCGGGCGGTGATTGATCAGCCAGAAGCGCAAAACGCCATTGTCGATCTCCTGGACGTCGAACCCGTGAAGATCGAGATCCTGTGCGTACGAGTCCCCGATCTTAAGTTTCCGTAGCCCGTAGAGTCCGTCCGCCCCGGGGCGATCGATATCCAGCACTGAGATCCAATTCGAGCCCACACGTGCCGACGCGTTCAGTTTCCCGCCGCCCGGACACCAGCCCTTGCGGGCTTGTAATTCCCCGCACGCGGCGTAGAGCTTTCGACTGGGGCCATCGAGCCAGACATCCTCGCAGGAAGAAAGGAGGGGGTGTTCGAGTTTCTGGCATTCGTATGGGAAGTCCTCAAGGGGTTGGGTCACGCGGCCAATGCCGAACAGTAAGGAAAGGCTGTCGTGGATGTAGATTTTGTAGAGAATACCGATTATGAGGATTATTGTGGGGATGAAGAACCAGCGGGAGCTGGAGGTGCGTTGGTTTGGTGGTGATGGGCCCATGGTGGGTGATTGACAATACTTAGCTAGCGGTGAATGAGGAGTTAGGATAATGGAATAATTTGAATATTTGGGGTTTGGGGCGCCGTCTTATAAGTGCATTCCGTCCGCAATCATGGGGGACAAGGTCATACCGTTCATTTGTCGAGAATGTCCATGAGAGGATCCACTTGATCCTGACGTGGAACACACTACCTACCTAGCAAAGTATAGCGTAGCCTTGCGAACATAGGGAGACTTCTTGAAGCGAGCGCTAACAGACCATTGCAACCCCGTCCAGTTTATGTGTTTGACCGGCTCCATTTACCCTTGGTCCAATCTGACAATTAGCGCCGAGTCAGATATTGTCACAGCCTACAGGAACCTAACGCTTTTCCTCCACCCATTCTCTCCATACATCATCTGGAGAAGCATGAGGTATCCTGTCAAATCCCGGACGCGTTTCATTGAACAGTAGCCTATTTAATGGCTTTGACTGCAACATATGCCGAGTTAAATCGGACATGGCGACTTGTACAGTGATATCAAGGTCCAACAATCCATAAATAGGGTTGATGACTGGCTGCACGGTCGGGTCTGCAGAGGCGATGTGTACATTTTCTTGGGACAAGGGCAGCAGACCCCAATATCCGACGTTTATTTCCTTGTTTCCTGGGTTTATACGAAACTCGGCGATGGGAACGCTTTTTGTAAGAATAAGATCATGTTGTCCAGGACAAATGCACCAGCCTCGACGATGAGTACAGATACGCCAGGGTCTTCGGACAGACGGTTTGCGATGACAAGGCCGCCCGTTTCGCTGCCGACGATAATATAATCGTAGGCGTCTTGGGTGGCCGTCACTAGGTTGATGAATAGGAAGAAAAGGATGATCTTGGGGGATTAGTATCCTCGCTGTGAGCTGAGAGACTAGGATTATGGCTTCTGGGACATTGTTTACTTAAATATCGCACCTTCCCAATTTTAAGTTAAGCGGGGGATATGTTAGAGAATATACATTTGTTCCTTAGCTTGGGAAGGACTGGGACTCCGCTACGGAATCAGTTGGATTTCCAACTTGGAATTTAACTTCTGGGACTACATAAACTCGGGGGATATCCAATTGCACTGTAAACCTGGTGGCTATCTGTAGCTGAACAGGCCCTCGAATTGTAGAAATGACCAGATTGCTCCAGGATACAGCATTTCAAAACCCAATGACTTGCTAGTACTGTATCACTTGCATGCGTTGGAAGGCCTTCTTTGTACCGAGATGTGGGGTTGGTTGTAATGTTCATCCTGGGCTAGTATAGCTCACAATTCTGACAGAGCCTATATGTTAAGGTTGAAAGAACGAAAAAAGCATAGATGATTCCAATGCAGACGTACGGAGTTTTTAATGCTAAAATGGAAGCATGAGAACTTTCCTGCAATGTATTTAGTTCTATGCAGACCCTTTCTGCATCATGAAATTATTCAGCCTACTCAAATACATGGTGTTTTATCTGCACACACATACTCTTCGCGCCCTTTAGGAACACCCCGAACTTGCCATCGCATTAGGGCTTAGGCTTCGGGTTCGGGTTACGCTTCGTTCGATGACTCACTCAGGACATACTTTAATCCATCCACCCCATCAATTCGTGACATGATACTTAATTCCTCGGGAAAGAAAATAAACAACCCGAACCCCGCCATCCCAACCACACCTCTTCAGAAAAAATCCCTCGCCAAAATCAAAATGTCCCGACCCCTCGGCCCCCCGGTTCTCTCGCCCCCAGCTCAACCACCCAGCGCCTCGACCCTCCACGGCCGAACCGTCCGCCTGGAACGCCTAGCGCCAGCCCACGCCGAGCAACTATACGCTCTGGTCGGCGACAACCAAGACCCGACCCAAGTCGCAGTGTGGGATTATATCCCCGACGGGCCGTTTGCGGACTACGCCGCCTTTTGCGATTTCATTGAATCGCATTCAAAATCGACCGATCCGTATTTCTTCGCTATCATTTCCAGTGCTGATCGGGCCGGCAACAGCGAGGATGAAAAAGTACTAGGCTACATCGCGCTCATGTCTATCGTGCCGGAGCAATTACGTCTCGAGATCGGACATGTGATATTTTCGCCTCGGATGCAGCGAACCACGGTTGCCACGGAGGTTGTTTATCTGTTGCTCAAGTATGCGTTTGAGACGGGGTATAGACGCGTTGAGTGGAAGTGTAATTCGTTGAATGAGGGATCGCAGAAGGCGGCGAGGCGGTTTGGGTTTACCTATGAAGGAACTTTCAGACAGCACATGATCGTTAAGGGGAGGAATCGCGATACGGCGTGGTTTTCGATGGTGAGGGAGGAGTGGGAGGGTGGCGTTAGGGGTGGGTTTGAGGTGTGGTTGGACGAGGGGAATTTCGATGAGTTCGGGAGACAGAGGGAACGGTTGGAGGAGTTTCTAAAGGGGGGTAGAGGGGAGGTATAGAGGGAGAGAGGAAACTTTGGATACGATATTGAATTTGGCAGATAAAATAGAACTATATACATAGATCTTAAGACTTTTACCAAGATAGAGGAAGCTTATACAACCCTAAATGAGACCTTGAACTCAAACGGCTCAGGGCGCAGCTGATACTCTGGTCGAGGACCCGGTCCACAGGTTCCAGTTCCCAATCCGTGCGTTTGAGAATCAATGTGGAGGAAGGTTTGGTCCAGGGGGTTCAGGTCAAACGGATGCTTGGCCGCGTTGAGTGCCTCGTCCGGATAATTCCTTGCAGTGAAGCTGAACGGCTCCGGTGCTGTGACTTGCAACACGCTGTCACGGCCAGGGCCTGTGGAGGAGAGCTTCACCCATCGAGTTTCAATCCGGTTGCCGTTTTCCTGGGGATACTCATAGGGAGTAAATAGGTCGGCGACCGAGAGACTGTAGGTACCGAAGCGGTTGGCCTCTTTCGAATCGCTGTATGATTCGCCGGGACCGCGGCCAAACCAAGAAGACTGGTTGAAGGAGCCAGGAAGCTCAAGGTCAAGTCCGATACGAGGGATGGTGCTCGGGTGAGAGCCAGAGAAGGAGCCCGTGGCGTGGACATCAATGCCATCATCGTAGATGGTGTAGGTGGTGAGAGTGTTGACAGCCCAGTCGAGAACGGCGGGAGCGACCCGGGCGGCTACCTTGACGGTGACGGAGGTGTTTCCTCTAGTCCAGGCAATATTCTGGATGGATGTACGAAGGTGGTTCACGCGGTAGTTCTCCCATTCTTCCTGGTCGCCATCATCACCCTCGTCGTTCTCTGTCATGGCGCGGTAGAATCCAAGGCCAAGTCCACTTTCCACAATGCGCTGGCCGTGCGAGGTCCATTGAATCTGACCGGTCTCAAGGCTGACTGAGTAGTTATTCTGACTTTGGGGTCCAGTAATCAGGAGATGACCTTCTTTCTGCTGAGCCAGGAGAGCTGCTTTTTGGGGTGCTGGACTTTGAGGCGGGGACTGGGATTTGACTTGGATCTGGGCCCATGCAACTTCGTGGCCCTTTTCAGCCCAGGAAGTGCCATTCTTGAGGACAAAGTTGAGTTCAAGCCAGGCTTCACGGGACTTGTTTGTCTTGTATGCGGGAATGGGGATGGATTTGATTGTGCCGGCAGGAATCGAAGGCAGGTCCAATGCAACAGGCTCGCTGCTGCCGGTTTCACCGACAACCTTCCAGGTACAGCTCAGATGGCTGAGGTCGATAAAATCATAGTGATTCTGGATATGAAGCTCATCACCCTTGCGCGTCACTGTCACTGGCTCAATGATCTTTTTGTACTCCGTCAATCCCGGAGTCGGCGTATGATCCGAGTAGGTAAGACCATCCATGATGAAATCGGCATCGTTCGGCTCGTCACCAAAATCACCACCGTAAGCATAGAACTGTGTTCCGTTTTGCTCAGTCAAGAGACCGTGATTGCACCATTCCCAGATGAATCCTCCCTGGATTCGAGGCTCTCTCCTGTACAGCTCCACGTACTCCTTCAACCCACCGGGCCCGTTACCCATCGCATGACCATATTCGCACTGAATCAATGCCCGGTCAGTGTAGTTATTTGTCTTTTCCAGCATCTCCTCAATGCTATAGTACATGGTGCTGTACAGGTCCGTGGTGGTGCCCTCTCGATCACCCTCGTAGTGAATCAATCGGGTAGGATCGCGCTTCTTGACCCAGTGATACATAGCGGCCATGTTGCTTCCGTAGAAACATTCATTGCCCAACGACCAGAATACGATCGACGCGTGGTTCTTGTATCTTTCGACGAGTTGCACCGCGCGGTCGACGTAGGCTTCTCGCCACTCGGGGTTATCCGTGGTCCATTTGCTAGCCTTCTTGTAAACCGCTTCTTGTCGATCCTTGCCGGTTAACGTGTCATCCTCGAATATGAGCGACTCAACCGAGTTGAATCCGTGGCATTCCAGGTCGGCCTCTGCGATAACGTAAAGCCCCAGCTCGTCGCAAAGGTCGTAGAGGGCAGGGGGGTTAGGCTGATGACTCGTACGAACGGCGTTGATGTTATGCTGTTTCATGAGGAGGAGGTCATGCTTCAGGGACTCGTAAGGCACCGCACGTCCGAATAGATGATGATGCTCATGACGATTAACTCCGTAGAACGTGATGGCTTTGTCATTGACCACAAAGTTTGATCCTTTCTGCTCGACGCGTCGGAAACCGACCCTCTGGCGAATGACCCGGTCTCCGTAGGAGATGAATAGGGTATAGAGGAACGGCGTCTCGGCTGACCATAGCTTGGGAGAAGAAACGTTGATCTCGAGCGGTTTAGCCGGGGAACCCTCTTTCTCGGCGATTTGTTTGCCAGAGGGGTCCAGCAGTTTCAAACGAAGAGTGCCATGCTCACCCTCCACAGTGACAGAAGTGTTCAGTACCGCGTTAGACAGCGACTTGTCCAGATCTGTGGTGACCTCGTAGTCTATAATAGTATTGGGAAGGAAAGGAACCAAGTACAAGTCACGGAAGATACCCGACATGCGCCATTGATCCTGATCCTCGATGTAAGATCCATCGCAGTACTGGTAAACACGCACTGCAACGTTGTTGATAGCGTCTCGAGTCACAAAGTCTGTAATGTCGAATTCATGCGCATTCCGACTTCCTTGGCTATACCCGACCTCGTGGCCGTTCAACCACAGGTGAAATGCGCTATCTACACCCTCGAACCGGATTCGGATCCGAGCGTCCTTCTCCCAGTCTGCGGGCACGTGGAACTCCCTCCAGTAGGAGCCAACCTCGTTCTGGGATGGCACGTTTGGTGGGTCCACGGGGAAAGGGAAGTTAACGTTGGTATACTGCGGTTTACCGTAACCTTGCAGCTGCCACATTCCAGGGACCGTGATTTCGGGCCAGCTTGTAGGATCGATTTCCTCCCACGAGGGAGCTACAAGAGGAGAAGTGTCATATTTGAATTTCCATTGGCCACTGAGCGACTTGTAGAAGCTTTGGTTGGCGTCGCCGGTGGCGGCAGTGGCTTCGTCGGGAAAGAGATAGAAGTGGGAACGTGGGGGCAGAGTATTGTTATGAAGAAGCTGGAGATTGTTCCAGTCTGGCAAAGCGAGTGCCATTTTGCTTGACCCGGATTTGGTCCGTTGAGTTGACCTAGGGATGGAAATTTCAACTGCAGAGCCAGGACGATCCATCCTTTAAATAGAGAAACCAGAGCCCACACAGTCTACATCACTGGTGGAACAACCTGCTGGATCAGGAAAACAAGAGTGTTAAGCAAGTGAGTATACTAGATCGAACCTCCCCGCTTCCTAGGACTTGGCGACTTGGCTGCAGCCGTAGTTCGCAACTATCGTGACGTTGGTATTTGAGATCGGACCGAGTGTGTCATTCCATAGTATGGCCTTGTAGAGTAAAAGACCGAGAGTTATGTCAGGCCACCGAGCTGGCTCGAGACGCTTATATACGTGTACAGTGTACGATGCGGATAAAGTCACTCGCACATGTAAACCCTGCATGCAAGCCATACTGAAGGCGGAAACTGAATAAACCTGCCCGCAATGAAGCCCGAGATCTTCTCATCCCACCGGGTAAATACTGAAAACTAAATCCCACTCCGGAGGTGATCGCCCTGGCTGCCTGGGGCACCACACGATGCCAAGATGCCAAGGCCTGGAAACGGCTACGGCGAACGCCATTACGTCATCTTGCCGACGCAGCCGAGTTCGGTCAAATCAACGCGGTCCAGCACTTCATCTAAACCTCAGCATCCCCGGCTTCTCGACACTACTCGGTGTATTTCCTCCTCGCCGTTCCTCTAACACAATGGCCTCATTTCTTCCCCGTGCCGGTCTTCGCGCCTTCACCGCTCTTCCCCGGGCCACTCCCTTGACTAGGGTTACTTTTGCCTCCAAGCTTCCCCGCACCCAGCCTTTTTCTCAACCCCTCGCTCGGCGATTCCTCGCGACTGTTCCGCAGGAGCAGCCCAGAATCCGTCTTGGTTCTACCGGTATTTACCCTCCACTTAATACCAGTGGCCGTGATTGAATAACCTTCCTAATATCGGATAGCCCCCAACTTCAAGGCTACCACCACGCACGGCGAGATCGATTTCCACGAATTCATCGGCGACAGCTGGGCCATCCTCTTCTCACACCCTGCCGACTTCACCCCCGTCTGCACCACCGAACTCGGCGCATTCGCCAAGCTTAAGGATGAATTTGACCAGCGGGGCGTCAAGATGATCGGGCTGGTTAGTTTGCCTTGCCTTGCCTTGCCCCTCTCCCACTCCTATTTCCTTCCACCTATCTCCACTTCCACCCCACGCTAACCAACCACCAACAAAATGCAGAGTGCCAACGACCTCAGCTCTCACGACAAATGGATCGACGACATCAACGAGGTCTCCAACACCAACGTGCAATTCCCCATCATCGCCGACGCCGACCGTAAAGTCGCCTTCCTGTACGACATGATCGACCAGCAGGACCTGGATAACATCGCGGAAAAGGGCATCGCATTCACCATTCGCTCCGTGTTCATTATCGACCCGTCCAAGAAGGTCCGGTTGACGATGATGTATCCGGCTTCGACGGGCCGGAACTCGGCCGAGGTGTTGCGGGTGATCGATTCGTTGCAGACGGCGGATAAGAAGGGCATCGCGACGCCGATTAACTGGAATGTTGGTGAGGACGTGATTGTGCCGCCGTCGGTGTCGACGGAGGATGCGCGGAAGAAGTTTGGTGAGGTTAGGGAGTTGAAGCCTTACCTACGGTATACCAAGTATTAAATGAGGGTGTAGGATAGATAGACAGCTCGATAAATGTATAACAGTCCAGCTCACTTGCTGATCGAATGTCATGGTCCAAGGATAAGGCATTTACTTTCCATCCTAGCCCTAATTCACATTCCTTTTCACACCCTCTACATGTCAGTAACCTTGGCAACAACACCCACGATCCTATCCACTAATATCCCCATTTGGCCCAACACCGGTGAATGACCTACACTACATCTCTGGATCTCCTGCGCCTTAGCCATCCCGGCAAACATCTCCTGAAACTGCGCGGGCGCTGCCACATCGTTCTCACAAACCATAGAAGTCGACGGAATAGACTCGTACACCGCGCGCGTCACGGCCGTCGTCTGCACAGCATATGACTGAGGAATCAACCTCGACCCCCAAACCTCTGCCTCTGTCTCAGAGAGATCATTGTAGAGCGTCTTTGCGCCATTGAGGATGCGAAAGTGCCCATCAGGCTAACCACGAGGCAAGCAACATTAGCTGATTCTTTGTTTCATTTAAAAAGAAAATACATAAGGGCTGTCGCGCAGGTGTTTTGTTCAGTTGAATACGCCAGGGCAAACTGACCAAACGAACGTTATTCCGCGAAATAGGACAAATGAACAACGCCCCCTTTCTTGCCCTCTTTCTGACGATGCGCGTAACTCAGCGATCCAGGGATTGCTTCAGATCCCACAATTTCTCCGTACGAATGCATGACCACCGCCACAGTTTGAGACTCGTTCTCTATGAGGTCTTCGAGGGCTCTGGTCACGACGCGGGCATCGTCGACTAGGGTCCGGAATGAGAAATCTTCGTGGTCGGTGTCAGTGCAGCTAGGTAGAGCGGGGTGGGCGGTGGGATATCCTAGGTCCTGTAGACTAGAGACAAGCAAGGAGTAGACTTTGGGGTTTTAAAGGGAGCCTTGAACTAGTAGGGTGGTTGATTTTGACATGGTTCTTCGCCCCAATATGAAAATTGAACGGCGAGATGCAGGAGTGGAAGAAGATAGTTTGTCGGTCTAGCTAGCGGCATATGACGGTCTTTTAAACCTCGTCTGTTATAATATTAGACTACTGATATAGTTCATAAGGCTGCACAAGGGCCACCTAATTGACAAAGTTGCTTTCTGTTGGGGCTGAGCTGTAAGGACTAGGCAGGCATTAGGGACTGGTGGACCTGGTTCGGACAGAGAAGTGTTGACTTAATAATAGTAGTCCTACTATTATCCTAAGTACGAGAGGCAGTGATGGTTATCTTTACCATTAGCTCCAGTGGATCTAGAGATACGATGTCTAAAGAGAGGGATGGTGAGATATAGCGAGCCATTAGGAAAGATCCAACGCTTAGGCCACAAAAGAGACGTATCCCTGCTAGTAACAAGAACAAGCTGAATCACGAAGGCATACTAGAACAGCACTATTTCATTCGTATCTACATTCACAGATAAAAAGAAAACAAGAATCACCACTCCAGCACCTCCCCAGTATACTTAACTACCTTTCCCCCGAACTCTTCCTTCTTCCCCTCTTGGACTAATTTCACGATCCCATCACAAACATCTTCTACAGAGTCAGGCGCCTCCTCCAGCCCCCACAGTTGCGCCGCAGAATTCCCCATATCGGTCTTCGCCCATCCCGGCTCGATCACAAAAGTGTTCAACCACTCCTCTTCAGCATTGATCCGGACTCCATACCAGTTGACCATTGATTTAGAAGCGCCGTACACGGCGCTAGGAACAGGGGGTTGCCGTCTGTTATGATGGTCCCTCGCATGATTAGCAATTTCTTGGGATCAACAAGCATATCACACATGCGTCGGAGGTGTAAATCAAGAGAGGGAACATACCCTAATGACCCAGCCCCGGAACCCATGATCGCAAACACGGGCTTCTTCGCGAAAGACGATTGCTCAAGTAATGCGCGACTTGCTTGAAACAACGACACCACCGCTAGCACATTCACGTTGACATGTTCAAGGATGTCGGCGCGCTGGACGTCCTTGACCAAAGGGTAGAGCTTGCCAATTCCTGCGTTCGCAATCACAATGTCGAGATGAGTAATTTCATGAATGGTGCGGAGCGCTGTGGCAGCATCGAAGGCATCGGATTCGACTCCCCCCTCGTATCTAATCACAATGAGGCGGCTGGATGGATGAGTGGGAAGAGTCGTCAGGGACACCGAGCTCGGAGATGATGGGTCGCGAGTGAGGGCAATTACGGTCTGAGGTTGGGGCTCTGATGTTAGTGTTCGAGGTGTTTGTCTTCAGTATTAGAATTAGGTCCATGGTGCTGAGAATATGGGTAGAAAGTGCTGTCGTATGTGTAGAAGGCAGAGAAAGAGATATACGCACGTGCTCCGGAAGCCCTAGGAAGCGCTTCACAAGACCTAGACCGAGTCCTCTATTCGCGCCAGAGATAAGGACGTTTGTGGATGGCATGATGAATGAATAGCACCGAGCAGGGATGGGCCAAAATAGACAATACAGGCGTTATGATACGCGATTGAGCAAAGTATATAATCGAAGTGATACTGTTCGAGTGTGGAGCCTTCTGGTCTATGATCACCAACTCCCAACTTCTGGCTCTGAAATATATACATCTTCGCGGGCGAAAGACACCCCGATATTACCAATCTGAATTCTAGTTAGTTATCATCGTTGTGATTACAAATGCGCTAGCCGTGAAGCCGACGGCGTGATGATGATATACTCCGGTTGACCCCGGTGATTTTGTTAGTACAGTGGGCCCTACTAGGATTACGATCCTTCGAATTCTGCCAATATTAAAATTGAAGCTATTCCCAAGCGAGCTAGCTAGTATTTTGTGTGGCCACCCTCTGCCTCTATTACAGCCTGACACCTTGCCTGCATAGATTCAATAAGGCCCCTTAGAAAGTCCTCAGGCACTGCATCCCATGAAGCCCGTACAACCTCTCGTAGCGAATCATAAGATAGCTGATAATTATCAGGATATCGCTCTTGAATCCAGTCTTTCATTCAATTCCACACCATTTCAATTGGATTAAGATCTGGTGAGAAGGCAGGCCATGAAATAGGATAGATCCCCCGCTCATTTAGCTCACGAAGAGTATTTTGACTAGCATGGCCTGGTGCATCATCTTGCATAAGCTGAACTGGACTATCTTGTTGCCGAAGTAGACGAATATAGCCATCAATAATAGGTACAATTCGCTCAGAATACTTCTCTGAATCGATATAGCCCCATTTCTTTTTCCAAAAAAGACATGGACTTTTATAAAAGGCATGAAAGGATCCCCAAAACATTCAGCCACGCTTTTTTAAAGGAGAAGTGCGTAAACAGGTCTCATCAAGCTCTTCACCTGTCTTTCTTGTCACATAGCATCGTTTATGGAAGCCTGAAGTAACCCAAGTCTTATCAGACCAAAGAATTCGATTCCATTGCTCAATTGTCCAATTCACATGCTCAAGGGCCCAAGCTAAACGTACGCGCTTATTCTGATCTGATAGAGGTGACTTTCGGAGGGCTTTGCATCGTGTATAACCTCGTTTTTTAAGTGTTCGAGATAGGGCTGTTGTTCCAACAGGGAGGCTTAATTCTTGAATAACTTTGTAATAAGGCATGCGTCGATTTCGCTTAAATGAAGATATAAATTCAATAATATGATCCAACATCTTCTTCGGATAGTTTAGGTCTCTGTCCACGTGCTTTTTTAGGAGTAGCTTGATGAGATTGACATGTATATTGGATCTGCCGATAGGTCATTTGAAGCTGTGAGGTAATCTGTTGATACGTAAATCCAGCATCCCGTAGGGCTAGGACTCGAATTCGATCATCTCGTTGAAGGCGTGCGGAATTCTGTCTTGATTCAGGCACTTCAGGGGGCTCAGGTGTAGTAGGCATTGTAGAAAGAGTCTATATAGACTAGATATTCATAGTTAAAGGTCTTTAGGATTGAGCCACCAAGAGGTTTCATTAGCTTCATTCTAAAACTAATTAGGAAGACGGTGCTTGAAGGATTTTGACCGCTTTGAAGGATTGTAATCCTAGTAGGGCCTAGGTACTGTACTAACAAAATCACCGGGGTCAACCGGAGTAGGTGTAAATAAGACCTGCAGGATGCACTATCAATTAAAGCGGCTTAGCGGTCCCACAACTAGAAGTGCAGGATGATGCCATGATTGAAAGGCATCTTGAGATTGAAACCCATCAGTCAGAACAGGTGTTGATTGTAAATGAGTAAACAAAGGCAAAATTATAATAACAGAACAAACAAAGGCCATATGGTACGACATGTCTTTGACAGCCCTTGCCAGAAAAGGAAAATGCAGGGCGGAATCAACACAAAGAAGAATGAGACAAAATCAGAGGAAAAAAAGGCGATAACAAATAAGTAACACGGGTTTTAAAAGATTAACTCGTCCGATAGTGGGGCCCAAGTCTTGCCATTGATCAGGGGACCAAGCTTGTTTGCCCGCCACCTAAGCTCCAGCAACTTCCTAACTACCTAACTAACTAACCATAACACCATCACCCTGCCTAGACTGCATCCGAACCATCAAAGGCTTTTTTACCCATCCCATATAAACAGTCAAATCATCAGGCCAGCCGATACTTTCCTCGCACAGGGACATGTCAAAGTGCCAAAGAAGCGTGGCTAGAATAATTCGTGCTTCGTGGTACGCGAAACTGAAAATATACCCGTTAGTTTTGGGAGATCAATTATCCCCAATAGTGAGGGAAGGAAGGATGGGGAAGGAAGGAACTAGGTAGCTTGAAAAAAAAGGGGAGGGCATACGTCTGTCCAACGCAACTGCGCGGTCCATATGAGAATGGTTGCAATGCTGCGCGGTTGTCCTGCGCGTATTCGGGATCGTTTAGCCAGCGCTCGGGGACGTATTGTTTGGGGTTTTTGAAGTGCTTGGGACTCCATGCTATGGCTCCGCCATAGATGGAGATTCCGGTCTGGGTGATAAGTAGGTTGGTTAGTGGATAGGGTAGTAAACAAGGGGGAGGGGGGAGGGAAGGTATACATACATTCCCAGGGATCTGATGCCCGCAGATAATATTTCCTTCAGGGGGAGTGATACGCGCCATTCCCATAGGAGCCGGAGGAAAGATGCGAAGACCCTCTTGAATGCAAGCGTTAAGATAT
Source organism: Aspergillus melleus (assembly GCF_016097325.1). Classification (NCBI taxonomy): domain Eukaryota; kingdom Fungi; phylum Ascomycota; class Eurotiomycetes; order Eurotiales; family Aspergillaceae; genus Aspergillus; species Aspergillus melleus. Next base: position 5,627,640 of record NW_025763370.1, on the reverse strand, counting down.
TCCAGCTTAGCCAGGGCGCTGTGATATCCGATTCGGACTGGAAGGCGTCGCGGATTTCCGCGCAGAGCTTCTCCATGATCTGAGGGCTGCGGAGGAAGTAGCAGGTCATTCCAGCGAGCAAGGTGGCCGTGGTCTCTGTGCCTCCGATCATTAGGATCTGCGAGTTAAAATGCATCTCGGAGCGAGTCAGCTGCAATTCCTTCGGCAGGTCGATGATATGCGACCACATATCCTTCCGGGGCAGCTTCGACTCCATCCGCCGATCGACGCGCTCTTGACATTTCTTGAAATAGCTCTCTTGTTTCTTCATCAGAGGACCTAGCACGAACATCACGACGGGGACGAAGATCAGCGTCCATCGGAAATACTGCGCGGTGCGGAACACGGCCGCGTGGTGGATCATCGTGAACATGCTGTCCATCCAGCCGTGGAACTCGTCGCTCTTGTGCACATAAAGCGGCTCGCCGAAACAGAGCTCCGCCATTATGTCGAACGTCGTCAGGTCGTATAATCGCGTCACGTCGAAATCGTGCGTGGGAGTAGCAGCGGAGGAAGAGGAGGAAGAGAAAGAGAAGGAGGAGCGAATCTTCTCAACAAGCTTATCATCATGCCAACGTATCATAGACTGTTTCTCCTGTATCGCCCGCTCGGAGAGGGAATGATTCAGCACCCGACGGAATCGCGCGTGGTTCCTGTCGTCGGACCGCAGGATATCCTGTACACCTTTTGGCGTCTCGCCGTAGAACCGGCGGTCTCTGAGATTCCGAGAGCCCAGCCCGTAGATATCCTTATGCGCTTCGATGTTGATGAAGGTGAGTTCGTCGGGGGCAATGCGGACCACGTCGCCGTACGTAAGGTGGAGGTCGTGGACCCAATGCACAAGCTTGCCTTTCCAATTGTGCCAGAGGTAGGGAATACGTGAGACGGCGCATATCGCGGGTCCTGGGAACCTCGAAAGCGGGCTGAGGTAGAGGTTGTAAACGATTGAGCTGGTCGTGGAAATGACCACCTGATAATGTAAGTATTTCGATTGGGGAAAGAGGTGGGAGGGGAAGTGGTTGAGGGCTTACAGCGCTCAAGAACACAGTCAGTATCGAGAACATGGCTCTTTTCTTTTTTTTTGAGCTCTGAGTTTGGCTTTGACCGAAGGTAAATGACCGGTTGAGAGGACCAAGTGAAGAGAAAAGTCAAAGGGTATTGTGAGGACTGAGACCTTGCTAGGGATGGATGGATTAGATCAATGTCTGTCGCGTCATTGTTTTCAATTTAGCCAAGGGGCAAGGGCAAATCTGCGCGGCACCAAATCACTTGCAAAGGACCGGCACATTCCCTTAACTTGCATTGTCAAGTGTAACAGTGCATAAAGAGAGGTTGAGAAGACTGAATTAATAGATCCCTTAATTCTAGCTAGTTAAGGGGAAAATCAAAAAGCAATATAGGGAGACCAAATTCTATTGGCTATCTTAGTTTAGTGGGTCTAACCTACCGGGACCCATCTGTTAAAGTAGGGTAAGATTGATTCTTGTTATTCACTTCAGTTGCTATCATTTACAGGGGCGGGATGCCTCATAGTTATCTGTTCCCAATCCCTGCCGTAAGGTTCAGCCACCAGGATACTCAACAACCACAGACTGTGCGGGTCTTGCGACCGTGGTCTCAAAGTCGCCGACTGGCCATTACCACTGGTCACGAAATAAGGCAATATACATACTCAAATTGTCACAAGATATGTAGGGTAATAGGGTATTTTATAAGGTACATATATTTGTGTGAAAAGCCCTTTAACTACACTGAGAGGTAATGTATCATAAGTGGTTCTGAATGGGGTTGTGGGATTAAAAGGATTCTGCCGGAAGGATCATTACTGAGTGTACTTACGTAGAGAGAAAATCAATCAAAGACACTTCATCGCAACATGCCGAGTGAGGTGGGTCCATTGATGCTGCAGACCGCCAAGGCCTTGCGGATACTGGTAAATTCTAGGCTGGGATACATGATGGTATGAGGTGAGAGCTGTATGGATTGTGATCTGAATAGACTATTTTGGTATTTGAGGAAGAGGATTGTGAAGGAGGGTGGTGTCTAACAAAGTATGATGACGATGAGCTTAATGATAAGATGTTGATTCTGTGGTTAGTTTTATGAAATGCTATGACTGAGCCTGGTAAATAGATTTATGTATTGTTTAGAGTGATGTAAATACTGTCAAGAATCCTGGTTATCTAATTGTGCACATATCGAGAAAGAGTCTTGCATATCTCCGCAAGCTATTTCATACTAGATATCGAGAGGCAATAATCGCCCGTATTGAATAACTTCCGGCACAACAACAGCGATCATGGAAATGTATCGTGACTCCTGTATTTACATTATGGTATAGTCTGGGACTGATGCTCTCGAGGACAACATTCCAGTGTATCGTTAGTGAACTTTCCATTCCCTAGCAACGGACGCAAGGGACTACCGAGGAAAAAAAGGCCTGAAAACGAGCAATCTCCCCAAATCCTACATCAATCTGTTACGAGAAGGCTATTGTTGATGAACACAGAGACCTCCCTCAATATGGCTCCTTCATTTCAGACCGAGGGCATGCTAGTAACCGAAGCAAATGCAGAAGCGACAGGACCATCAGGAGCAGCTTCCAGCCATTCTTGTTACATACAGAAAAATGCCCTCCCAGCGGTACTTGACGTCAATACTGCGAACTTTGAAGAGATAAAAAAGAGCGATCAGGTTGTGGTTGTGGCCTACCTGTCACCAGATGACAAACGAACCAAGGTCATATTCGCTTCCTTTGTCGACAAATACCAGGGTCAGTTTGTCTTCGGAACCTCATATGATGCTGCGCTTGCACGGAAAGAAGGCGTCGACCGACCGTCCGTTGTTGTTTATAAGGCCTTTGACGAGCGAAGGGCGATTTATCCTAACGGTAGAGAGTTTGATGGTCTTGATAACTGGTTCAAGATCACTAGTAAACCGTTGATCGGAGAGATTGATGAGGACACATATCTAGTGTACAAAGAGGTATAATAGATGAATTGTTCAGAGAAGCAGAGCTAACTAGATAGCAGGCTGGGATTCCACTAGCTTGTATTCTCATAGCCGATCGAGAAGAGCGAATTCAATTAGCGGAGCAGTTTCGACCTGTGGCGAAGACTTTTCGAGGAAGAATAAACATCGGCATAATTGATGCTCGCCGGCAAGGAGAGATAATACTGAAACTCAAGCCAAAGTTCTATAGAAGGCCTCTACTCGTCATTGAAGATTTCCAAAACGGCAAACAGCACATGTACGACCCATCGAAGTCCCTACTTACACAAGACACTACACTGTTCATGCAAAATGTACTCGATAGTGCCGAGTCTCCAGCGGCTATCCCACCGGCTTTACCAACTCAGAATGTCGCACTCAGTATTGTGGAGCAATGGAACTATCGTGACATTGTTATCAATTCAAAACAAGACGTTTTCATTGGAATCTATGCTCCATGGTGTCCGCGTTGTCAAAGGTGAGTATCTTGTTATCCCTGAACCGATTCCAATACTCTGACAATCCGCAGTCGCGCACAGGCGTTCTATCGGCTAGGCTCCCTTTACGCCGAACATACCGACAAAGTCACTATTGCCAAGGTAGATGGCACCATCCATGATGTCCCAGTAAATTTCGATCATCTTCCGACCTTTCTCCTCTATCCTGGTGACCAGGGTACTCCATTGGACTGTTCCGGATTTGATGATCTAGAAGATTTTGTTACTTTCATCAAGCAGAGGGGCTCACATAATGTTGAGGTATCAATTCCTCCTGAGTGGAGGGTGAAATGAGCGAGCATAGTGTGTCCGTGAATCATAGTTAAACAAATGATATTGAATGAAACGGTGGAATTCAGGTTAAATACATATCTAGTAGCAATTATAAATAACGTAATTCTCATCTGACAACCAAACACGAATAAGCCATCAGAAAATATGAGCGAACCCGATATGCCATACCCAATAAAATGTTATTGAATCTCCAACCTCGTGAAGCTTACTTAGCCTCGATTCCAAAAACCCCTCCTTTCAGCTCTCCATGTCTAGACCCCTCTCAAGGGGGACAATTCTCCATTTGTCTGAGACACCCTGCAATACTACGTTGGGGTACGCGGTGTGATCCGGACGAGGCAATTCCAAGGGATCCAATTTATCAATTCTACACAAAGGCTCGCCGCAAGTCGCGAGAATGCCGCCTTCAATCAACTCTCTGTCGGCTCCGGTTCCTGCAATGTGACATGAAGCTTATATGCTTATGCGTTCGCAATGATCAATTGATCAGCAAACGAGTCTATACTCGTCAGCATCATACTATCTCTTGGGGAGTAGACGAGAGAAAGAGTATTTATAGGGCTCCATTGCTCACGTACGATGTATTGACAGGCTCTCATCGATTCAATTCCAAACACAAACCGAGCATTTCAAACCAAAAAGTCCAGTGCACACACAGACACAATGCTTGTTCCTTTCTGTTACATAAAAAGACGGTCCCCACACCCTTTGCTACATTAACACGCCAAACTGTGACAGAAGGGAAGCCTAAATGTAGATCCAATTATTTGCTGACGTAGATTTTGATCTACTAATTTCCATAGAAGCCATAAAACCAAGGTGATCATCCCTCTGCTCTAGATCGACAGGGCTCAGAAGATCAGCTCCCGTAGGACGCATATATTTGTACAGTCCCCATCAGACACATTTCACATGTCATTCAATCTATTATCGAGCCTAGTAAATAAAACGCAGCATCCGAAATTTACCCAAGAAAAGAGGGTATTTCTTTCCCATTTTTATTAAATAGGTATAATAATCAACACGACACCCTTGCAGATAAGGTTAGCTGTGTCCAACACTATTCTAACCTTTCTTCTGGCGTACATTGCCTTCGCCGGACCAACAGCATACGGTATTTGTCAAGCAGAATGTTCAGCCGTGGTGATGGTATGCTATTCAGCTGCTGGCTTTACCTGGGGTGCCACTTTAGGAGCATCTGCATCTGTCTCAACCATTGCATGCAACGGTGCGTATAGCATTTGCTAAACGGCTTCTACTGCTACGCTCCTCGCACCGACCGTCTGGCAACGGATGGGCGATGTCCTTAACTCCAACTAATTTTATTGCGACTTTTAGATCAAGCCAGAACAAGCAGCATACGTGCAACACGCTAGGCGATTGGATCGGAGGTTGTATTTTGTTAGATTGTTCTGATATAAATCGATATTGTTTTAATTTCAATTCACCCCAATGGCAGGCCGAGTGCTTGCAAATCTTATAATACGTTGCGTCGCCAATTCTAGAGTCGTCTAGATCCCGACATATTAACCGTATAGCCCGTTTAAGGGCTTTTTTCAGCTCTTCCTCTTTAAACTTATATTCGAAATTATATCTACCCAATAGCGAACGTATTACAATATACGACTGTGTAATTCCTCTTTCGATTGGACTTATCGGGTTTCGACTCGCGTCTAAAGATGGTTTTATACGCCGTTTTTTTAATAAAGGATTAGTCCGGGGGATTATAAGCTATAAAGTATTAGGGGTGTTGGAAAGCGAGCTTTGACCCGGGATTTAGATAACCGTGAGGTTATTTTCGGTCTTTATTTTTGTTGTATTATGTTCAAAGACGATGAAAAGCTAATCGTCTTATACCGCAAGGAAAGATTTAGATTTAATAGGCTAGAGGCTGTTCCGATTATCTGCGATTAAAAAAGCGTGACGTGTGTCGATATTTAAGGTGGTCGCTTAGCGAAAAGCTTAATATATGGGACCACGAGATAGAGACTGAAGGGGAGGCTTATGAGTAATTAGTAGACGCCTGCTATCGAAAATCTCATTACTTTCTAATAGCTTCTAGAGATCGATAGTACCAATCAATGCTATCTTTCGTACTACCTCGGTAAGTTGGTAAGAAGCTAGCAATTTTGTTTTGACTAGACCATTATTCAAATAATTAGAAATCTAAGAGTATATAAGCATAGATATTAAAAATATAAATTAATAATCTATCGCGGTAATTTCTTTATCGGAAAGAACTGTATGATTTGAATGGTTTTAATTAGAATCCTATAATAGTTTGTTAGAGCCCTCTAGCATTCTTAATATCAAACCCACATTGATAGCGATACTGAAAACGGGACATCTTTTATTAATCTAGTCTCTATTAAAATATAGCAGGATAAAAGTCGAGCGAGACACCAGCTATAATGCGAAGAATTGGCGGCTCCCGGTTTCATGGAATCGCTGAAAATTGGGAAACATCTCTCTTTATAATGGCTTAAGGCGCCAAAAACGGCTCCCCCACAACACTCGACAGAGGGTGAAAAATGAGGGTGATGGAAGTTAAGGGATGATCGAATAGGGGTGACTACGCTATTGAGTATCACGGTGGCTGAAGCTTATATGTAACCCTAACCTAAGGCGGTCCTGGTATTACCGCCATTCCGTCTTGTACTTCCCTGTCACTTCACAATTCTGGCCCCCATTTCCACAACGCAGTATCCACAGAAGTAACTAATTTACGCAAAGTACTACGGAATACTTCCGCTCTCTCGCGCGTCGCTTGCCTTGCGCATATAAGTCTGACCCCTGCAGCCCCATCCGGATCCCTCCTCCAACTCCTTGTCTCGATTGACCATGGACAGCCCCAAGAAACAAACCTGGTTCATTACCGGCTGCTCCAGCGGCTTCGGCGAGCTGTTTGTACGCCAGCTTCGCGCTCAGGGCGACAACGTCATTGCGACCGGACGGAATGCCGACGAGAGGCTGGCCCATCTACGTGATACTGGGGCCACTATCCTCGAGCTCGACGTGACGGCGCCCCAGGCCGAATTGAACGCCAAATTCCAGCAGGCGGTGGAGATCTACGGCGGCGTCGACGTGCTGGTCAACAACGCTGGATACATTCAGTGCGGCACAATCGAAGAACTAACGTAAGGCGATCCAATCAATCAATTAATCGAGGTCTCTCCCTTCCCGCCCCCACTGACACTGTCACTTTCAGACAAGAGGAACTGCAGCGGTCAATCGATACCAATTTTCATGGCCCTTTAAATCTGACTCGTGCGGCGTTGCCGCACTTCCGCAGTAAGGGGGAACAAGGCCAGGGCTGGCTCATTTACGTGAGTTCGCAAGCGGCCTTCTGGGGAGATCCGGCGGCGACAAGCTACTGTGCCACCAAGTTTGCTCTCGAAGGTCAGTCAGCCTGCCTCCTCTCGCTTGCTTTTTTTTTTTTTTTTTCGCTCCAGTGTTTGCTCGTTCTAACTAGGTCTATGTATATGCGCAGGCGCTGTGGAGTGTCTAGCCAAGGAGCTAGCATGGTTGGCACCCGGCATCAAACCGCTACTACTCGAGCCGGGTCTCTTCAGGACAGAGCTCATGAAAAATATCAACCACGTTCCGTACCGGGTGGAGTTTTGGCGCCCGTTGAACGACGCTTGTCGCGCTCGAGGCCAGGGGAACTACAAGAATGAGCCGGGCAATGCGGCGGACCTGGTTGGCAAGGTGATCCAGATCGCCAAAGGCACGGGCATCGCGGAGGGCCGCGAGATCCCTCTGCGCATTCCGTTTGGTAGCGACAGTCTCGGTTTCTTGCGCGAGAAGATTCAATCATTAACACAGATTGCGGATGAGTGGGAGGAAGTGGCGCGCAGCACGGATTACCCAGGGCACAAAGGCCCCATGCCCGATCTGCCCAAGTAGTCTTGCGGTTTAATCTATTCTCATTGTCTTTACAGTGTCACTCACCATGAAGCCACTCAGTTCAAACGGTCAGGAAAACCTGGCCGGAGCGACTTTCCATGCTCGGGTTGGCTTTTTCTCCGTGCTACTGCGCTTTGTGCTCCGCATCACCTCATGAACGCAGTTCACCATCGCTGACTGGTTCATTCTCTTTGCCCTCGTGCTTTTTGTTATCTTCGCTACCTTACTCGTAGAACGTTAATCCTTCTCATCCTCTTAAAGACCTTAAACTTCCTAAATCGCTAACCTTAGACCGATAACACATATATCGTCGCTGGCCCGGGATCGGGCACGTTCGAATTTGCCGACTTCGTCAATGCCAAAGCCGGAGGAATGGTGTGGGGCAAGGCGTTCCTCCAGGTGCGTTTATGACCTGTCTTCTTTCTGTCGTCTCCCACATGGCCGGATCGGACCTCGTAGATGAACTACGTAGATGAACTAACTCACTAAACAAAACTCCGACAGACGCTCTACGTCGCGGACCTTTTCTACATCGCCTGCATCACCTTCATCAAACTCTCGATCCTCTCCTTCTTCCACAACCTCTTCTTCATCTCCGTCGCCTTCCAGCGCTGGGACTCGCCATTGCCCTCTTCGTCGTCTGGTTTTCGTCTTCCTCCTCCTCAACGCCTTCCAATGCCGCCCTGTCCACATGCTCTGGGACGCCATGAGCTCTGTTGAATACTGCCTCGCCAGCGGTCGCGTCTGGCAAGGCCTCGAGGCCACCAATACCATCATCGACTTCATCATTATTCTCCTGCCGCTTGCGATGATCAATACCCCGAAGCTCAGCCTCGTGGGCAAATACCAAGCGGGCCTCTTAGGTACTGTACGTTTATTGACCGCCCCTTTTTTTCCGCATCCCCCTGCCCCTATCTTACCTCTGATAAACCGACTAACCTAGTCTAACCTGGCCCACCAGAGCCTACGTCACTAGTATAATCAAGATCGCACACATGTGGAATCCCGCAACCTCGAACGTCGTGCGACTCCCGGTGATGATGTTCTGGTCGTCCGTATAGCTAGGCTTGGCGACGCTCTGCGCATGCATGCCCACCTACGCGGTGCTGTTCAAAAACGCCCATCAAAAGATCACGCGTAACTATCCTTCCAGAAAACCGTACATTGTTTTCCTCGTTCTCCTCCTCCTCCTCCTCCTCCTCCTCCTCCTCCTCCTTCTTCTTCTTCTTCTTACCTCTCTCTCTGTCTCTGTCTCCTTCTCGAACTCCCGGGCTAAAAATTCCTCCCCTGTCTTGAAATGCATGACTCCTCTAGAGCCATTAAATCTTCTCAGTATCACCGCATGGGCAAGGCATCCGGCAAGTTGCAGCAGACCCAATTCACGATCAAGAGATCGTCGTCTTCGTATGAGATGGATAAGCTGGCTCCCGGGGCAATCAACGTGAATTGGAGTGTTAATTTGGACATGAAGTGATTGGATTGGGAACTTGGCACTTCTCTTAATGGGTCTAGGCTTGGAAGAGACATTTTTATCAACTGTGTAGATATATCTATTACTGTATCTACCTTTCTCCGTAGAGCATCGATAATGAGATAGCGAAAAATCGAAGAAGAATGAATCATCCCAATTCCTAAGTCGAACCTCCTCAAAAGACTTCTACGAACCACTCCCAAAACCGCTGCGTTTCTTAGTGCATGGAATTAGCTAGCAAACAAAAAGCATCAAACTTTACCTGCTCCGTGTAAACTGTAAAAGCACTAAAAGAGGAATGTGATCAACACTCAACATCCACTCTGGAAGCTTGAATTTATGGCCCGCTCGGGCCAAGGAGATTCTCCACCAGAATCTCCACCACATCCAGGCCCCAACAGCCTCCGTCGACTTTGACGGCCGCGAGGCTACTCGCCTGGTCCCATCCCTCGACGTCGTCGTGGGAGAAACAAGCTGACGAGCATTTGGGCACGTTTCTCGCAGGGATGCCATCGATTCGCAAGACGACTCCCTCGTCCTCCTCCGATGCGCCTTCGCCAGCTCCCCGGAAAGACGATCCGAATCGACCTAGGTGTACACCGGTGTACACAGATCCTCCGTAAGCACTAAAAGTACTAAATTCCGACTCCACCGTTAGCAGCCACGGACAACCACACTCCGGCAGCCCCGATTGGCCTCGGTTATGGAACGGAGATGGCCCCCATAATCTCACCTGCATAACTCTGGAAGGAATGAGAGCTTGTTTTACGCGTACGCAGTCGGTAATATCAGGCCTGATGCTGTCATTAAACCATGTAATACCATCCATGGTTCTCTCCAGAGAGACATTACTCTCCACCCCTAGGCAACAGAATAAATGCAACGACCGGAACTCCATAACAGAATTGTCTTTCACGTCGTTGAGGAATTTCTCCTTCGTCTCACCCGGCCCCAACTTCACGTCGAAGCTGGTGATCAGCCGCGCGACTTGTGGTGCGCAGATTCAGTAACGCCAGTGGTCGTCCCACGCAATTATACGGTCCTACACGGGATTCAAAAGTGATTAGCAATTATCTTTCTGGACAGGAGTCCACGAACAGAAGCTCCTTCCCACCAATACTAAACGGTGCAAAGGCCGATTTGTTCCGAATGAGTTCCGGTTGACTGTACCATCTCTCGGGGGTGAATTCGTACGGTTTGGCGTAGGAAAGTTCCGCTGCTCTCATTATCAGTAAATGTGTCGCATCGAATTGCATGGGGTGCTAGAAAAATGAGAAGATCAAAAGAAAAGAGATACTCACATCGCGCCATCACCCACTGCGGAGAATAATCCGTGATGTCCCCGGGAATACACACCCCCTGGACGACGATCCCCTCTGGTGGCGTCTTCCGCGGTAGAGTGCCCGGGACGGCAGGAAAGAGACGCAGCGCCTCGTTAATGACCCCATTCAGGTGCGGGAGACGCGCGATCTGCGAGTGTAGGAACTCGTCGGCGGCGGAAGGGTCCGCGTCACGATAGGGCTCGAGCTCGCGCCGCAGCTTTTCGATCTCCTGCGGGTGGTGCGCGAGAAGGTAGAAGATCGCCGTCAAGGCGCTGTCCGAGGTATCGCTACCGGCGATCAGCACGACGCGCGCATCGCCGTTCAACCGGTGGATATCGTCCGGGGTAGGGGGCTTGCCGCGCAGAGAGCCGATCAACGAGGCACTGATATCAGGCACCTCGGGCTCGTTCTCCATCCGCTGTCCGAACCGTTTGGCGCACCAATCCATCAGCTTCCAGAAGTCGGACATCAGGCCCGGAGTGTTGCGGATCATGAGGAAGACCCAGACGGGGAACCCGATGCCGAAAAACACCATCGACGCTCTGAGGAGTGTGACGACCCAGTGCTCCTCCCCCGTCTCTAAACACCCGAAGCTCTTGCCAAAGGCAAGGTCGCCCATGACATCGAAGCTGTACAGACTGTACCAGTGGTGCACGTCGACGGGAGTTGCTCCGCTGGCGCGCAGTCGCTCGACGAGCTTCTGGCGGTAGACGCGCGCGCGGAGCTCGTAGCCACGCACCATCTTGTCGCTGAAGGCGGGGCTCCAGGCGTGCCGGTGGACATGGTGAACGGTCGGGTCGCGGTGGGTGTTCAGCGATTGATTGCCGTGCGACCAGTCGTACCAGGGGGCCTTGGTGCACGGAGAGCCGGTGCCGTAGATGGCCTCGACTGCGTGCGGGTCGATCATGGAGAGGTCAGACGAGCCGGTGCGCACGTACGGTCCGTACTGGGCGTGCAGGTCGAGGAGCGTGTGGCAGGCGTGCCCGCTGCGTCCGACCATATAGATGGAGAGGCGCGCTGCCCGGGGCCCGGGGAACCCACCCAGTGGGTGCATCCATAGTCGGTAGACGGCGAGGCTGCCGTAGAGACCGGCCAGATAAGAGGCCAGGAGATGGGTGGTGATCCGTACGGCGTCAACGAAGTCGACGGCGGGACTGGACAGGTATCGCATACCAAGCACGCCGGCCGTGGCGACTCCTACGAAGAGCTTGACATACGCTTAGCGTATAGGTGGTGATCGCCGCGGTTAAAGTAGACGATATGGCTGAGGATGCCGAGGGCCGCCGCGTGGGCGGTCGAAGGCATGGCGGCCTGCATTGTGTGGTGTGGGTAGAGTTGAATCTGAGGCAGATTCTGCTTCTTAGAGAAATCTAATTATATGTGCCCAAAGTGAGTTAGATTTGGCCCTCGCCTTGCCTTGCTGACCGCAGTGTTCACCGATCACACCAGCTGCTGCATGTACCTATTCTAAGATCCAACACTCCGATTTTTGGTCGAATAAGTTTGAACACTCACCGACATGATATTGAACAAGGATTTCCCCCATAAACATGAAAGCAAAATACTATCATGTATTTTAACACACATTGGAAACCTCAGAAATACCAGCATAGCTCATCCAACTCATTATTGACCGAATAAATGCCCACCAGGGCATGGACGTGTCAACAACGATTTCTACTCTCTCGTCAAGAGGCGTGAACATATAGTGCTAAAAGTGTTGTCCGCAAAAGGACCGGTGCATAGATGGAAACCTATTAGCTTGATATAGAATGAGTCCGAAGGCTTAGAGCTTGGCCATTCCCTCTTTAGAGCAATGGAGGAGACGGATGTAGACAAGTCATTGCTACAGCTAGCTCTTTTATCGGCGTAGTTGATTCTGGCTTCAATCACTACAATGCAACATTCTTGACAAATGACTAGTTGGCAGAATCAGACCTTTTTCAAAATTCAGTGGATCTAGGCAGTCCGCGGTCTTCGAGACATCAAACTTACCAACCACAGAACTCTATACCAGATAGCATAACTCGGAGTCGTGACTGTATTTCCAGACACAGCCGCTTACTGCCGACTGATAGTGAGAATCCTATTGATCCATCCCTGAGCCAGACAGCTCCTACCAACCTAGACCCTTGCAGCTCCTTCCTTCCGACCCACTCCTATCGGCGTGGCTTGTCCGGAGAAACAGGGGGGGACTTTTTCCTTGCTTAATCCGACCCTTGCATATTCGGAGCCTTGTGGTCAGGCAAACGTTCCCGTCAGCCTCATTCCCTGGTCGAAATCCCTGTCATTATTTCACCAGCCCCTAGCACAAAGTCTAAGCCAATGGAATGAACCCTTTACAAACAAGCTACATCTAGTCTAAGACGCTCAAATTTCTTCTTCGTGCTAATTTTGCCCCATATGATACTAACTCAGAAGTCAACAACTAAGTAAATGCTTTCTAATTCAGGGTCGGATAGGGAAGCAGGTTGAATGTTTATGATAAAACTATTCTAGGACTCAGCTCAGCTTACCTTAGACATCTTCCTATTAGTTCTGGAGCATTTTTTTCAGTCGGCATTTGAGCGTTGGAGGCCTTGACGCCCCTTAGACGGTCGAGATGTAAGGAAATGAGGAACATTGACTTGTAATTGGAGGTGTGAGGAACGAAGTCTAGAGAGGTATGTATAACAGTTCAGATATTAAACGGTTGGCTAAAACCGCAGCTTGCCAAAACCACCGAACAGGTGCATTTCCTTATAAATACTGGATCATTGAACGGTTCGCTTAAAACGAATGAAAATCACAGATTTGGGATTGAAGGGGTGAGGAACGCAGTCTAGAGGGGTATGTATAACAGTTAAGGTATTAAACCATTGGTTCGTGCCAAAATCACCGAACATGTGCATTTCCCTGTCCTATTAGTCCTAAGTCATGTGCTGTCGTCCAAATCTACATTTTAGCGGCATTTAACGGACTGGAGATGGTTAAAATGTAGGGGAAAAAAAATAGGAAACACAGAGCCGTGACTAATCGCGTGAGGGATGCAATCTAGAGAGGTATTGATCTAGATGCACTAAATGATTGGCTTAAAACGCAGCTTGCCAAAACCACCGAGCAGACGCATTTCTTAATCATACTAACCCAGGTTCCATGATCCACATTGACATCTAAGCTGCCTTTGAAGCATTGGGGATAGCTGAGAAGTAAGGAAATTATTGAGACTGGCTCTTGCTGTAGGGATGGGCCCTCTTCGCTATGTGTTGAGCAATGTAAACCTCAATTAGTAAATCATTTTTTGGGGAGTGCTGTACTAGGTATAAATATTGTTGTCTTTCCCAGTACAGATGCTCAACCACAGCTTTCTACCGACAATCTCTTATTCACGGCATTTCTCACCTTGTCTTCTGTTCTCTCGATCAAGTCCATTTCATCTTATTGAACCTACAATGCGTTTCTCGAACCTCTTTTTCGCTCTAGTGGCAAGCTCTACCATTGTTATGGCTGCCCCTGCTAAAGAAGACGTTGCAGTCCAGAATGCGGCAGACGAGAATCTCAACACCCAAGGTTGTCCTAATGGATGGACAACGTGTGGAGTACGTGAGTTCTATCATGGTACATTTTTCAAATATTAAAAATTGCTCAACAGGAATGCAACGGGACTAGCTGCAAGATAGCAGGACATAACTGGTGAGTACTCTTTAAGCGTCTTCAACCTTGCTATATTCCGTATACTGACGATGATGAAGGGAATGCCGTCAGGGCACGAGTGTAAGAATAAATCAATTTATTTGGGTCGAGCATCGGGCCTATTGCTAATAATGATGATTACAGTGTACCGCGCAGAGTGGTGGAGGAGATGGAAAACTCTGTGGCAAGAACAGTGGGATTTTGGACTCGGAGAAACCCGAATGCCCTGGAAGAAATTGATGGAGGGGTTGTCTTATATTAGACCATATGTTCCTTTTTGGGAGCTATTGTCTAGTTCAGAGACCGCTGACTTGTGTGGGCATTGTTTCAACAACGTGTCCTGGCTCTCTATTTGATTATGTTGAGATTGGATTTATAGTGGTTGCAGAAACCATGTTTGAAGACGGCTGAAAGAACGTATGAGCAATTTATCTGCATCCTATCCATTTATGTGAAACTTCCTTTTGCAATTGCTTGATCTTTACAATAAACACAATGAATCCGTTCCTTTCCCGGCTCCCAGACATCATCCGGGTGCTTTTGGTGAATGACTTCCAGACCCAGGGAGGCGAGGGTGGTGTTCTTCAAAAATGAATACATCGATAGCTTCTTTTACGAGTTTCCACCACGCTTGCTTTCTCCACAGCCCCATTCAGGCGGCCGAGATGCACCATGCCGTAGAGTGCTGCGAGCCACCCAGGGACGGCATCGGCAAAATGTAGACAAAGGAGAGTTAAACAAAAGCAGAGACAAACAAGGATCGAGTTAGGTTATCTATGACTAAACCACTAGCTTACTGGCGATGCTTCTACGCCTTTGAGTCAGATTTCTTCAGGCGAGTATACATCTCCTTCATGAAGGTAGTTCCCCACTCCACACTGCGCGGATCACCAGTGGGCATGATCTGGCTAGCGTACAAACCACACAAGCCGGCCGTACGATCAATCCACCAGAAGAGATTGGGCATACCCGACCATCGCATGGTGCCGGCATTATTGCCACTCGCGGACGAGTCCTCCAGCATCAACAGGCCACCCAGGCCGTACCCCTTCTCCAGACCAAGCGGCGTCCCTCCGAGGTAATTGTTGACCTCGGGCACGGACAACGTTGTCTTGAGCATGTCCTTGGAATCGCTCGACAATTGCTGCTTGAACATGCTGTCAATCGTCTCGCTGCGCAGCAACTTGCCGTCGTCCCGGAGGATTGAGGCCAGCACCTTCAGGAAGGATGGACCGCTGGTGTAGATGCCCCATCCGCCGTACTCGTCGACAACGGTGTCGGCGTAGAGGTGGCCGGGCATCCACGAGATCGAGCCATTCGGGTCAGCAGGGGTGCCGTATTGGCTATTTCCCCCTTCGCGGAGATTGAAATCGGCCAGGTTTGAGCGCACCAGGTCATTTTTCTCCAAGTGGAAAGTCATGTCCTTGATCCCGAGAGGCTCGGCGACGTGCTTCTGCACGTACGCATCGAGGGACATGTTGTTGAGACGGGAAATAAGCGTGCCGGTCCAGTCCATGGAGTAGCCGTACTCCCAACCCTCACCGGGCTCAAAAAGGAGCGGCACATCAATCTTCTCAAGGATCGGCTCGGTGCTAGTCATGTCCGGGGCTTGACCCGTCGTTGAGGTCTTCCAGCGCATGAGAAGAGGGTCGATGAAGTCATAGGCAATCCCAGACGCATGTGTCAAGAGGTGTCTAGGTCAAAGACACGTCAGTTCAGCCAGAGTTAGAATAGACTGTAGAACCAACCGGAGCGTGATCTTATTCTTCGCCGGGACAAGGGTAGCGTTGCCGGTGGTCTCATCGAAGCCCGTGAGGATCTTAGGATCCTTAAGCTCAACGAGAATCGTTGAGACGTCATCGTCCAGCCCGAAGAGGTCTTGCTCAACGCACTGCAACGCCGCGATGGTGGTGATGATCTTGCTGCACGAGGCAATGGTCAGGGTTGCATCTAGCTCGAATGGTCTTTCCGCGCCAGGTTTTATGGACGCATTGCCAAAAGCATGGGCATAGTTGAAGTCGCCTGCGCAGCGGTTAACAGGATTTTATTATCTTTTGTCTCTGCTATTTTGGAACGTACCACTGAAGTCGGTTGCAAATAAGCCCACGCCAGGGATGACTCCTGCACTAACGGCAGCCTGGAAGTTCTGTTCCATTGTCACTGCCTGGATGGGACCCGAAGAGCACGCCACGTTGCTTGATCGGACTGGTTGCTGGGGATGTAAAAAACGCGCAACAATGGCAGCAGAATCAGAATTTGCTATTCGACAAGATCAACGGAGAGAAAGCAGGGGGACCAGCCGATCCCTACCAATTTAAATAGGACAAGGATAAGGAAGCCAATGCCTACAAGGATTAAAACGTGGCAAACGTTCTAAGCGAATTCGATTCCTTCGACGAAGAATGTAACGTCATGCAGGCGTGTCCGAAGGCGTGTATAGTCTGAATCCCTTGGCCCCATGGCCAAGTGCTCACTCTACAGATCTATACAAATCCGAGGCCACGAAAACTGTTGGTCATCCGAGCTAGGGATGGTTTCGCCCTAGTGCCTGCAGAAAGTTCATAATCTCCTGCTGTTGTACTGGTCCATATCCTTGTCCCTGGTCTAGCCGTAAGCACTAAAACATCCAAGCTTGCCGCAGTTCTTCGATAGCCGATGTTCCGGCTTGATCCGCCAAATGGAACTATGGGGCGAAAAGCATCCACTATTCAACAAGCGAGATCGTGGGGGCCTCAAGCCCTCAACAACGGCGCGATGGAGTGCTAGTCTAGAATAAGAGAGCCAATTGAGCTCCCGCTTGGTGCAATGACATGGATGGGGACGTCGCTCCAATATATCTGATGCACGATTACGGCTAGGATCTGAAGCCTACGCGTATTACTTTTTTGGCCCCAAAAATCTCACGCTTGTCATTTTGGCCATTGTGTTGCTCATCTCGCCAATTGGAATCCTCTGTGCATGTTCATGCGGTCCATCTGGTCCTCGTGGCGAGTTCGGGGCTGGCCCGGTCCGTCCTGTCTACCTACCTGGGTTCCCCATCCTTCTCCTATAGGTACTATGGCTTCATATCTCATTTACTAGGACGTTACTAAGTCCTTCTAAGCGTTGATGCATCGTATTCGCCGATTCCCTATGCGCTGTAGTATCTGGTCGCTACCAGTAGCTATGCTCAGCTCTTCTTGAATCTGTTCATCAATTTTTCGAGATTATGTACAGTAAGATAGATGGCATGGCAATCGGTATTACTTTTCTAGAAATAATCTAATAATATAAGAAGCACTGCATGGGGTAAATTAAATTAGTTTACTTATCTAAGTCGTATTTTGTCTAGTGCAAGTAGTCCAAATCGAGCGTGTAGTGAGACAATATCACGCAGAAAAAGAACAATTACCCATGTGAACATTAGAACGGATTACTATTCGATTTTGACTGACCGAATGAAAGCCCGACAGAAAAGATATCAACAACAAATTTGACCCCAATCTTACCGCTGCTGCTCCGCTAGTTTCGACCATACTGCGAAGTAGGCCCGCAAGAGATCGGGCATGGAAGGCAGCTCCAAGACCTCCGGTGAATCGGCCAAGGCCCGACGACAATTTGTGTTCTCAAACATGGTCTTCTCAGTATTGACCGTCTGCCAGAAAACCATGGCTTCTTGAAGCCTTTCCTGAATGTATGAAGAAGCCACTTTCAGATGTTGTTCCGCATGCATTGCGAAGATGTTAGTCCACTCCGAAGGCGGCACCCGTTTTAAAGGGGGCGACGTAGATTGGCCCACCATCTCGAGTGTCTTATCCCATGACAGAGTTTTATTCTGGTCAGGCATAACAAGATTGTACGCATGACTCCGGTCACTGCTTAGCGAGATTCGCAGCATCGCCGAGCATGCAAAGTCCACGGGAATCAATTGACACCGGGCATCCGGGGCGGTCGGATAACATCCAATACGGATGGAGCTAATCATTAGTCGACTGAAAGCGTCCTCTACATTCGAAGTCCCCGTCTTGCTGTGGCCGGTTATAAGGGGCAGGCGATAGATCGTTACTGGCATGCCATTCGAAATGGCGTTCCAGGCAATGCTTTCCGCGATGACCTTACTCTGGCTGTAACCAACATGCTGTTTCACGAATGATACCATGTCATCAAGAACTGGTCTCTCATTCTCGGGAACAAGTTTTCCTCCACCAAGATATACAGATGCCCCGCAAGCTGAAATGCTAGAGGAATAGTGGAATGACTTGAGGCGCTTCGTGTTGGCAAATCGCAGCATGTTGAACATCCCATGAATATTGGCGTCGCGATGGCTCGAGTACGGGAGCGTGTAGGTGCAACGAGCTGCAAGATGGAAGATGACGCTGGCCCACTGAGCAAAGTATTCAAACTTCTCCTGGCCGAGTTTGAAGGTAGGATCGGCGACATCGCCAGGGACCACAATGAGTTTGGACTCAAAGTCTAGTGGGAGTCCGTAATGTTCCAGAGTTTCTTTAATTCGTGACATGCCTGTCGAGGCATCTGGTGCCCGTACCAAGCATGCAATCTCCTTCACCTGTGGGAGGCCAGCCAAGTGAGAAAGGAAAAACGCAGCCAAGAAGCCAGTTGCTCCAGTCAAGAATACTCGACCTTCGGATTCGGAATGCCAGCATGGAACATGGGCTGAAATGGGCTGCAGATTTTGAGCCAACGCCATATCTTCCTTAAAAAGCGCAATCTCATCAACTTCCTTTGCTTCCATCTCCACAATGGCCCCTTTCACATTTTCGAGCTCTCCGGCTTTGTGCCTGTCGCGGAGGATCTTCATCGTGATCGCGCCGAGACCTTTCACCGTTCCTGCATTGGAAATCTCTGCGATTGACACCTCAATTCCGACATTACGCCGGAACCAGCTGCGTATCTCGATAGTCATCAACGAGTCGATTGTAATTTCAATAAGCTCCTCCTCTGTCATGTCGGTGGGATATGACATGTTTGTGGCAACCATCCGACCGATTTCAAGCGTGATTTTGACCTCAGTGGCTGCATCGTCAAGAAGAGCTGGATCGCGCTTAATTGATGCCACCAAGGCTTTGAGCTCGTTATCGTGGCTTGTATCCCCTCCAGCAGTGCCTGTCAACATGTTGTGCCATGCAAGAAAGCGGGCGTCCTGTCCTAACATGCCACCATTCTCGATCTCCGACGGCGGCCTTGTTGTCCCCATGCCTATAGCAAGCTGGGGTGTGCCCTGGATTATCTGGATTTCCAAGGCTCTAAGAAGATCGCTCTCCTGCAGAATCTCCCAGGATGTCAAGCGTGCTCGGTCCAACATTTTGCTGAAATTTTCGAAGGCAAAGCCAACATCACCCATAAAACCAAGATCGAGCACGCTAGCCGGAAGCCCCTTTGAGTGACGATACGTCACAAAGGCGTCCAGGAAGGTGTTGGCAGCTGCGTAGTTTGCTTGTCCGCTATTTCCGGCAACGCCAGAAAGGGAACCGAAGAGGATAAAGAAGTCGAGCGGCTGTTTCTCGACTGCATGATGTAAGTTCCAAGTACCTTGGACCTTCGGAGCAAGGACCTCCGTCCACTCCTCGTACGTCATCTTATCAAGAGTTTGATCCTGTTGAACAGGGTATGTTAGCAATGATCCCCGGATCACGCTCTATACAGCTGGGCAATCATAGTGTATATAAAGGAATACTCACATGTAGCACCATGGACAATTGCATAACTCCTGCGAGTGGCCGCGTTGCACCAGACACAGCTCGTGCAACATCGTTTGCACTTGTCACGTCCCCAGTGACTGTCGTGATGTGACAATCCCCCTGGGACTCCAGATCTTGGATGAATTCTCGATTCTTGGATGATTCCAGACCAGACCTTGACATGAAGACCAAATGCCGAGCACCTTTCTCCAGCATCCATCTGGCCACAGCACGCCCGAGCCCTCCCAAACCACCAACGAGCAAGTATGAAGCGTCGTGACGGAATAGTGCACCGTTACCCTGCACTTTGGACACTGGAAGTTCGGATGGGTCACGAGGCATTTCTAGCACAATTTTGCCAATGTGTTTGCCAGCCTGCATGTGCCTAAATGCTTTAGCAATATCAGACGCGTTGAAGACATTGACGGGGCGGATAGGACGGAGCTTTCCCTGATCCAAATACTGTTTGAATTGTTCCATCGTGTTTCGCATGAAGGTCGGATTCTGCTCGCCTAGTTGAAGAAGATCCACACCCATGAAGGTCCGGTTCGCCCCAAAAACGTCCATATCGAGTTTACCATGCCCGAGGAAATCGCGTTTACCCAGTTCAACCATTTTACCCATAGGAGCAACACATCTCCACGAGGCATGCAACAGTTCTCCAGAAAGAGAGTTCAAAACAAGGTCAACACCCCTATTACCGGTCTTTTTCATGATATCCTTTTCGAAGCTAATGCTCCTCGAGTCGAAGATATGGTCTTCGGCAATGTTGAAGGTTTCCACAAGATGTTTCCTCTTTTCCGGGCTCCCAACCGTGGCGAATATTTCGGCCCCGATATCTTGACATAGCTGAATCGCGGCCAAGCCAACGCCTCCACACGCGCTGTGGATGAGAATGGTCTGTCCTTTCTGCAGATTTCCGCAGTTCACCAAGGAATAGATCGCAGTAGAGAAAACGCAGGGGCTCGCTGCTGCGTCTTCAAGAGACATCTCATCAGGAATCACGAGGCAAAAGCTCGCAGGAAATATCTTTCGAGTCCCCATGAGGCCCTTCCCAAGTATTGAAACTCGGTCTCCAACCTGTATTGTTCTCACCCCTGATCCCACGTTTCGAACGATACCGGCGGCTTCGAGACCAATCTGGCTGGTGTCTCCCATCAGACCCATCGATATCATTATATCCTAAAGTGAACAATCATTAGACCAATCTGATCCGGGGCTTGTGTATCATGTATACGTACCTTGAAATTTAACCCAACAAAGCAAATGTCCACTTCAACATCGCTCTCACCAAGAGGTTTAGCTCGTCCATCCAAGGCCCAGGTAAGAGAGTCAAACATGCCGAAGCACCCAATATCTATGGACCTCGGACCAAGGCCCTCGCTCCTAGCCATCAGGTCCTGGAAATAATCATATTGGAAACGGCCAACTTGGATTGCCCTATCCTTGAGAACAAATTCGTGGTCGTTATCTACTGGTGACTCGTGCCTGTGTTCGTGAACTTTCTGCAATACCTGGATGACGTTTTCTGCCGCACCGGTGTCTTTCTGGTCGAGTTCAAAGGTTGTAAATCTTGCCGCAGATTCTTTCCGTACTGCTCGCATCAGTCCCAGCGCCAGAGCAAACCTAGGGTCAGGATCTTGGTCATTGAGCTGGACCGGGCGCATCAGCCAGAGACAATGTCCTTTAACACGTGAAACAAAGTTTTGAAAGGCATGGAATTCCTGATTTGAAACGTCGTTGAAGAAAGGGGAATCCAGTTCGATCAACGATACAACGTCATTGACTGAAGAAGGTAGATCGTCTAGGGTAAACCATTGGACATTGACACCTTTGCTTAAGAAAACTTGTTCGAGATCGCGTGCCCAACTGGAGACTGTGCCGCTGTGGAGGAAACTGATATCTTGGACAAGAGATTTTGCAGTCCTTGGCCGCCGCGAAATCATATAGGCATTCATACTGTAAGGTGGGTCGAGGTCATACCGTACAATGTCAACACCCGTGAATCCGGCGTCCAGAAGGCTCTGGTGCCATTTTGCGACAGATACCATTGGCATTTCCCTCGAATCTTCCGAGCTCCACCAACCGGGGAGGATACCCATGATATAGTTCAAAGCTGGGACAGTGGGACAAACCTCCGTGAGGAACAGCCATCCCCCTGGAGCCAAAAGTTTGTGAAGATTGTGGAGTGTCTCTGATATCCTTGGGGTAGCATGAACCACATTTGAGGCAATGATCAGGTCGTAATCTCCCGCGACAAAACCTTGCTCCTCGGGATCCGCGGATATATCGAACGTCTCGTACTTTACCCCCGGGAAGTCCTTGAAGCGCTCCTTCGCTTGAGAGAAAAATCCCGCTGATATGTCAGTGAAAGTGTAACTCGAGTACATGCGGCCCTTGTGAGTTGCGGCAGAAAACAGCCCATCGAGAGCAACCGCAGTGGCTCCACCGGTTCCTGCACCCACTTCCAACACCTTGAGGGTAGGTCGGGAATGGCTGAGTAGGGACAGAAAGCTTTCCGGGCGGCATAGCCGAGAGGATTCTTCGTACAAGAATCGGACGGCATCGCTTTCCATGATTACTTCCAGGGAGCTTATTTTCTCATCGAGGATACCTTGAATATTCGATAAAACCTCCTGGGCTGCAATATATAAGTTGTTTGCCAAAGGGTGTTTAATCGCTTTCCCAAGTGCTTGAATCCGCGGCAGACGACTTGAGGGATCGGAGGCAAACTCGTCTCGCATATCAGGATGAAGCCCCGGAGCATCGTCTCTTATTTTCTCGTATTGCGAGGACAGCCACTTCTGGTACTTCCTCAAATGCTCCTGTGTCGGACTGCATGATATTGTCTGGTGATAAGTTTCCAGTATAAAAAGCTTTGTTAATTCCGCGACCAGCTTTCCGCGATCCATGTCGTCTGGAATAGGTGGAAGTAGCGCCTCGGGTTGAACAAAGTCGACATGAGGTTTCCAGACTAATGTCGCGGTAGAAGGTCCGTTCTCGTCATCCAGCGCTGTTTCGCTGATGCCGAAAAAGAAACACCGTTTTAGAGAAAGGACAGGCTTCTCATCTGCAATCAACAAGGTGTCACCGGTCATCGTGCTTCCAGCTGCATCACATCTTGCCTTTAAAGACATTGATCCCCGTCCAGTTGCAATATACAGACTCTCGATCGCGGTAGGTATGCATAACTGGGTCATGGAACGCTTGATTCCTTGAGCACCTGCTACACTTAACAGTTGGAGGCTTTGATCTATCACGACTGGGTGGAGGGCATAGCGGCTAGTCGTCAGCTCGCTGGCATCTTGTAACATTGCTGTGGCCTCGGTACTCGTCGGACTCGCAGTGATATCACGTAGTCCACGGAAACGGGGACCGTACTCAAGTCCTCGGTTCTCCAGGGCCTCATACCATTCCTTGGCTGGTACGTTGCGTGTGTAAGGAACGATTGGACCTTCCTCGCATTCGGTTCCATCTGGTTCTGCCCGAATCTGTCCAATGCAATGTTTCTTCCACACCCCGTCATGATGCGCAGTGATTGTGAAGTCGTACCACGCCGAATCCAGATGATCCGTGAGTTTCGCTGGTCGAAGGCTCGTAATCATCTCAACGGCTTGTATGTTCGTTTCTTTCAGTACTAATGCATTTCGCATGAACATGTTTCTCACTGAATATTCCGGGGTCCCGGAGATCTGCTGAATAGCCTCTCCCACCATGGCCACATACCCAGCCGCTGGAAAGACGATTTCTCCCCCGATTTTGTGTTCCATGATCCACGTAGCATTTTCCAACTGCAGCATATTTCGCCACGTAGGTTCCAGATCGCTTGATTCAAGAGCTCGACTTCCCAGCAGTTCATGATGGGGAGCCTGTCTAAGTCTCCAATCCTTTGTTAAACGAGACTCGTTCCAAAATGATTCATCATGATCCCAAGAGTAGGGAGCAAGGTCTGTCAATGTCGTGCCACGACAAATAAGACCCAATAGATTGACAGGGCTCCCCTGGGTGTGTAATTGGCCCACCGTGGCCAATAAACACCTCCATTGATCTTTGCCCCGAACAAGGGTTGGTACGTATGAACATTTCCCTCCGGCATCTGCATGAGAAATTATTTGCCGCAAAGGTCCAGCGAGAGCCGAATGTGGCCCTATTTCAAGAAGCACCTTGGCCTTCCCATCACCGCCGAGTATCTTCTGAAGCGCGGTGTTGAACAAGACCGGGGACTCCACGTTCTTCCTCCAGTATGAAGAGTCCAGAAGACCAGGGTCAGAAATTGTTTCGTTGGTCACGGTAGATACCATTGGGATCATGGACTTGTTAAAGGTAATCCCTGAAAGCAACGATTCGAATAGCTTCCCTGCCTCATCCATGTGGTTTGAATGATATGCGACGTTAACTGCAAGACGTCGGCCGAATATATCACCTTTTGCATGTATGTCCTTCAACACCTCGTCTATTGTTTCCTTGACTCCCGAAATAGTCACACTTTGAGGGCTGTTTTCACACGCTACAACCACTCCGTCCCTCAGGTATTGTTCCACTTCGGTGCGCCCAAGTCCGACTGCTGCCATGGCGCCATTTGTCTTTGTCGATTCCATGGCCAGGCCACGGAAATACGCAATCTTGATAGCAGTTGCGGCAGTGATGGCGCCGGAAGCATAAGCTGCAGCAATTTCTCCACTAGAATGGCCCAAGGTGACCGATGGCAGGACCCCCAAGTCATGAAGAAAATCCACAAGAGCAAGCTGAATAGCAGTACAGAGAGGCTGAGAGAATCTCGCCTCCTGGAATCGATCCGAGTCTTTGGTGTGCAAGAGTTCCTCTATGAAATATTAGAAAAGTACCCGGTGTCAACCTATCATCAAAACTTGCCTTCAATGCGCCAATCAGGTGGGTTCTTGAGCCCTTGCAATTCTTTATCTAATGCCTGGATGGCGGAACGGAATCTCTCTGAGCTCAAGATCATCTCCCTACCCATGCCTGGCCACTGTGCTCCCTGTCCGGTAAATACAAAGCAGACCTGTGGGCAGACGGCGCGGGTTTTTTCGAAGGTCGAAGTTGAGCCATCCTTCTCAGCTATTGCGAATGCTCGGTGCTGCATGTGCTCCCGCTTAAATGCCAGCGTATAGGAAAGATCGGCCACTGCCGATGGGGTGGCTTCGAGGTAACTGTTTATTGTCTTGATACTGCTGTCCAGCGAAGTTGTCGACTTCGCAGAGACTAGTAAAAGATGCGGCCCTGCCCTATCGCCGGATGCAGCCCTGAACATAGACTCTTCACACACAGAATAGGCAGAATCCAAAACAAGCTGATAATATTAGCGGAAAATCTCGTAGAAGGTTCGCAGCGAGGGGATTCGGAACACACATGAGCATTGGTGCCGCCAATACCGAACGAATTGACGCTGATTCTTTCACACCTATCTGCCGGCCATGGCGTCGGATCGACAGGAACCTGCAATTTTGCTTCTTGGAATGGTACTTAAAACATGCGAATCAGCATCAGAAGGTCCAAAGCAAGGAAAGGAATTATCTCACTGTTAGGATTCGGGTCCTCGAAATGTATGTTTGGTGGAATGATTCGGTGCTCGAGTGCCAGTACACTTTTAATGACACTTGTAATCCCTGATGCTCCTTCTGAATGACCCAAATTTGGTTTCACCTGCTATCCGTCAGCCAGTTTCTCACGAACTTTGGTAATCTTTCCTGATTATGAACCCACCGCTCCGATATGTATGCCGTCTTTACCAAACACCTTAGCGATAACAGAGGCTTCCGCCGTATCCCCGACAATCGTTCCGGTTCCATGACATTCGAAAAATGCCGTTTTAGCCAGATCAGCAATCCGCGCTTTTTGATAAGCCCTTCTAATAAGCATTTCCTGTGCCTGAGAACCCGGGGTTGTAATGCTCGGTGTTTTGCCGTCGCAGTTGACAGCTGTAGAGCGTATCACAGCGCGAACCGGGTCACCATCTCTAAGGCAGGCATCTAAAGGCTTAATATAGATTGCATTTACGGCTTCGCCCCTCCCATAACCGTCTGCTGCAGCGTCAAAAGTCTTGGATACGCCACTTGGGGAAAGTGCCATGGTCTCTGACATAGCGGTAGTCGTTGTGGGGGTAATAATTAGATTCGTACCAGCCACCAGCGCCGAGGAACATTCGCCTGCATATAGCGCCTGGCAGGCATCGTGAAGACCCACGAGTGCCGAGGAACAACCAGTCCGAAATGTGATACTCGGACCGCGTAAGTCAAACTCATAAGATACTCGGTTTGATAGCGCAAAATCAGCTGCGCTGACTACCCTGAAACGATCAATGGCTTGCGTGTCCTTGCTCATAAGATCCAGCCAGTCCTCCCCAAACACTCCAACATAACATCCAATGTTTTTCCCTCGGCACTGGGCAGGAATCTGTCCTGCGTTCTCCATGCATTCCCATACAACCTCAAGCAGTATTCGTTGTTGGGGGTCAAGCTTCGCGGCTTCGATCTTGCTCATACCAAAGAATGCAGCATCAACGTGTGATATGTCTTGCTGAAGGAAGTAACCGTGTTGGGTCCGAATTGCACCGGGACGGCTTTCATCGTAGAAGGCCTCAATGTTGTAGCGGTCCTCAGGAACCGTGCAACGGCCATCGCGCTTGTTGATCAACAAATCCCAGAGCTCTTTTTCACAATTGATGCCACCTGGGAGCCTCATTGACATACCGACAATAGCGATTGGGAACGGAACGGGTTCACAATTGCTGTCATTCTCCAGATGTGCCACATGGTCATGGTCATCTTTACAGTGTGATAGAAACCCTGCCGGCGAGGTAATTGGATTGAGGCCAGTCATCGTTCGATATGAGTTATTTTCCGCCCGTTAAATGTTGTAAGTTGAAAATCGAGCTAGATAGAACCCACTGTTGAATAGACAGCCGGCGGAAGTAAAAAGAGTGGACAAACATCGATAGAAAGGGGTGAATGAAGTTTCGATCGAAAGACTTGGAGATCACCTCGGGATCTGACTAGAATTGCACCCTATCAATGAGCGGAGCACTAGTACTCTCCATACCAGAGTATTCATATTCCGAAGTAAGGGGTAATCATTAACGTAGTCCTGCAAAGCGTGTGAGATATGAGAGGTAAATGTGCAGTCAAATAGCGGTCAAGGAAGGCTCGAACAAGTTAATAGAATGTTGATTGATCGATTATTCGATTGACAAGTCAAATTTAGTACGACCGTCCCGGATAGCGTGGTGCCCGACCTCGCGATCACATCTGTCATGCGATGGCATCTACACTACTTCACTGCTGTGTAACTTCCTTCACTCGGAATCCTGACGCCACGTGCTGTCAATGGTGATCAGGATTCCTAGCTCTGAAGCCAGGGACATCTTGTTTTGATTTAGCCGGTACTGTTCGATAACGCCGGTCGGTAACCATGGCGGCGTCAACTCAAGGAAATCCCCTTATCTGCAGTAAAGTGGATGTATGCTGTTCCCAGACGACACTTGATATAAACGAGCTGATATATGGGGCGCTGTAGATGTTCAATTGGATGGTTTCAATCAGTGCAGACGATCCTGAAGATGGTTGTAGAGGAAGAAGTGGTTTCCCGGGCTGCACACGCGTAAGGAACGCGAATGCTTGGCATATTGCCTCAGGCATTCAGCATCTACAGGGCCGTGTTACAACTAACTTATTGACTTTTAATATCACCAACTTAAACAAAGCTAAAAGCGTTCCTTCGTGTTGGAACATAAATGCAAGCACAGAACGGGGATCTTCATAATGTACAGGTGAAGGTGTGAAGACTTTTAATAAACGCAGCAATGGCGCCAGACCCAGCAACCAGTCACGATATCATGCAAGGATTATTGAAAGAACGGCAAAGATCTATATAAAGGCTACAGCAACAAATAGATATGATGCTCGTCTATGTTTATATTATGTTTCACCTAATTTACTTCGGTACTGGAGGAAGAACCTCTATGCTACTATAGTCTGGCCACAGAGTCTGGTTTTTCCACAACTCAACAAATGGATTGCGAATTTGGCGGATGCTACGTTCGCTTTTCAAACTTGCATTGTACCCAATATATGATTATCTGTAGCAAGTAAGAATATAGATAGTATCTTTAAAGCTCTATAGTTACGGATACTTAATTATGCACGATTACAGCTTTGAGTCGAGGGCAAATGCAAAACCGCATCCATGTCGAATTCCCAGCCTATATATAATTATACGAATCATGGACACGACCGTTGATTGCATATCAAGGGGATATATCTCTCATGTTCTGCACCCCTCGATCCAGAGCGGACTACGGAGCACATTTGCAGTGGCTCGCACAAGAACCCTGTGAGATAAGCCAATTGTCTTTTCCAAGAGTTAGCTGGTGTGCTTTTTCCATTAAATCTTTCTTTTGTTGATCCCGGACTTAATATCCTACTACGGTAGAAAGCTTCGTGTCCTGAATACGTCGCAGTTGCATTTGAGTGAACCCCGACTGGCCTGAGCTACGCAGACTCCGCACTTTGCTAAGTTTCAGAAGTATGTGCATGTTAACATCTTGTGTCAACAATAGCGGCTCTTTAAGCTCCTTCGACGATAGAGAGGAACACGAGTCGCGGTGGTGCTTAGTCCTGGCCTACTACGTGAGCTTGGGATAGCGATGAATGATGAACGGATTCTTCTCGCCAGTTTTATGATTAACATACGTGTTATCTAGACATTTTAGTACTAACGCTGCCCGAGGGAGCTGTCCGATCGAGGTATTCAAGGTATAAGTAGTTCTTGCGAAGTATAAGTATAGCCTGTATGTGTTGGTTTGGTTGCCTAGGGATTGGCGATCCCTCTCTTTCCCCCGACTATTGTTCATTTGGTTTGAGGGGCAACTGTACAGTTGAGATGATGCTATCCGCGACTGGTTGAGTCTGAGAGTGGCTAACCAATGTGCTGGCTCTGAATTTGCTAAACATATACAGTCGAAAGTGAATGATTGCTCGTGACCCGAGTCAGTACTCAACAAGGTACCAGACCCCGGATGGGAACTCCGTGTTTGTCCTGTCCATTATTGATCAATCTATTGGCTCCCAAGCCACCGATAAAGCAAACTGGGGGTCACATCTTTATGTGGCGAGCTAGGGGTTAAGGTGTGAATCAAAGGGGTCGGTATTTGCTAGGTTATTACTCTACTCCGTACATTGGCCATATGCGATGGTTAGAACTCCTGCAAGGGGCTTCTACGGGAATTTTAGATGGGAGCTCCCCGGCCCCCTTTCGTTGATCATTGTTTACCCAAACTAGAATGCTACTCATTCAGGGGCGGTATGCTTCATCCAGGAAATGTAGAGAGAAGCTCCATTCTCATTATTCCCTTTCCCAGGCGGGAATGATCAATAAGAAAAATATTGTTCGTTGGAATTTCCTTTAGAGATGGACTCGACCATAAATATGGCGCCTTCTCCGTGTTGTCCCAATTTCAACCAACTACACAAGAGTCCTCCATCCAGTCATTCCTTCGACTCTCGCTACAATGAAATTCAGTGGCGCTATGAACATCGCGGCCCTCGCGGCCCTTTCTTTCTCTCCTGTTGCCCTCGCGGCCCTTGATTTCTCGTCCGTTGCCGTCGCTTTGTTGAATCCTTCGTGTCGTGACGCCGTCGATTCCATTAGCAGAATGTCGAGCCATATCATTCAGAATATGCAGAAATATGCCTGTGCCGCTGGCTGTGAGCCCGTCATCAGCCAGTGGGACAGCGAGGTGAAGAACGATATCGTCGACGCATTGATTGAAGATGGTGTTCGATACACTGGTATCCATGATCCTGTGGCTCAAAAGAAGTTTGCCGCCGGTATCAACGAGGTGTTCGTGACGGTCACCACCAAGTGTCAGGACAAGTTCGAAGACAAGCATTTGTGCCATGACCCCGACAGTCTAAATCCTTTTGTACAATGTATCGACGACAACTCACGGGCTGCGGTTGTCAAATCCCTTCGCGGATTGCTTCCCTACATGTCGGAGCAGAGATGCAGGAAAGTGGCCGATTACTTCAACAGCGACCAACTGTGGAAGGAGGACTTTCCGGAACACTTCAAGGAATATGTCGACCAATGCCATGACCTGTGATGGGGATTTCAAACCAAGAAGTCCGATTTAACCCTCCGTCCAGAAAAGGGTTCCTGCTTTGTGTTTGCGGTTCGATGACACTACACCTATCGACAGTGAAATGTTCAGGTGATAAGAAAGGCCCTGAGCGTGTGGAATTGAAGACAAGCTAGCATTGTTCAAGGTATTCGTTGCTTTCATATATATTCTTGTCTCACCAACAACTTTGGGGTTCTTAATTGTATCCCATCATGTGTACTCCCACTGCTGATTGGCCAATTCGGAAAAGAAAAAACATCTAGAATCTACTGACTCGTGCGTAAGGAGTAGATAACTGCCTAATTTTGCCAAGGGTTGAATACAGGGATATGTAGCTATGAGTTCGAATTCTCAAGGGATGTCTAGTTCAAAACGGATGCTCTCCTCTCTCCAACCTGAATCATTTAGTCGGGTTTGGTCCACATCAGTACGTAGATCAGGATTGTTCAACGCAAGCCAGTGACAAGTCAAATTTAACGCATCACATATCGTTTCTCTATGCCCAGGCAAGTTACGGTGCTCACTAGATCTGGGTGGTCCAGGCGAGGCGGGTCTACGGAGAAGAAACCAGAAACCCGCAAGCTGTTCTTCATCCAGTATGCGTATGCAAGGGGCGAACAGCGGTGAAAGCAAACCTGTATGGCAGGGTTGTGATCGACAATTTATGCATGTCCAGATTCATACCAGTGACTGACCTGTTTATCAGACAGGTCACATCTTCAGATATTATATGGTAGGTTTTCTCTTCTGAACCACCCAGATACTCAGCCAACGCGAAACATCACTTTGTTTCAAAAAATTGATAGCCGAGGGTCTGATCTTGGGTAGAGCATCTGCTAGTTTGGTATGTTAGGGTCTCATATGTTTCTACTCCTACATTCTGCAAAACATTATGTAATCGCTCTGGAGGAATTCCTCGCGCTTTGTGAAGACGTGTTTCTTCCTCTTGCACGCTCGATTCTGTCCGGATTAGGGCCGTACATTACCCGATCATTCACGGCCTTCACGCTTAACAGAAAAACGACTGCAGATATTACATATGCACATGGCGAGGCCGAATTGAAGGACAAAAACACTAAGACTAATAATGGTCCAAGGTTTTGAATACCAACACAGAACAGGCTGCTGGTCCTAAGTAATCCCTTTTCATAAATCATTAGATAGTCTAATGATGCTTCACATGTTCCAATTATTTCTCGTGTTGGTAGTATTAATATCTAGTAATACACACGAATCACATTAAATATAACTTATCAAATGAAGTTACAGATTTAATTCCTCTCCGGCCAAGCATCAAATAGTCCCTCAGAGACCGATACCTTACTGAACTGCACCTCCCCAACACCGTTGTGAAGAAACTTGATGTCAGTGGAGTTGCTGTACCACGATCTGTATTAAAGAATAGAAATGTCAGTCATTCTGTTCATCTACACCATTTGGATAGCCAGGGGGAAAGGACTTACCGAACCCAAGTACTCAACGCGAACCGACCATTGGCAAATACCTCCAGAACACCATTATCCACAACAATGGTCAAATCCAAAGACTCGATCTTCTCGGTACCGTCTTCGACGACGTCGAAGAGACGGAGACGACCCGCCTCGTTGTAGCTAGTAATTCCAAGGGTGGATTCGGCGGCAGCGCTGGTGTGGCTTCGGTCGACGATGATCGACTCGTTAGAGAACTGGTAGTAGATGTTCGTGTGCTCGTGTTCCGAGGAGAGGATCTGGAAACCACTCTTGAGGCCCGAGGTACGCGCGGATTTCGGGAATGTGAGGTTGGCGCGCAGCACGAAGAACTTGCTCTCCGGGGAGTTGGCAAAAGGAATGGGGCTGGATTGGTTGGTGAGTTTGCGGGCGTGCTCGTCGGTCGAGGATCCGGAGAGGAGAGCGTCGTAGGTCTCTCGTGCGATGTCGATACCCAGGGTCTTCAGCTCAACGGTTCCAGATTTCGCGGAGTCTTGCACGCGCCATGACACGCCAGTTTCCCGGGCGAGGTCGTTGTCGACGACGTTGGGGATGTTCAGGGTGTGGAGCTCACGAGGAAGCAGTAGGGTTCCGGTCCAGTTCTGTTGGTGGGTAGGGAAGCCCTTGGCTTGTTCGAACTCGTCGCCTGTCAGCCAGATGTACGTGACAAAGCGCGCAGGAGCACCGCTCTTCTTCGCGGCTTGGGAGTCCGCCGTCACGATCTTGCCGGCCCCCGCGTACGCGGAGGCACCCCAGTCCAGGACACCGGCCATGGTCGGGGTGAATTTGATAGATCCGTTGTTTGATATCTGTCCGGAGATCCAGAGCATGTCGTGGATAGAGCTGAGCTGTTTCACGATTGGTGTGTCAGAGCCCTCGGTTCCAATGGTGGTGAAGATCTCCCCCTCAGGGTCGTATCCCTCGTCGTTTAGACTGAAGATGTTGGCTACTTCAAAGTTGAAGCCCCAGCCGCCGGCCCAGGTGCCATCACCCCAGGTCGTGTTGACGCCCTCGCGCCACCACTCACCCAGGTACTCCCAGTACTGGAAGTCCGGGTCAGTCTGACGGTACAGGAACTGGCTGGGACCGACATTGTGCACGCCACCGGAGATCACGGTGTACCAGGTTCCCGGGGTGCTATCGAGGGACGCATCCAGCTTGGGGTTCTGGAAGACGTAGGGATCGCGGAAGGCGGTCACATTCAGGCCGAACGGTGCATCAGGGATGACGGGGCCCTGTTGCACCTTGGTGAAGTTGCGGCCGCCGTCATAGGAGACAGCCAGAGACTGGGTCTCGGCACCACGGGTGTAGGGGATGGACCAGTGGATGGGGAGGAATGAGACGGAGGTATACAGGAAAGTGGGGGTTCCGTTGATTCCGCTAGGGATGACGGAGCCGTCGAAGACAGCAAGAGGGTCATTGATACCGCCGGGCACAATGGCCGGTCCACCACCGGGGTTCAGATCGCGATAGGTCGCGAGATCATCGGTCGTGGCACCTCCAACACCCGTTCCGTTGTGCAGCCAGCCAACGTGGAACAGACCCGTCTTGGGATCGGTGTATTGCATGCAGGGGTCACCGATCTTGCCCGAGGGTGGCAACACGTGGGCGCGAGGTCTCCATGTCTCGTAGAGGGAGCCGTTGGCCAGAGTTGACAAATTCGGGGGCGCCGCGTTGTAGTCAACGGCGTCCACGGCCTGGCCGGCGACAAGGAGAAGCGCAGCTGACGAGGGCTTCATGGTGAAGGTGGCGATTCGGTTTGGCGGGATAAGGACGGATTCATTTTGCGAAGCGTACGGGGAGCAGGCTCAAGTACCTTTCAACATTCCGAACAGTTGGTGTCGGTAATTATCCGAGGATCATTAAGGTACGTTGGAGGCGACACTAATTGGCAAACATCAGGGAAATGGCCGATTTGGAGTCCATCCAAGGGGGTGAAGCTGTTAGGGTTGGGAGATTCTCCGAGGATCCACCAGGAATTTCCCGACATTCCTCTCTAGCTTGGAGTCAAGGGAGCAGTCGAATTCTTCACGAACACTGGGCTATTAACAAACCTGATTATGATCTGCATTCAATCATCTCCACTTGCTATTGTGGAAGAGCAAAATTTGGAAAGGTCTGCCCGAACTGGAAGATAAAAAAGCTTGGAAGTATCTGATATGCCTTCGTTTCTCCGACTAATCGCCTCCAAATGGTGAAATGCTTTGCTTTTTTTGCTCCTACAGTAATAGGAAACCTACGCAGGGTAACACTATCAGTGTCAATCTACTTACATGTTCCTCTCAGTTGAACCAACAATTCTCCGAGCTCCCGATTCCACTTGTTGCGGAGAACCATGTGCATATATCCAGCCCTGATCACAGACCACGTCGATTGCTCCAATTTTCAATCTCACATATTGGTCCCAACGGTTTGGAAGAGATTAACATATATTAAGCCGCGTGTTTTCCAAGATCCTGGATTGCGTATGATATCATTAACACCGAAGGAGCATCTCTCCTGGTCAATCTACCACAGGCTCGTAGACATGCCCTAATCAAACCACCATCAACATGCTTCAAAGGACAACAACCCCGACACTAAACAACTTATTTCATTTTCGTCACGTCGTGGCTTCATTTTTCTCTGTTTGAGAAATTATAAGCTAAACTCCAGTCGATTTCCGGCATAGTCCCTCGCAAAGAACCTCGTCGGATACTCCACACCCATTTCGCCTGCCCAGTTATTAGATCCTCAAAATACAGACTTTCAAGGACAGACGAAGAGGGGCCTCACCTGAGATAGCTTCACCCGGCTTATCCGCTGACATTGGAGCCGCCTTCCCCCCGCGTACGTGATGGTCGTAAATACGTTGCTTCAAGACATGCAGCTCTTCGACCGAGCCGACCCTAAAGCACGGATGGCGCGGCGAGTCGGGTTCGTTTTCTCCGAATCCAATATGGACTTGTTGACCTCCATCTGAGATGTTGAACCTGGATCCTCTTATTAGCTAGTTTTCCGAGACAATAATAGCAGGCAATAAACTCTAAGACAGGGGAATGTACCATGCCGTCGTCTCCTTTTGCAGCGGGGGCACGGGCACCGCCGTTAGCCCCAACGTGCCCGTGTAGAAAAGGTTGGCTTCCTCCAAGGTACCGGGCGGCACGAGGAGGTTAATGTGGGCGAGACCGGCGATCATTTTGTTTACTTGGTGGTGTACCTGAAAATGGGTTGAAAGTTCAAGTGAAGGTTGATGGCAAAGCTCCGCTGAGCAGCGATGGTGTTCGCTCTTATTGATCGTCGGCTTCTGACGCTACGGAATTCTGTTCCCGGAGACGCCATCCAAAACCGCGTTTTGCGCGCATTTTGAGGTATAGGGTAGCCTTTTGAGGTCCGTTGCATTCGTAATCCTACTTGGGGGGATCTGCATGTCACAGAATAAACTCATATGGATATTTGGCTAGATTGTAAGACTGTGGCGAACTCACAGTCATTTGCCGATGTTCATGATATGAAGCTAAAGGGGTTATTGAGGTTTCGCGATGGTGGTTTGGGCTACAGTCGGTTTCTTTGATATTATATCATTAACGTATAACTGCTGAATGAGCTATTTTCTTGCTATGGATAGATGTTACCATATAATTCCAATGTAATGTTGACATTGTCCAGTCGGAATTAACTGAGTGGCGAATTCTCTTCCTGGCTTCTCCGGCGTGGAGTTCGGATAGATATCCCATGGCTGCAATCTTGTCTATCCAAATCATTCTTACTTGTAGAAAATCTTCACATTCAATTAAGCCCGATGATTCATAACTGACCTGTCATTCCTGAATAGGCAGTAAGAAATAACTTTCGGGAGTTATCGTTAAGCGGAAGCCAGAAACAAGGGACTGCCTGGTTAATTTGGTAGGGATAAATTAGAGTGCAAGCAACCTGCTGCGTCATCGCAAATTTTATTTCTACGGCATGAGCTTGGCTTTAACTACATCGATCCTGAGTGGTAGGTAGGTATGCCTGGACAGCCCGCTGGTCGGCACATCCACTGAGAAAATGTTGTCAGATCTAACCATGGGTTTGAACAGTCTGCCTTGCTTCGAGTCGAGAGAGGCATTTACTTATATCCCGCTTGATCCAAGATGATTTCAGCTATAACTACCTCCCTCCTCTGGCAAGCCCTACTCCCGAACCAAAATTTATATCTCGCCCCATAAAAGCAGATCCCTAAGAACAAGGCAAGATGCCCTCCAAAGAGACCCCATGTCAATACTCCTTCCATCCTCCCTTCAAACCAAGCACCCTCTCCACCGAGCCTCAGTTCACAACGCACCGCCTCGTCTACAACACCTCCGACGCCTCGACCCTCGACCGGTTCCGCATCCGCGAGCTCTGCGAAGGCTGGCCGCTCCACCGCGACGCCTGCGAATGGACCGATCTCCGCGCCATCTTCAGCCCCCAGGCCTTCATCAACATCAGCTGGCAGCAGAATTACCGCGACGCGGCGATCCAGACGTGGGCGAAAGGGTGGGAGAAGGGCGATTTCATCACGCATCGCGTGTTGGGACATGCGGTCGAACTCAAAGGCCATAGGGTGATTGATAAAATGAAAGTTACGATTTCGTGGCGCTTCAAGGATGAGAATGGGGTGGAGTGGGATAGTGATTGGTTTGTTTTCCCTCATATTCAGGTTTAAATTCTGGTTCTATGCTAAGCATGATCTCTAGTGACTGTCGATTTGTCTTCTTCCTCGAACGGACGATTAACCCCGGCTGGCAGATTCTATGCAATCATCCCATCTACGAGAAGGATAAGTGCGTGCCTGTGGACCCGGGTCGTCTGCCTACCATGGACTATGAGATCCTGGATCGTCAGCCGCGGGGATATAAGTATCTAGCTTATGGCATGCAGAGCTTAGGATACAAGGTCAATCAGAACCTGCGGCAGTTGTTTGGCGAGGAAAGAGACGCGCTGTACAAAGAGATAGCCGACTGGTTGAATGGGGAGGAAATCGACTTTCCGAAAGATGAGTGGTAATTGTATTATAAGTCTCAAAGGATGATCGTGTGGTTCGAGCTGGTTCAGATTTGTCGGGCGCATTTATCCTACAGATCCATACAACTCGGAGCCCGTTGTGCCGACGAATCTATTGCTTCTTGATAGGTAAGATGAATTATGCAGGATGCGCTATGCATTCAGGCCGAATTTCTGTTTGCTTCTCCGCATGAGGATCATCCACCAATCTTGGGTTGTGTCCGGGATTGTTGCATGTTGCCAGACATGGATCATAGTTGCCGTGATATAAATATCAATCACGTCACAGAATTTTCCAAATCTCAGTCAATTCATGTCGTCTATGAGTAATTTCCCATAGGCAAAACTAAGAATGAGGATTAAAATCTCGCGAAGTTTAGCACTTCCCCTAAGAACTTCACTCTACCACTCTAACTTTATGATTGCTAACTAGCAACCACCCTAACCTCTCCAGGACCTGATACCTTCCATAGATCTTTCACTTCGTTTGCATGCGGTGAGAATGCATATTTAATGCCGATCGAAACAAGCCAGCCTGGCTAGCTCAATCGGTAGAGCGTGTGACTCTTAATCACAAGGCTGCGGGTTCGAGCCCCGCGTTGGGCTTTCTTTTTTGTTTTTGCACTACCATCTGTGCAATGGTAGAGCCTTTTTTTTGTAGAAAGAAGAGGTAAAGAGGAGGAGGACCACCTAGTGTGACGATAGGAATTTATTGAGCCCATTCACCGACGGGATCACCAAGGTGGGCGTTTGGTTCTATCCAACTCCGCTCTCCATGGATTTTCCCGAGGACTATGACATTCCCATGAATTTTGTGCTCAATGCTCGCTCCTCTGGAACATCTGACTCTGCTCGATACTCAGGACATAACTATAGATGTTAGCTATTTGTCAACGGGTATCAATTTGAAAATATGGTATGTTTCCTGCTCAAGGGCCGAGACATTTAACTAACGCTGGTACTGATAGTCAAATAACTCGGGCCTCAGGAGAGATTTCCCCGCTCCCGAGGGTATCCTGAACTGTAATTGGGTCAGTTATGTTTCGGTTACCCTTCATGTTCTCTATTGCAATGGAGCACGAGTTGATGAATTGGATCTTGTTGCCTCGAAGCGTGTTTTGTCGGGATATAGAAAGCCAAAGCCGGCTCCTCGGCCGGAATGGAAGGGCGTACCAGGGAAACTTTCTTCATGAGTGACACATCTTTGTAGATATTGTCGAAAGACTCATGTGTACGAACAGCATGGTCCGTGTAAGTAACTCACAATTATCTTGTGATGCAGAAGCTGACCCAATGTTCACAACCATCTTCGTTTCTGTAGACTTCAGGTCAGTATGAGATTTATGTCTTCGCCCACGGAAAAAAAATAAAGCTGATCTTACTGAATAAACTAGATACCTAAACCGTTTGCAGGAATTGTTTCTGTAGGAAGAAAGTGGTCATCCGTACATGGGAAGGCCAAGGAAGAGGGGTAGGCGAACAGCGAATGCTTGGCATGATATTGCACCTCAGGCATCCAAATGGGTTGACTACAGTATACATATGCCATGAGATTTGGATGTCTCACACACAGCTCTTCCACTTGGTGTAGAAGGAACCAACAACTAAGATCAAAACAATAGTTGGGTAAGGCTTTTCTCTTGTATGTACCAGGGAAATTACAATAATCAGGAAAAGCTGAATCTACGGAGTAATTGTCGGTGACGGCGGAAAGACCATGGTTGTGCGTGGTCTTTAGACACAGAAGCGTGGTCTTTCCGCGCTGTGCGTTGGTGCCTTGAACATTCCAGGCAGGCTATACCCAGTTTGTTTTAGGGCCATTTCTATGGTCACAGATATCGGCGTGCTTTCTTACACTCGGCGCGTACATCATATAAGGAGACAAGAACATATAAGGGCCTGGATGTAGCCTCGTAGATTCATGATTTCATGTGCCTTCGTTCATAAGAAGTCGTACAATACTGGAGGTTCTGCTATTTCTGTCTCCTGGAACGTTTTCATCTGTGCTACTTACTCAACATGCCTCCGACGAAGATGTTGCACGAGGACGTCGATTGGAACGCCTTTGTTCAGCAACCTGATAATAAAACAGAAGGCAGATTCACGGAGGCTACAAAGCGTCGCATTCTCCATGTGAAGCTGAATTTTCAAAAGTATTGTCCTTTCTCTCTTTATGCGAATGTCTTTGCTGATTCGGTGTTTATTCCAGATTCTCGTCCAAATTGAACCCGCCAAAATACGAACACTGGATCAAAAACATCACACTGAGGCTAATCGAAGGTTTCCTGCGCTGGTATCTCAATGAGCACAACATGAAATATCAGTCTGGATTCTTGGTCTTCGCCCGATACTTCCGGATCTTCTGGTGCGAAGAGATGGACAGCCTCTTCCCTTACGACCTCAGACGCAGGATGACAAGGGCAGGTTGCTACCCATCGATCATCAATGATAGACACTAACTTGGTTAGCTGGTATGCACCACTCTTACTGACGAGTACGAACTTGATATGGGAGCAAAGACGCAGCCGCCTATCAATATTGACGATCTCCTGTACAAGACGTATCACATCATGGCACTGACTATCGTGCATTTCGCGACTGTTCGGTGCCGACATCAACACAGTTGCCTTAGGAAGATGATGTCGTCGACATCCGCACGGCCCGGGACTTTGGTTGAGTCTGTGGGATACATGAGGAGCCCCGACTCCCTAAAATGGAAGGATATCGAGCTTTACATGGTGAAGCACCCGGAGAACCCAGCATGTCAGACGCTTCTTATGAGGGTTACGCATCGGCTTAACAAAGGTAAAAGGAATAAGGGTGTCGCGTAAGTCTTCTTCCCTATTCTCATACACTTTGCTAACCCATACAAGCCCAGTCTTCACTTATACCGAAAGAAATGACAACCTTGGCCTATGTGCCATTCAAGACATATTGGAATTTGCCTTTCGTGACGATGCATTTGCTAGCGAATATATTAAAGAGCCGAGGGATGTCTGGCGCTACACCCACGTGCCAAACCACCGACTCAGCACCCCTATTCATTTCAAGGAGGAAGTCCAAGAGATCCCAGTATTTCGGCGTGCAGTAAAGGATGCAGAAGGGCGGTGGACCACTCATCCAACAAGTGCCTTGCCGTATAAAAAGCTCCAGGAAGATGAAGTCGCAACAAGCAGGGAAGATGGATCTAAGGTCCCAGGTTCTTTGTATAAATATCGCAAAGGGGCTGCTGAAAACCTTAGTAAGTCGTCTATTCATGAAAAGACAGATCACGCAGGTGCTAACATCTGTGAAGGGCACTTAGATGAACACTCCAGGAATGTTATCATGGGCCATAGCCGGAGTCACACATTTGCATACTATGTTCAGGTCCAGGACGATACCCAATCCGCTTTTATGGGTACTCCAACCAGAGACGCTTTGATAAAGCTGGCAACGAATTCGAGTTTGACCCGAGATGCATCTGTGCCGCAAAATTTGAGTGATGAAAAGAAACAAGAAATTGAGCGACTCACCGAGCTCACTCACCTGAAGCGCACGCGTGATCAACTCCGGCGCGATCTGATCGCACAATACCATCAGCTGCACAAGGCTCGAGGGACCACCCTGTATTCTGATTTCGAAAGGGCCCAGAGACAAGTGAGAGCGAAAAGGAAGAAGTTGCACAAAGCGGCCAAAGATGAGCAGCATGACAATTTCTTCAAGCATATCGGAAACCGCATCGTCGAGGGAAATTACAAGGGGCAACCCCTTACCTTCGAGCCCGACATATCGCATGTTGTTCCGGAGAGAAAAGCCCTTGCTGACCTTGAGTTCAAGAATCGGGATGTCGATAAGATCAGCGACGCAGAGCTACTTGAGGATCGTATCCGATCTCTTGAGATGCGACTGGCTCTCTATCACCTGGAGGTACCGAAGACCCTGCAGACTCGCATCAACTTCCGTGAACCTTCACCTGAAGTGCCCAGCTGTCCGGAAGTATTGGATAATCTTCCGCTTGAGAGCAAAAGTGGACTTGAATGCCCCGTATGCCTTGGTCGTCCTGGCATGCATTCACGCGCAAGACGGTACATCTATGCCCGGAAAGATACGCTGCAGAGGCACTTCGAGACGCATAACTTGAAACAGAAGTTCCCAAAAGGACGGACGTGTGATTATCCTGGATGCGAGGAGGTCTCCTACACTCTCTCCAGGTACAAGCTTCATCTGGATATGGTACACAAGATTTCTCTATGATATCATGTTTTTACCGGATTTGATTTGTTTATAATTATACCTTTCAAGACCATCTGCAGGCAAGAGACGCCGGCAGAACGGCTCCGGCCAAAATAAATAATCGCTTGTCAGTGCCATCCTCCAAAACTCACGATAATGGTCCAATGTGTGAGCTTACAGCCTACACAGAACTAAATAGTATTTGAGCACCGACTACGGCAATTCCTGAGACGGCTTCGTTAGGTGTATGTTTTTATTCCGAGACACTCACCTCCGACGGATATCTATTGTTCGCTCTTCTTAAAATTTCCTCGGCCCCTCATCTTAATCTGCTCGACCAGAGCATCATTTACAGGTGTGTCGACTCCAACCATTCTTCCCATCCGACTCCAGCATCCATTGATAAACTGAATCTCTGTCTCCCGTCCGGCGCGGACATCCCATACCATTGAGCATGTCGTATTCGCGGTCTTGGTAATAATGTCATTGACTGTTTTCTCCAGCCTCGCAACTGAAAACCGTTCATCCAACCCTTGCACGCCTTTCAGCTCAGGCAACGAAAGCACTACATTCGAGATCTCAGTCAGGATAGCCCGTCGTGTGTCCGGTACACTGAACAGAAACTCATTTTTGGCGTCGTTCAGCGCGCACAGCGGGTTGCAAAAGGCATTGACTGCGAGTTTCTCGAGTTGCACTTGCAATATGTCGGTGTAAGGGTACGATTTCAGGTTAAGCGTCGGTGATTTGGGCAGCGTTTGCAAAAGATAGTTGGATCGCGAGTCGGCCGTGTACCTTACATCGTCCCGGGGAACAGGGCCGATAGATGTCGCCGAAAATCCGGTATGCGTGATATTGAAAGGATTGTTCAGTGTGACGCCATGCGAGATAACGCCAATAAGGTAGTTTGGTCGCGTTGACGGGTCTTGGAAAAGATGTGTATTGACTTCTTCAATCATACCGGAGCCATTTTGAAGAAAGAGGATGCTGGATCTAGAGTTCAGCCGATGTGAGAGTGGCCGCAACGCGGACACGGTCTGCGTCGCTTTGACACATACGATAAGGTCGGATATCTGGCTTGTGACGGGGCAATCCGTCGGCGATTCGTCTGAGACAGGGTACCATTGGTTGTCCTGGGTCATCTCAAGGCCATAGCCGGTGGAGCTTTGATGGGCTCCGTGTCGTGACTCGAAAAGTATCTGATTCCCATTCTGGCGATATTGGTCGAGAAGAGATTTCCGATGCAGGAGGAGGACCGCCGACGGCCCGTTGGGGATTTCAGAGATTGAATGCGCAACAAAAGTTCCGATGCTCCCGAGCCCAAGAATGTGTACCCGACCTAGTGAAGTGGATGATAATCTCCTCTGGGTAGGGATGGTGCTCAAATGCATGGCGTAGCTGTTGACTCTACACAGGTTCTTGGAAGATAGAGACACAGGCAAATTCAACCATTTCATGATCGGGAGGTTTGATAAGGTTTTGGAAAAAAAGAAGGAAGGGCGAAAGGAACGAGAAACTTCAATCATATATAGTCAGAACCTTGCCACTTGCTCTCCAGGTCACTTTTCTTGGGCCGCCCAATCACGTAAATGAACCAGGAGAACGTTCCTGAATCACAGCCTATCTGCCATTGTAGGACGCGCCGTGGGTCATTCACACGCCCTATGGGTCATTTGCTTGCCCTGTGGGTCATTTTCACGCCCTGTGGATGATCGGTACTTTGGTTTTATCTGGAAATTTTGACGATAAGGAAGACAGGCTATCAAGTAGAATATTAACTTGCGGAGTCTGGTAACACTATTGGAATGGATATCTCCGTGAATTTTCAATTCTTATATCTAAGAAAATCAGATAGCCTTTATCAAAAATTCTGTAAGGAGTTATGATAGATTATTCTTAGATCGAAGTGTGGTTGCGTGGTTTTCACTCAACTATCAGTTATCCACATCCATAAACGAGGTACAAATGAATCTGTTCCAGGCCTATACCGTTATACAAAGGATAATTCAGTCACAAACGGGCTAGTATTAAGAGGCATTGCTTCAGCTGATCCAATTTGGTCGCTGGCGTATTCGCCACTCACTGTTTAACATGGCTTGGCTTTCGGGATCCGCGGAAACTTTATGGACAACGGGATCCGCGGGCTCTGAAAGCGGGATCCGCGGAAGCCGGTGGGAAGAGTACCTAGGTATAAGTTGGGGTATTCCATGATTCATCACAGTAAAGTCAGTTGAAACGGACCTTCTTTCAACGTTCGCTTGCGAGATATGGCAAACACCGCGACAATTTTACCGGCATCGTCGGAAGGATTTATATGGACTCCGTGTAATGGATACACCCAAGGTGAGCACCTCAGGTTAAATCACAACATAGAGAAAACGACCTAATATCGGTTGAGGGCTACGAACACCCGCTGTGATCCCATCGACACCAGAAGAGTCACTCCGCTCTGATTACGATGTGATTGTTATCGGGGCTGGTTTTGCAGGCTTAGCAGCTGCGAGAGATCTGGCTTTTGCGGGCAAAAATGTTCTACTGATCGAGGGGCGCGATAGAATTGGAGGGCGCACTTGGACGAGCTATGACGAACAAGGTGCCAAATTCGAAATGGGCGGTGCTTGGGTTCATTGGACACAGCCGCAGGTTTTCGCAGAGCTTCAACGATATGGCTTGGATAAGTTTGATATCACCACCCCTTCTTCAAAGAATGGTGAGGTTTTGGTCAAGAGACTCAGGAACGAATCGGTGCGGATCGAAACTCAAAAAGACCAGGAAGCCACTATGGCGGATACGACATCCGCAATGATGGAGCTTTTAGATTTTGATGGGCAAGGGGGACGCGGCGTTGTCGCATTTCCATTCGATACCCGGTCCAGTGCTGCTGCAAATCCCGATTACCTGGCCGTCGATAAGCTAAGTATTGCTGAGCGAGCAAATCAACTGGCAAATCTGAATGAGACGCAAAAGGAGGGGGTCATCGAGCTTGCCTCGTCCTTTTTCGGTATATCTGGAGAGGAAGCCTCCTTCTTAGAACTCCTTCATATGAATTCGCTGTGCTATTTCAATGATGCTCTTGTTGAAGAGGCGACAATGAAGTACAAAATATCTGATGGGACCAGCGCGTTGGCTCTGGCGATGCTTAACGACTTCAAGGGACATCGGATAATGTCAGCGCCTGTATCCGCTATCACCCAGCAGCCGGATGGTTGCATGGTGACTCTTTCGTCAGGGAAGCAATTTCTGGGCAGCAAGGTTATTTCAACCATCCCAGCCAACGTGGCACTATCTATTCACTACGACCCGCCATTGTCTGATGTGCGCCAAGAGGGTCTAAGCCAAGGTTTCACTCCTGGAAAGATCGATAAAATCCTCGCAACCACATCGAGGAACTTAAAGGACGGTCTCAGTATTACCTGCGAAGGTGGAGATATGCCGTTTCTAAGTGGATTTGCAGACGGAGTGCAACTAAAAGACCAGTCTCTCATTACCATGCTCTCAAACCCCGATGTCGATATTGATTCTTCTGATAGTACTATACGGCTTCTTGACATGTTGCATCCGGAAGGGCTGGACATAACGTCGGTACGGGCACATCTTTGGTCGAAGGACCCTTTTTCTAATGGGGTTATGGGATGCCGTAAGCCCGGATTTGTCTCTAAATATTGGGAGGAGTTGCGAAAACCGCACGGGGATCTCTTCTTCTGCGGGTCTGACTGGGCTGAGGGCTGGCGTGGGTTTATCTCTGGTGCTTTTGAGGATTCATACCGCGTGACCCGGGAAATTCTGCGCTGAAACAACGCCGCATTTTGTGAATAGATTGTACGATGAACATTGATTGTACATAGCTGCAATCTACTATGATAGTTGGAAACGTGAGATGTAATCCAGACTCGTT
Source organism: Aspergillus melleus (assembly GCF_016097325.1). Lineage (NCBI taxonomy): Eukaryota > Fungi > Ascomycota > Eurotiomycetes > Eurotiales > Aspergillaceae > Aspergillus > Aspergillus melleus. The sequence continues at coordinate 5,583,055 of NW_025763370.1, read as the reverse complement.
CCGATATCATCCAGGACAACATTTCATTACCATCAGGTCGTGAAGTAGCTGCACTTCCGATTGACCAATAAAGCTTCAGTAATTCTCACATGTGCGCACCCCCCCGCTTATCAAAGAATGTGGACAATTTGGAGGATAGGCTTGTAAAAACAAAGGCATAGTATGCGCCGAATGGAAGTTTTCGCCATGTCCACGTTAAACCAAAGTACACAATGGTGAGAGTGTACATATTACACTAGCCTGGGCGCTTTTGTAGTCGCGCCCGGCGGTGTGTATTCCAATGGCTTCAGAGACTGAGTCCGAATACAACAGTAGTAGGAAATATGTTAGAACGTGCAACCTGCGTTTAAGTAATAGCCTAGAAGATATTGTGTACAATATAATTTAACATTAAACTATGCCTCACGTCACAAATGACAATAAAATCCTTGAAAATACCAGTGCTAGAGTGTCCATTGATGGATGTCTGTGAAAGACGCTAAGACTACTAAGGTAAGGCTTGAAAGATGGAAATAGATTAGAACTATGCAAGACACCACGGTTCGTGCAGCAACAACTCCATGGTTTTGCAACGCAGTTTTCTCGCGTTGGTTACTTATACCTGGAAAATATCCAGCTGCCGTCCTTTCCGAGTGACACCCCAAGGATGGAACGATCGATGGAAACAAAGCCTGACGGCAGCATCCTTCTCTCTGGTGTGACCCTGTGACTGTGACCTTATATGTGACTAATCCGGCTGAGTAGATGACTGCTCACCTGTTGTCCGCCTCCCAAAAGCTGCAAAGCCAACGCAGATGGACCGTCCAGCCGTATTCAACCAGAATCCTGAAGTCCAACTTCGGACAGATTATCTATCTCAGATGGCCGAACTTCGAAAACTTCCATGCACACTGTCAGGGTTGTCAATGACAAACTACTACTACACGTATTGTCTCGGAGATGCATGCCTCCATGGTTTCTACCCGCGTTATCTTTGGAGAACACGAATTATCTGTCCAGCTTCATACGAAGGTTTCAAACTATCAAGGACTCCCCCATCAGAAAGGCCTTCTTGGGTCTCTCTCCAGGAGCCAATGAAGCCGAATCTCGATGCGCAGTGAACTCGTCTTGGAAATCTTTTCTTTCGGTGACAACCGTGATTGTTTTACTCATTGAGTTTGAGGTCTTTGTACCTTATGGTGAATGCACAATGTTCTTCTCTTGCCTATAACGACTGTAGTAGGAGGCACCAGTGCTTTAGCAATTGGCCACCTAGACATCTTCTGTCCATCCTGGGGCTGCCAGGCTCCTTGATTCCTGTGACTCAAAGAATATACAGCCATTTATCTTCCTGCTGAGGGCAGCGTAGATCTATTCTTAGGAAGGAAAGAGCTCTGTGTTACACTATCCGTAGGTCATGGATGACAGAGAGTCAACGTGGATCCATGTATGCTGGTCATCTGCTTCGGATCATGCGGACTCGATTCCATGGTGGATTTGTTCATGCCTTTCAGGTCTTTACCTACCTAGAGCACAACCAAAATTCCTTTTTTCTTTCGATACCCTTGCCATGTCTGTCAAAATCCCAATCCACCTTGCCGTCAAAGGTGGAGTCTAACCCTCCCCGATCCAACTAGGGCATGATGTTCCAATATTCATGCCGAATAACTGATCGATGGCTATGACAGAGTTGATTTAAGCGTCGCAACATATACACATCCTGGGATAGCACGGATTATCGAGATAATTAAGACTCGCAGAAAACCCAAGATTATTTTAGAATGTTCAGCATTTCATCGCAGGGGCTCTAGTATAGACTCTACGTGCATGAATGTGGCACAGCTGCGTCTCCGATGAAAATCATGTGACATCAGCGTTGCCTTAAGGGAGCAACGCGAGCCATCCCATTCCAGGTCAAATCTGGCCTTTCCACTTTGGGAGGTCCCAAGCGAGGATTAGAGTTCATGAAGGATCAAACGGTCCTTATATTTAGCGAGGCATTTCCCTTCATATCCCACCACCAATAATAGAGGCTAGCAGATGGATCTAATACGCTCTGACAGGACGATTATGGGGCCGGCGCTTGCATGCTGCCTATACAGTTTTGCCTAACATTCCACGTTGATATTGTCTGACGCGATGGTCTCAGAATAAGATCTAGATTTAGACGAAGAACGTAATCTTTGATCGACACTCTGTTTGTCCGATCCCTCTTTGGGCAGATAGCGAGACAAAGGTAGTGGACAGCGGGGCTAGCGCGGATGCGGATGGACTGAAGCGCAGAGCTTGTGTCGCATGGCCAGTTCCCCAGTCACGGTATCTATGCAAGACACCAAGGCCGAAGAGGGTCTCATCCGCATTCGAGCAGCTGGGGAAGAGATATTTTCTGTTCAATAAAATCCATGAGAAAGTAGAGCGTTGTAGATGTATGGCCTTACCGAGCGAAAGCATGGCCCTGAGGTTATCGGCTGAAACCGTGGCCTCACCACTGTATATGAAGGAACGTGCAAGGTCTGTCACCGTTGTCAATACACATGTTTCTCTCATCAGATTTGAGTCCGTAACAATGACCAAATGCGAGCACTCTTTCTGGCTAGAGCTTAGCCATGAAATGGCAGTGCCTCAGGTCGTTTATGGATCAAGGCTTGCTCGATTGGTGAACGAGCTGCCACAGCCGTCGGTCCAGTTGCCGCAGGTCGTTTTCTTCATGGGCCATCACCAAAAGAATAAAGCACTGCGGCAGCTGTGCAGTAGCAACTACCGAGGCCAGGGTCGCAATGCTCCGAGCGTCAATATCCGCTCTGATAACCGCACGCTGCAGTCCTTGCAGCCGCGGTTCTTCGCAGATTGCGACCCCTGCCGGTCATTGCTGTCCACACATGAAAGCTTGCGCAACTGTCACGAGGAGAAAATATACCCCGTGGAACTCCGATCCACAGAGTATTCTCTGCAGGACATCATAATTGCACGCCTGGTATTCTTGTTCACCGACGTGGTCTGTATCTTTGCAGATGACGTTGGAGGATTCGAGGGCACCCGCAAGCTCCTGACAACGTGGGCGGCGATCGGCTCAGCGTCCAGCCTACCACCCGCGGTAAGACCGAGGGTGATTGTAGTTGTCAGCCAGTCTCCAAGCATCACGGGAGGCGTGATCGATGAGAATGACTTTCTATTCGAGTTGCTTCATGCTGGCGACGTTCCTTACTTCTCAGCATTCCGGGATATCCAGGTATCTAGTCTTCCGGCCGAGGAGCTCTCGTCCGATGCTCGCTACATGACACTAGGCAGTGATGTTTCCCGGCAGCTTAGAAGCTCACGAGTTGATCGGGAACGCTATCGGAGCCTATTCTCTGCGATCCATCTCAGCGCATTTTTTGAACTTGCCTTGCATAATTTATCCGCCTCGCCATTTGCGCCCTTCGACTTCATTCGTTCTGCAAGAAATAGGAATCCCCTTGACGGAGCCTTTGCTTCCCACATCACCAGTTTTTTAAAGGTGGGAAGCAAAACAAGGACTCCTTACAATGAAATGGCTTCCCACATTGCTTCTGCAATTCTGATGGACGCGTATCCCCCGGGGATGCACTGTAAGTGGCCCCCACTTTGGCTCCTTGTCTGTCTAACGTCCCTAGATTTCCTACCTTCGATGGTTTATCGTACATTGTATCACGATCCATGTTACACCGGCCTCCGGAAGTTCTACAGCACTGACGCCTTAGCCTCTGTCCAGAGTGAACGGGTCCAACACCACCTGTCCAGGTTCTTTGAACACATGGCCTCTAACCTTGGCCCATCCTCAGAGATCCATAAGAACAACCTGAAACAGCAACGGAAGTTCTGGGCTTGGGCTAAGTCGAACAAGACCTGTCTCTTGTGCCTTAGACGCCACCCTGAACACCCTCAGGCGTGTGGACATGGAATATGTGACACTTGCGCGGAGATCTTTGGCGAACCCTCTCTTCACACTGAGCATGAGTACACTATTTGCCAGTGCATTCTATGTGGAAACGCAAAGGGTCTGACTGTGCGGCTGAAACCGCCAACCGCAGCGCCACGCCTCCTGAGTATCGACGGAGGAGGTCTCCGTGGCATTATTCCTCCTTCAAATTTGGAGCTGTTACAGAACGACATAGGCCCTGAACTTCCGCTAGCGGATCTGATTGACCTCAGGGTCGGCACGAGTTCCGGTGGGCTATATGTCATAGCAATGGATATTCTCCGCATGGGGCCTTCGGAATTTAAGAGAGTATTTCAGGGCCTCGCGAAGAAAGTTCTGGGCCCTGACCAGCGGAAGGGGAGAATAATGTCCCTGCTTTCGGACGCAACCTACGATACTAAGGCGCTTGAAAATCAGTATAAGGACGTCTTTGGACCAACAAGGCGGCTGTTTGATGCGCCAGCGACTCTTCTATCTGCCGGAAAGATGGCGGTCACGACAACTTCTATCAAAGATGGGTCGTTGTTCCTTTTCACGAACTATAATGGGGCAGCACCCCACCGTGCGGAATCCGGTACTAATACGTCTTTGTGTCCCTGAATGAAAGTGCTGATTTCTTATAGTTTATGGACGACTTCGGCCGGATGAAGACTATGGGCCCTATATCTGGCAGATGTAAGCAGGAATCCGTACCTTCTGAAGATCCCCTTGTCTTAACATGGCTTCTAGTGCACTGGCTACTTCCGCGGCTCCTCCGTAAGTGGGCCTCCCCAAAATGTCCTGTCCAATGGCTGACCTCCATAGCCTTTTCTCCACCGTCAATATTCCCGGACTGGGTACCTTCCAGGATGGAGGAATGGGACGAGATAACAACCCAATTAACATTGCGTTATTTGAGGCGAAACACCTGTGGCCTAGCGTAACTAACCCCGATGTTGTGATCACGCTCGGGACGGGAACAGAAACGTCATCTCCGAAGACATCCTTCTTTCGAAATGTGCTCTTGGATGGATGGATTCCGAGAGTGTACCGTTCATACATGAGGAGCTTTGATGGGGGTACTACGTGGAAGGAGCTAAAGATGCGGCTGGATAACAAATCACAAGAAACATACTACAGGTTCGATCAGTACTTACCCGAGGGCCTTCCCGCCATGGATGATCCAGATTGTGTCGCTGGCCTCTCCAAGCAAGTTCAGACACAGTCAGGGGAGGACCACAGTGGTGTGGTGGTAGCGCTACTCACCGCCTGCCTCTTCTTCCAGCTCGACAAGATGCCAGTGTACAAGAACGGTCTGTATCATTGTGTTGGTACGATTCGTTGCCGTGCTCCTCCGCGACCTCTTATTGAACGACTGGCCATGATCCCTGGGAGACAGGCATTCTACAAGGGCAAATTGAACCTTGGTCTCAGTCTATCAGCGGACGATATCTGCTTCTCGTGCCACCGTTATTCTTTGCCTGTCCGATTCTTTGTGCGCGATCTGGAGGAAAGTATAACGCTATCTTTACGCATTGGAGAGGCACCCCGTCGGTTGAGTGCTTTTCCAAATTGTATGCAATGGTTCATCGAAGAACAGAAGTTAGATTGTGTCTTTGGATCCCCGAACCATGACATTCCGCTCCAGGTGGAATGCCCTGACTGTGACGGTAGGGGGACCCGAGGGAGAAAACGAAAGTACATAGACATATGACCTATCCTCCTGCGTTGGGGGTTTCACTCTGTAAAGCCTTTTCCAGTTCTTTGATAGACTTCTGTAGTGCTCTATTGTATCGCAGCAGCATGGATTTGAGCTGATCATTTTGTCTCCGCAGATCATCAATCAAGGATTCATCTTCGAGGCGAAGACGCTGCATCTCACGTAATTCGGCGAGGAGGTTTGGCAGACTGGGCTCACAATTCATGGCGGATGCTTGATAATACATAATTAGCACAATTTGGGTGCAACATACATGGTCTTACCTAAGAGGTCTCTTCACGTCTAGTTGGTACTCTGTCTTACTGCGGGTTGGTTGCTTTTCGAAAACATTGGCGGGTAGTTGGTGCTTTAATAGAGATATATCCCTGTAAGCGCTATTTTTGGATATTGTCTGGGACACTGATGGAGCCGCCCGGAGATAGCCTCGGTTATCAGGTTTGGGGCCACGCTGGGAAAGCCATCTGTTGATATAAAGGGCCCTAGGCATGCCGAACTATCCAGCCAAATTCTATAACCTTGCATACAACGATGGAAGGACAATACGAAGATGCCAGCCAGTTCCTGCCAGGAATCGAGTACCTCCAACAATATGATCCACTTTGTGATCCTGATATCGACCCTACGCTCCTCCTCTCCGACTCCTCGGACTTGTTGAATTATTTCCCTCCCTTGCCATCCCTGGATGGTTTGACCGGCGAAGCCGAGACTCACTCGTCTGAGAAAGAATTGGAAGATATGCGGGCCCGAGTTGACGCTTTGGAGAAAGGGTACGTACAATCGTGTTCATGCTTGCGCTCCACTGGTTCTAAATGACCTGCAGGATCGAAACCTTAAAAGGGTATAAACCCCGCTTCAGCCTACTCTCCCACAACATAGACCAAGCTAAGAGATGACAGTACATTGGACTATCTACGGACATACCTAGCCAACATGCATCCCTGGATGCTGGAAGTGACGGAGGCATTGGACAAACTCGGGCAGGCACCTCAATCTGCAACGGAGTTGGAGTTTCCCGAGAAGAATATCTGAGTAGACTGGCAGCGTCATCAGCAAACCTCCAGTTTTGTAGCTCTTTTGTTTTCGCACTTGTTCCTGTTTTGTCTTTTCTTTTACCTCCAGTATTGTCAAACGTTCACGTGTTATCTATCTACTTAGGCAGCTGTCAGAATGGTGATATTGACGTGCGACGTGCATTAGATTTGGGTTCAGACTAACGTACAATGAAGCATTGGCCACACCACAGCGGTTACACCAGCTGTTCCTCCGACATGCTCGCCTGTCATTGGCTGTCTTGAAGCTCTCATGACTCGTGTCTTTTACTTGTCAGGATGCAACAACGGCTCCGCACAATCAGACCCACATAGTTCGTATGGTGTTGCCGCCAACGCCAAACCTTGTTGCTTGTCGGAGCTTCTACCATTTATCTATACCATGAGGTAAGGATCCGGCGCCGAAATCTTACAGAGCTTGTCAAGTGCAGTATAGGGAGCAGAATGGATTGCTATATCTTCCCAAGAGGTCGGGAGATTAGCTCACGAGGCAAACCATGCATGCCGGTCCGAGGCCTGTTTTGCACTTGTCATGATAGCCCACAACATAACGGTGTGATTGCAAAAGCCGACTTGATCAAGTCACTTCATGTGCAGGAATAGAACGCAACCTCTGGTAATATGTACATAGCACAACAGCGAACGGGAAGAGCAGGAACTAGTTCCAATACGCCTAGAAAGGATAAAGGTCTGTAGCAAAATCAACCAGAATCAAAGCATCGTCATCCTAATCCCCTGCACCATGTAGTCGTCAATAAAGCAATGTGACCTTCCAGGTTCCTGGCAACAGCAACACAATAGGAAATGGGAGCCTTCGAGATGAGCACGATCCTCGGGGTCCGTGTACTGGCCAGGTAGCACCTGCCTGCAGGCAAAACAAGATGGCTTGCATCGTCGGCTTGCCAGATACTCGTGCGCCAATTCTTGGCTTCCTCTCGCTTGCACGAGAACAGAGTCGTGGAAGAACTTGTTAAAGCAATCGTAGCAGTAAGTGTGGCCACAGCCCAGCGCCAGATCGACGACCTTACTATAACATATCTTGCACTCATAGTATGCTTCCAGGGTCCGACCTGCGCTTTCTTAGTTATGCAATACCCTAAAGGCAATCAGTTTCTCACCTTCCGGTGCAAGATCAGACCGGGCTGGGCTTGCTGGTAAGCTGGCAATGAGCTCAGTCGCATCACTCGTCCCCACGGAGACCGCATCGATCTCAATCGGGTTCTCTGGCCCACTATCAGTTCATCGTCTCCAGCAGGAGTACCACTGCTACAAACCGATACTGTCACCGGGACGGCGCAAATCATGGGAATAAACAACGGTGCTGGCCTCTGTGTCACTGAGAGCCTCGACATCGATCGGGTTCTCTGAAAATTGTCAGGGTATACGACAAAAACCGCGAAACTGCCGCTTACGACTGCTAGACCCAGGGAGGAGATATGGCAAAGTTGACAAGCCCCCGATGTCCTCAGAGACTTGACGGTAACCATGGAATGAAACCCGAACTTCGGACGGAGCCTGAACTTCAGACGGAACCTGGCCTTCGGACGGAATCTGGACTTCGGACGGAACCTGGACTTCGACCAAGACAGGATTGTTAAAATTGAATGATTGGGACTGGGGCGTGAGCTGAACATAGATAGGAATGAAGAGAGACATGATGATGGTATGAGAATGAGAGACCGCTGGGCTTGACCGACGTATGTTGAGATGGATTGGAAGCTGACCACAGCCTGGGTCATTGAAGGGATATTTATACTCGCCATTGCCCGCACCCTGTCCGAGGCTGAACCAATATCCATGTCGACTTAGCCTCACCTGAAGCATACCATGGTATCAGAGTATGCCTGTCAGGATCAATCGGTTGTTGTACACCAATTGATCAGAACTGGCATATGCCACTCGGAACAGTGCTCTGGCTAGCCGACAGATCTGGGCGACGAGTGCTGCCTTGTTCTATAAATGGGGTGCCCTTGAGTCCCGGAAGATGCTCATATCCAACCATCCAGAGACCAGCAGCCTGACTGTAGATGCGCCGGACACCAATCAGTCTTACAAGCATGCCAAAATGCTCTGCAAGCGATCGAAGAGGGACACAAGGCGTATCACCCATCGCGATAGCGGACAGGGGCACAAGCCGATCAACCAAAGGTATACGCGTACCACCGAGATACCGGTATAGGATGCATAGACCCTGGCCTCATTGAGTCTGGCTGAGACACTTGGCTCCGCATGATGCAACTGCGTGCATCACCAGCAAGGCCCATTGGAAAGAAGGTCGATATGCGTTGCCTTGCCAGTCTCACTTAACGCCCACCCCAAATATGGATCAGCGGGATCGAACTCATGTATTCCCTTTCTATACATGAGGCCTCAGGCGACCGTCATGCCACATCCTTAGACGGACAAGACAATCTCCTCGTCCAAAGGTCTCCGCGCCTTGTATACACGCAGGGTGTAGAAAAGGTTCCTTCTTGGATCCAGAGCTTCCGCCACTGCAGCAGTTGCGAGCGACCGGATATCGTCATATGACCAGCCATACACACGGCTGAAAGGCGCCATACAGAGTGGCAGGACACTCTCGGCAAACGCTGTCCTGTACCATTGGATGGTTGTCTTATCGACGGACGGCAACCCCCAAGGGTTCAGGGGTAGCACAAATTCTTCACAGCTGATCTGGTGAAACCCAGTATTGCCCAGCCACCGCCGTACTTGTCCTGGGCTATACTCGATCTCCCTATGGGTTTGTTCTGTCGCGGCCTTCAGGTTGTAGTATCAAAACTGGAGCGGGCCGAATCCCAGAGGTCGACCGCAGCAACGAGGCTCAAAAATTACCTCGAGCTGTTCAAACCAAGCACCGCAGTTTAGATGGTCGTATATCCTCTTGTAAAGACTTGGCCAATTGGTGACGCTGCCATATCCCATTCGCATATGGATAACATCCCATTTTCCTTCTCCAAGTAACCAAGGACACTCATAGTCGAAAGGGACCCTGAAGTGGCAATTCGGCGGAGGAGATTCTGGTTGGAGTGCAGACAAGTCGACCCCCAGAACATAGGCCCTTGGATATGCCTTCGCCAGTTCAATCGTCCAGAGGCCGGTCCCACACCCAAGATCTAAGAAGCGACCATTTTCGCGATGGGGGACGTGCATCAGCCGGTCGGAGCGCAGCGCTTTCAGCACCATGGTATGGATGAAATCCAGACGGTCCTTCTCAATTTCATCGCATGGTAGCATGTAGCTCCCTGTTCCTTGTCCCTGATATAGACGGCCATTCTCTTGGATTGCCGTTCGTGTCTGGTGCGCGCTGCCCCGTGTGTCCTTGGCTAGGAACTCTGCCCCTTCCTTATTGTAAACATTGGCAACCAGGGAGAGGATGCCACTGGAGTCGCAGACGACCTTCAGGGGCAGATTGTCGGGGAAAGGCGGATCCCTATCTGAGTTGGATGCTGTCTTCCGGTTGCCATCTTCGCTATGGTAACCCACCAACAAAGCCGATATCAAGCGATTGTGCCTTAAGATTGACTCCCGCTTTCTTCCACGCGACCGATGTCTTGGGTAAGGCGTAAGCTGTAGGCTATTCTGGTCGCGAATTTCTAGAGAGGTTGGTAAGATTATCGTACAAATTGGAGGTGATATGGCAGAAAATACTCTCTTTTGGCCGTCTGTGAGCCTCAATCATCGGAGGTTCCGAACCAGCAGGCATTGCGAGCGAACGACGTTGGTCAGATAATGGCGCGGGAAGACGAGCCGTTCTTGGATGTGAAATAAACAAAAGCAGAAAATTCCGAATTGGAAGTTTAGTTGGTTCCCCTCGCTCACTCAAATATATTCCCCAGAGAGGGGAACCAGGAGAATGAATCAAATTAGAGCTTCCCTTTGTCTCTAAGGCCAGCGGCTACACGATGCTCTTAAGCTCGGCCCAAAAAGCGGCGACCAATGAGAGAGCGGCGCAGGTTTTGGTGGCGTTATGGTGGCGCACATTATTTGACCCGCTGAAGTCTAATTCATTATTAATGCAGCCTTTTTGTTTATGAATACCGAGAGAGGGCACATCGAAACTCCTCCAATTCAATATAGTGGAGTAAGCAAGACAGAATTTGTTGCAAAGTACCTTGCGATACTTGACTTGTCAACGAGCTCAAGAGTATGAGATTGACAGCAGAAATAATAATCAACATTAATATACCGGAAAGTATCAGAAAGCGTGTGTGGACTTAATTCAGCATGCTAACTTAGTTCAAACACACAAGTGCGAATCAAAGACCAACTACGCCAAACGTATGGTGTAGACGACGATGGCACAGTCCTCCAACTAGCGTACTTCTCGCGTAGCTTTGAACGGTAGCAATAAAGAGCACGAGCGAGTCACCAATGACCTGTGAAGCTGTCCAGTTGCACTGCACAAAGCAAATACCCAATTAACACGCTCTGGCTAAGTCACCCGAACATGGCGAGGTTCGCCTCGCGGCGCCCAGAAACCGTCCGCTTCGTGAGGAGGTTGATACTCAGACTCCTTTAGATCCACACTGTCGTCTGAAGCTAGAACTAAACCTCTCACTTCATCACGCGTCTCTGGATCCGCGGACACTAAAGTAGATGTTGGTGAGACTCTCTCTTAGCCAGGCATGGCTACTTACCACTAATCAGTAACCGACCGGAGCAGGATGACCTTTCCTCCTCGAGGATTGATTTGAGATCGGGCTTTCCGTAGTAGACGGTTCCTCGGCGGCCAACGTGAACTTTTTCAGAATCGAGTGATACGGTCTTCTCACTACGAAGGATGAAGAGCGAGTACCTGAGCGCCTGAGGTGCGTGAGCTGGTGTATTTCAACAGACTGGTTTGACCTACCATGGCTTTATCTTCATCGAGAAGTCTGTCCATCCAGTCACAGATCCAGTCTTCGTGGTCTGCAGTCTGTCAGTTCAGCCTTGGACCGGAGATGATGTGAGCTGGTACACTCTTCTTCCATTTGCCATATCAGTGTCATCCTTCTGGTGTTACGACCTGGCAGAGCCCTGTGCTCCCCTTGCAAGGCACTTTCGACAAATGTCTTCACGTAAGATAACTGTCCGGCAATCCCGATGCCCGTTGCAACGATGATGATGGAGCTATATTCGTCCGTATCAAAGTGTTCGCCGTACGGCCCATCGACGAGGATACGAACACGGTTATGTGGAGTTCCACACAAAGCTCGAGTAAATCCTGATCGAACCTGTGCAAGCAAGGATATACTTACTGCCTTGCCGTCTGGTCCTGCCTCCCACCATGCGATATGAAAGGGGTGGGACTCGGCAAATGAGAGCGATCTTATCCCGGGGGCTCTCACATATATATATTGGCCCTCGCGGACTTTCCAGGGCCGAGGAGGTCTAAATGTAAGCTCAACAGCATCCTGGTGTTTAACAACATCAGCCAATGCTAGGGACTGCCCCGCAGCACTGTTGCGAAATATCTGGTAAGTCGTGTGGATGACCGTATTCAACAGAAATGCTGCTAGCCCACCGACGAGGCTGAAAGCCTCAAAGCCACGCCAACGGCGTAGATGTAGCCATGTCCCAACAATCACCAAGATGCCAAGGGCTGTATGGCCTTTCAGGAAGATCTCATATGATAACCGGCGGACCCACGGTAGGGCCAGGACGAGTAAGGCCGAGAGAGCAGCGGCTGACTTTATTGGTTCGTTAGCGTTGTCCAGGTCCTCGGAGCAGCGAACTTACCATTAGACCATAGCGATGAAACTTGTTGGCCAGATCAAAGGCCCAGCTTTGCAGTGCAAATACGATGTGCAAAGCACTTTGGACGAGGCTCATTAATCCAAGGACACGATGAAAGCGGCGATACGTCGATAAGGAAAGGCCAGATATCTCAGCAGCTATACTTAGCTGCGGAACAAAAACCACGGGAAGCAGATGTAGAACTGCCAAAGATCCAGCTCTGACACTAGCTTCTGCAAAGTTTGAAACACCTAGAATATTGCAAGTGAAGGTTCCACCAAGGTATACTGCGTATAGGATACCATCCAACCTTGTGAAGGGTCCCCAAAGGCGACGCCGACGGAGGAGATATGGGAGCGCTAGATGTCTGAAGAAGATATGTCCAAGGTGAGGGTTAAACACATACTTGATAAAATGAGCCCATAATCTCCGAAGCAGGAAAAGCGCAGCAATTCCCGCTGCGACGTATCTGTAGATCACCAGCACTAGGCTCATGGTCAATGAGGATGCTTTGAGATTAGTAGCCTCCGCTCCGAGGCAGCATTTTATATGCAGAGGTCACTACTCGAACAGGGAAAACCATGGTGTGCCACGGTAATAGGAGCCAATGTCGGAGCGGGAGAATGGGCTTTTATCTGAGATGCAAATGTGGTTTCAACCTCGAAGGGACCACAATCCATGAAATCATGGCCTGCCACAGGGCAGCTAATGCCGTAGGGCAGACCACAGTCCATGAAGAATCATGGCCTGCCACAGGGCAGTTTATGCCACAGGACAGCTAATGCCATAGGGCAGACCACAGTCCATAAAAAACCATGGCCTCCCACAGGGCGGTTGGCGCCACAGGGCAACTCATGCCACAGGGCGGTTCGTGCCGCAGGGCAGCTAATGCCGTAGGGCAGACCACAGCCATGAAAAACCATGGCCTGCCACGGGGCTGCTGGCGCCACAGGGCAACTCATGCCACAGGGCGCTTCATGCCACAGGGCAACTGATGCCGTAGGGCAGACCACAGTCCGTAAAAAACCATGGTCTCCCACAGGGCGGTTGGCGCCACAGGGCAACTCATGCCACAGGGCGCTTCATGCCACAGGGCAACTGATGCCGTAGGGCAGACCACAGTCCGTAAAAAACCATGGTCTCCCACAGGGCGGTTGGCGCCACAGGGCAACTCATGCCACAGGGCGGTTCATGCCGCAGGGCAGCTAATGCCACAAGGCAGACCACAGTCGGCGAGAAAACCATGGCCTACCACGGGGCGGTTGGCGCCACAGGGCAACCGATGCCGTAGGGCAGACCACAGTCCATGAAAAACTATGGCCTGCCACAGGACGGTTGGCGCCGCAGGGCATCTAATGCCGCAAGGCAGACCACAATCCGCGAGAAACCATGGCCTGCCACGGGGCGGTTGGCGCCACAGGGCAGACCACAGTCCGCGAGAAACCATAGCCTGCTGTCACAGTCCACGCCATAGGGTAACATCGAACATTACAGTGCGGGCGAGCCTCTGCTGGGAATGTGCTCCGCATGTTGTTCATATAAGCAGGGAGGGACACCTGCCCCTCATCAAGGTGGAAATTTCAGCGGGGCGTGTTCACGCAACAACCCAGACCTTTATTCTACAAAAGCCAAGTCGTTCTCAAAGGTAGCACTCAGGAACAGAATTACTTGACATTTCTCAATTATAGCAGGCGTGATGATATGAAACCGGGGGAATGAATTACTTTACACTCATGGCAGCGGCGGACAACAAATACCACAATATGAACTGTATGATGACAACCGGCATCTGCTTCGCCATCTAAGGATCTAATCCACCCACTTCCACCGTACCAACCATAGTATCCCGCGCGAGGCGAATGTATGGTTTAAGGCAGTTGGGTCCTGGAGAGAGCTGGAGAAAATCATCCTAGTAAATCTTCAGAACTAGATCGACAGGGTGTATTTGAATGTCCTGGTTACCTTTGTGATCACTTCAATCGGGTTCGACTTAGTGTGTTCCACGAATTTCGTCAGAGCCGGATCCCATGGACCAAGTCTCAATGATTCTCCCTTCTTCAGGGACGTGACTGGCTCGAGGCATTGAATCACCATCCGACCAACCGAGCGGATGTCCTCCTGAGCGTTGTCTTGACTGATCCTTTGTAGCATACACAAGCCGATATTGGCTGTAATGGTCAGCGTGGATATTGGGAGCATGGCAGAGAGTAGACGCACCTATTTTGACCGAGCCATTCATAGAGAGAAGGACATTTCTGGAACTCAGGTCCCCGTGCGCAAACCCCAGCGTCTGGTGTATATATTGGATACCATCCAGTACTTCACGGCACCATGAAGCCACCTCGTACGCCTTTAGCGGACTGAATGGAGTGGAGAAAATGTAGAGCAGGGGAACGTCCATCAACTCGTAGATGAAGAACAAATCACCGGCGTGGTAAAAGCATTCGTGCAATGCCACGACATTCTTGTGGGAAACCCGAGTAAGTCTTGACAGCCACTCCTTTTTGTTGACCTTCACTTCTTTTGAATGGAACTCGGAGAAGCTGTTGTCCTTTCTGTGGATCACGAGACCTTGGCCGGCAAGATTCAGTTTGTAAAGCCTTTGGTACAGTTGCCACGGTTCAGCCTCCGTTTTCTTTAGAGACTCGTTGTACTTGGTCGCCGACTTGTGGAGTTTTCCATCGTGGTTTCTTCGGTCCTTGGGGTCGTCGACTTCTATTGCTCTCTTCAGGGAAGACGTTTGGCTGAGATTCGTTCTGGGGAAAGTAGATATTCTTTTGTCCTGGCTGGATGTCATGGCGGCCCCCCTTCGGAGAGAGGAAAAGAAGTCTGACCATTCCCTGAGTTGGGGGGGAGAGAGGGAATTTATTAACATTATCATGGCCGTATGCTATGGTGTCTAAAGATAGAAAATTTAAGCTTCACGTTTCGTATAACCGCGCGGCTGCATCATAATCGAGTGCGACGGCGATGCTCCAATTAACGCATGCTCCACCCATCCTGAACGTAAATATGTGGTGGCATCTGCGGCGAATATATGCCAATAGAAGTTTAGTTCCAAGCCTGTTTTCAGAAAACTGTGGTGGTGCCTCTCTTGACCAGAACTACCAGGACGCCCGAGCGAACTATCTAGCTGGATATCCTAGCAGACTGGGTCCGGTGCCATCCTTTCTGCCTTTTGCACTTTCCAGTGAGGTACTCTTGGGAGAGTAATATATACAAGAACAGGATCTTTTACAAGATTATGGTAACAGGCGTGCGGTCAAACTGATGTAGTGTCTAGCCCTAAGTCTTAGCCTATTCTGCGCACGGCATTAACTCCCACCTCTTTTCGACGATATTGAACCGTGGTAAGGCAAGTTGTTCTGTTGTGCCAACATCCTGATCGATGTTTAATAATTCTGCGCCGTATCCGCTACCCCAGACGCCCAGGAAAAAGAGCTCTGGTCCCCGGTTCAGAAAGGATACGACGTCTTCCACTGGCAGAAGTTTAAGGTTTTCGCCGGCTCCAGGCACTTTGGTGGCCTTTGCAAACCAAAATTTCGCTAGCCCCGGGAGCAAGTCGGGGAGTTTATCAAGGCTCGAGCATAAGAGGCAAAGGATCTCCTTTGTATCTACGTGGTAGAATGCGCCGTAAGGAACATTCCCACGTGCTTGCCTGCGAAAGAGAGCATGAAACCTTCCCGGGGATAGTGTCGTCGAGTAAGTACATGCATCCACGGTCTGTGATTTGATACAGCCAAGTGCATCATTAGTCAGGGATGTACTGACTTGAGTTTCGGCTTCCGTATATTGGCGTGCTTCGTCGAATAGAACCAGTTCTTGATGGGATGGTTCAGGCACCTGATTGATGGGCATAATTGCGTTCACGCTTCCGATGTCATTAACTAAGGCTGGCAGTACGTGCAACTGGAGAGGCGACATATCCTGAGTTTGCTCCGTCGCAGAAAGGTTTCTAGTTGGCATCTGAGGCTCTTCGCTCATATCTGTGTCATCGTGGACCACTGTAGTCATTGGTCCGGGTCCGATCATCTCGTTCGGTAGAGGCGCATCAGCTGCAGGTTCTAGGTTAACCGAGCAGTCAGATATGGGCTCTGTCATGCCAGGGCTGTCTAGAAATCCAGGGAAAAAGGACGTGAAGAAATCTCTCTTCACAGCGAATGTTGACAAGTCTTGACCATGCATGGTGCTTTGGGGGTAGTATATATGCTGTAGGAACAGATAGTTCTGGTCCGAAAAAAAGCTTCCAATATCCGTCATACCACAGCGTCTGTCCAGTGACCAGTGTTCCTGGACATCTATGGCGAGAGCAGGACATTGCTGTGGGATTCGCCGCTGCTTTATATTCTGAAGTACGCCCGCAACCTGAGTGCTGCACTGTGTAATGATAGACGGATCATACTCGAAATCCCTTGGTGGTCGAAGGCGCGTCAGGAGGTTATAGATAGCGGCGAACTCTGGGTTATACTGGGCAGGTCTTGTAGAGATGCGAGAGCCAGGCAGGATGAGCCCAACCGTACGAGTGAGTTCTTTAAACTGAATCCATAGATTTTGGGAATCGGGCACCTGTCCCAATGGCGAGTAACGGTTATGACCAAGTGGGGGCGCATCAGAAAGACCATAGAAGTGACGCATGGCAAAGAGAAACACCTGCCGATATGCCGACCAAAAGCCATAGTCATCGTTCGGGTGTGGCCTTTCCTCAACGCAGCTCTCGGAAATCTGGATCGGGAACCGGTTATTCTGTGGGCGAACATAGTAGCGAAACATTGTCTGACGGATTGTTCCTCTGAATCTGGGAGGCAGGAGTCGTTTAATAACGTATACCATGGGTCGGATGTATTTAATGTTTTCGAGGAACATCCGTAGAGACGGGATAATCCCAGTATACCCTAGGGCAGCCTGCCGGAGTTCTGAACGGAGCTGGGTATCTGAACAGGCAGCGAACACGGTATTCTCGTCAAACAAATGATCTATGTGCAAGCGGTCGGCCTTAGAGAGAGAAGGACATCGTCCTTCAAGTTGCTCAACTGTCTCGGTGTCTAGCAGGTGCGGCTGATTGCAAGTCAGGCTAACCCAGGCGGTATTGATGTGACTCAGACAAGAGGCAAGTTCCTGGAATGATTAGCTCGCCTCTTCTAATGCTATCTCGCCGGATCATTCTCACCTCTGGGATTTTGAGACTGGATAAATGCAGACCCATGAGCCAGGGGCTCCAAAGCGCAGGGAATTGTAGGAGATTATCAAGGCTCTCGCGGAAGGCCGCGTGGTTGTCAACCTTGGGTTGATAGATTTCCTTGAAATCACGGCATTTCGATGGTGACCACTTCGCCAACCATTCCCCCGCAGCCTCCATCTCGCCGCGCCTCTGATAGTATCGCACGCTCCGGAATATATCGCCGTCACTGAACTCTTGAGCGCTCGCCTCAGACTCGCGCAATTTTCTCCGCGCGGCGGGAGTTAATTTGGTGGCATCATAGAGGCATAGAATCCACCAATGTTCGTTCGGATTGAGCCACTCGGCGGCGGCTGACAGTCGGTGCTGACCTTGGAAGCAGTATATGGAAAACCCAGGAGGCAAGCTGATGCTTGCTGGGTTTTCCAAGGACAATCTAGTCAGCGAATTTGTAGCCATTATCTGCTCAAGATCCGGAGGTGCCATTTCTGCAGGAATCCATGTTAGAGGATCCAGCCTGCGACAGCCTTCCTGATCAAAGCGATGGATCAATCGGCGGACATTGCCTTGGTTGAGGGTTCGTGATCCGCAGACATCCAAACCATCAAACCGCAGTGATTCAAATTGACACACTTTCACCGAACCCACCAGCGCGCCCTGTAATTGCTGCGCGACAGCTAGATCTGTAGCGGCCATGACGTTGTGGAGAATGCTAGCTAGAATGAGCACGTAGCCACTCTGTCATTAACCTGCCGGGTCCCATATGACAGGCCACGGTAGTTAAGGCAGAAAATCCGTGGCTGTGTTCAGACAGGCGGTTACCGGGGGTCGGCGCTGGACCCCCAAGAGTGGTGGTGATCTTAGCGCGATGGTCGAGTGAAACGAAACCCGGCGCCACCACGCGACAAATCAATAGCCATGAGAATAGACACTGGAACCATGGCGTTTCTACGGGTATATGAAATTGCTATGGCTGGGGCCGCTGGTTATGGGTATACGTCTGTTATACGTCCCACAGGAAAATCAGAGTCAACCACGCCACAATGGAATCCCCCACACAGTGTCAATGGATAGGGCCATTTCAGATAATGCGTTGGCCAGATCAGCCAGGCACATACGGCCACGGTAGGCTTCCTAATCAATCCATCAAATAGTGAGGCCACGAAACTGACTGGGTGTAGCGAAACATAGTCTTACCTTGGAGGATGCAAGTGTGAAAATATCGTGGTTCGGTAGCATAGCACCCCAAGCGCATACCCTTCAGGCTGCTGCCGGGGGGGTCGGAATACCGGTCTTGCATTGGTTTGAGACGGTGGACGACAAGGAAGTGATGATAATGGATATGGTGGGACCAACGTTGGAAGAGCTCTTCACAAAGTCGGGTCGTTATTTTGGCATGTGCGCCCTTCTTCTGTTTGCCGAGCAGATGCTTGCACGTGTGGAATTTATCCACTCCAGGAACATTTATCATGGGAGCTTGGATCCGTGGTCTTTTGCCCTTGGCAGCTCCGGCTGGCAGTCACAACAAGCTCTCCTGGTGGATTTCGACCCCCAGTACGCCCAATCGGCCTCTGCACAGGATGATCTTTACGCCGTCGCAAAAATATTGGCCTACTTTTACGGCAACTGGAGCTCCTGGGATGAATACCAGCACATGACCGGATCGAATATTCCCCGGGATACCGCTCCAGTCATATGCACTTTCCTGCACAAGGCGTCTGCCAGCAGGACCGTGGATTATTCAGCATTACGATCGGTCTTTCGCGAGGCCAATTTGGACCTGGCCACTCATCTTGCAATAGGCCTGGATTTGAAAGGGCCTAGAGCAATCTGCGAAGGTTTTAATCTTGATCCCGGCGTCTTTTCGACGATGGACACGAGATCTCTCTTTGAAACCTTGAACCAGAAGCTTCTCGAGGCTGGAAAGCAGGTCGAAACGCTTCGAGGCATTGCTACCCAGTCGGGATATCCACAGCTTCTTGTATGCCTGGATGAGATCATCACTATCTACGGCGTCCTCATTACCCGTGACCGTCCGTCAGTTCAAAAGGAAAGGCAAGCCATGGGAGCATACCATCTACCGAATCGCCTATGGAGAGACCTACGGTGGTTCATGAAGAGCACCGACCACGAAAGGATCGAGATCCGACTTGCACTGATTGAGAAAATATACAAGTATATTGCGGTCCTATACGAAGCAACCCCCTCATATCAAACTTTCTGGACAGGATATCTCCTGGCATTGGCTCGTACCAGAAGGGATGTCGAACCTGGGTCGGGGAAACCTGCCTGGACTCAAACCGTGTGTTACTGGCAGAACCTGTCCAACGTGTTGAGAGCTGGGGATCGTCTCAAAGAGTGAGGCATTTTTTGATGTTGTAATAAACTAGTCCTGCATCCAGAAATTACTATGAACATTTGCCTCAATGCGAATATACAATTGCACGCCTTCACTGTCCTGAGTGTTCTGTACCATGCCCACTCCCGCTTGTATCATTCCGCCTCGGCATGCCATCCAATTCCAGAGGTGGCGGCTTCGAAATAGTGAAAAGCCGTTTAGTACGCGGTTCATGGTCGTCACTCTGTCTCGTTGACTTAGTTTCGTCGAAGTCGATTGGAGTCCAAGTATCGGTCTTCGGCCAATGGTCCGCCTTTGCAATAAGCGTTAGCAACCAAGGTTTAGATCTTGGTTCCGGTATACATACAACATCATTTTTTGACGGCACCCAATCATCGCTAGGGTGGGAATTATAAGTCGAGTATCGCACGGTGGCATGACGACCCTTGGTCACAGTCATCACCAGGGCGTAAACGCGACGCTCCCTTCCAGTGTCCAAACCATCCAGGAAAAGGTCGTTCAATCTCTTATAGGATCCACGCTTCCCACGACGGAATCTCTCCCTGTCTGCTTTTGCCTTTTTCTTTGGATCAAAGTAGCCACGCGTTTGCCGCTTCAATCTCCAAGAGGCAGAGCTTTGCTGGTCGCGGCTGGTATTCTCCATGGTATGTAGTTAATTTTTAGGGATGACTGGGAGGAAATCTGATAAAGATACTGGTAGCAAGCATTCTTTATAAGCCACTCTAAACAGGAGGCCACGGTTCTTCTGTAGACTGCTATTTTCGTCGGCGTAACGACGATGGTCTCAGGCGGCACGAGCAGGGACCCACCATCTGAGCGCTTATTCAGACCAGGGCCAACACCAAACGAAAGGAATCTGAGAATGGCAAAGTATTTGTGTACTAAGTAGCTATCTACGTCTCCTATCTTGAAGGGCAGATAGAGACGGACTGTGCGGTCTTCCATTGTCAAATTGTTGTCCCGCGTTCCTTAGCCTTCTGGAATCTTGGAGTCGTCGTGGAAGTTTGGCGGCAACATCATCAGTTTTAAAAGACATATTTAACATCATGGCCACAGCCTGGTGGATCCCCCTTTTTTTTGGACCTCTCACGTCAAACACTTTGCTACCCTTAATTCCCATAGTCGCGCTGGTAGAACCTCCAATAGAATTTACTCCCTGAGACAGAATAGTCACTACTACTGCAGAGCTCTTCAAGCATGCGGGTCTTTGCATGTGCATCTGCAACCTCCTGCATTAGCCTGGAGACCCCGCCCCAAGACGCAGATCACTAATCGTATATAGGTGGGAAAATGTACAGATAATGGTTTGAAAGACGACAACATCATAAACATGCACATGTGACATTTGGTGGCCCTGTTGGAATCCTCTGGGTCGCCTCTCGTTAGAAACCTCAGTCAGTCGTAGATGGGATGTCTACCTAGCGTACCCGTAATTTCCAGCATCATGGCATCCTCTAATCTTGATCAAAACAAGAGGCTTCGACAGAGCTAATACTGTATCAATGATTCCAGCCTAGAAGTCCACTGGAGTCGATGAAAATGAAGCCTTCGACTCTATCCATACATACTCTTTCTTAAGGCGCTTTGTTATGTTAGTATGTCTGCCATATCGTTGTTACAGGCTTGTGGCTCGGCACTGCCATTCCAGTCGCCCAGGAATAACGAGGACAAAACGAAATAGGATTCCAGCGAGCCTGGATCCAAGGTGTCTGAAGTAGATTGCAACCCATCATGATGCACTTGTATGATATCAGGGACAGGAAACTCTTTAAACTTTAATTCGCCAGGGCACAATCCTGCCCATTCGCCCGCGGCTCTATCAGCCTTCTAAAAATTAAAAATTCGGATATTTTCTGCTGCGGTAGGATCGAACCGCCCGCTATACGTGAGGATCAAATCGCGGTAGCAGGCTACCTGGAAAGTGTGGCACCAATCTTTAACTATTACAACGCGTCAGGCCTTCTTACGACAAAGTGGTCTTGGTGAGTCATTTTTTTTTTTTTTTTTTTTTTTTCAACTTAAGAAATAAAGAAAGAAGGTCTCTATCCACTGTAATATTAAAACCTTGGTTCACTTCGGGCCCTTCGAGGATGCTTGACATCGACTTCAGGTTTAAGAATGTGACGTAGCTCTAGGATTTCCGAATCCTTTTTCGCTAATAAACTTCGATATCTTGCCTCCATTTGGATTTCGAGGTCAAGAATGACATCCGTAATCTGTCTAGACCGATCCGTCATCTCCAGTTGACTATCTTCTTCGAGAAGCATTGTATCCACCAGAGTATCAACTAAATGGAATCTTCTTTGAGTTCGGTCCAACTCCAGGGCAATCTCCTTTAACTGGAGGTCTTTGACGACCAGCGTTCTTTGTGCCGCAGCAAGGGCGGCGCTGCAGGCTGTCAGCTCTTGCTGGTGACGCTCAGGCGCAGCAACAGCATAGTGCCGTATGTTCCGCTCAGTCTCCAGATCCCGCCAAGCCATGAGAAGCCGTTGGTTGTACGACGCATTCAGACCTTCTAGCTCTTCGATTCGAGCAGCCAAGCGTTGGTTTGTCTGCGAACTGTCGTTTTGCATCCGTTCTCCGCGAGCTACCGTATGACGAACGACTTGCTGCAAGTACGTGATATGCTGTCGGAGAAAAAGCTTGCAAACGCATAGTTAGCAAGTGCAACTATAGTGGTTAGGATATTCACCTCTGATGAATATTTCGCGTCGTTATGCGCCATGATGATCTGATGTTCAGACCTGAAAATCCCGCTTCGAGTCTGTAGGATAAGGGACACTTTCCTCAAGCTGAGCTTTATAATACTGACAAGAAGCGGTTTCTGATGCTAGATATGCACTTGCGGCCACGACTAGTCGATAGGATAGAGTCGCATGCAAGCGCCGGCTGCACATCTCCTCCAATCAGAACCTTAGAACTCAGCCACTATCACTTCCAGAGGGATCTACATTCCTTCGAGAACTCTAATGTCTTGCCCGATAACCCCACAAGGCCAACATTTCGGACCTTCCGATTGGCCTCCCAGAGTACTTACATTTTAGCTCATCACCGTGTCGCCCGGAGCCTCAAAACAAACGACCTACTGCGCCTCACATGACGGTCATGATATGCGGCACAGTTCTAGATGGTAGCTAGTGCTGCGCAATCCTGTCCTCATTACATAGTTGCGGCTATTGCCACCATGGACGATTGGCATAGAGAAGCTGTAGCCCTATCGATGTCGGCCGCAGGGCGGACTCCTTAGGTGGCCCAGAATGGCCAGTCCATGTATGTCACTAGCGTGATCAGCCCTGAAGCTGTTAGCACGAGATTGATCGATACCAGCTGAAACATATCAATTTCCTAGGCCGAATGCCCAAGCTTTCAGCCTAAGTATTTGCCTCGTAGAAAGTCTTAGCAAACGCAGATATACTAGGGTCCGGATACACAACCGGGGCGGTTACACCAGCTACACATCTGGCCCTTTGGAGAAAGTGGTTAAGAGACGTCCGCCTTCGGATTTTTTCTGGGTTGTCTCATCTCAGCCTTCTCCAGCCTAAACAAAAGGTGACCAAACTATCGCTACTGGATCATGGCAGGATATGCTTGGACGGACGAAGAAAGCGCTATAGCGATATACTTCACGTACCTGGGAGTTCACAGCGAGGCTATCTCTCGGTTACTGAGCAGCCAGGGATTCGCTCGTTCACGAAGCGCAGTATCGAGCCGCATTCGAATGATCCAGATCAACAATAACGTTTCCATCCAGAACCTGACTAGGGCAGAAGCCGATAATTTGATTGATCAGGTCGCCCGGGGGTATAATATAATAGGCTTACTGTCACCAACAGACAATGATCAACGAATCGTGAACGAGGTATTTTCCGTTCGACAGGGTGTGTTCCTTGTGTCTGACAAAGTACCAGTTTGGACAGGGCATCGATCTCTGGAAAGAATACGAAGAGTGGTTGGATAGGTTGGCACGAAAACAACAAGCTCGGAACGTGTCCCAATAGACAACGGCATATAACCGGTTTATACCGTGTGGACGGCAATTTCGTGGCGATTTTGGAAGAAAATTGTACGTGGATATATGTATGACACCAGAGAACTATAATTAAGCAACTCTCCTAAGGAGACCACGATTTCCATCCTTGCCAATATTTGGTGACTATGTTACTACTTTTTGTGTATCAACTCGCCAAAAGGACAATGATCTAATAAGGAAGGCCATTGCGCCAGGACATTTATTGCAGACAAAGACGAAACTAATATATTACTGTGTCTGAGGAAAGGAGTATTTGCGACATTCGTCCAGGAAACGGTGATCCGAAATGAAAATAGAGCAATCAGCTGAAATGGTTTACAGAAGCAAAAGAACTGAAAGGAAGATCACAACCATGGTTGAGATGGAAACAACAGCAACGCTTCTAACCCCCGATGCCACAGAGTCAGAACGCCTAATGGACATTGCTGACGCAGAAGCCGTACAACCAACTGAATGAGTAACAGTCACGACGCTGACGGGTTGAACAACGACAGAACTAAACGATTGGCTTGATCCTGACAAAGTAGAAGAGGCAGGAGATGAGGCAGGAGAAGAGGCAGGAGAAGAGGCAGGAGAAGAGGCAGGAGAAGAGGCAGGAGAAGAGGCAGGAGAAGAGGCAGGAGAAGAGGCAGGAGAAGAGGCAGGAGAAGAGGCAGAAGAAGAGGCAGGAGAAGAGGCAGAAGAAGAGGCAGGAGAAGAGGCAGGAGATGAGGCAGGAGAAGAGGCAGAAGAAGAGGCAGGAGAAGAGGCAGGAGAAGAGGCAGAAGAAGAGGCAGGAGATGAGGCAGGGGATGAGGCAGGAGAAGACACGGCGCTGGACTCTGGAAAAGGTGCAAGGGTATTCTCCCTGGCCTGTTTCTTAGCATTTTCCAGGAATGCATCCATTCTATCTCCAGGGTTCAACGCAAAGATCATTCCAGCATGGCAATGAGAAAATGGTTGGTTCTGCTTGCAAAAGAACCACTGTGGGTCAAGGGTGTTCACCGTTATGGTCAAAGTGAGGTCGTCCTCGTCGTCAGGGTTGAATTGACTGAACCCTGTATCAAGCCCATCTGCGGGAATGCATGGGTTTTCCAGGCTGGATTGTGTGAGCGTGTGATTGAGACTGTGGAACTCGAACATGATTCTATCTCCGATATTGGCGTTCAATTGGCGCGGCACAAACACACGGTTCCGACCACCGACAGCGACGTGGTGAATGTTCTGATCATTGTCGCCCCCCACCTCAAAAGTGAACTCCTGGTCCAGGCTTCCAAATGTCAGATCAGCATGAATTAGAGTCCAGTTCACTTACTTCACACTGATTGTATGTCCCTGGAGAGCAGAGATCATGAGAAGGATCGCGTACGCTAACATCATATTGTCTCCAAGATATTTAGTGGGTGAATGTATATCCGTTGAACAACTTCTAGGTCGCTCTTTAAAACCCTGTTCGTGGCCATGATTTTTTGTAATTTGGCAACAGTTTAGTAGCGTGTTGTGTAAGCCCCATTCCGTTGGCCACTTCCGTGTTGCCGCCCTGTTAAACGCAGAATAGAAAGGAGTAGATCGTGGAGCCGCCATGCGAGTTTTACAACCTCATTGGACTACTGTCTAGTTGACCGATAATATGTCATGCATGACCACCACCTCCCCTCCCTTGCCACGGTTTTTCCATGCCACGGTTTTTCCATGCCACGGTTTTTCCATGCCACGGTTTTTCCATGCCACGGTTTTTCCATGCCACGGTTTTTTCATGCCACGGTTTTGATCTCTTGAGACCATGCTTCCATGCATCATTGTCAAGGTATTAAACCTCACAGAACCTGCTACATTTTCCCTATCTTACAACAACTAAGAATATCATCACTTATTGTCTGCTGGCTCAGACTTGTTCGTAACGCTTTATCTATCAACTGATTTTCCAATTTCATCATTACTCGCTGAATTGTTTTATTTTTGCTCCATTTTTATCCCAAAATACCGTTAGCCATGTCTGAATTTTCGGCCACTACCAAGCCGGACGGCTCCCAGGACTTGATGGACGATGACTATTCAAAGACTGTCGGTGATTTGACTCGGCAGCAGGAGCAGGAGATTTTTGACAAAATCATTGCACTGCCACCCGACAGTACCTCCGACTTTGCCACTAGCATGGGGGCTGACATAGTTCCCGATGGGTTCGGGCTCTCCATTTCTGATCTTCTTGCGTTGACACCAGAAGAGAGGTGGAAAGACTACGACTTGGCTGTCCGCACCAAAGCCAAGGGGGTTGCTGAAAGTATGTCACCAGATAAACAAACATGCTTTTACTAATGCGTATACAGAACTGCATCGTGTCGTGCATTTTATGGAAGAAGAAGCAGCAGGAGGAACTCCCCCCAAAGACATCGTTTGGACCCATGAGGCTACAGACTGCCGAAATCAGCTCAGTGACGAACAAAAGTCGGAGATTATCGAGAAAATAAACAACCTACCTTCTGATGGTGTTGCCGATTTTGTCAAAGCACTTGAGACAAGCATCATTCCAGAGGGTTTTGGACTTAGCTTGATGGATATACAAGCAGTAGCCCATCCGGACAAGTGGCTCAAGGCTAGCCCCGAAACCCGCGAGAAGGCACAAACAGCCTTCACCCGTACGTAACCCATGATTCTCTGGGAATTGTTGGCTAACAATGATTTAGGGATCGATCGTGTCATCAGTCAGGCTGAAACAGGCGCCGGTGGGGGTGTTAAGAAGAGAAACTGGGTCTATTATCGCTCTGAGGCTGATGACGTCCCTGACCTATCTGACGAACCCTCGGCCACGGGGGGGTTGAGGGCTTTCCACTTTGCAGAGCATGCAAAGGCGACAGAACACCTAGCGACCCTTTGTAACGGTCTACTAGACCAGAGTGCAGAGACTCAAGAGGCTCTTCAGACAGCACTGAGCGCACTGTCCGCCATTAACCAAAACATCGAACGTTTCAATGTCCAGAACGGATATCCTGCTGAAATTGCACAGATCAATGTGACGGCCTTCCAGGGACATTGGCGATCGCTCTTCGCTCAGTTTCAGGGGAACTTGAGAAGTAAGGAGGCGAAGGTCGCCATGACCAAGTTTTGCCGGGCATCATACTATCCGGTGGGATGGATTTATATGCCTCCTGCCGATGGCCGGCGCTACTTCACATCAGAGAATTGGTGGCTTGCCTTGACTTCCACTTTTGCAAAAGACCTTCAAGAGTGGTATGCCAATTCCCTAGAAGGCAAATCTGCAGACTACGACGCGGTGCTCAAGAAAAAACTGGAGTCTTTCAACGCAGAGCTTTCCCAACTGAGTGATGCCTATGGAGGAAACCCGACAAACAAACAAGCCACATTGGCAGATTCTATCCGTCTTATTGAAGAGCTCAAGAACCTCGCAAAGAACAAGGATCGTTCCGGCTATGACCTGAAGATGAATGAGATTAAGCAGGCACAAGAGAATGGAATTTATCCAATCGAATGGATGCCACCAGCCATACAAGATTCTTACTGGGCTTCGCCACCCCCAAATAAGGTACCTTCAACAACTTCCCACCCTGCGGCCAACCCACCAATCAGTTCTCAGCCGCAGCCACCGTCCAGCACGCAGATGAATGGACATTCAGGAGCGAATTCTGGAGCTACGAGTGCTCCTGCGGCTAGTGGCGGACAACTCAAGGTGATCAGCGTTCGCCCAAGAGTGGTGAAACGCCGCATTGAGCCTGGACTGACGGCCACCGGTGAGCCGATACGCTACATTCAGAAACTCGGCGAGAAAAGAGCGAATTTCGTCGTTGAGGGAGCCGATGGTTCCTATCGACTGGTGAGCAGCGCAACCGCCGGTGGAGTGCCCGCCCTAGAAGGTGCAGTAACGAAAGGTGTACCTTTCACAGTTCAGCGAGAAGCAGAGATCCAAAGATATAAAGAGCGAGTTAGAAATGGCGGCGAATACGGGTGTTTCTTCGTCGCGATTGGGGAGTTGGACCTTACCAAGGAACGACTGCCATTCATCGTTGTGGGGTTCCACCATTCGGACGGTGTTAACGAGATCAACGAGGCCATTTCGAGATCAAACCTGGGAAAGATCCTGTCACCCAAGGCCGCTGATCGAATGATCGTCGAAGGAATAGTTGGACATCCGAATATGACGCTACGAGAGGTGCTAATGTACCAGATCTCACTTGCGGCCCCACTTACCAACTACCATATGGAACCACCAACAGCCCAGCGAGCACCCCAGCAATCTGGATATGCGCACCTCGGCGGCTTCGAGCAACGCCAGTCTCTGCCATGGGGAGAGCCAGAGCCTTTGTGGTTCCAAAAGGCTCGTCCCAAGCCAAAGCGGGCCCCAGTTCAGTCTTTTATGAACCAGCCGGAGTCATTCGAGCCTGCGATGTCACAGGCGCAGTACCAGAGGCCTGCTTCTATGCCGCAGCAAACAATGGGCTTCATGCCACAGCAGCAGTTCAGCGGCTTCTTGGGCCAACAGCCAAACGGCCAATTCCCTTACATGGGAGGTCCTTATGGCTTTATGCAGCCCCAGCCTATTATACAAAAGCCCATCCTCAATCAATTCAGCGGCCCCTCAATTCCAACTATGATGCATCAGAATAGCGATGTTTAGTCAGAATACTAGTTGTGCGTGAGTGCGAAGCGAGGGGGAAAGGGATTGTATTGGTTGGTGGGAAAGGCGGCGGGTTAGAACTAGAAAATGATGCTATGCTGGGCCTTGCAATTCTTGCAGAATCAGGGTTGAACCAGATACTGTACTAAAGATTGCCATAGTCCTTAAATTAAGCAGATCAATCCAATATTTCATTCTGGAACACAGAGTCGTACTACTTTAATTCTTTCAATCCGAGGATTGGTGTTAAGAAATCTATATTGAGAATCCCATTCAAGAATTTAACATACCCCCTTATCATCTTATCAACATTTGCCATAGGAACGTTCCACTCAGAATCAATTGTCGAAGCATACGGACATTCCCTTCCGCCTCACTTAGTCATCGGGGTTTATATTTGTGTCACAACCGAGGGCGTCAAGCTGCAGTCCGGAAGTTGCGGACGACAAGCGGGTTCCGAACTATTTGGTTGCGCCATTGCTAGCCACGAACCGAGGGCGTAGTGGACAGGTGGCTCAACCAATGGAAACATAAATCAGGTTCAAGTAAGGTTCAAGCTAATGTGAAGCATTGCCGGCCGGAGATCTCAGCGGCTACATGGGCAGACTAGACCTAAGTTAGAAGTCGTTCCGTGATCAGGCTGGTTTCGGGATTTGCATGTTACCGCTGGGCTAGGTATATATACATATCATATGTAGTTGGAGATTAGAAGGATCAAGCAGCATACAACAAACTGAATATGCACCAAAAATTACTGGTGTTGGGCGTCAGTGCGCTGTCGAACATTGTGCACCTGGGCAGCTTAACCATTGTAAGATCTTTCCTTTGGAGAAAACGGTACATGCTCACCTTAATTGAAGACCAACGTTATCTGCCAGCCTGATGAGTATCGTGGTGCGCGGAAGTCTGAAATTTTGCGGCCGATCAATTTCCTCGAGCGAAACCATTTCCTCTTTGACCTCGAGCCTGGTTGCTCTCTGGTAGCTGGCTGGAAATCCTCCGCGGTCTATCTCTGCCACACGGTAGGAATGATACACCCGGGCAGTGGAACAGATTGATTTACTCACAATGGTACAGCATCCCAGCTCAATTGAAGTCGATTCTCGAGAAATAGGTAGACTGGCTCATGATGGAAACCATGCCTGCTTGGCGAGAGCCTTCAGGGCTCATGTTGAGACTTACCAGAACATTACTGTTCATTTGGAGAGCTCTGTTTGACCTTACTGCTTCTCTTTGCTCGGAAATGTTCCAAGGGTAGATGTTTTTTGAAAAATTATATACATGGCTTTAGCTCCCACACTTGTGCAATACTTTTGAATTGAGGCAAAATCAAAGCTCGCACCCTTCCTGGTTGAGACGATGGATTGCTCGTTGGACGTTCCCTTGGTTGTAGCAAGTTCAGAAGAGTGGTACAGTTGCTGCGCCACATCCAGATTATGTACCATACTGAGCAATGCAATCCGATAATGTATGGCGCGAAAGAAAATTTCTGGGGTACTTTTCTTTCGATGATGTTTGAACGTCAAATTTCACGTCCAACTTAGCGGGTCGCAGCAAGCATATGATAGGGCCACTCGGGCGGCACCATGAGACAGGCTTTACGAAAATAGCGACCCCTAGTGTGAAAATCGTGGCCCTTCGAAACTTATAAGCCCAAGAATTGTCTTCACACAGATCTAAACTACATGGTCTCAAACCGTCACAATGCAAGAATTGAAGACAGTAGGCCCCTTCGAGGTATTGGAGTGGCCGGAGCTGCCGGGTGCATACGGCCGTGGTAAGTACAGGTCTTCGATACGGTTTGAACATGTGCTGATTTGGATAGCACGTCATTGCACTACCCTCGAAGAGGCAAGTATCAAGTTAGACTGGTTCGACAGTCTGGCGCATGAAGTGAATATTCTCCAAGTTGCCGCAGGGGGCATAGGCATACCGATGTTGCATTGGTTCGAGGCAATTGATGGGAAGGAGGTAATGATCTTGGATATGCTTGGAATATCGCTCGAGGAGTTCTACATCAAGTCCGGTCGCTACTTCGGCCTACAGAACCTTCTTATTTTTGCTGAACAGATGCTGTCTCGTGTGGAATTCATACACTCGAGGAGTATCGTCCATGGAAGTCTAGACCCTTGGTCGTTCAGGCTTGGAAGCCGAAGCTGGCAGTCCCAACAGATTCTTCTGACGGACTTTGACATCCAAATCAGTGAAGATAAGTCAACTCTTGATGACCTTCGCGCTATTGGACACATTCTAGCGTACTTCTATGGACACTGGGATTCATGGGATCAGTACCGCCAAGAGAACGCAAATGGTGTCCCTGAAGATACTGCGCCGTTTATTAGCGCCTTTGTACGAACAGTGTCTGGTTGCAAGTTTATTGACTACCGGGAGCTACGGGCCATTATACGCAGTACCTACAGGGCCCTCAGCACTCACCTTGCCATAGGCCTCGGCCTGGAGGGTGCAAGGGCAATCCAAGATGGATTTGATTGTTGCATCAGCACAATGACAACCGACTCTCTGTTTGACAACTTGAGCTTGAGGCTTGCGGAATCTGGTCAGCATCTTATGTGGCTTGAAGTGGAACCAAACAGACTTCAACATCTCCACCGCTGCCTGGATGATAGTTTGGACATCTTTTCCATCCTGATCAGTCGTGATCGACCCATCGATATGGAGCGGCCCCATCGTCGCGCACATTGTCTCTCAGGCCGCTTATGGAGAGACCTTCGTTGGATCTTTACGTCCTGTCCATCTTCTGAGGCTCAACTCGCATTGAACTGGAAGATATATAGGTTCATTGCTGTTCTATATGAGGCAATTCCCGTATACAGATCCTTTTGGCTTGATTGCCTTTTAGGGCTTGCTCGTCATAGACAGAGTACTGAGTCAGATCACCAAAAGTCTGTATGGACTCGGACACTTTTGTACTGGCAGAACCTGTGTACTCTGCAGCAATCCGAGGGATATCCTCTTGTCTAGAACACAACTGTGGATGGGGACTGGCCAATATGGAGTTTTCATTGATATTTGCAAGCTGATCATCATCTACTTCGATACTTATGCGAATGCCGACTCTATTTGGGCTCTTCTCTTTCTGTACTAGCGCGTGCCTTTATCACACAAGCTCAGTACTTGCATAGAAGTTCAGCATTCATTAGGTTCTTCCTCGGTTCTCGTCGTATGAGAGCAACGGTGGTTAGTTCTGGTGATATATAATTAAGCATCCGCCACACCACAACGATCATAGCAGCCTCTCTAGGTTTGGTTGTTCCTTCGAGATGCTCACCTGTCATTGGCTGTATTGGGCCCTGTGTGATCATATCCTTGCCCCTAAAAGTACAATGTGGAGTGAACAGTCAGAGAAACTCTCGGTTGAATTGTTTGGCGAGACACGGCTGCAGGAAGGAGGTTCGTTGATCGCCTCTGAACCCGCCACTAGCCCCATACCTAGCCATAAGATGTACCAAAATGTTGCCAACTCATCGCTGGAAGACGTCGCGTGCTGATAAATACCACGAGATAACTTTCTGGTTGGGTGTTACGCACGCAGTTCCTCTCAAAGAAAAGCTCATGCGCCCAGTCGCCGGCGTTGCCCAAACCGGTACACGAACCTCGGAGAATGAGCAGGGGGGAGCCAGATAATTATGGACTGTCTTCCTGGTTGGGGCAGCGCATGCAACACTACGGACTAGTTTCAAAATATCACGGCTTGGTGTCCAATTGTGCAATGCAGCTTGGATGGTTGCGGTCACCTGAGTGTCCCCGGGCCTCAGTCCGTCACATTAGACCTGAGGTATATAAAGGGCCTCTTTCCCCCAACTGGTTGTATGCTCTGATATTCTCTTCTCATCTTCCCAAGTCTGCTTATATCGGCCTTTCGCCCCCAAGTGTGGTGTCAAGATCACCATGGCAAGCCCCACCCGCACGATTATTATCACCGATGACGAAAGTCTTGAACCAGGTAGCTCACGACCTCGGAGGGCCGCTCGCCTTGATTACAGTTACCGAGAATTTGATGGTTGAGGCGGTGGATGATGAGACGGATATGACACCATCACGCAAACGTAAAAGAATCGAAACACAGGAGCCGTCTGCTTTGGTACCAGCTCCTCACAAGATATTCTTCGTCCTTGACTAACAGTTGGCCAGGATAACACCTTCGAGGAGCTCCAAAAGTCAATTCGTCATGAAATACAATGGCTGAAAGGTAAAATTTGCGTGCTTCACGATGGACCTCTCCAGGAGAGGAAAAAGCACCAAAAGACGGAAGAGGAACTTTCAAAGCAAAGGGAAAAGCGTAATTTAGAGTGCAAGATCTGCTATATGCAGCCAGATCGCTGGGTGGTAACTCTATGTGGGCACATTGTCTACAGCTCACGCCACAGGGCGCGTCAGGAGGTTATAGATAGCGACGAATTCTGGGTTATACAGGGCAGGTCTTGTAGAGATGCGAGAGCCAGGCAAGATGAGACCAACCGTACGAGTGAGTTCTTTAAACTGAATCCATAGATTTTGGGAATCGGGCACCTGTCCCAATGGCGAGTAACGATTATGACCAAGTGGGGGCGCATCAGAAAGACCATAGAAGTGACGCATGGCAAGGAAAAACACCTGCCGATATGCCGACCAAAAGCCATAGTCATCGTTTGGGTGTGGCCTTTCCTCAACGCAGCTCTCGGAAATCTGGATCGGAAACCGATTATTCTGTGGGCGAACATACTAGCGATACATTGTCTGACGGATCGTTCCACTGATTTTGGAGGCAGGAGTCGACCTAGTAATATTCTATCCATCGAAATGCAATTGTTTTGTTCAAAAAGGCCCTTGAACTTCACCGAGCCGTAGAAACCGGGTCGAGGCGTGGTTGCAGCTGACCTGACCTCTTGAAAGTGGGTCCCGCGAGCCGAAAACGCTTATTAAGCAGGATTTGGTCACGTGACGTTCGCACCACCAAATTTTTTCTTTTCAATTCGCACGACCTCTTACACCACCTTACCTTCGTATTCAACCCACCTTCTTCGACCCCCCCCCTTCTTTCTTTCTTCAATAAAGCACTTTCCAAACACTTATAAAGCCCTCTGATACACTCTTCATTACAAATACTCATTTACCGCTCCGCAACCGCTTCGGAGCCGCCACGATGGCAAATCTGGCGAAAAATGTGAGTAACCGCTTATCAAGCGCTTTCGAAGCAGTTGTTTTAACTTTTCCCCTCAGAAGTGGTACTGCTGGTATCTGCGTATGGTGCCCACTGGGCAGCTCACCCTCCCCCCCTACGAAACGGTAAGCCTTATTTTCGCCTTCTTTCTGTCTGATTCCTACCTCATTCCGTTTTCCATTTGAGCAATCTTTTCGTGGAAAGGATACTTGAAAGGGAGGGAAAGATTGCTTGAAAAGTGCTTTTTAAGCACTTGAGTGAAAGCGGTTTGAAACCTTTCAGAAAGGGAACTGAGAAGTGCTTTATAAGTACTTCGAGGAAACCTTTTGTTTCCAGCCTCTCAAGTATTTGCTAACTGATTTGGAACTGCTTAGGATAGTGCCGGCAACCTGATTATCTACTACGGAGAGCTTTTTTGCCGGAAGGAGGATTGCGCCAAGGGCCAGGTGAAAAAAAAAATAAAATGATTTTAACTGTTTGCTAACTGCTTGTCAACTGCTTAGAGGAAATACACGGCTACCAATAACCTTCGCACCCACCTCAAAGCGCATGAAAACATCAGCCTGGCAGAGGATAACAAGGGCGGTCGGGTCGGACAGAAGGAAATGGATCGGTCCATCAGTACGGATATTCAATATGATTACAACTGATTCTCAAGCACTTGCTAACTGCTCTACAACTGCTTAGAATGGTACAAGGACCTTTTTTCCGGTGAGGAGCCCCAGCTTGAGGAAGGTACTGGCGGCGGCAGTAGCGGCGGCAGATTTGGTTCTGGCAATGCCTCGATTCCCCTGCCAGCTTTGCCCCTGACTAAAAAGGACGGAAAGGTAAGATTATAACCACTCATTAACTGCTTGGCAAGCGATTAATGACTGCTTAGGTTCATATCACGGACATGCGGAAGCTGGTCAGAAATATGGGCAAAAAGATTCCCTGCGGCAGTTGTGGCGACCGTAGAAATTGTTGCAAAGATATCAATCTTTGCGAGCATTTCTTGTTGTTTAATTGCGACAAATTGGCCCCGGCTACCCACAACGATGAGCAGGAAAATGCTGGCGTCAATGCCGAGGAAAACGATGCTTGAAAAAAAAAATACCAGGGATCAAGTGCTTGTTAAGCGGTCTCCAAGCGGTTACAGGAGTTCGGGGGAATTTTCTTTTTTAAAAAAACAGGCGCTTTGGAAGTGTTTTTTAAGTGGTTTGCAACTGGTTACGTGAACTAGGGAGGCGTTTTGATTTGGCCAACGGCCCAGGATTTTAAGCATTTTTTTTTGGGGGGAAAAACATGGCCGTGGTTAGTTAGTTCAAGTGAAGCAGTTGAGAAGTGCCTCTTAAGCACTTGAAAAACTTCCTTACCAAAAAGTAGATTATCACCTCAAGTAGTTTATAAGTGCTTAGATGGAATCATTCCTTTACCGAAGCTCGATATATCATAGAATATATATCTTCTATATTTAGAAGGGTCCGCCACTAAAATGCTTGCAAGGGACCCCTTAATCAGTTATAAAGCGCTTACGGTCAAGGAAATATATTTCAACCTAGCAAAAGCACTTAGAAGCTGCTTAATAAGTATTTATATCATCTTGCAACTGGCGCCGGCGCTCAATAAGATTCAATTCCAACTCTTCATTTCGTAGCTGTTGCAATCGCGTCTCTTCCTCCTGCTTTCGTATATCAGCTTCAAGCTTTTTAAGCTCAAGTTCCTGACGTTTCTGCTCGGCCGAAAGGGTATTGGTTGAAGCGAGACGACGAAGATTGGTGGTTGATCGAACGGATCTAAGTACTTATTAGGCGCTTGCTAAGTACTTGTGCAGGGGGGAAATATACTCGCTGTCTCTACTACGCCTTGATGATTGAGACCGTGACTGAGAGACGGCCTGAGATTGAGGCCTTTCTTCAGGGTCATATAATGAACCTTGAGAGTTCGATCTAGGGCGTTTGCGGGATCCTAAAGAGGGGGTAAGCACTTGCTAAGCGGTTGATAAGTACTTGGGGGAACTCACGGTAAAGGTGTCTCCGATAATGTGTCTCTATACTAGAGGTTCGCGAGCTATGATGAATATTATATTGATCAAAGTGCAAATATTGCTCAATATCATTTTGATCAAGCTTCGCAGAGCTATAGTCTTATTAGTATTATCATAAATACTTGGAAAGTGCTTACTAAGTACTTTCTAGCAGCCTCAGTTAACGGTAAAAACTTTCCTGAGGCATATGACTTTTCATGAGATTGCTCAACCGCATTTGTATGATCGCGAAGGGATTGAAAGAAAACAGGCTTAATTCTTGAACAGGCTTTATTCAAACCTGCTTTAATAATTGGTCGACTTTTGTGTAGAGCCCAATTTCGTACATTGTGATCTTCCAAGGCTGTATAAGCAGTTAGCAAGCGCTTCTCAAGTAGTTAATAAGTAGTTATACTAGTTAATAATCTTATCAACTCATCGTAGTCTTCCTCTGATTTGCATTCAATAAGACTCATCATTCGACTCCATACGCCACTACCATGATTTTGAGTGCCAATCGCAGTCAAAATCGATCGTTGGAAATGGACTTTACAGAATACAATTATATTCTGCAATTGCCATATATAATCTCGATGTTCCGGATCGATTTCAGACAGATATTGCCCCAGACCTATAGAAGCGCTTAGAAAGCATTTGTCAATCAGTTGATAAGTACTTACCAGTATATTGTTTATTATCCATATCAACAATTATACCGTAAATCCCATTGCCATGAATAGGATAGAACACAACTGGCTTTCTTGTTACCTTTGCAATAAGCTGAAAAGCTCGTTTAAAAAGTAAAAAATAGCCTTTTGTTGTTTCCTGGTTGGTAAAGACGCGTAAGAGGGTAACAACTTTATAAAGCAGTTAGTAAGCGCTTAAATAGTACTTTACTGCTGTTTACTCACTTTTCTTCTGGTCGGTCAGAAAAGTTGAAAAAAGAACTTCATTAAAGTCCTTTGTACGGATCCGTTTGTATGACATATCAACTTCAAATGAGCCTAATTCTGAAAGAAGCTGAATTTGCTCTTTGAATGCGCAAAAAGCCATACTACCATTTGAATCATGATAGTATTCTCGTAGATATTCCTTAAGTAAAGTAAATAAATGTAACTACTTAAGAAGCGGTTACTAAGTACTTACTTTTATTAAAGGATCCCGATTTTGTAAAAAGATTAAACCATTCAATCCTTGACCTGCAGGATTTGAAAGAAGACGTTCTTTTTGAATAATTGCAGAGATTCGATCTTTATTTGAAAAAGATGAATGGATTTGAGCTAAGGTTGAAGAATTATACTGCTCACAAAACTTTTCAAGTTGTGGAGATCGGAGAAATTGAGCTATTCTAAGCAGTTTAAAAAGCAGTCCGTAACCGGTTAGAAAGTACTTACACGTTGTTAAAGTAGGATCCCGAAGCTCACGAATAATTCTTTGCACTCCATTTAAAATTTGTTCTGGAGGCTTGTTTGGAGGTGGTGGTATATGTTGATGAATCCCATGCGAAGTGAAGATGAAATATGGACATTCTTGAAGCTGTAGAGGCAATAATGCACTGAATTTAACATTGCATTTAGTTGTAATAATCCGTCCACTTCCTTGCGGATGGTCTTGATCTGGATAAGCAGTTAATAATCGCTTAGCAAGTAATTAAAAAGATAACATACCGCACCACTGTCTTCTGGAGGTAACAGGTTCAAAACTACCACATTCTTCAGAAGAAGGTAGTAAATCTTCATTACAAAGACTTTCTAAGAAGCCTATATCCATATTTGTATGATTTGGAATAGACTCTCGAAGATGAGAAGGATTCTGACCCCCTAGATCATTGACACAAGCAATATAGGGTTGACGTTCTCCTATAGCGTTCTAAAGTAGTTGTTAAACAGTTCCTAAGCACTTAGAGGAAATAATGCTTACCACTTGATTATACCGCTTAAAAAGCGGTTTACATGATTCCCGATTTTCAACACATGCATGCCCTCGGTTGAAACGCTGCGTAAGCATTCGAAAAAAACTGGAAAAATTAGATCAAGTACTTGCTAACTGCTTTGTAAGTGGTCATAATACCTGTATGCATTTCGTTTGGTCCTATCTGTCTCAGAAAGTTGAATGCTTCGACGAGCCTTTCGAATCCTTTCCCACAAAGCTTCATCTACTGCAGTATGATGATGTAATCTGAGATCAGAATTAAGGAATTCGCATGTTTTAATTCCTGAGCAATTCCATGTGATTCGGCTGACAAAACAATCCAAAAATGAACAAAAAATCGATTCTTTACGACCACAGATTTGCCGCTTCGCATATTGAACCTAAGACCGTAAGTACTTATCAAGCGGTTATTAAGTGGTTCTGTACCTCTGATAGTAGGTTTTTGCATTCATCATATGATCGTCCTCTTGATGCAACAATATATGAATATCCTTGCAAATGAGATTGAGGGTATTCAGGAAGATCATCAATATATTCAACCTTTAGTGTAGTAAGAGGCTTTGTTTTCGCATGAGTCAACGGAATTGGAATGTCATCTTCGGGTTCCTATAAGCACTTAGTAAGCGGTTACCAAGCGCCGGCAAGCTTGGGAGTTTTCCCTACTGTAGTCAAAGCATCCACATCGATTACTTCATTCAAGGGATCTGCAGTAGAATCCATAGTATGACTTGTAAGAAAGTACTTTGTAATCGCTTAAGAAGCGCTTGACGGACCGGAATAGGGAGTGGTGAAGAAATAAGAAAGAAAGTTGAATTTTTCATGGAAAGCGGATTACTGTAAGATATTTAAGGTCGCGCGAATCGTTCTGCTTATAAATCAAGCCTTGGCGGACCCACATTATGAAACGGCTCAAGCGAGCCTATCGATAAGCTCGCGTGAACTGTATCCACGGTGGAGGCGCGGCGCTTGTTTGTACACTCCTTACGTTATAGGGCGGATGCCGGCTCCCGGCATTGTCCGATTCAAAGTCACGTGCCTTATAATACCACGTGATATGACGGAAGACCGATGCCCCTCTTTTTCTTCATGCACCAGTGAATTGTGTCGCAAGCCTAGTATCTCAACTCGGGCACCATCTACGTTCATGCCCGAAACACGCTCTTCTAGTCCTTTATAATACTGTTGAAATCTTCTCTTCTGTGGCATGGCTTAATTACTCACCAATATCTCCCACGTTGACCATTCCAAAAACTACTGCTGTCGGGTCTTTATCGAAGAGTGAGCATAGAGTCGTTTCGAATCCCAACGTTTATAAGCTAATGAAAGTTCTTCGCAACAGGCCCGTTCTACCTCGGAGTCCTATTCGAGCATTTTCCATATTCCTTGCAGCCCTCCCTGTTCCATACCAGCTGTCATGAATACCCGATAATCAATATACGTGTTACGATGCATGAGAGCCTTCCATCAGAAGATGTTACAGACATCATAGACGACGATGGTAATCTCAGAGACAAATACAAAGCAGCTGTACGTTACTGTTCTAGTCAATCCAGTCCCTGGCCTAACATTTGACAGACTGGTATTGATGGCATAGTTGAAGAGGCTGTTCCTAAACCTGTTTGTGTAAGGGGCCCATTTGACTATACCACAGCCATCATTGTATGGCTAAGAAGCGAAGTTGGGACTGTCAAGATTTTTTCTGGGGACAGGAATGTCCAGACTTGGCAAACGTCCCCAGTAGCTCCTGATAAAGTTATTATGGCTTTTTTGGAACCTGGATACTATTGCTGGTGGATGAAAGGTGCGAAAGTGAAATATATACAAAAGAACACATCCACATGAGACTTCAACTGGCGTGATTGTCTTCAACCGGTATGTAAACGCATGATGTCTGCGCAGATCTCATGTGGAATAATCATGAAAGGTGGATTCGCGTGAGGAGCTGGCAGTGTGATTGTCAAAGAATGTCTTGACTTTTTCGCTTCTTCAAGAATGATTCCTGCGCCTGCTTCGTCTAAGCGAAGAAACCCTGAGGCAGAATAGTC
The DNA here is from genome assembly GCF_016097325.1 of Aspergillus melleus. Taxonomy (NCBI): domain Eukaryota; kingdom Fungi; phylum Ascomycota; class Eurotiomycetes; order Eurotiales; family Aspergillaceae; genus Aspergillus; species Aspergillus melleus. Next base: position 5,543,359 of record NW_025763370.1, on the reverse strand, counting down.
TGTAGCGAACATTGCCTGACAGTCATCTGATGTCTGGCAAGCTGCATCAATCGAGCTCGATGGCACTTGCCCAATGTTTCCTGGGCCTACATTTTGTAAGAATACTTCCAGTGGTCCAAAGTGTTTTCATGGGAATGCATACCTTCTTCCCAGGTCCGCTTTCTGGTGTTTAAGCTCAGGCTGGGTAAAGAGAAAAGCTCTTATGAATACTATTAGCTATGCCATGGAATGCGATATGACTAACATATACATACCATTGTAAGTTGGAACTTGATGAGCTGCGGCCAGATTTTCCAGTATAGGGCACTTAAAAGATGACTGATGCGCCTTAAGGCGCTGTATTAACTGAAGTCGTTCCTCGCCATTCATAGTTATTATCCTTTGCTTTCCCAGGCTAGCTGAACAGAGAACAACCAGTCCACGGTCGCCGACGCGGAGAACATCAGTGAGAAACGTGCGATATAGCTTGGACTCACGCTTGGCTGGTCTTGTCATCATGGTATCAACCGCGTTCTGCACAAGCAAGGCCGCTTTGTCTTCTAGCCTTTGGAGTGCTTTCACGATGGTTAGAGTCTTTTTCATCTTCTGCATGCATTCACCAACGACAGTAGGTGGTTTAGTAAGGGGTCCAATTTCCCGCCTCTCCATTTCTATCTCCAGCGACTCTACAGCCTTTCGACAGAGACCAAGCAAAGTAACCACATCAGCGTCCGAAACGTCATCATATCCGCAGTCGTAGGTAAAAGATTTATTTTGTCGTGTTTGCAATAATACACTGGGAGGTTCCATCTTCCCCTTTGTGAAGTGTATGCGCGAAAGAGTAGAATCGTAGAATCTGTATCAAGTTGTGATGAGCAACCAAGTGGGGACGCCTTCGGAGCAGTTGGGGGGCAATTGGGGAGGTGATGAGGGGCAAAAGGGGGGCGCGGCCCGACGGGAACTAGTTAAATAGTTGGGTGATTTGGGCAGCGGCGCTTATGTCACCATACTAGATCAATATTAGTAAACTAATCATGTGATTGCATCTGACATCCAATGTTGGGATCCAAAACACAGGGCGGCAACTTCTTCACGACACCCAACCCGCAATACCCTATATTGTCTATATACGATTTCGAATCTGTATCTTGAGCCCAATTCTGCGAATTATGAGAATGGCAATGATCCCCATGATTCTAAAGCCGGATTTTACTTGGCCACGGCATATACCTTCCAATATTTCGGAGACAACACCTCGCGTGCCTCGAGTTACGGGCAAAACCGTCAGAAGAGTATGGGGCGTAATTCACAAATCGCTTTACTACCTCTCTCAGTGGTATTGTTCCTGGTTTGGGATCAATTTTGATCCTAATATAGTTCAACTTCCCTTCGGACTCGTCATGAAATGGACAGACCGGACCAGCATCGAAGAGGCGGTTTCGATGCAGATGGCAGGGGCTTCTGGCATACCTGTCCCTAAAGTCTTGAACTACGGAGAACACCCAGATGCCCCATTCAATAGAAGGATTTCGATTCTGATGACTAGACTACCCGGAATACCACTCGAAAATTCTGATGATGAACTGCAAGTTGACTTTGAGGGGCCGTGGTTAAAGGAACTTCAAAAATGTGTGCATGCTATGCGTTCATGGGTCCTTCCAGGTGAACAACGCATTTGCTCCCCACTTGGGACGTCTTTACGGAGTTCACGAGTCCCTGGTCATGTAATGGGGCCATTCGCAGACAACATGCAATTCTTGGAGCATCTTCTTTCTCCAGCATCATCGCATGGCTTCAAGTGCATGTCTGAGTATCAAGATACTCTAGCACATGCAAGGAAGCTTCAGCAATACCATCATCGCATTACATTTACGCATGGAGACTTCAAGGCCCATAATATCCTGGTCAGCAGTGATGGGCATTTATCGGGGTTTTTAGACTGGGAATCTGCGGGGTGGTATCCAGAATACTGGGAATTCACAACAGCAATGCGCTTCGGACGAGGGAGCTGGTGGTTTCAGGTTGCCTCTTGGATGGGTGGAGCGGCGTACATGGACGAGCTGGATGCTGACATCGCCCTGAACCTGTTGACAGTCGACTCTTACATAGCTATCTAATAGTCTGTGGGGATTGTCATTCCTCTAGTATTCAAACTCTCAGTCCGATGATGCGAGTTGAGCCCGTAAGATAATTCTGTGGCCTCCAATTTCCTTTCACACGAATAGTAGAGAACCTAACGAAATAATGGCCGGATAGCTTGTCTATATGAACACATCAAAATGGACATGTATGTGGGAATGAGTTAATGTACTAGCTAGCACTAAGAAATGTAATGGAACCAGTTGATTGATTGAAGCTGTTGAGACCTGTTGAATGATCCCATGGATGTCTACTTTCAAAATATGGCGTGTTACGACGCCATCCTAGTGGCTCCTAGGGGTATTCCGTGAACAATGCAAAAGCCTGTTCCAAATGGCCCTAGTGGTCAGATACCACTCCCCCGCTTAATCAATATAGAACAAAGATAAACGAACGACAGAGTTGGGCAGACAACCTCAACGGTCACGCGATAAAAAGAAAGAGGAGGGCAAGCAAACAAAACGACTGACGTTGATGTTTCTTCACAAAACGCCTGCGACAGCTCGGTTTTCAAGAGCACATCCGCGACCTCACAACCGGCCTTGGCTGATTATTGCGTGCAGCACCAGCACTGTATTGGTTTCCGAAAGTCATGCACTCTTGCAGCAAAGCGTCAACACTGTTGCAGTTGACTATTCCAGCTTGAATCAACTCCCGTAGTATCACCACCAACCACACACGACAGGTGACACTGGGAATGGAATTGACATTTGCGTCGCGAGATCTCATGATTTGATCAAGCTGGCCATGTCTCGCCAAAGGAACCGTTGCAACGTGAATGAGAACGCAGAGGAAATTCGACTTGAATACGCCCCCAGTCGCGCCATGATCAGGTATCCATCCACCGCCCAAGTTTTTCATATGGTATTTCGATCCACCCTGAGGGGTTTTGTGGAAGTAGTAGCCCCAGTGGAAGTCATTTGGCCGTGGAGGATCCGATCTTATCCAAAGGACGATGTATAGACTGTTGATTGGCAGACGGCTTAGGGCATCTTCCTGTGTCTTTTTGATCGCAAGGGCCCTTTCTCCGGCAGTCATCGGGGGTTTATCACGACCAGCAGGAACGGGTTTCGACATGTCGGATTTCTTGGTTCAAATGTGGAGTGGATTCGCGAGTCCAGTAGCTATGGAGAAGAACAGAATTTTTAGGATAGGACTACCTATGTAGGGGTTCGTTCTACCTTTTTATGGTTCCAGTTCAGGGTTGTCCACCACAGATTTCATAAGAGTATATCGTGGCCAATATTGACATGCATCAAAGTCCCAGGGGAATTTGCCCCATCATCGTTTACCTCATTTGCCGCCAACATGCGATAGCAAACGGGCATCCAATCATCGCGTCAGTGTACAAATTTCACATGCAAGTTTTCGCATAGATAATTTGACTATCATAGACATACACTACCCAATGTACAAGTTCAAAGAGCTCGCCAACACGATCGGACGGCATTTCAATCGGTACCTAGGCAACTACTGCCAGATAGTCATGGAGACCGCCCTAGATGCTCGCTAAATAGTCGTTAAATGACCCCTACATATCCCTAAGAACACGCTAAGCAACCCCTAACTACCCCCTAACTACCCCCTAAGTGCCCCCTAAGTGCCCCTCAATTAGCCTACTAATAGCCTCTACCCACCCCATAGGAGCTGACTAACAACCCCTGGTCTTGCATTCAGCGCTCCACGAAGACATATGCATTTTCCGTGGTATTGAACTTCATGAATTATGAAATCATTGTGCTCCCACTTGTGTATCTGCAATTTCAAAGGATAAGAAGCACTCCTGGCTGATCTCATGTAGTGTATAAAGTAGAGGCATTTCTGGTGTTTGATACGGCTTGACATACAGCTCCCAAATAACCTCTTCTAAGAATTATACCAAATAGTTCGCGCACATCGGACCTTGCCCTTAAAACCCCGTTAGTACCTTGAAGCCTCGGCAAATGATCTGCTTTACTACCATGATTCCCCTGCGAATTAGACAATGGATGACGTTGAGATCATCCCATGTCAAAAAAGAAGAGGTCGGCAGAGTTCACGCACTATATGCGCGTATTTGGCTAATGCTGATTTAGGTTATTATCTTCGCGGACGCAGAAAGAGGCGCAAATGATCTGGTGGTGACATTTGCTCGCAACTACTCTCAAGACCGCTGTTCTTGGGAGGAGTTCAAATCCATTGGGTCTCACGCAACAGCTGCAGTGGTCCAGGCTGGGTGGAGCTGCATTAAATTAGATCAGATATCTAAATCTATACGAGAAAGGAATTTTGATGAAACGGATTTAGATCGACATCGATGTGAGGCAAGAGCCAAGCGGAACCGCACTTCGTTGCGTGATCCTTTTGACCCGGCGAGTGTTTTCGATTAAGCCTTTAGGGCGAGTGACTGGTTTATTAGCTTCTCTTTATGCGCGAGCCATGTGCCACTGACACCATTTCGAGACCGGTGACCGCATGGCTGGGCAAGGCTGTCGAGTATTCTTTTTTTGTTATAGTAATGCTATCAATATAGGCACTGACGAGGTTACTTATACTAGTGGACAGACTTTGTAGTATCGTGTGAATTATTAAATATCCCCAATCTGCACCATACAAACCCGTATGGACTACTCGAACCTTTGCTTACGGAATGACTAGCTCTCACAGGAAAACGGAAACTCTCAAGAAAATCATTCAAAAATCATCCATTCGATTCATTTGTCCCCCATGTCTCAAGGGCTTTCCTCGGCCAGACCTTTTGTACCGTCATTTCCGTGAGCAAGCACAGGACGATACTCATGCAGGACTCTCAAAAAGAAATTCAAGGCGAAAACCTGATATTGAAGCTTTCCTTATGTGCTACCGAACCTTTGTTGACTCCGGTCCTATTGGAGATATACCTCCAAATTCGCACTGCTTCGAAGTTGACTATGTGGTTGAACGCTATCACGCCTTTGAGGACACGATGACTAGTTCGCAAAGGAAAGAACGGACCCTAAAGAAGATCATTGATAACTCACCAATTCGATTCATCTGCCCTGTATGCTTCAAAGGCTTTTCCGCAGCAGACCTTCTGTACCGCCATTTCCGTGCGGAAGAGCAAGATGATGTACATGCAGGATTGGGGAGGAGAAGATCTAATTTTGGGGAATTTCTAATCTGCTTTCAAGAATCCGTCCAAACTACCATGGTTGCAGAAGACATCCCGCCGAATGCAAGATGCTTTGGGGTTGATTTTGTGGTCGAGCACTTCGGAACAAGAGCTGAAGGATGACACGCAATTTGCCGCCACAACTTTCAATCAAGTGTATTCTCCAGTTGAACTAAATCACAAACGCAGGAGAATTTTACAGAAAATTTATGTTGCTTTCGTTTTTATCCCCGAAATGATTTCGTCTGGGTGTATCCAAGGAATGAGGGATCAGGGTATTGGAGATCTTGTAGCTTTTGTTGCGGTTGGAATATAAGCTAAGTGTTGCTGAAGAAGCATTGTACGAATGATAGAGAACTATTTCTCCCTTAATATAGAGGACATAAAGAATGAATAAACCCGTTCTCAAGAAGGCCCCGAAGCCTCGTAAACCTTCCGGTGAACTCCTTTAAAGATACTCGCTGCCAGGAACACCATTTGTATCGATTCCACAAGGCCTTACACAGTTCTTCATCATCCGTTGATGTCGAAAAATACTCCAAAAGACTTGAAGGGGGCAAGCCTGTCTTTGAGAAGATATGCAAAGAAGGGCCAAAGTGCCAGGTAATAAGAGACAATATAAGAAGCCCTTCAGACGTGAGCTCGTTCAAGTATATTTCGGCATAATTACCAAATATTTCGTGCTGGCATAGTTTGGGTATGTTGCTTCCAGGAAACCCATCCGCTCGAAGTGCACAGAATGTCTTCAAGAGCGTTTGTGCATCATCATCCAGCAAGCCTTCTATGTCCTTGCGCTTTGAAATGACGCTGAGACATCTTGCCTGCAGGCCCTTCAGAGCTGGCTGAGCTGCAGCGCGAAGTAGTTGTCTATAGAATGGTACCAGGCGCTACCACTGTCAGTCTAATAGAAAGGAAGTGCACAGGCTTGAAAACATACCATAATCAGCTGAAGTAAATCAATCAATTCTTGCTTGTAGGACAGGTGAGCCGGAAATGATGAAGTGATGAAGCACCTATGGCGAGCAAAAGGGAGGGTTTATACATATCTATCACATCTCTAGACTTAGGAATACTTTGTTTTTCTTCAAATTAGGGGTTATGTTGTGAGGCATTGCACGCTGGTGTTTGGCTCGGTCCACTTCAAACAAAATTCGGTGTATTGAATTTTTTGTATCAACCAATACCAGATGCACGGAGTCGTCACAAAGCGTGCCAAACCCCACAATATAACTAGCTCAAAGAGGCCCAGAACCCGTATATTAAAAACAGTATGGGGTAGGTAAGATTGGCTCGACAGCTGACGCCCGGATGGAAGTGAGGCCATGACACACTTATAACTGATGCCTGGTTTCCTTCAGGCAGGATACAACATCCACCTGCTACATACATCATACTGTGAAAGACACAAGGAACAGTTCCCAACTGCCGATTTATTCTCTAACCACTACTTTCCCTTCATCCAAGATTAACTTCAACTGCATCACTATGAATTATTCTGATCTTACGCAAAACAAGCACCAAATTGCCACAGACAGAATTTTCGAGAGCAGCTTCCGTGGGCATCCTTATTCTATCGCTATTAATAGATCATTGACCGGTAGGAACAGATTCCATGAAGAGCGATACTGTCGGAGTCCAAGTTGGTATCAATAAACCACTGGGTGCAGTTCACAAACAACCCAATGATACAATTCAGCAGCAAGAGCCCAAAAATATGTGCCGGGGGTGTTGTGAGATATTCCGCCACAAGGCCTTTCCCAACATCTCCGTCAATGGTTCCCCGCACTATGGTCATTGCTTCTTTTGTGGAGACTGGCGTTGTAATGTGACAAGTGTGAGTGAGCTGTTGGCATTTTGATGACTCTTTGCTTATGTGCGCTTCAGGTAAACCAGGAAGATCTGACAGGTTTTCTACGCGTCCGAGAAGAGGACCTTCGCGGCTACTGGACGCAACAAAGAGATCAACGAGAAGCACAAGCAACACAATCTGTCAGGCAGGAGGAACAGTGCCAGTCCTTGCCCCAGTCTCACATAACGCCGATCACGTATCACTGGAAAGGTTATCAAAGATTATTGGCAATGTTCTTACGGGAGCACTGGCGTACACTTACACAACATATGCTATGCTATTTCTCCGGTGTTATGGCGGTAAGATCACTGTCAACAACGCTGCCTGAGGAACCTTCACACGATGGTATAATTCCTATAACATGCTTATCTTATAAACTAATTGGTGTTAGATTATCTAGAGGTCCTCTTGTCTGTCATCTGTGAAGTCCGTCTTGGGGATTTCACAAAGTTCATTGACTACATACGACCAGTATATGACAGACAGGTCACTTATACGTTACACCTTCTGTCCCACGCCTGGTACACCGAACAAACCACTATTTTCACATCACAAAACACAACCCCTGTTGCTTTAAAGCAACAAGTAGTTCTGGGCAATCTGCATGAGATTCAGATCTCAGTACATTCACTCAACATTGGAGCCAATACTCCATTATGTGAACGTTCATTAAGACAGCTGTGTAAGTGGCATCAGTCTATCATTGAACAAATCATAATTTGTGGCCCTACAATGGAACAAAGCGGAAAGGAGATACAACGGGATTTTGAGAAAAGCCTTAAAGGCTTTTGCTTCAACATAAGTCCAAATGACCTGAATATTTCAGTTAATGAAACAGTGGCACGGCGCTTTTGTCAAGCTGTCGCAGACCATTTGAGACCTCTGTACAAATTTCGCTCTCTTGCAGCAAGATTACAGGATCAAGATGGACTCAACTTACACATGGTCGAGCCTATTGAGACAAAAACTCCTGGAAATGCCAGAATAGTTAGGAGGCTTAGGTGTACTTTTGGCGCCTGTGAGATGACATTGTCCAATCTCGAAAGGCTAAAGCGACATATGTCAACACGTACGTGTCTATATCTAAAGGTTTTGAGCCACTACTGACCATTTTATAGATATGGTCTACACTTGCACCCAATGTGCTCCTGCAAGAACCTTTGCCAGTTCCGCAGGTTTCAATAAACATCTCTATAAGCATGCACAAGCAATGGGGAGTGGACCGCTGGTACCCATCCCTAAATCATGATGACTTTTGGCGAAGTTGCGGCTAGGGTCACTGTGATGTATACATGTGTGATTATTGCTTCCCTAAGTTTTGAAAACGGCGGAGCCATGGATGCAGAGTTTTCATTCTAGTTTTTGCCTTCTTTATGTACTAGCTACACGCGAGATCTTTGACCTGTGCTGAAATTCTATCATACAGCCGCAGATAGAACTGTTCCTATTTCCCCTAAAATCTGCTTCTTTCGCTAAAAAGAAATGCAACTCGTTTAGCCTCTTCCTTCATACACGAAGAAACCCAATAAATTCACCACCCCCTCAACGCCCGGTCTACAAAGATTCCACTGGGACTAGGGAAATTGAACGAGCTAGAATTTCCAATCAGGCAGGGATTGTGTATGCAACTGAAGATATGAGCGGGTATTACGGCTGTTCATTATTTTTTGCCAATTTCGATGCTCGCCGTGTATTTGGATTTCCCTCATAGGACGACAGACAGGAAGATTACTATTGAATAAAGCCATTCTTTGGTCCTGGCATGTCGGCTTGGTTTTGGCTCTAGTTGTACATATAAACCAGTTCCCCTGTCTATTCAAAATACATTAACGCATTCTCGATTCCAGTAAGTAATGGGCCCTGTTTTGTGACATATGACTTCCCGATCGCTGATCCGTTCCGATTAGGTATAAGTTTTTGTCCATCTGTGGTCCTAGGTACCCCCACCTAGTCGCAGTGAGCTGTTACTTGTTGAAGCTGGTAGTTATACCATAGTATGTGTCTGGGCTACTAACTAATCTACAAAACCAACCGCGGCCGGAACTTGCCTAGGTCAACAGAGTTAAAACGAAAAGCGAAAATATTGACTAATTACTAGAATGCCTAATATTTTTATTCAGCCTCCAGTTCCTTCTCAAGTCGGTTTCGGAGACGTTCCAGAGCTCTAAGAAAGGGGGCGCGGTATGCCGTAATGTGACTGTTAATGCTTAGGCCCGATTCTAGTCGCTTTCGAGTCCTAGAGTTTTTGTTACCACCACGTCTGCTCGTTGTCGCATCCAAGCTGTCGAGGAATAGAGAAGAGGACGACAAGATGTCGGCTTGCTGCAGGGGTATGTTGATGGTATCCGCGTTCTCAAAAACCCTATGGAGCAAATCATAGAAGCCGGCTTGCAGATCCTCGTTGCTTATTGCTGGATAATCTTCCTGGAGTTTGAGCCCGTGGAGCGTTGAACCAAGGTGTGCAGCCGTGAAGAAATGGCCACCAACAGCAAGGCAGTCATCTGGCGTGAACACCGCATGTGGACAACTGGGAGGCATAATCCTGAAAGGGATATCAGCTGGATACTCCGATATAATCTATTGTGATGTACTCACAACAGGTCCCCCGCGCATAGCTCTACCCGTACCCAGCCTTCTTCATATCCTCGAGGACACTGAGAGCCCATAATAGCCAGCAACCGGACAGCATCGCTTGTCGGTTTACGAGGAAAGTACCAGATCTTCCGACCTTCGAGGATTAGAATCCACGTTAGCTGGCCTCCATTATCCACATGGATAGATGATATCGCGTTTGCCCCGCTAAGAAGGAAAAATTCTTTTCGATTATTTTTCCACTCTGAGTCGGTTTTCCCAAGATTAGCCGGAGATAGGAGAGATAGTTTGCTGTGAAGATCATGTTGGACTATTTCGGTTGGACAGAAGTCCCCGATTCTGTTCTCGATGTCTAGGAGATTGAGAGCATGTCGCTCCTGCGTTGGGAGCTCCCAGTGTAACAATACTTCCGGGACTGTCGATCTTCGTGTTCTTAAAGTCGGCTCTACCACCGCGTAGTCGTAAACGTCTATCGTCTTGTTCGGCTGCTCTCGGAGATGCTTCCAGAACGCATCCAAGGTCAGTTTGCGACCACAGAGCGAGTTTCCAGACAGCGACGCTCGGTGAAGTAGAGGCTTCTCAAACTTTTGCTCAAGGCGATCGTGCAGAGCCTGCGAATCATTCAAAAGAAACAAGTCCCCATCTGATGCTGGGATGATCGATGGTACCATTGCGATAATCTCCAGTGGACTCTTGGTCTTGGACATACGTAGACTTTCCATGATATCGGCGATAATATGCTCTCTCGGTTTCGCCCAATTTGCTTCGTTATCCAGCTCATGTATGAATTTCTGAAGCTCAAGAATCCCTGCGCAGTCAAAGGTCGGAAAATCCAAATTATATAGACCCCATTGGATTTTCTTCGGGATAGGAAGCACTCTCTGCCGCTCTCTGTGCGCGTCCCTCCATTTCTTTCGTATTCGGCTCTTCTCGTCGGCCATGTGCTGAATTAGACGGAAGATTGTCCGGCGGAAGAAGATAGCTAGGGAAAAGGAGTTTCTCTTGGGGCGAAGACGGCTTTGTTGCGATGTAGGAAACTTCCCAGGACAGGTGGGAACTTCCCATGGGAGATGGGAACTTCGCAAGGAGGATGGGAACTTCCCATATGAGGGGGGAACTTCTCAGGACAGGTGGGAACTTCCCATGGGAGATGGGAACTTCCCATGGGAGATGGGAACTTCGCAAGGAGGATGGGAACTTCCCATATGAGGGGGGAACTTCTCAGGACAGGTGAGAACCTCCCAAGGAGGATGGGAACTTCCCATGGGACAAGGTCACCCCTGTCAGTCAAGCCACCAATGAATGGACGAGGGCTATCTCCTCTTGCTTTAGTGCTTACAGTAATCAATCCTGCTCACCCGTTCGTGTGCATGCGCAGCGTTAGATTTTAAATGGGAGTAGGGGCTGCGAATACCACGGGCGGATGATTCGATCATATCCTCAGCTAAACCAACAGACCTCACGTCACCGGCGTGCCCATCCTACTGAATGCCAGTAGACCTTGGGATCTTCACATGTTTCATAAAATGAGAATATGCTACGGAGCCGCTGGTCTGTTACTAGCTACGGTCTAGATAGGTTGGAGGCATCTATGTCGAGTAAGAGATGGCGGTGGTCAATTTCCCGACTGGCCAGATGGTATATCTCTATGGACCGGTCGTAGTACCAGCATGTATCCTCGTGATATGGAATCCTAAACCATGCCGCTGTGGTGTGTGTGTGCCCTCGACCGTATCTGGCACCTCATCAATTATCGTGGCAACAGACGGACACGCCAGACAGACTTGGAGGTCAATCAGAATTGAAGCCGAACCGACGTCATTGTATATGTCCCGAGGAGGGTGGGTGGATCGCCTGCAGCACTCTGCTCCGTCATCATGACTGCGCTGGTCGCTCAGCGCGGTGATCGTCTCGTTCGGTCGCCAACTGTATTGAAAGCGAGTCAGATCGCGAAGGAAGCCCGTCGATATTGGTCGCTGATTGATCTGCGCCCACCTGTTGTTCCCGGCCAATGTCGTTAATACTGAAGAGAAAACTACCTGGCTCTCGGTCGCGCGACCATCCTGTATACGAAGATTTCAGGGTTTCAACGGCGACCTCGAGTAAGCCTCCGTCATGAGGTGCGACATCAGCGATCGAGAAGCATGGGTCACAGCACCGTCGAGAAAATACTCATTGGAGGCACACGGAGCAGTTTCTGGCACCAGACGTAACTTGGCTCAGCTTAGCCAGTGGCTCGGAGATAATCGGCGGACCTGAACTGGCCCATCGTGTGATTCATCACGATCTCATTCTGCCAGCCAGCCTCTCATGTCCCGAGCCAAACCCACGCAATCAATCCATGCGATCTGTGGCACATTTCGCCCTCTGCCAATCTGTCCCGGAAAAGTCGCTCACGATGACTGTGATAGGCAAGCCGTCTGCGGACCGAATCGAATTCTGTCGAGTTTCCCTGTTCAGTTGACAAGAACCAATATCGATTAGCTGGCGGTTCAAGGAGCGACATGAAACGACCACGACTCACTGCAGTAAAAGGGGGTGGCGAAGTGCACACAGGACGGAGAGGCCGGCCCAATGGCAAAAATGGCTCACGTTGGTCCGAGTCGACAGGGCGTCAAAGGATGGGACAGCGACGAGAAGAGGCGGGCGGGCGAGGAGGCTATCTATATAGACCACGCACCTCGATGCCAAGCGGCCGCGAAGCGCTTTCCCCGATTAGGCGAGCTATACCGGATGCAGTAATTCGCCGTCACCGCAGACTACGGAGTATACTTGTCGATCTAGTTTGTTCTTTCCAAACCTACGGATTCTTGTGGTGCTATCTACCACGTGATATCGCTGTGATCCTACCCCTCCATGTATGCATACTATGCTTTACAATTCATAACTCTTCCAAATCCATCTTCCCCACCCATTCGAAGATAGAACGGTCTCGAGGAGCTCGCATAAGGCTTACAGCTGCCACTCCACTGTGAATTCTTCAGATCTGACCTTCGGGGGATAGGGGTTACTCATGACATCCCGATGTACAAACTCCGTACACTAAGGCTTAATCCACCCTTCAAGGCACCATATAATATCTGACATCACATGGGATATCCACTGCATGGTAGCCATACACACCCTGAATGGTCATGCAGTCAAACCGTGGGCCACACAACCGGGCACGCTGGCTGGCTGAGCAGCCCGAACCTCTTGACCCGGTCCCCCAGATCCGGCTTCTGAGCCGGGGTATTAGACAATGCGAATGTGGCGTCGATTATGGGTAGTTCCACTACCTGTGCAGATCAAACACCGCAGCATGGATGAACGCCGGTTCATCAATTGACAGCTGGTCAAATTGCGAGTGGGCCATGTTCGGCGGAGTGTCTCGTGGTCAGCTCGCTAACCAGATGCGTGTATAGCAGGATGATGCAAGTACCAGGCTGCTAATCCTCGCGTGTCATTTCTTGGGTGGCATCATACTTAAATGGGTGAGCCACTATATCCACCGATTCACTTAGCTCATGTCCCAGCTCCTTGGTTCTGCCGAGATCCAGTTGCCTGACATGTACTTATACATATGTACATACGGTATATGTCTATTAGATTCTAACTTTCATCGATAGTCAGCTACTCCGACCCTATCGCATGTTCATGCCGTCTATGCCTGTACATGCGTACGGGATCAGACGTTTCGGCACTCCCCACCACAGCTCCAGCAAGGGGCATCTGTTCGTGACCCTGCAAAGGATAGTTCGCCTCGCAGTAACCTCGTGTATTGCCCAGGCGAGCGTGAACCTTGTACACGTCCTCGAAGAACACTCCGAGACCCTCCAAGACATCCACGACCAGGTTTCCCCGCTTATCTTCTGGCTCGGGATCTACGTCTCCCGGGGATTTACTGTGAGATATTCCAGCGTCATGGTAACACCGAGCCATGTGGGATTATCGTGGATCACCACAGCATGTGCAAGCTTAGCAGTAACGGTATCTAAGGTATCCGCACTGCAGTAGCTGCACTGCAACGGTATACCCGGGATATCCCTCAGGGCTATTCAGATCCTGCACGAACAAGGGAGAGACAACCGATACGAGAACCGGACGTTTCAGGCCGCTGACACCTCGAAGACTGCCTGTTACACCCACACAGAGATTCCGTCTCAAGAGACCGAGCGACGCGAGCCGCCTCGTCGGCCGGAAGGAGCAGGTATCTTAACCGATGACCAGTCGGTTCGATTGCAGAGATGACGCAGAGGAATTTCGGCTTGCTGTGGTGGTGGTGCCGTTATGTCGGCAGTGCTCTGCTGTGCACTTAGTATTTTTGCTTATGCAGGGGAAATTTACGTCTGGTCAGAAGCTTGAAGGGTATACGGAGTACGCCGAGCTAATGGCTAAATTTGATTCTATAACGCAAGACCAGGGGTGTGTATTGTGGAGAGCTGAAGGAATATGTAGGTATGCTTGCTTTTTTCTGTGCCTGAAGACCTGCCATCTCGGATCATAATATACTATACGCAACACTGTGTGTAACTGAAGTGTGAAGTTGTCGATAATGTACACGGTAAGAGATGCCCGCAAAAGACGCAGCTGAGGTAGCCCGGATCTAAACGTTGATCATTAATTTACAATTAATATCAGCGATATTAAAAATAAAAATAACTCAATTCAACCACCATCGCCAATGCGGAACACGAGGAACTAGTCCGGTAGGAAAAGGACCAAGACATCATTATAAATCAGATTGATTGCAACGTATCCACTTTCGTACATTGTGCTGAACATCAGCAATCTGGGCATTTTGGCTTAGCCGGGTCCTCCGTAGTTAGTAGTGGACACTAAGGTGACCAGGGTAATTAGTTGACGCCCGAGACAATTCCCTCTCCTTCCTCGCTCTGTAGGTAGTAAGATACCAGATGGGAAAACGGGAGGAACTCCGGTTGTCGGTGACCTTGGATGGGAGTCCAAAGGGGGTTCTACACTCTGGCACGTCATTTTTCACACTGCAACCGTCACCGCTCGGTCATGTAGAAGATGTTCGTAGTTGGATTTCATCATATCGATGCTATCGACCCACCGAATGGGGAGGAGGAAATGGGGATTTTCGCACCCAGTTTGCCGGGAAGAATGGAGCCCTTCTGGTTTGTTGCTGTAATATACTGTAATGGAAGTAAAGAGGCGCAGCGAAAAAGCAAAAAAAACAAAAAAAACAAAAAAGTAGAAGGTCAAACGACAAAGATACCCACCAGAGTGTCCTCGTACATACTACATACAGTACGCAGTATGCAGGAGGCAGTGTCACTAAAACCTGCAGGTATATCGCATTGGCTATAGTGACTAGGGACGCGTCTGGGTCGCATCGAGGCAAGCTGATTAGCCATTAGTTCATCAACCCATGTCGCGTGTTGGGGATTGGCTAAATATAAATGAGGTCATGTGGAGAGGAAGGGATCCGATCTTCATGAGTCGCGATGCCGGCCAAGATTGCATGTTACGGATCCGATTTTGGTGGAGGACATCCGCGCGAGATCATATCGAGTGCCGATTCCCGCAGGTTCAGAGGCCTGGGATTTACGTAGGGCAGCTTCTCTTGTTGCTTGCCTTGGTTTGAAACCACCAGCCGTCCCAGGATCTGTAGGATGCGTCGATAGAGGCTTCATAGTCCAGCAGGTGGAGGCACAAACCTTCTCCACATTCTCGGGGGAGCACAAACCAGAAATATCGTTGGGAACCCGAGATCCCACGAGATCCATCAGGCTAATGTACCTGACTAAATCGGGTCAATGATAGACGGGCAACTTGGGGAGATCAGAAAATCGGGGTTTCATCATCCTGCATCGGGGTCTACGCGGCCGTGGATGAGCGACAGTTCCCGATGCGCCTTTTTTCTTTTCTTTTTCTTCATTTAGTTCATTTCTTTATTTTTGGTTTTAATTAATCTGCAGTTTAATCTGTTCCATGCAACCATCCCACCTTAATTTACCTCTGCGCAGTCTCGAATTGACCCCAAGAAATCAGAAGAAATAAGGAAAAGTACTGTAGACGCGCCCGGGAAATAATGAATCATCGTATCCACCGCGCTAAGCGGGCCGGACGGTTCCTTTAACCGGTTGTTGTGTCCCAAACCTCCCAACCATCCGTATCCTATCGCTTCCCATCATAACTTTGTGCGTGTCTTTGCGCCGGGGCCAACAGAATGCCATGCGTTCTGAAGGAGACCAAGTGGGTTGGTTGCCAATCCTTGGGTTCGATTTGGAATTTCCTTCCCACGCTACTCCTCATGCTAGTCAAGAGGAAGGCAGGAATTCCCACTTGACTCCAGCCCACTGAGTCGAGTTTGCCATGAGGGCGGATCATGACGGATCATGACGGATCGCGCTGGATCGCAGGCATCGCAGGCAACCGAAGCAGCTCCCCGCCTGGACAGGGAAGTGGATCCCCCATCCTCCCCTGTCAATGTCATACCCAATGAAACAGGCAAATCAGTCGGCACATCACCAGTTCGTCCGCTCGATCAGAGACAGTCCGCCCCACGCCGGGCAGCGACGACGGGCGGCCATTGGCGTCTGCTCGGATGATTTGGGCCCATCTAGCCCCCGCACCACCAGGCCACGGCTAGCTGAACTGCTGAAGAAAGGCCGCTAGACAGGGATGCAAGCTCTTTTCATCCTCGACGTGCAGTAGTTGCGTTTCCGCCAGTCACAGGACTCGGGGCTGCCGGTCTCTCCTGGAGACTTGGACTCCTCTTGGAGTTGAAGGACAGTGGAGGACGACGCTGCATCCCTAGTCCAATAGTCCAATAGTCTCTTGGCCCCGGCCTCATGGTGGCGCCCGCTTCAGCTTGCCATTGTCCTCCACATTTACGCTTGGTTCGGCCAGAGGTTCGTACGCAGTTGCTGTACTGTGTACGATACACCAATGGTTTCACTGTCAGTCGTTCTGGGCGGACCGGAAGTCCTGAGCACATGGAAGGTTGCGAAAATTGTCCGCCCGTCGCGCTCTGACATTGTGGACTTGCCTCCACTCATGCTCGTGCCATGCCTCGACCTGACCTACATCCTTAGTCCGGATGTATGTATGTAGTATGTACTCGCGGTACTGCGTACGTGCTTGTCGTGCTAACCCTATTCCCAGTTCTCACCGTATCGGCGCGGTCAATGCCCATGTAGTTACCCACCGTCAAAGCGAGATCAAACTTTTTGGATCTGCAGGAGGGGTTGGATGCGAGGATGGATGGGGTATCCGGTTTAGTACCTATCTTCCCAGTAAGCCGGCACCGTTTTCCTCCCTACTGGGTTTTGGATTTGGAATTTTCAGCCGATCTGGGCGCTGCTGAGAGGTCAGATACTCGTCGGCCGGGTGGTCCTTCGCAAATCCTACTCCAGCTCCATCGGTAATGCGACTCGCCGGAAAATGGTCTCGGTATCGACGCCATTGATACCGTCTGTATTCTTTTTTCTTTTTTTTCTTTTTTTCTTCTTCCTCTCTCATTTCTTTTTTTGTCCGTTTGAATTCTGTGCCGTGCAGCTGCTGGACTGGAGCCATGGCGTCAGTTCCTTCTCCGCCGTGTGGTATATAGAGAGCTGCATGCCCCGGTAGCATGGGTTCTTTCGTTCGACTATCCTACAAGAATCTCTCTCAATTGTCCTATCTGACAAACTCTCTCCTTTTATCTCTGGACTTTTCTTTTATGTATTAATTCCGTTGCCGGTTTGCGTCGTTTTCTTCGTTGCATTGTGAGTTGTTGCCACTGCTCTTCAGGAGAAACCAAAGCTGAGCCTGACCTCCCGCCGCGGCCAACAGTTTCCCCCGTCAGATATCCCCAGCAGTCGCTTCAACTCACGAGCGCCCCTCCGTCTATACCCAAGACTACTTCCAAGAAACCTCCAAGAATTCCCTCTGAATCTTCCGAGTCTCTCAAATCCACAATGGCTCCGTCTCTCATGTCTCCCATCACGGCCCACGCGCCCACTCCCCTTTCTCCGACTATACTCTCCCCCTCCCGTCGAGTCTCGGGCTTCCTGGACAGCGACAGCATCTCGAACAATGGATTGTCTCGCTCGTTCACTTCCCGGAGGGTCTCCTCCCGGAAGTTCAACAACGAGACTTCCAACATCTCCAACGTGGTCTACTCTCTCAAGCGTCGTAGTGGTGATGAACTCGGCACGTCTGCTTCGTCCAAGCTTCTCAACGCTACGCATGCCTCTCTGCTAGATTGGATCCGTGCTCAGCGCATGAGCAACCTGCCCCCTGAGGGAAGCAGCTATGACAAGGTGCTTGCCTGGGCTCAGCTTTTCGTCGAAAGACTGCATTCCTTTGACCTCGCGATTGAAGAATTCGCTGGTGACAGCTACCTTGCTGCTCAGTTGGCCTATGGCTACTGTGCCATCCTACTGGAGCTGGGCAAGGAGAATGCCCCCGCGCTGACCACCTCCTTTGGCTTCTTTTACAGCACCTCCATGTCGCTGGTGAACCTGCTGGAGCGCACTGAGCTCTTCAGTGTCTCCCAGGAGATCCGCGAGCAGCTGGTTCTGGCTCTGGCTGACCTGGTGACCCTGGTTGCCAGCGTGTCGACGCACTTCCACCGGGCCATCCGGGGAATGACTGCCTCTTCCGTCTCCATTGACATTCACAACACCTTCCCTGGTCAGATCCAGACCTTCCGTGAGCGGTGTGTCAAGATCGCCGAGTCGATGTGGCGACACAAGCTTATGAAAGAGAACCTTGATGGCGACCGAGGTAGGTAGTCTATCCCCATTCTTGTGCATTGGGAATTGCTAATAATTTGCAGTGTTCGAGGTCAAGGCGATCAAATCGTGGCTTGCTCCCGAGGATCCCGTGCTCACTAACGTCGCCGAGACGACCTCCCACCTCGCCCACGAGCGGGCTGAACTGACGTGTCTCTGGATGGCGCCCTACCTGACTCGTTTCCTGAAGAGTCAGAACCGGACTCTGACCATTGGTGGCAAGCCGGGCTCTGGAAAGACCGTCTTGGCCTCGGTCATCGTGGACCACTTGCAGCACCCCATAGGCGGTGTCACTTACAAGACACTGTTTATCCCCGTCAGTAAGTAACACTATCAGAACACTGTCGAGCACTGTTCGAGCGTTTGCTGACCCGTAATGAAATAGATGGCAGAATCCCTGCGGAGACCACCCCTCGGGCCATTGCCAAGGCCATCCTGTACCAGCTCTTTGAGAAGCGCATTGGCAACATCGGTCTGCTCCAGATCCTGACCGATGCCTTTGAGCGCAGCAAGAAGGCCACCAACGACAACGACTACGACAACATTCTTTGGAATGCCCTCGAGCGTGCGCTGGCCGCCGCTCTCAAGGGCGCCAAGGAGTTGGTCATCGTCGTTGATGGCGTCGATGAGTCCACTTGCGGCGAATCGGTGCTCCTCCAGAGACTCACTGGAGCGACTACCAAGGGTACCAACGTGAAGCTGATTGCCCTCGGCGGATCGAAGCCCCCGAGTGCAGAGGGCCAGGTCCACGTCCAGATTACCAATGATTTGATCTTCGATGACATTGCTTCGGTGGTGCGAGGCAACTTGGAGAAAACCTCCGTGTTCCCGAAGATGGACGAGCTGGACCGTGAGACTGTCGTCGACCGTATTACTTCGGCATCCAACGGCTCGTTCCTCTGGGCCAAGCTCGCATCCAAGCGTGTTCGCCACGAAGACAGTGTTGACAACCTCAACAAGGCCGTTGACGCCGTGGTGAGCCAGAAACTGACCATCACGGACTTTGCTCTCCATGTTCTCCAGAATCCCGAGGTCAAAGAAGAGGCTAAGTTTATGCTCCTTTGGCTCGCAACGGCAGACCGCCCTCTTGGTCTGAGGGAGCTTGCCATCTTGGCTTCGGTCCAAAATGACAAGAACGCCGTCGTTGACCGTCATATCGACACGCTGCAATTCCTGAAGCCGTTGACATCTCTCGTCTTCCTGCAGGAGAGTCAGGTGTATCTCCGCCATGCTCTCGTTCGGACTGCGGTCTTGGATGTGTTCTCCCAGGGTAAACTGATTCCAAACCTCAAAGACCGCCACGCCGATCTTGCTACTAGACTGTTAGTCTATATCAAGAGCACTGTGATCCAGCCTAGCGAGCCTTCCCTGACTCCTCTCGACTGGCACGACACCAACATTCTCGTGAACAAGCACCCTCTGCTGGACTTTGCCATTCGCTACTGGCCCGTGCACTTCAAGCAGACCTCTGTGTATGCCAGCGAGGGCGAGGTCCCTGCGGCGAAGTCGTTCTCGAAGGTGTTCCCAACCTTGACCACGGTTTACCTTCTTTCAAGCACCCTGTGGGAGAATCAGCCAACTCCCCAGCTGCTATCGTACCAGACTACTATTACCAATGTCTATCGCCAGGTCCTGACAACGAACCATGTGGTCACCCTCCAGTCCATCATATCTCTGGCTCAGCTGTACCGTCGTCTTGAGTACTATCCTGAGGCCATCCCCTTGTTCCACGAGGCTACCACGCTCAGTCGCGCTTTGCTCACCACTCGTCACATTGTGACGGTGCAAATGGCCACTACTTTCATTGAGTTGACCACGGAGAAGGTTACCAACACCAAGACCGATATCATGACCAAGCGCGAGGAGATCCTGACTCTGCTGATTGAATGCTACAAGGTTCAATATGGAAGCACTAGCGAGAATGTGGTGTCCACCTACAAGCAGCTGGTTGAGCACTACCGCCTGATCAAGGAAGAGACCAAGGCTCAGGAGATCATCAAGATTGTTCGCTCCATCACCACCTCCGAGTATGGTTCCGAGTCCCATGACAGCCGTGGAAACCTTCACGTGCATCTCCGAGGCCGTGGTCAGATCGAAACGGAAACCAACGTGGGCCTTGCTCTGGACGTTGAGGAACATGACGAGCTGATCGAACAGTCTGGCTCTTACGAGTTCGAGGGTTTGATCAAGCGCGCCGAGAAGTACGTTGCCGAGGGCAAGCATGAACTCGCCGAGCTCACCTACGTTGAGATCTGGCAGCATGTGAGCAAGGAGTACCGCGCCAACTACTCCTCCCTCTGGGAAGAGCGCAAGATGGAAGTCGCCCTTGCCTACACCAAGTTCCTGCACTCGCAGAAGCGGGAATTTGAGGCCTCTTCTGTCATCTCCAGCCTTTGGCAGGAGTATGAGCAGACCAGCATGGCCATTTCCGAAAGCTCGGTCTCGCACTTCCAGGAGGTCGCCAAGGTGATGAAGACCGTTGGCTTGTCTACTTTGGCCTTGACCGTGTTCAAGCACTGCTCGCACTTCTACCAGAGCACCAACCGCACCCAGTCCTCCAGCTACAAGGAGGTGCAGCAGAGCATCCAAAGCACCTCAAGGGAAGTGATGCAGTCGGTCAGCTCGTCCACCACCGTGACTTCGGAGACCACTCTGGAGGAGATGATCTTTGAGGCCACCACTTCAACCACCACCGTTGAACAAACTTCCTTCAGCGCGACCCACAGCCTGGTTGAACTCTATGTCTCGCAGCACCGCTGGCAGGACGCCACCCGTGTCATTAAGAAGGTCCTCCACGGTGTCTGGCCTTCGCTGTTTGCTCCCTCGCTCCAGGACGTCACCCTTCCTGCTCAGCACGTTGAACGATGTGTTGAGCTTGCCGAGCGTCTCAGCCGTTGCTACCACTCCCGCCGTCGCCTGACCAAGGAGGAAGACATCCGTGTCCGAATCTACCGTGCCGTCCGTTCTGGTCGGAAGGTCGAGGACAAGCTCAGGGAACGTGCCACCACGGAGCTTCTCCGCTTGTTCGAGCGTAACTCGCGTACGGACAACACTATCAACCTTCGCCAGGAGTTGTTGACCGACTACATCCAGCACTACGGTCCCGAGCACCCGATTGTCATTGATAACCTTTGGATTCTGGCCAAGCTTACTCGTCCTCGCCCCATCTTCATTGACTACTACCAGCAGATCATCCGCGCCTTGAACAAGGCCTCTCCGGTCTGCCACCCGGATGCCTTCGAGCCTCTCGTCATCGTCGCGGGTGAGCTCTGGAACCAAGGCCGCTACTCGGATGCTCTGCACTACTACAAGGTCATCTTCACGACCTTCCTGAACCAGCCCAAGCAGCTTCCCAAGTTGCAGGATCAGACCTTCGTGCAGGAATTCTTCACCCGGTACACTCATTGCCTGCGCAGTGTCCGTACTGAGTTCAGCGTCCTTCACAAGATCACCACTGAATACCAGACCAAGGTCAAGGCTGTCTTCACCGCAACTGCCACTATCTCTGTCCAAGCTACCTTGACCCTTGCGAAGCTTTGCCAGGAATCCAAGCGCTATGAGATCGAGGCAATCACTCTGTACGAGGAGTTGCTCAAGGTCAAGTCTGAGGAGCTCGACTACCAGGAGATCTCTGCCACCCTGGAAGCGATCTACGAGGAGCAGGCTGCTGTCGTGACATCGACCAGTTCCGAGTCCGTCTCTACCGCCCAGGTCGAGCGTGCCGTCAAGGTCTTGCGCAAGCGCATCACGACGGTCCGTGAGACTTACGGCTGGGCTCACGAAGAGTCTCTCTCCAAGATGAAGGAGATGGTCACCTTCCACTCTCGTCACAACGAGACCGAGACCGTGACTCAAGAGCTGAAGCAGGCCACCGTTCAGATTCTTTCGTCGGAGACTTCCTCCACCCGTCTGATCGCCGCTGCTAGCACCATTGCTTCCAGCTACATCGAGACAAACCAGATCCAGAAGGCCACCGAGTTGACCCAGGAGATCTACCGCCAGATTGTCATGAAGGACACTACCAACGCCAAGTCGGTGAAGTTCGATCTCTCCTCCAAGGAGCGCCAGAGCCTCGTCTTCCTGGCCCAGCTGGAGTACAGCCTTCGTCGCAACACCTCCGTCACGATCACTGAGATCCTCGCCGCTTTGACCACGGAGTACGTCTACTTTGAGGAGCTGCGAAGCCAGGTGACCGCGAAGAGCACCAGCATTCACTCCGTGTCGGTGTCCGCTGCCCGTCTCTACCGCTTCCTGGTCTCCCACGACCGCCACACCGCCGCCAGCCGCGTCTTCGACATCACTCTGGAATACTTCCAGAACACCGAAGCCAAGCGCGTCAAGCTGACCGAGACCTCACAGGTCCGGGTTCTGGTTCACACTATCCTGAGCTACTTCGGCATCCACCAGTCCCAGGACTTTGTCCGCTCCATCGGTATCGCCAGTAACAGCGGTGTCATTGAGCTGCTCAAGTCCCAGAAGTACACCGAGGCCAGCGACCTGGCCTTGGCCGCCTTCAAATACATCTCCGCTCACGAGGTTTACCAGTCTCCTGCCATCGTCAAGTTCATCTTCACCCTGGGTATGAACATCTCAGGCCGTGGCATCATCGCCCGACCCGACGATGCCAACCGCAAGAAGCTCCTGGGCGTG
The DNA here is from genome assembly GCF_016097325.1 of Aspergillus melleus. Classification (NCBI taxonomy): domain Eukaryota; kingdom Fungi; phylum Ascomycota; class Eurotiomycetes; order Eurotiales; family Aspergillaceae; genus Aspergillus; species Aspergillus melleus. Next base: position 5,520,294 of record NW_025763370.1, on the reverse strand, counting down.
TCCGCCGTGATCGTCCAGGACTCCCTGCGGGTCATCAACGCCCTCAGAATTAACCTGGCCCAGGTCGACCTCGTGCACCTGAACAACCTGATCGGCCTGCTCGGCGATCAGCAAGACTACCAGACCCTTGCCTGGCTGCTCACCATCCTCTGGAACAGCCGTGAAGCCCAGCGCCACTGGCAGCCATCCGTCACTCTCGCCCTGGGCCGACGCTACATCATGGCTCGCTACCTCGTCGGCGACTCTCTTGCCGCGCTCCGTCTGGCCGAAGACATCGTCTACAACACGCGTCGCGTCCACGGCGCCCGCCACCCTAGCACGCTCGAGATGTCCACTTTGCTCTCCCAGCTGTACACCGGTATCGCACAGCGCTACCAGTCCCTCAAGAATGGCCAAGAGATGGCCAACCGGTACTACAAGAAGTCCGCGGCGGTGCACGAGAACATCCTCCGCGCCTTCAGCGACCCCGCCTACGCCGAGTTGGAAGGTCTAGACGGCAGCATGAGCCTCGACGGCTCCGCCTACGAGCTAGACATTCACGACGCGGCTACCAGCACCATCCCCGAGGGCGAACACGTCCGTCAGCACCTGCACCTGCTCAAGCTCTCTCTCGAGCGTCTGGGTGACTGGCCCAAGGACTACAGCGAGTACGAGCGTCTGAACGCGGACGTGTACCGTGAGTTCCCCGAGGAGATGAAGGGCATCGAGGGCGTTGAGAAGTGGAACCTGAAGAACTTTGGTTCCGGTAAGGCCGAGGCCAAGGATGATCTGTTAGATCTGGATTTCAAGACTTGGGAGCTGGTGGATACTACTCAGGAGGTTGAGGAGGAGCTGTAGATCTTTGCCTCGTCACCCCTTCTTTCTTCCTTCTTTTGATATAACTCATTTTCACTTTCATTTACTTTGGGGCCTATATGGCGACTTTCCTTGATTTGATTTTGCCTTCTTAAACTTTCGTGATACTCCCTCTTCCGTGACTTTTGGGTTTTCTTTCTGTTTGTTTGGCTATTGTTTATTTATCTTGCATAGTTGATATCCTTATTTCTTAATGCAAACCGGCTTACTTCAATAATCCTCTGATTCAAGTGATATCTCATGGATGATAACCTAAAGAAAGTAAGCAAATGTGCTGTCGCTTGATCATGGCAAAAGAGTTCTCCGTCAAAACTCTTTATACATCGATTTAGATTTTAGATTGTGTTGGCGTTCGGATGCCTGAAGCAACATGATGTGCGAGCATGAAATTACCACGCGCATGTTCTATTTTCTCCTAGTGGTCAATTCCTTGCTTCGGTGTCTTCGTGGGGCTCTGTCTATATATGGAATACGTCGACATGGGAACTCGCCCACGAATTAGAAGCTCACGACTGGCAAGATAAGAAGGAGGATGAGTGTATCGATGTGATTGTATTTTCCCGGAATAGCCAAATGCTCGCCTGCGGCTCGAGATATGGTATAATTAAAGTTTGGCAACAAGTTTCGACAGAATGGAAACTTCAATGGAGCTTTAAATGCGAAGTGCCCGATTTTACTCGTGACATGCATGACCGTCCTGGAATATTGAGCCTCTCGTTCTCGCGCGATAACTTGCTTCTCGCATCGGCATGCTATTCATCCCCAACAACACTGATTTGGGACATGAGAATTGGAGAAATATATCGCGAAATTTTTCATGCAAACAATGTTTCAAGTGTGGCATTCTCTGAAGACCTTCCGCTTCTGTTCACTTTTACTGGGGACAAAAAAAGCCATATCTGGGAAGTGGACAGCTGGACAGCAAAAGATATCATAGAGCTGTCTGACCTTCCAAGCGAATATTACCTGCGAACACCATCAGGCTCCGAATACCAGGGTGTGTCCTTTTCTCGAGACAATAAATTTATCGCAACAGGTCACGGGATGTCGCTCCTTGTCTTGGGGAAACATACAGGAAGAATCATTTTGGACGCTCCTTTCACACATTTACTAAATGGGGTGGCTTTCTCCTCAGATGGGCTGACCATAGCATCCTGCGATGGGCATATTATCAAGCTGTGGACTGTCATGCCTGACAAAGGGTTGTTCACTCCGCCACATCATACACCTCTAATATACAGCGTGAACTTTTCCTCAGATGGCTCTCTGGTAGTCACAGCCGGATGGAAGGAAATTAAAATTTAGAATGCAGCTACAGGCCGCCTGGTAAGAACCATTCCTGAAGAAATTAGACCTGCAGTGATAGCCAAATTTTCTCCAAACAACAAAATTTTGGTCATGGGTACCTGGAGGGGTACTATTATCGCGTGGAATGTGGAGACAGGGGAAAGAATGATCGACAGCGACAAAGGATACGACTACACCAAGATCCTTGAGATCGAGGATATTCAATTCTCTTCCTCCAGCCAGCTCATGGGCGCTGTGACAGTGAGCAAATCTGTCGATAAACGAACGGACATCGAGGTGTGGAATATGCAAACAGGGCACCTTGTGAAGATGCCACATAGTGTCGTGTTTCAAGACACACGTCTCCAAGACAATCTCAACTTACTTGAAAGAGAACTGTGTCACAGCAGGAGGGAAGAGCGTCTTGAGAATAAGACTTCTACAAAACATGCCCGGCCTTCGCAGAAACACTGTATTCAACTCGATGAAGACTGGATCATCCTTGGGGAACAGAAGAGCATATGGCTACCACTAGAATATCGACCTGCTCAAGGTGTTTACAAACCTCACAAGAACTCAACCCGTGGCATTTTCGGCGATACACTTGCAATTGGATCTGCTAGCGGGCAGGTACTGTTTTCCGGGTTCAGTCCTGATGGCTTGTCAGCTGAACAGTTGGCCGAACCGCTGGAAGAATCTGATGATGATGAATTCTGAACGACTTCGTCGATTTCTTTACCATTGATAATCATGAGCTTTTCGCTTTCCAAGACTAGACCAAAAGACCCAGCGGGCGGTGGCTAGTCTTTGCAGCATGATATGTCCACAGTAACTAATCCTTCTACTTTTACGTTTTTGCATTTAGTTGTACGTAGGTTTTCTATCTAGGGTACTAATCTCCATAGTACGTGGTAGCCAAAAGTAGTCAAGGGTTTATAAAGTTAGATCTAAAGACTAGTAAACACACTTCGTTCGTAGGGGAAACCGCACCAAACTTGAATTATAGTCCTTCTATCTCTGCATGTATTCTTTTACCCTACCTTTGCCTTTTCCCATTTCCCTCGGTGCTTTCCTACATCAGACTAACTGTTATCAGTGTAACAGACCTCGGACCAGGGAGCTGATATAAAAGGGAATATCTTTTTTTGTTAACTAGATAAAAATTGAATAAGGTATTTCACATTAATTCAATTTTACGTATATATCGCGAGTAGATGGATCAATCATTGGCTATATAAAGCCATGTACCGCTGACATCTGTACTATATGAACTAAGGCAAACAGATATATATCTGGAAAGAACCGTTCGATTAGTCTCATAAGCGATAGCGATTAGGTAGCCATGAGTAATCAACCTAAATTACAGAAGGAAGTGGTGTACTGCACCTATGCGGAGATATTCTTCAAAAGAGAAATAAAACTCTCGCTAGTACTCAACTTTCTTAAAGATCATTACCTTTAACCATCTCTATTTATCGCATCGGAGATTCCCAGGAAATTGCCTAGGAATATGGTGCCAATATTTGCAGCGCCTTTCAATAACAGCGCCTGGCTAGCTCAATCGGTAGAGCGTGTGACTCTTAATCACAAGGCTGCGGGTTCGAGCCCCGCGTTGGGCTGTTACTTTTTTGTTTTCTTTTGTCCCTTCTTTCCGTCTGTGTGGGTAGTCTAGTCTAGTCTGCGTTGCCTTTGCGCCGTTGCGGACAAAAAGGAGCAGCTCATTTCCTTTTGCCCTTTTGCATTGCTTTCTTGGTTAAATGGGCTGTTGGCATTTATACCTAGAAACAAACACAGCAACAACAGAAGATGATCCTTCGCTCCCAACTGGATCAAGTGATTGTGCAACAGATATACAAGACAGGACAAGAGAAGATAAGACAAAATGCAAGCGAATATGCACAAAATTAAATGAGACACAGACAGGACAGACAACAGCCAAGTACATATCCGCGGGTAATAGGAATCACATATCGAGATAGCCGCACCAACGGAGAGAGGAACATGATCAGCGCAGAGCAGAGCCAAACAAAGCAAAAGCTTGCTTCCTTCCTTCCTATCTACCTCCTCCCTCCTCCCTCTCCGCAATCGTCGAACAAGATTCCCCATTCAACATCCCCAATCCTCCCCTCCCCTGTTTCTCCTCCGTCAACCCCCTCACCAACTCTGCCAATTCCCTAACCTGCTCCCTCAAATGCACGATCTCCAAACTACACGGATCCATATGCACCACCGGCGCTGTATCCTGCACGACCTGCCGCCAGTCCTCGTCGAGTTCGAAATCCACCTGTTCAGCTGCATGTTCCCACTCCTGGACATCGTCGTCGTCGTCTTCCCCGCGTCGTCGATTCCAGCGGATGCGGCGCGCCTCGCGGACTTCCAGGAAGGCAGTTACCACGAGCAGAGGCGAGTAGAGAACCCCCATGACGATGTCGTTGAGTTTGGCGTAGCGGTGGCGCGGAAGCCACCATTCGAAGGGGAGGACGAGGAAGATGATTTCGAGGAGGTTAAAGGCTAGATAAAACGTATAATTAGCATGGTTTGTTTAGGAAGTTGGGTGAGTATAGGAGCCAGAGGAGGGGGGGTTATGTACGCGGTATGAAGACATTCTCGTCTGGGGCGCGGACGTATTGCATTGTCTTCTGTGCAAAGATGGCCATGTATTCGTCGATTGCGTTCCCGGAAATATCTTCGTATGCGCTGTTGTATAGGGCGATCAGGATGTTCAGCAGAACTGGGCGGCGTTAATAATGCGTTTCAGTCAAACAACAAGACGATAGAAGATGGATCAGTACCAGTCATAACGATGAAGTTGAACAGATAGTAAAGGATGATACCAAACGGGAAAGCAAAGTCTTCGAAGATGCCAAATTCCGGGCTCTGCATTACGCTATTCGCCATGCCCTGGATAATGGCTCTAGTGACCGGTAGGTCGTTGTCGACCTGGGCCATCCCCATGAAGGCCTGAAAGAATCCCACCAGAACAACAAACAGAAGAGCGAAGAAGATCAGACTCTCCTTCATCATGACTCTGAGCACCACGAACATGGCGCCGAAGAATTTGAAGGAGTCCAGGTAAAGGATCATGCGCATCCAGAACATCGGCCCCGCGAGAGCTAGGAAATTATAGCTCAGCTCGTTGAGCTGTTGTCGCTGTTCGTCATCGGCCGAGGACGAGTGTGAAAAGGCTGCGACACGCAGGAAGAACGAGACTGCGAGAATGCTGTATAGGGTCGAATTGAACGCGTTCCAAAAATCAAAGTAGAGCCAGCCAATCTTGTATAGTTTGGTCAGCTCGTCACAGATAAAAGCAAGACTCATGACATAGAGAATGCCCTCGACAACATCGAGATCCCCACTGGGATTGACCGTGTTGATCACCTGGGTATACAGAATGAGGTATACTGCGGAGAAGAGGATCTGGCAGACATTCTGGTACTGCGGAGTCCGCATCCGGTCGGGATGGAAGTGGACCGAGAAATTGATATTATCTCGCTCATGATAAGGCACAAAGTTGGTCGGATTTCCCTCCTGTTGACAGAACCAACCATTCCACAGATACCGAATGCATTTCTGGTACCCGGAGGAGCCGATGACTCGTAGTGCATGAAGGTCGACCGCGCGCTCAATAACATTAGCCGGCATGGTCTCCTCGCCATCGATAAAGATAGAGTATCGCTTCAGCAAGGTATCCATGAGTTGTATATCCTGGTTAGCTTCGGTTTCAATGCTAGAATCCCCGATTAGTTGACTGCAGGAACGCCGAGGAGAATCAACAACATTACATGCGCTTCGCGATGACCTCACACGCCAGAGCCCGCCGTTCATGGAGATCCGAGTCCCAGAGTTCCTTGGTAGCTTCGATCTTGAACCACCGTAAACATACAAGCAAACAGAACAGAACGCAAGCCTGAAGCTCCTCGCCTCCTGCCTGTCTTGCGGTTTGGACTACATCGGCGGTGATGATGCGACTGTTGGGGTCGATGATGACACTCTCTTCCAGTTCACAGGGGATGACCTGTTCGATTTGATATTTTAGTCGCAGGGCAACCTTGGTCACTTCTTTGGCATGATGGGTAGACGGAAGCTGGTCCGGAGCATATGCAGACAGCACTGTAGCCGGGGTCAGCTTGCATGGTCGCATCCATTGAAAATGACTTACGTCGGCGTCGCTCCGTAGGGAGACGATTATGGGTGTGGCCCCCTTCTGACTGGAAAAGGCCCCTCCAATGACCCATCTTGAAGGCTTTCCTGATTACCAGAAAAGCGAAGAGGGTTTAAGGGCGAATTAATCGGCGACACGGAGTAGAGAGAAAGAGACTGGCAGATGGGAACATGCATGTACGAGGAATAAGGACGAGTCAGCCAAGAAGTACCCCGGCCTTGCCCCACTTCCGTTCCAGTCGACAAAGAAACGGCGATCTCCTGCCAAATATCTAGATAACGGAGACACAAATTGAAAGAGAAAAAAAGAAAGAAAAAAAAAAAAAAAGAAGATATGTGGATAGTAGTAGTCTAAACAGGAACCACAGGCATCGACCCGTAGATCAGTGAAGCTTATGTACATGAGAAGGTGGATAGAACGAACATCTTCATCCAGACGCTCATGAACAGAGATCCAAACACGAGGCCAAACCGCCAGACTGTGATGCATTGTGGCACTGTAATCTGGGTTACACCATTCCCATCGAACAGAGGACTTGCCTCCATGTCGTCGACATTGCTGTTTGATCACGACGTCGGCCGTGTGCACATTAAACCGTTCTCCCGACTCATAAATCATGTCACATTCGAAACTCTTCTATGCAACTTTTTTTTAACCGCATCTGCTCAAGCTCCGCCAAGTCTCCTCAAAGCCCGGTATCTCCTTTTTTCAACCGCAGTCTTGCTCAAAACCAGCCGACATGGTCTGACTGGTTCATCCCATTACATCGCCAGAGGTATCATCCAGGCAAGTTTACTCAGGAACACCGTCGTCGCTCTCGGACATGCTCTCGTCACCGCTAACCTCCTGGTTCTCACGCTCACGCTTCTCCATGAGTTCCTGGAGAGCGGCGTCATCGTGCTCGGTAACGGCCTTAGGAGCCATCTTGATGATGCAGCCACCGCCGGCTTCCTTGATCTTGGCCTCGATCCGTTGGATGGCCTCCTCAAGCATCTGGATACCGATGGTCTTGTCCAGGCACTGGCTGGTCAGGACGTACAGCGGAGGAGCAACCAGCTTAACCTTGATCTGGGTCTCGGGGGTGTTGCTCTCCTCGGCGGTGCGCAGAGCGGTCTTGACGGCGTCGATTCCGTCGTAGCCGAAGCAGGTAACCTCGATATCGGCACGGACCTTGGTGGGGTGAGGAGTAAGTCGCTTGCTGATGTAGTGCGTCAATTCCTTCTTCACGTTCTCGTTGGGGAATTCGACCTCGTTCCACACGTCGGGGTTCCTAGAGAGCCGAGGATGTTAGCCGCATGTATTTCAAACCGGACTGCCGCATGCATCTTACGTGATGGAGATCTTGAAAGCGTCGTGCGAGTGGCCGTATTTGCGGTTCAAGGGCCATCCGATGGTCTGATATAGCGTCTCCAGGGGAGTCTGGGTAGCCTCGGCCACATGTCGCATGATGGAGTTGACCGCCTTGCTCTTGTTGTAGCGCTCTTCACACTTGATGACATCTTCGGGGGAGACCCGGCGCTTGGAAAGATCGATATAACCTGCATGTTGGAGACACAACCGGTCAGCACTCTTGACGTCGTCATCCTCTGTGTTATGATGTCCTTACCCTTCTCCTTGTCGACACGGAGAACGATGACCACCTCATTACGTCCAATGCGGATCAGCTTCTGGATACTACGAATACGTCTTCGCGACAATTCGGAGAGCAGAATCATGCCGTCGATGTTGTCGTATTCGAGAAGCTTCACGTACGCGCCCATCTCGGCGATCTGCATGAGAGAAAGATGCGGCGATTAGAAAAGGTTCGCGACAACAAAGAAGGAAAGAACCAATACGGGATACACCCACCTGCTTGACATTGACCATGACATAGCTGTCGACCTCCGGGTACTTCTCCTCGTAGAAACGGCAGTTTGTTAACGACATTTTCGGCGGGGTTGCGGCGTGTGCCAGGCAGAGTTTCGAATCGGCGAAAAGAGTTTTTCAAGGGCAGACAGAATCCGAGACAGAACTATCTCGAATAGCGAACCTCCGGGAAAGAAACCGAGAGGAGCAGAGAAGGTCGAGGGGCAAGCGAAACGGGGTCGGCGGAGATGAGATCGAAGCACAATTCAAATCGCTTTGTGGCGGCTCAAAACCCACTTTGGGCTTTGCAGCGTGACTCATCACGTGCACTGTCCACACCGCCCGGCAGAACCCGATAAAGGCGGCGGGCGTTATCGCTGGCCCCAAGCCGGCTTTTCCCTCTCGACCTCACCTTGGATCCCCCGGAATTTCACAGGCGGAGGCTGGTCGGGTGTCTTTTGCGTCCTCATCAGCTTCCTCTCTGGGTTTTGGGCCTGGCACTGTCAGGGATGAGGTGGCACTGATCGTCCATGTGGCCATGATATATTCGTTGCTCCCTGCGCTATCTCCATCATATTAGCGCTAATTAGCAAATAGTTACTAGCCATACCGCCTGTTGCGCGACCTTGACTCGCCTATCTTTTTAGTCAGAGAATCCCTCTGTTTTATTTATTTAATTTCAACTCGGCGATTTCTCTTCTGGCTTTTAAAGCTGCATTTATGGCGCGTGTTGCACCGTGCCTCGAATTGATATTTACTTGATTAGACTTGGATCTGTGAATCAACATGTCGGAGCCCGACTTATCTCAAGAGCAGAGCCGCTCATTGCACGAGCGGATCTTCAACATCTTTCGTACCACTTCCGCGACCAGCGTTCCCGGTCAAACCTCAGGACCCGACAAAACTGACGGAGATTCTGCATCGCCCTACGCACCGGGAGAGACGTCACGCCTATTGGCGTCATATGACCACCATGAACCCGCTTGCGGGCTGAGAGGCTCTTGCGATCACGGTACTTTCTCCCCCAGGCTGGAACGCGAGGAAAATCAAACCTGGGGTGCAGCATCCTTGAACGATGTCGGTAATGGTATCACGGCTGGGGGGGCCCCTGGTCGGGATTCTGGCGACAGCGATTCCCTTCAAGGGCCGGAGAACATACCGTCAATGGACTCCTCTGTTTCGGCATTTACCATGAAGAATCGCAAAACTTTGTATGTTCAATGTCCCCGGGTGTTCTTGCGACCCTCTTCGCGAGATCCATCGCTAATCGCCAATTCAGGTATATATCATACTACATTCCGTTTTTTAACTGGATCTCTCAATATCGTCTGTCCTTCCTTCGAGGGGACTTGATTTCGGCAATGACCATCGCATCGATTTACATCCCAATGGCGCTCTCCTTGTCATCCAACCTAGCGCATGCTCCTCCCATAAATGGCCTCTACTCTTTCGTGTTCAACCCATTTATTTACGCGATTCTGGGAAGCAGCCCTCTGCTCGTCGTTGGCCCCGAGGCGGCCGGCTCTCTTTTAACCGGCACGATTGTCAAAGCAAGCGTGAGCCAGGGCCTCTCGAAAGAAGAAGACGAAGCCGCAAGTGCCTTGATCGTCGGAATAGCCACGGCCATGGCAGGCGCCATGATCTTGATTGCCGGTCTTACTCGGCTAGGATTTCTGGACAATGTGCTGAGTCGGCCTTTCTTGAGAGGGTTCATTACTGCCATTGGCTTTGTTATCTTCGTGGACCAGCTCATCCCCGAGGTTGGACTCACCGAGCTGGCGAAAGATGCTACCGTGAGCCATGGGACCACGGTTGAGAAGCTGGTCTTCTTTGTCAGGAATATAAGCAAATGCCATGGCCTTACGGCCGCAGTGTCTTTCGGCAGCTTCAGCATCATTATGGTGTTCCGGTATGTTCCCGCACCGCGTTCCACCTACAACTTTCCAGCTAATTTCATTTCCTAGAACCCTCAAGAAGCTGCTCCAGCCACGATACCCGCTCGTTGTCTACTTCCCGGACCGTATCCTGGTGGTCATCATTTCAGCCATCCTAACATGGCACCTTGGCTGGGATAAGCAGGGTCTGGAGATCCTCGGCCCGACCAAGAACAACGCTAACGGCGTCTTCGCCTTCAAATGGCCGTTTCAATTCAGTCACATGAAACACGTCCGGACCGCACTGAGCACGTCGTTCATCATTGCGCTACTCGGCTTCTTCGAGTCCTCCGTGGCCGCCAAGGGACTCGGCAATGCTCGACAGGCCGGTGTCAAGGGCATGGCCGTCAGCGCGAACCGAGAGATGGTGGCCCTGGGCGTCGCGAACGTCGTCGGCGGGTGCTTCATGGCGCTGCCGGCTTTTGGAGGCTACGGCCGAAGCAAGGTCAATGCGTCTACTGGGGCCCGGTCGCCCATGAGCAGTATCCTGCTGAGCATCATCACGTTCATCTCGATCATGGTGCTTCTGCCTTATTTATATTATCTCCCGGTATGAACCACCTCTCTCGTGTGGGCACGGTGATTTGCTAATATCGTCCTAGAAAGCTGTTCTGTCCGCTATGATCTCCGTTGTCGCCTTCAGTCTTATCGAAGAGTGTCCGCATGACCTCGCCTTCTTCATACGTCTGCGTGGATGGACAGAATTAACACTGATGATCCTCATTTTCGTCTCTACTATTTTCTATTCTCTGGAATTGGGAATCGCCCTCGGAATCGGTCTCTCCATCCTCATCCTCATCCGACACTCCACACAACCTCGAATCCAAATTCTCGGAAAGGTAGCCGGCACGTCCGACAGGTTCGAGAACGCCGAACTGCACCCAGAGAAAGTGGAACTGGTCGAGAGCGCCCTGATCGTCAAGATCCCCGAACCGCTCACCTTCGCCAACACGGGAGATCTCAAGAACCGTCTGCGTCGGCTGGAGCTGTACGGTACGAACCGCGCGCATCCCTCCCTGCCCCGGATGCGACCCGCGGAGCACAACAAGAATTTCATTTTCGACGTGCACGGCGTCACGAGTATCGACGGCTCCGGGACGCAGGTCCTGTTCGAAATCGTCGATGGGTATGCCGAGCAGGGCGCGAGGGTCTTCTTTTGCCGACTGCCCAACCGCGACGTCTTCCGCATGTTCGAGAGAAGCGGGATCGTGGACCGATGCGGCGGAATGACTCATTTCGTTTCGCGGGTGGACGAAGCGCTCAGACTTGCGGAGTCAGAGGATGGGATATTGGATGCCTAGGCTGAGCACACTGGCCCTGCCACTGCCAACCGTTTTGGTTCCTTTTCAAGAGCCGTATGAAAGAAAAGAAGGCGACCCGACTATATGCGAGAAATCTCGATAAACGTAGATTATGACTGACGACCCTTGCGTTAATATGCACACGACATGGCTGATTCTTTGGGATTTTGCTCTCGAAGGATGAACAGCAAATATAATGCTTGTTGCGGGGACTGGTGGATTTATCGAAGGAGAGGGGGAATCTGTTGATAGCTGGACTGTTGATAGCTGTAATAACATGAGGAATAAATATGGTATGGTGTCATCTCTCCAGTCAAGGACGTCGTAGAGTTTCGTTCGTTAGCACAAGAGGGAGCAAATCCTCTAAAATTTCGAGATCATTCGGATTGGGGGGGGGGGGGGGGGGGGGGGGGAAGCAAGCATCACGATGCCTGGCCCTCCCCACTCGCAGTAGCCCTGCGAATAACAGCACGAAGCAAAGCCTCATTGGCTTGTAATCCGAGCCTCCTCTTCTCGCTCAAACCACCCCCTTCTCCATCATCATCTCCTCCTTCCTCCCCATCTCGCGATCTCCCCGTCGACGGCAGTCCAACCAACTTCAACCTCCCCTCACCCGCAATATTGAACCCCGCACACGCGATCTTCGAAACGCGCACATGCTGCTTCACAAGCGCCGAATTCTCCGAATCCCCCGCAAGATCCAAATCCATCGCCAACTGCTCGCGAATATAATCCGACAGACCCTTCAGGACAGACGACTCGGACCCGGCCCCTGGACGCGCTGGCAACAGAATCCGTCCCAGCGACGCCCGCGGCACATTCACGTTCAGCGAGCGTAGCGCGGGCGCGACGGCTGGCGAAAACGCGATGGTAAGCTGTAGCTCTTTGACGAGGTCTTCGAGGATCTGGCGTTGGACGCGACGATCAGGCGCCGGTTCGGATTCGGGGTCATGATACGCGAGGTTCAAAACACGGAGGTATGTTTCTAGCGCCGAGCACATGAAATTCGACGAGAGGCGGAGGTTCGAAACGTAGGTGTCGAAGTTGGCAGAGAGGAAGGATAAGAAGGTTTGGCGGAGGGGGTTCGGGAAGCGCGTCATGAGGAGGGGGAGGTCCGTCGACGTAGATGTGGTCTCCGTTGCCTTCCCCTTGCCTTTGGCCTTGCGCCGATCATCGTCCCCCGGGAGGGGCGCAAGGAGGGCCGCTTTGTATGTGATATTCTCGTATTCCAGGGTCACGGAAATGCCCGCCGCAATGGGGTGATCAAGAGCAGTTGAAGCGGTTGTCGAGGTATCAAGGAGCGAAAGGCTAGGTAGGATCTCCCAGACGCAGGATTTCAGCGCGCCGGTTCGAGACAGGGACTCGTCGTCTGCGGCGGTGGTTGAGATACTCGAGACGGCGTTTCCGGTCAGTTGGTCGCGGAGTCGCGTCGCGTAGGTATTCAATGCGACAGGGTTGTCGAGTAGGGATTGATATTCTTTGCCATGGTGGAGGGGCGAGAGACGATGAAGGGTCCACGAGGTGTTGAGTAAGTGTTGGTTTGATGAGGGCATCTTTGGTCGGTCTGGATGGATTCGAGGAGGGATATTGAGACAGCTATGGGTGGTGACAAGGTCGCATAGCGGGATCGAATAGAGGGAGGCTCTAGGGAAATTGACAGCGTTGCAGGTAGTGTAAGTCGTAGACTTACTTCGATGCGAGGGTTGAGTCTCGATCCTCGAAGATAAGGCGCGACGGCGCAAACAGAGCAAACAAGGTTCCGAAAACAGTATAGCGTATACAGTAGGGCATAGGGCTCCGCGATGTGATCATAGTTTGTCTACTGCTTTTTCTTGATCAGAGGTTTCGAAGTTGTATATACTATTCCTCCGTAGAATCGGTCGGTATTCATACCATGCTAATATAGACAGAAAATATGCGCTCGGCTAAAGTAATGCATGAGCCATAAGTCCCAACGAAAACGCCGTATATCCAATAAGCAACGAAACAACGCATGCTAAATATACTGATCAAAACCAAGCAAAATCGAACAAATTATGCGCGCCATCCTGCTGAGTCCCGACAATAATGACAGCCGAATACAATAGGTAGCCCATCCCACACCAGGACAAGCTCCGGCTTATGCTCCACGGTCCGTCTTGACGCTAATTCCTGAGTAACCACGTCAAACCAGACATCCTGCGTGGAACCATGCACGTGAATGTGCGGGGCACACTCGAACACCGAGGAGTTCATGTCGTCCTTTTCATTGGAAGTGATGTCGTTGTGGAAGTTGTGCATGAACTCTTTTCGCTGCATTCGCTGACTGCCACCGTCGCCGATTTCTGCCGAGAAATATTCCAGCACGCGCGTGAACGGCGACACGGTGAGCAACGAGCCTATCCAACTATCGTCCGATGGCCCGGGCTCATCGGGGGGCACGGTGTATTGCAAGTATGACACCAGGAGTTGCATGCAGTGATGTGTGGAGACGAGGGTGGCGGTGTCTGTAAAGGGTGGGGACTGAATGATTTGAACCTGCAAGTCCCGGTATAGAGTCTTGCGAACATCGGGGGGGATCTTAACCGGCAGGCGTCCGGCTTCGAAATCGCGCAAAAGGGCATTGGTCTGCTCTCTTCTGGCTAGGGCATAGGTCTCAAGGAAGTACAGTGTATAGTACCTATCACAAGGGAAGAAGCTATCAGCGAAGTCGCCAAAGGAAGTCGGCAAGTGGTTGATGGAAGCACCTACATAAGCGGCGTAAGGTAGAACCAGATAGTCCCGACGGCCCGTTTCATGAAGTCGTTGCGCTCGGTCCTCGACGGGAACCTCGATTTCACAAAGCCCGGCTCGCTCCGCATGAAGCGATCCACCACTCGATCGGCAAGGAAATAGCATAGCTTCGAGCATAGTTTCTGGCGGCGCCGGAGACTATGGATGTATCGGAAAGTGTAAAGATGACCTCCTTTTGCGCTGGTTGTAGGTGGAAACAAATCCGACAGCAGCACCACATCGTCTTCTGGGTGTCGAGAATATGTTCGTTCGCTATCTATCGGAGACGGGAGGGTTCCATGACGGCGTTGACGGAGGTACTGTCGAGTGATCCAGTGCTCCTGAGAGTTCAGGAGTTGAAAGAAGGCTCGGCAGACAAGTTTCAAGGGCAAGAAATCGGCGACGCCGCAATAGGCGAAGATCTTGATCTGGAGCTCGACGGGGAGGAGGTCCCAGGGTGAGGACGTGGGTATTAGGTTGACTTGTTCGACACTGGTTGTCACGTTAGCGACAGAGTACGGCAGGGGCGCGCACCTTCGCCACCGAGCCTCGAGGCAAAGAAGGAAGGCATACACAGACGTTGACGAGAGTGACGACGGAAATACACTGTATCTGGAGTGATTGTTCCGCTTGGCGTCCGATTTGCTTCTCCCTCTATTGAAGGCAGCGCGGGCTTTTTTCACATTGGTGATCAGCTGGGAGAAGGAACTCATTATCAGATTTCGAGAGGCATAGAGAGACCAGCTCCAGCATCGGGGCCAGCTAAGCAAGAGAAGATATAAGACAATTCTGTGCGCATGAGCCTTTGGAGATCGATTGACTCTGGGATATCCTGCGTTGCTTTTGGTTTCTCCGCCTTCCGGCATACGAAGAGGGGCCTGACTAAGCAGCAACCGCTTTCTTTTAGTGCCGGCAAGAGTGGCTGGGGTTCTATTAATGGCAGCAGGGCAGTGCCATCTCAACGGATTCATTAATCATTAGTTCATTACATGGGTGACGGAGGATGAGGGCTCTCTCTGTGGTAATCCAGTGGAGTTCGGCTGTTGACTCGACGCGTATCAGGCTATCAGTCGGCGGCTAAACATATCCACATGTCTCCCGGCTGACAGTCTTCTACTTTCTATTTGCGAGTTGATGCCTGTGCCAAAAGCTAGATCATTTGGTTTTCCTGCAGATTACGAATGGGAAATGCAACCGGCTTATCCTTTGCAACGGAACCTGTCCTTGTCCCACGGTCCCTTGGACCCACAGCAGCACCTGATATCTTCGCTGACATGAAGAGGAATGGTGGATTGTGGGACTTTCCCATGAGCAAGTAGCCTTTAAGGTACGAGTTCTTCAATTCTACAATGGAATTCAGGAGTATGGCGAGGAATTAATCTTATATTTTTGCCCAGAGAGGAAAATGCTGACCACCTAAGTAACTAACTGAAGAATCAACCATATCGCTTCCCAACTTTTCGAACAAGGTAATGTGTCTCGACAAAAGTGGACTCAGCATGCTTCACTGATAGCTATGATCGCTCCAAGGATTTTAACTTGACGATCAGTCACTATTGTTCACAGTGGCGAATTCATCATAGCCCGAACAAAGAATAACAGATACGCTTTCAGAGCACCGATGATCACCAAGAGTATTGAACGAGGGGCTCTCCCATAGTTAGGCCGTGGCCCGGGAATGCGCCGAGTTTCATGGTCCCGAGGGACGATCAGAGACACTAATGTTGTGTGCGAGGGATAAAAAAGGGAAAGGAAATAAAAAAAAGAAAAGAGCAAGAAAAGAGCAAGAACAAGAACGAGCGAAAGAAGCGGGAAAAGGATCAAATTAATGATCCCAACGGGAATAGGACTCAGAACTCTCCCACCAACCCACCTCCCAAGAGTCTTGGGAAGGCCCGGGGGTAATACTGCCAAACCACATGCGGGCCTCGCTTTTCATCATTGTCCAGGGGAAAGAAAAGAGCCGACGCTGCGTGGGATCAGCGAGCCAATAGACGGTCTCTGGGTGAAAGACAAGAACAGATTCTAAACAGATTCAGAGAGTCAAATGGACGATCCCATATGAGGACGGACTCATACCTTTCCCACCAACCATGTGTGCGTATATATAACCAACCCCCCGCCCCAATGTTTGGGAAGCCTTGTCGCAGTACTTCACTGCACACCCACTTCCATATTGGTCTTTGAGGGGGACCCTGGGATTACCCAGGCGACGCCGCCCCAAAGGCCCGCGGAACGAGTCCACAAAATCCAGCATATGTCGAAGGATGTCTTGATTGGGTATTGAAGCGTCACCGGGTGGTCTTTCCCTGCAATCAAGCAGAACAGCATATGCTGGAAGTCGCTGCTTGCCCGTGGAAGCAAGAGGCAGAGAAGACAGGAGAAGTGAGGGATGGTGATGAAGGAGAAAAGGAAGAGGAAGATATGAAGAGGAGAGAAAGAAGAAGAAGAGAAAAGGGGAAGATCGGAGGGTGGTGATGAAGAAGAAGAAGAGGAGGAGGAGGAGGAGGAGGAGAGAGAGGGAGGTCCCTCAAATAAGAAGGTCTACCTCACCTTTCATTCACTACCGGAGATCTCCCTACAGGATTTTCCTGGCAAGACCGGGACTTTCCACTACGCCAGCCTCCCACTTTCAATTCACTGCCAGGTGGCCTTACTATTCCTGGGTTGCTGCCTGGTCGTGGATTTTCCTGAGATATCCTCTTTTCTGCAGGACCTGTCTTTGAGAGGGAAAGCCATGGTGTAGCGGTTCTTCATTTGAGCAACAGATAATGAAGTAGTTGGTCTAATGTTCTGCGCTTCAATCTAAATATTAATGAACCGACATAGACAGCCTTAATTTATCTACCAGTAGATTTCATAGAAATAGAATATCTTGAAAATCCCCTGCCTTAGAGGATTAGACCCACACCAAATAGAGACGGAACTAGTGTAGATCATGACAGCATGGAGAGCCAGCGATCATTTCTCTACAGGCAGTAAGAGGCTGCATTGCTTGTTTACTATGCAATTTCGTCTCATATATCAAGCTACCTAGATGTGTCTATCTAGAGGGTAGAAGGCTTTCTTCGTAGAATAAAACAATAAAAGTTTGTATAGCTTCCCGATGTTGTCAACATTCCAGATGCGGGGGTTACGTCATTTGTTGACGGGGTTGCGTCAAGCCATAAATACATCATCGCACCGCATTTGTAGCTGCGTTTCAGTCTGCTTTCCCATAAATAGCTGAGCGATTCCTCCACTGGAAAGTTTTCCAATAATTTTGACCATATTTGCTGACCCCCAGAATCCATCCATATCGACTACAATATGAGCAACAATATCCTCATCGTCGGCGCAACCCGTGGCCTCGGCGCCTCGCTTCGATCCCTTTACGCCGCCAAAGAAACCACCAAGACCGTCTTCGCCACAGCTCGTTCCTCCTCGTCTGAATCCAGCACCGACGCCCGCACCACCTGGATCCCCAACATCGACATCGCCCAGCCCGATGCCGGTCAGAGACTCACCTCCCAGCTCCCCAAGTCCACCAAGATCCAAACGGCGATCATCACAGCCGGATACTTCGGCTTCGAAACATTCAACACACCGGACTGGGACAAGCAGGTGAAGATGTACACCACGTCAGCGATCGGCCCGGTCTTCGTCGTCCAGCAGCTCGTGAAGGCCGGGTTCCTGGACAAGGGCAGCAAGGTGATCCTGGTGAGCAGTGAGAGCGGAAGTATCACGCTGCGACATGAGTCCGAGGGGGGAGGAAACTACGGTCATCATGCCAGCAAGACGGCGCTGAATATGGTAGGGAAACTGCTGAGTCTGGATCTCAAGGATCAGGGCATTGCGGTGGGCTTGGTACATCCGGGTTTCATGCGCACTGAGATGACCAAGAGTGTGGGATTCGATAAGTATTGGGATGCGGGGGGTGGTGAGTTCAGTGTCTTTGTTATTCCGTGGTGTTTATGGAGTAGTGTGGACTGATTTGTTTGTCTGGCTATAGCTGTTACTCCCGATGAGGCGGCTCAGTCGTTGGCTTCTTTCGTGGAGGACTTTGATATCAGCAAGACGGGAGAATATTGGGCACCTAGGGGTCCGGGGTATGATCCATCTACTTTCCTGAATTAATCATGGGTCTGACAAGTTACAGGGACATTGGAACTGCCGAGCCAGTACTGGGGAAGAACTTGTCAACCCCGTTGCGTCTACCATGGTAAGAGGCTATTTGCAAACAGGATATATACAACGAATCTATGACTACGAACTGCATAAATGAAACATATCTCCATTCACTTGCTATTTGAAAGCTGCTTGATCCGTTAGCAGCCTCTGTCAGGTTGTAGGCTAGGCTACTTGACATCATCCGCAACCCGCACGGTGGATAAGCATCAATCTGTCTAGCTTACTTCACAATGTGACCCCGTTTTCTTTCCTGATAATTCTTATTTTGGCTATTTCCACAGCAAGCCACCTTGCTTTTGCAGATTACTCCCTCCACTTGCAGCACTAAGGTAGTCACCTCCTCCTTCCCCACACATGCAACGCGGGGAACTGAATTGGACTACGGAGAATATCCAGGTACCTTAGCATCTACTAGCAATTAACCCACCCAATTAAGTTCTGTCAAACATGACCCAATTCTAAATCCTGAACTGTTTAGCCGACATCTAAGCCCGTCGAACCAGACCAGCCCGTCATATGTGGAGAGCTGAAGAGTTAAGATCGGCAGTGTCTCACCTGAACCCTGACAGTCCGACCCACTCTTGTATAGCCTAAATTGATCCGAAGGTCTTGGAAGGGGCGTCTTGTTTCGGGTACGTTTGAAGCTTGAACAAGCTTGTCAATGTCAGTTGTCAGCTGTCTTTTTCCCCCCCCACTCAGGCTAAAGTGGATTCGGCAGCGGGTTGAAGTTACGATTTCGAGCTGTTCTGGACATATTTGTTGCCATTTAGGGACCCATCTTGCGTCGGACCAAGGGAAGTTGAAATGGCAGCTGGTTTCCGAGGGCAATGTGCTACGATCGAGAGCTGTGCGTTACATCCATGGTCTCATGTGAGCGCTCACAGCTGAGAATAATGAAGATTCTCGGCTCAATTAGGCGTGATCCTATCCTAGGAACGGACGAAGACCCGGGGATACAACTGCATGCGAAAAGGACCGCAGGCAAAGCCTTTGGGTCCAGACCAACGGATCAGCCGTCCCCATCACCCCAGACATGAAACACCCATTGTGCCGAGCTTCAATCCCAATCATATAAATTGGCGACAGAGTCTCCTCGATCCGTGATTTCCAACCCAGCGATCCCCATCTCATACCCACCACAAGTCCAACCCAAGACAGTCTTCCATTCATCATGCTCTCTAAGCTCTCCACAGCCTTGCTGGTTGGCGCCGCCCTCGCCGCCCCGGAGGACCTGCACACTCGCCAGAACAACTGCCCCAGTATCCACGTCTTCGGGGCGCGCGAGACCACAGCCTCTCCGGGCTTCGGCACGGCAGGGACAGTGGTCAACTTGATCCTGAACGCGCACTCGGGTGCTACCTCCGAGGCGATCAATTATCCGGCCATCGGGGATAGCCAGTACAGTTACTCCGTTCAGCAGGGCGTCAAGGCCGTCACCAACCAGGTGACTAGCTTTGTGAACCGGTGCCCGAATACCAAGGTTGTCTTGGTTGGGTATTCGCAGGTAGGCCGAGTTTCCTATGCGTTCGTCCGCAGTATCTGTCAGCGTCAGCTAGACGACACAGACAAAAGCACAAGAAGTATGAAATGATGAATACTAATTCAACCTTCTTCTTTCACAACCAGGGTGCCCAAATCATCGACGACGCCATGTGCGGCGGCGGCGACCCGAACATGGGTATTACCGACACCGCAGCACCCATCTCCAGCTCCGTTGGATCCCACGTCAAGGCTATGATCTGGATGGGCAATCCGCGCCACACCCCCGGGGCGTCCTACAACAAGGGAACCTCGAACTCACCAGGGGTAAGTTGAACCGAACCGTTTCCCGCGAGACGCGAGAGCACTTATCTCAGAGTGCTGTTGTCACTCGCCATTCTATTCTTATCGCACATTTAACTTGGGTATGAATGCTAACGCGCCGACAGTTCGATCCCCGCCCCAGTGGCCAGGTGTGCAGCCAATATGCGAGTCTGATCCAGTCGTACTGTGACCAGGCGGACCCGTACTGCTCGAATGGCAACGATGGAAACGTCCACCAGAGCTATGGCAATGTGTATGGCCAGGCTGCGTTGCAGTTTGTGAACAGCAAGTTGAACTAGGGGGAAGGGGATGCTGATTGATGGATGGATGAATGGACGGACGGATATATGCTGGCATATGGGATGTTCGGAGTGAGATAGCATCATTGACTGAACGAATGAATCTACGTACCTGGTTGCGTTGTCTTACTAGCAGGTGGTCGCTTGTTTAAGACGGCACGGCGGTCGTCACATCATCGAGGATTGGTGGCAGTGGATTGAGACAAAAACAGTAGAACTGAGTAGAGGAAAGGATACAATTCTCGATCAACCAAGTATGATAGAATATAAAAGATCTAAAGCAAAAAAGAATGCATCATCCGTGAATCGAACACGGGCCTCGTCGATGGCAACGACGAATTCTACCACTAGACCAATGATGCTAGTTGATATTATTGGCCTTCATTTAAGGCTAGATAGATCAATTCATTAAAAACAAAGTATCCCCGTCTGCCGAGGTCTAGGGACTTCTATCTCCCCCCTCATTTCCCTTTCCATTCAGGCAATCATCAATACTGCAGAATTATATCCGCCAGCCTGCTCCGTCCACAATGTGGAAACCAGTGGATCTACCCTTCCAGAACTCCCCACCATTGCCTGCTCTCCCTACAACAGATGAAATCCGCGCCTGCACCAATCTCCTATGGGAGACCCAGGCCTCCAAGATAGTGGCGCTGAACGACGAGATCGTTGTAAAATATGGAGGTGGTGTAGACACCTGGGAAGGCCAGGCTCTGATATACCTTGAACGACACGTCCCAGACGTTCCAGCCCCCCGACTGTACGCGATGTACTATGATTCCAACAAACTGTTCCTGGTCATGCAACGCGCTCCCGGGGTGCCGCTGAATACCATCTGGGACTCATTGCCGCCCTCCGAGAAAGATGGCATTATCGGCAACCTGCAACGGATATTCTCCACAATGCGCAAGGCCGAATGTCCATGGCCTGACGACTTTTTCGGAAGCCTGGATGGCGGCCCCGTACATCACTACCTATTCTATAGCCAACATGAAGGGGACGAGAGGTATCTAGGGCCTTTCTGCGGCGAACCGGCCTTCGTGGCGGGCCTGGTCGGGAATTATAGGGCTTTGCTCGATAGCAATAATCACCCAGATTACAAGTGTCGGTTTTACGAGAAATACCTCCCTCGTGTCCTTCAGGGACACCGGCCTACACTGACGCACGGGGACGTGCAGCAGAAGAACATTATTGTCGCGGAGAATACATCCCGCGCGAACGATCAGGGTGGGCGATCTTTTGACGTCGTACTTGTCGATTGGGAGAATTCTGGTTGGTTTCCTGACTTCTGGGAATTCTTTTGTGCGTCTTATCCTTTTCATTTCCAGTGGGATGAGGACTGGTCCTGGCGAGTCCAGGAGTTTGTGGAAGTATGGCCCGCTGAGATGTCCGTAATGCATCTGATAGACAGGGATCTAGGCATGTGAAATACGTTGGTATTCTAGGAAAGAAGCAAACAAAAGAAAACAAACGACCAGGTATCCTAATTCTATATACTTACAAAATATCTCCCTATAGTTACTGTCATTGACAGACCCTGGTACATATCTTCAAAGTGAGGTATGTAAGATCCCTTCTTGTCGCAACTTCGGAATCGCAAGCTGATGTGTCCATTCATTACACTTCATAACCGGCCGTCGCTGCTCGGCAGGCCCATAAACTTCCTCATTCTCCTTCGTCCACGTAAGCTTATTCCGCCTTCTCGGATCCTTGCTCCAAAAGTCAATGCCCTGCTGTTTGGTCGGTCTAGGCAAAGCCTCCAAGATAGGTCTTATTCTCGGATAATCCGCCTTGCGAATCCATCCAATGTCCGTGGTTCCGTGAAAATATTTGGTCTCTCCCGGTACGTAGTTGTTTTTCACTTCGAACCGCATGCCACTCGCAGCGATGATGTCGCCGGTGACGTGGAACTGCGTTCCTTTGGACGTCTCCGGGTCGGTTTCGACGAAGATACCGGTATGGTAGCGCTTGGGAGGGTCTAGGGGATCGTGGGCTACCGTGTCGTATTCTGGGGTGCTGACTTTGTACCATATTTCTTCGCCGTGGGGTGCTATGGCTGGCGCTGGGGACTCTTTACTGTTGAACATGTTTGAGGTTTAGACAGGGGGTGGAAGAAGAGTGTAGTGTTAACGATAGGAAACAGGGGTACATCAAAGTATAAAGACACAGAGGCCGGAAGCCAGGTGGATGGCCACGTCACCGTGAGGGTTCAAAAGCACTCAATTATTCCCTATCAGCTTCCCGTAGCCCAACGCAATGTCAACGTAGGTACGGGGGGGGGGGGCACTGGAACATCCCCGAGAGCGCTTAAATGCGGGGTGTGCCTCTCGGCCCCTCGGCGGAAGCTCTGAGGGTTTGAATCTTGCGCGTTTACGTATCATAATTTAACCAATGAATCATCCGTAGCCGCTCACAAAAGAAAAAGGTCTCAGAAGGCGATTCATTGTGTGTGAGGGGCATCAAATGTCGGATCTACTGATCCTACTGGACGCGATCTATTGGCGTGAAATGCTTGCATTCAGGATGTGGTCGTTGAGGCAGACCTCAGTCATTGTCGCTGTGTGGATTCCACTGCAATACTAAGTAAGATCTATGGAGCTGCGCTCTAATATAGCAGAGGTAATAGCGATAAGGACGTTGAGCTTATAAGCTTGCCTAGGTGAACGCCCACCATGAGTTCCTGGAACAGAAACCGTGTTCCGTCAACCTGCCGGGGGAACATATGATTATCTCGAGTTTTAGTAATGTCAGTAATTAACACGGGCTTCCAATATCTCTTTCCAGAATGACCCTCACACCCGGAGAATCCAATCTTGGAAACGGAAACAGAAAACCATGGACCGGACGAATTGCAGTCTCATCTGTCTCGTAGAGTGATATCCTCGGTGCGTGTGGACCATACAGTTCTCCGAGAGTGTGGTAGACAACCATGTCCACGAGACTGCATCAAGTTAGTTAGTTAGTCTTGAAGACCCAGAGGCAAGCAAGGGATGCTTATCATACTTTTTCGCTACACAAGCGCGAGACCCTTTGGAGAACGGAACAAAGTAGTCTTGCTGCAGCTTCATTCTCTCCGAGCTTCTAAGCCAACGGCAAGGATTGTATGAGGTTGGGTCTGGAAAGACACTCGGATCCATATGTATCCAGTGGTTGGTCATCGAGACTGGTGTCTAAGGGAGATGATCAATTTATCGGTGGTCGAGAGTAGCAAGAAGAGGAAGAGGAGCTACTTACTCCCTTGGGGATTGTCCAGCCGTTACATTCCAAGTCGACGTTTGGTGATATCCGCACTTGTCGATGTAATAGTCCCATTGCCATTCTAAAGATGTCTCAGTATCAGATGCGTTCCATCTTTGTGGAACGGGAAACCTACCGCAGACCTTCTTGATAGCAAGCCTTCAAGTACGGCAGTTTCTCTAATTCCCGCCACGACGGCGGCCCTGTTTGACGGCTCTCGTCATATAAGCCCTTCAGTTCTTGGCGAAGCCTCTCCTCCATTTCCGGATGAAGACCTAGATAGGTGACAATAGTGCCCAGTGTAGTAGACACATTATGGGTTCCAGCTTGCTGAATCAACTGCCACCAGTCAGGACAAAGAAGTACTCATCGTGCGGCCGACTCTCCTACCTGCGATAAACGAGCAAATCCACCATTACCGAAGATCGACTCCACCAGCTCGCTGTGGACGAGGTGGTCAAAGAGCGTAGTATCACTCCGATTTTTGGATTCATCTGCTGGCCGAAGTTTGGCCTTGATGATCTGCCGGCGCGCTTTCTAGAAAGTAATAAATCAATCAATCTTCTCAGGGATTTCTCTTTTAGGGATCGATTATATGCTCACATCATCCCAGATCCTCCATTTTGTCACTCGTTCGGAGATGGTCCGAACGACTGGCATTACCAAAACCCTGTGGACCGTTTTAGCCAAACAGGTATATCCTCTGCGCCCAAAAAAGGGACATACTTCGCAATCCACGGCAAATGCGCCAGCAGAGAAATTGTCGCAGAGCCTTTCTTCAGTAGCTCAAACCTATGTCCGAGTCAGTTAACTACGTTGCTGGAACCATAACCGGGGAAACCCTACCAGTCGGCATTAAACGTAGGATCGTTAAGGTAATTGCTAGGTTCGTCGAACAGCATGCATGAAACAATATCTACGAAGGTCAGTAAGTATATTGCATCGTAAAAAGGTGATAAAGAAAGGTCTTTATCCAGTACCCGTCATCATTGAGCCAAACGCATGGGTCATGTTGGCTGGTTTGCCGGTAATCACATATTCTTCTAACCGGGCACGTAACTTCTTTACGCGTTGAACAACCCGGCCCTCCACACGAGTGATTCCGGCCACCGAGAAAAAGGGATTCAGGGGAGCTCGGGTTGCGCGATGCATCTCGTGGGTGGTAGAAACGGCGACCATATCTGCATCAGACAAATGCGTTAGCCAGTTCTTCTCGCGGAGGGATGTAAGACTAGCAGACAGGCATACAGACCTTCGAAACCAGTCCCTTCTGCAAACCTTGGGTAGGCGTCTGTCTCTCGGACAGCACCTGTGACGAAGAGCTCATGGTAAAATGTAGGATCACGGACATGAATCTCGGTAGGCGTGATGCGTACGACCGGACCTAACAACCAAAGTTAGAAGCTAGTAGGAGTAAAGCTGCAGGAATGCCAGCGAACCATATTGTCGATGCATATGCTCAATCTGCATATAAAATTGTCCGGCCTTGACCCAATCGTAGTAGAACTCATACCAAAAAGTGGTGCGAGCGAGCAGTGGCCCTGGGAAAGATGAAATCGGACTCAACCACAGACGTGAGATCACTAGGCCGATGGTGTATAGAACAGCGCCTATACCGGCGATCTCCACGTAGTTGAGGAGCGACAACGAACTAAGAACACCCATTCCCTCTATCTTTCGTGTTTGCGCACTTTCTATGGAGAGATGCGATGAGAAGAAGGGCATACATGGCTTTTATGTGGACTTGTTGTGCGCCCTACACTGCTAGCAGAGACTTCTCGTTTTCGACAAAGCCAATTCATCGCGTAAACAGAACCAACGTAGCTGGCAGTCTTGGAGCCATGGTTGTTCCATGTCAAATCGGCTATCCGAGAGTGTGTACAATGCTTCTGTTAGCCAGGGGTAGTAGGGATCAGCAATTCGGATGGCCATACTAGCTTTTGAGTGATTTGATCCAATCGATCTGATCGGCAGTGAAGAAGATTCATATGTGAACCCTAAAGAGTTTTTCGAGAGCAAGCCACCGGTGGACAAACGGATTGTACTCCGTGTCCGACATGCAAGATGCGAATGAATACAGCTTTCTTTCATCGAAGATGACAGTCCTCTTCACCATTCTGAAATCGTTGATCATGAGTTCTACCTTCTTGTCACCTTTTTTGATAAGTTCTACTATACGAACCATTACCACATTTTTGAATTTCTTCGCTCGATGTTTAAAGTTGCCCGGATGGCCGCCACTCGCCGCGGACAACTTTCGATGGAAACCTTCGTCCACGGACTCAACTCTATGGCAAAGGCCGGCGATCGGTGCGGAAAGAATTGTCGGGCAACAATCCAGGAGTGAGAAGGGCGAGAATGATATGTATCTGATCTGCTCAGTGCAATTCCACTGTCCAACTCTCGCTGTACAAGACTTGCAGCGCGGCCTCGCAGCAACATGGCTACAAATGCGACAGAAATATCCCGTGGTTGCCCACACCGCGTGCTGGGATGAGAGAGGATCCCCGTAGATTCAGCATTGAGAGACTTCAAGCCAAAATGAGCTTAAAGACTGGGTAAACGGTATTGTCCGAGTGGAGGCGCGTGGTCCACAAACAGCAAAGCTTCATGATGTGAATGAAGAGAACTAGAACCCCAGGATGGAGACCAGTGTTCGAGCCGTGGCTACTCACGTTGCAGTGGCTGTGGATGAGAAGGCGGGTTTAATCGGGACCGCACCTGTGCGGTTTTCGTTCCACGCTAAACACATCTTCTTCGATGGTCTTGGTCTTCGCCAGTTCATCAGTGACATTTTTTGCCTTCTGGGCAAGGAGCTTTCGGGCGGGGCATCGTTAGTCGCCCCGAGTTGTAGGGCAGTTCCTCCTCCACCGGTCCTTCTAGACTCGTTGGCCGCCGATCAAACGATATCCGGTCCATCCTTTGAAGCGCGTCGAGCAACCTATATCAAGGCGTTGCTGGAAGGGAAGGTGGGCCATCCATCCCCAATCCCAGCCCCAAACAACGAGTCGCGAAAGAATGCATCTAATCAATGGATATACAGCGAAACTGGGGTCTCCAGCCCAACATTACCTCCCAAGACGACAAGCCCCAGAGCATCCGACACACTCTCTCAGCCGACCAAAGCAAGGCCAACATTGCCAATCTGAAAACGACCCTCTGGGCTGAATACAGTATAATCCACCTCGCACACGTCGCTGTATTCGCCACCGTGCTGGAGCTCCACCCTCCAGGACCTGATGAGCCAGACTCACAGGCCCATCTCCCCGCGTCGCCCGTCAACAGTCGACGCTTCCTAACCGCAGAATTCGCAACAGGGAGAAAGTCGTTTGATAGTATGTGTATCATGACGATACCTGTTGTGTTTGAGAATATCAAGTCCTATGATATCGTGTTTACAGCCCGGACTCAGCTAAAAACTCTTCTGATAAGAACTTGTGCTATTGTTAAGAGTTCATATCGTTTTTGGATCAGCCATCCATCTCAGCTGTCTATCTCGTTGTCATTCTCTCATTTTGTTGCGTATATTCTGAATAGGTAGGTCTTGTACTGCATCGCATATGCATATAGCCCCCAAAAAACATAAGGTGGTTTTGTGCTAACTACCTTATTACAATAACCCAGCAACTGCTTGTCACAGACTGATATGAGAACCAGGTATTTGCCAGCGACGGGATCATCGAGAGATACATACCACGAGAAGTATGCCGCGAAAACAGCCAGGAAAAGGCTCTCACCATTGAAGAAATCCAATTCTCATTAAATCAATTCCTACCATATCTGTGAGTCGTGAATTCTTTCTTTCCCATGGGCAAATTGCTCGAAGAAGAGCACCAACTAATTGTTTCTCATGGACATAGTTCCGTGCGACTTGAGAGCTGGCGAGACTGCTCGACCATCTCGATCGACTACAATGATGCAAACTACAGCAGGAAAGACGTGACGGAATTTCTAGATGAAATGGTTGGCATGATGATGCTATTTGTGGGTTGATTGGTAGATATCCACTCATTTATTGGGTATTTAGCTGTAAATTGTGCGATTATGCAGAATCGCAATGTTCGGATAGAGCAGTGAATATGCTATAATTCTAGATAAGATAATTATATATGCCACCTCCTGTTTAGTCGCTTAGATTGACTCGGGTTATTTGACCCAAGTCACCCAATGAACCCGTCAAGTTGGTTAGTTCATGCCCGGGCTGAACAGTATATGTGAAATTTGCTTGCATTCCTGGGCCCGCGAGCCCCGGCATGATATGTCGCACAGTCAGGGCACCTCTAATAAACAACGCAAGCTTTAACATGTTCCGTACTACCCTGGAGAGCCGTGGGCCAATAACCTCGAGACAGCAATCCGAATTCGCAAGAGCGAGCAACGCCAACCATCACCGCAACAACCCGTCCCCATCACACAAACAAAGCAGCAGCAAGTGCAGCACCACCAAGCACCATCCCCTGCGCCGTAGCGACCGGCATAGCCGCATTAGTCGAAGATTCAGACCCCGAAGCAGATGCAGATGCAGATGTCGAAGCCAACCCCGTCGCCGAGCTCGTACTCCCGCTGGTAGAAGCAGCCTCATTAGACGCAGGCTTCGTCTTTGACGCCGCAATGGCATCCGAAGCTGACGAGACCCGCGCCGAGTAATCACTCGCCGTGAACGGGATCTTCGTGAAGCAGCCGTCTTCCTTGGACCAGGTGTGCTCGGTAGAAGTGGAAGCGGTTTCAGTGGGGAAAGACATCGTCGCGAGTTCTTCGTATCCGTACACTTCGTAGACGCAACAGTAGGCGGTGGTGTCTTCGATGAGCATGTTGCCGTAGCAGCATCGTCTGTCTTTGTAGCGGTTTGAGAGCCAGTTGTGGGGGCAATTGTCGCTGTTATCTGCTATCGTGGCAGTGGCGAGGGAGAGGAGGACCGGTAGGAGAGTTTTGAGAGAAGGCATCTTGGCAATGGCTAGACGAATGCACGGAGGACCGAGGCAAAGAGAAGAAAAGATGAAAGAGGCCTTTGCACAGCACCACAGGGGAGCAGCTTGGTTTTGTAGACCAAGGGGGCTAACGCTTATCCAGGGCGCAGTGTAACCCTGCGAACGAAATGAGATAGTCTACCTGCTTTCATGATTGGAGCAACAACTTCAGCGCTTTCCCTGAACAATCAAATGGACCAATTTCAAGACTATAGATCAGGGACAGAATTGCCGACCAATAGCGACCAGTCGGCGGGGAGGCTAAAAGGGAACTAAGTCGAGCGAAGCTGCGAAAGCCGAAGCCCGAATGCCACCCGACAGGTACCTGGGTTCTAATCTCCTCACATTTCTATGTGAATCACCGAGTATCAAAATTAGGATATTTCATGGACCGAGTAATTCATAGGCATAAGGACAGCACCACGCACAGCTACCCCGAATCTCATCGCATCGTTAGTTTGCCAGACATTCAACAATGATACTGCCGTATAGCGAGACGATGAGAGATTGAAGTATTTGGAATAGGAGGCCAATATTTCTCGCTATCACTGTATTTAGGGGCGGTTCCCCTAGTTGACTACTAATTAGTCGGTTAGTGAGTTACACCTCGCTATCCAAGCTGCCCAAGAGCAGACCCCGGCCAATAAAAGGCACAACCGTGGTCCCTTGCCCCCGTTGTACGAGAATATGTGGAAAGCAGATGAAAGTCATCCAACCCTTTTCGCCGTACGGTGTAGGGCTAGGAAATACCCTAGAATGGGCCTATTGGCCATACTGATTATAAGACCCACACTTGGGATGTTTTACCGTAGCTTCATGGCTTCAGTCTCCGAAGATTGAGACACCTAAAATATCAAAGACGTAGTCGACAGAACAAGTTGCGCAGACGGTGGCGGAAATATGCGAAAGATCGGTCGGTCGCATTCCAAAGCCTGAGACAGGCACCGGTGCTGTGGAATTTGTAAAGTGATGGTCAAACCTTGCACTTGTTCGGCCACCCTCCGCTGTTTTCTTTTTCCGCCCCCAACCCATTCCATCCCTTCAGTCAGTCTTCGTGAAGAGGTTGAAGAACTGAAAATGCACCACCAGCATGAAAATACGCACTGTTATAGATCTTCTGCGCACAATAGTTAGTACGGTCGTATGAGTAAAGCGACATCATGCAGCTCATGCAGCGACCACGCCACCGCTGCAGTCCGGGGGAGCTCGTGGTCTCGGGAACAAGACCGGGGCATGGTGTCAGTGGTAAGTGGTTAGACTGCGCCCAGCCTTGGCCAAAGTTGCGCGAAGGAAGCACCGCCCCGATTGCGCCCCGTTGCCGGGCAAAGGCAGCGGGGTCTTAGAGAATCGAACTGCTTTCTGATTTATCAATCGGCTCAACCACGCCGTTTCGAGATTCTGTCTTTGGATAGAGAACACCATGATGATCAGGCTGTGAGGCTCAATGACGTATGGGTCCTAACGTGGGGTATGAGGAGAGGATATGCCATTATGCCTCAGGGTCCAAGAGGTTGAGCATGATTGCAGCTTCAGTAATCAATAGTCAAGGACCTGAAGGAGTAAATCCCCGAATTCCTGAAACTCAAGGCCGACAACGACACAGTCATACAACTGACACGAGCAGATCGGTTTGAGAAACAGAGTCACGGTCAAGGGTCAACAGCTTGACGAACCGTCATCCAAGCTCTCGGCCGCTAGAAAACATCTGGAAGCAGAGAGGGGAGTTCTCTGTTCCAATTGTTCGAACAAGGTCCTCGGAGATAATAACCGATGCGCGCTGGATTTTACCGGATCAGGAGAGCTCGTGTTGTTTAGCGTTGAAGAGAGTTCGAGAGAAAGGGAAAGGCAGAACGATGACGCTGCCATGGCGGCAACGGGCACCTGATCACAGATCACGGGCAGCTACTCAGCCTTGGAAAACCTTCGTAGGGCCAACGGGCGGGTCAGCCTGGACTGCCCAGAGGTCCACCTTCTCCCTGCGGAGGTCTGGGCGAGGAAAGCAGCGGCCGATCTCTCCTCTTCCGACCGTCTTGTACCTTGGATGCGCGACTTATTTAACTGTCGACCATCCTCTTCCTTCTGCCATCCCGTCTATCGTCATTCCTCCGACCTGCAACGACGTTACACTCTGCATTCCAGCCGTTGCAACCTTATCTTCTATCTTAAATACTGCATCTACCGCGCCCATCGATCTGGAGTCGCGGTTCTCGACTTGCGTTCATCTGAACAATAACACAACTATATCACCTCCATTTCGAAAATGTCCGCCGAAGCACAAGCACGCCCAGACACCAACGGCAAGGCCCCCGCTCAGCCTTCCAGCTCTCACCACCATCAAGCTGGCTTAGTTCATGTCCAACCCGCGCGTCTGGGTGATCTGCAGCCCAAGTATGCGCAGAGACTGGAGCATAATGATGACAATCCCGATGCCCACGGCTGGTATGCAGGATTAAGTGAGTTGAACGCCTTTCTTCTGTAGCCAGATCTCTCGCTAACCACGGACCGGGTAGTCCATTCGCTTGGTGAATGTATCGGATTCCTGGGTGCTATTCCCTGCTGCTTCTGCTGCCCCAACCCATTCAAGCCCGTTGCTCAGGGTGAGGTCGGCCTGGTGTCGAAATTCGGACGGTTCGTGCCTGCATATATACCTCTATTGGAAAGGACACCCTCTAACGTTGACATAGATTCGAGCGAGCTGTCGACCCTGGTCTGGTTAAAGTTAACCCCCTAAGTGAGCACCTGAATACCGTCGATGTCAAAATCCAGATCGTCGAAGTGCCTCGCCAGGTCTGCATGACCAAGGACAATGTCACCCTAAACTTGACCTCCGTCATCTACTACCAAGTCATCTCTCCCCACAAGGCGGCGTTCGGTATTTCCAACGTGCGCCAGGCCTTGGTTGAGCGAACTCAAACAACTCTGCGCCACGTCATCGGTGCTCGAGTGCTGCAGGACGTGATTGAACGGCGTGAGGAGATCGCGCAGTCGACATCCGAGATCATCGAAGACGTGGCTGCTGGCTGGGGTGTCCAGGTCGAGTCCATGCTCATCAAGGACATCATCTTCAGCGACGACCTGCAGGATTCGCTGTCCATGGCTGCGCAGTCCAAGCGGATCGGTGAGAGTAAGGTTATAGCTGCTCGCGCCGAGGTGGAATCGGCCAAGTTGATGCGACAGGTAAGATTGATCTCTCGATGGGTTGTCCGGATTGAAAGCTAACGTTCACTGCTAGGCCGCCGATATCCTTTCTTCCGCACCTGCCATGCAAATCCGGTACCTCGAGGCCATGCAATCCATGGCCAAGACCGCCAACAGCAAGGTCATTTTCCTGCCTGCCATGAACCAGACGGTGCAGCAACAGCTATCGGCTGCCGAAAGTGCCGGTGAAGGTCCCAGCCGTTACGGTTCAGCGTCTGGTGCTGGATCGGGACAAGCAGACGATGGATTCCAGCGTGCTGTGAACGCACGAGTGGTCGAGGATATTTGAACACGATTGCCAGGAGGCTCTAATATGCGATGAGGACACGGTAATGCTTGGTTAAGGACTTTGTTTCTGTTTGTCTATAAGGACTGCATCAACGTTGCCTCGTTGATAAGGTCTGGTTTGTTTTGTCTTTGGATCTAGTGACGATACCCTCTTTCTTTGTTATTAATGCCTGGTCAGACTGCCAGTGGTGTATATTTTATCATGAATTCATCGAGTACTTCACAACTCAGTACCAATGTAAGATTAAATAAGGGGACATTGAGAATTATTCGACGCTTCTCCAGCGGGCGGTGAGTGAGTCTTGAGGCCTCCGCGTCCGAGGATTTGGCCCGCCCGAAGATCCGGAGAACAAACAACTCGTCCTGTTGCTCATCCCCCAATCATCCCATGCTATAAACATTTAATTCCGGGCGACTCTGCCCTCCTTAATGCCTCCAAAACAGAATCCATCCACCCCTCCGATACAATGGCTCCGTCGCACTCCCCCAGTCCCGCCCGCGTAGGCACCCGGACAACCACTACCACCACCAACTCTCGTCCCTCCCTCGAAACCAACTTCACTGACCCCTCCTTCGACCCTGCCGACTTTCTCAACGACACTCTACCCCCGTTGACGCTGGCGTCTTCGCAATCACACGGCCCTCGAAATCCCAAAGCCGTCTCCCTCGCCGAATCCTCCACGCAGGTCCAATCCATCCTGACGCAGATCAACGCGCAGAATGTGCGCCTTTCGAATAATCTGACCCAGCTCACGGACGAGATTCTTCGGAGCGGTGGTCGTCTAGCTTATGAGGTGGAGGTGTTGCGTGGAGAAACCATCGGGTTGTCGGATACACTGACGGATGCTTTACGGGATGACATCGCCAAGTTCGTTCCTGAATCGACGAAGAAGAATAGCGGTGCACAGGATTCGTCGAGTACAGTCGATGAAGAACAAGCGTCCAAAGAAACAGATCAACCTGAACTAGGACTAGGACCGGAGGACGCCCCCGCCGTCGCGGACCCCGAGTACATTACAAAACTACGAACCTTGAACCAGGTGCGCGCGCGACTGGAAGAAGTCGTGCAGACGTTCGGCGACGCCATGGAATGGTCGCTCCCGCCGTCAGAGACCTCCCTGACGTCCTCATTTATATCGGTGTCTGCGCCCGAGCCCGGAAGTGAGAGCCACAGCCGGGAGGAGAAGGGCCAGGAGATCGCGAAGAAGCTGCGGGCAGAGATCACGGAGCTTCTGGACAGTAATGGTGGCGGGGAGGAGGGGGTCGATGCGGCGACGCAGAGGGTGGATGCACTGCGCGACCTGGCCACGGTGTGGAAGGGCACGGCGGAAGAGAAGGCGCGCACTCGGTTCGTGGATGGCCTGGCGAAGATGATTGAGGATCGTCGCCGAACGCTGGAGAACCAGGGCAGGATGGATCCGGGGCAGTCGCAGCAGGCGAAAGCGAAGTCGACGAGTCATCGGCGCCAGGAGAGCGAGGGACCTGGGGGTGGAATTTTCAAGAATTTACAGCGTCTACGGGAGGAGATTTACCTGGAGTAATGAGAGGACGGTCTACGGATACTGTGTATAGAATTCCTGCAGTGTATGTCCAGAGAAGAGGTGTCCAGACAGTTCCAACAATCAAACAACTAATATGAAACACCCGCGGAAGCAGGCCAAGCCTGGGGACGCAGACAGTCGGTTGATGACGCGGCAGATCCAGGCCAGTTTCCTGTGCACGGCGAAGGATTGCAGAGAAGAGGGTTGCGATCATGAATGGAATTACTATACATGTTCAAAGCGCGCGCTAGAAATTAATCCGCCTAAAATCAGAACCAGGAGAGAGTCATCGGGGACCGTAGGGCAGAGCATGACCCCCTCTTATTAGGAGCGGTACTCTTCCTAGAATACTGACGGAGTAATCTCCCACCATCGAACCAAGATTAATCCCTGGGACTCTCCACCGTCGACGTAAATCATCTCCCAACTCGTCGCCTTGTGCAACGTACGCTGTTCAAGCGGCTTTTATCGCGTGTGGGATGTAACCTCCGCTTTTCCTGTGCTCTTCAGTCCTTTCGTCATCACCTTTTCCGCCGACTTTCTCCCAAAGGCATGGCGTCTTTCTGCTGTCATTGAACCACTGCGGCGCCTACACTCATTCATTCCATGGACCAAGTCCGCCATCGCAATTCCCTTCCGATCAATCGTTTCGCAGCAGGAATGTTCATCTTCCGGAGGACGACTGTGCCACGTTAGCTGAATTGATCGATCAGCAAGCTCGACTTGATTGAAACTCCCCTGGATTGTGTCTCTCCCTTGCTGAGGGTTACATACGCCTTGTTTCAACTTTAAAAGACCTCTGTCTTACCAGGCTTGGTCTTCGGAATCAGTATGGCCACTCTCGGCCGTCGCAATGGCCCTTGGGCCGATCATTATCATTCCATACAGTCGTCGACGACGACGCTGTTTCACCAGCTCTTCAGTCGCCGCGCCATGAGAGCTCGTCCGACCCGAGCGCTCTTTCTTACCATTGCCACATTCTTCGTACTGACAATCTTCCTCCGATCTCCTTCTCAAGTGAGTCGCCCGGTGTCATTGCTTTACCTATCTACATCGACATGAGATTGCTGACCGCTGTGGTTCTCTAGCCACCTGTTAATTACTGGCTGAAATACCCATCCTACCATCCTTTCCCACATCACCCCGAGGATGCGACAATCGTGCAAACCTCTCAGCCGACCCTGCGAAGAAATGACACCCTTCCGTCGAGTCTCCAGAAATCCAATCCCGCATTCCACCTCGTCATCCCCGCCACGAAGAAAACCCCCGCCCTCTGTCGCATGTTGACCTCCGCCATGATCCTCAACTATCCGCCCCCGACGTTGATCGGCTACGGGAAGAACCTGCCCCAGGGGTCGCACGATTACGAGGGCATGGTGGAACGGATATCGGGCATCTACAAGTTCCTGGCATACACCCCGCACGTGCATGACAACGACTTCGTCTTGATCGTGGACGGAAACCATGACTTTTTCTTCCAGTTGCCGCCGGAGGTCATGATCCATCGGTTCCAGGACCTGCTGCGAGAGAACAATGCCAAGCTGCAGAAGAAATACGGCCTGATCAACGTGGAACGGCCATCCCGGACGGGTAGTACAAGTGCGGCTGAAACGATGCAGAAGTATTCGCAACGAGTCCTCTTCAGTGCCAGCAAGGAATGTCTGGCCAGCCTGTCAGATGACGCGGGATGCGTCTCTGTGCCACAATCTAGCCTGCCGCCGGACGTGTATGGCTGGAAGACCGACGCGCACTCGCAAGGCCATCTCAATCGGCCGCGCTGGATTAAGCCCGGCGCCTCGATCGGCCAGGTCGCGGACCTGAAGCTGATTTACGCGGAGATGATGCGATTCGTGGAGCAGCACCGCAATGTCAAAGGCGACTACGTGGCGCTGACCCAGATGTTCGGGCGACAGGAATACGTGCGCGAGCTGGAACGACTCCGGACGTCAAGCGCGGTCAAGGAATGGCTCTACCACATGATCGGCATCTCGGAGGCCACCAATATCACCAAAGTACGCCCTCGTCTGGAAACCGGACAACGGTACGAGTACGGCATCGGAGTCGACTATGAATCGCGGATCTTTTTCAACGGCTTCAACTCGAAGAAGGACGTCGAATGGCTCCAATACTTCAACATCTCCAAGACCTCCGCCGTGCAGATGCAGCATGGCGTTCCGCGCGAGCACCGCCTGATGATCCCGCCTGACCTCTCCCCGGAGAAACTCAGAAACCCCTTCATCCAGCCCAAATTCGGTAAGGACGAATGGGTCAACCCGCCATTGAACGGCACGCTCGATGCGCTGCCTAACCCACGCAACCACACCTGGCTCAATCTCACTCTGCTGACCAACGTGCACTCCGCCTCCGTCCCGGCGCTGTTGCACCTAGACGGCGACCCATTGTTGAAAGACCCCTGGTGGGCGAAGATGTGGTTCCACAAGTGGGCGCGCGCCCTTCTGCGCAAGTACATGCGCGCGCCGACGGGATTTGACGCCGCGCAGTCGGCCATGCTAGGCGGCCAGGACTGGTGGGATCTCCGTGGCGGCAAGGGCGGCATTTGGACCGATAAGGGCGAGTGGAAGGATTATGCTGAGGTGTGTACAGGCTACGAGAGAGATGTCTTTGACGATGATCTCGGAAAATGGGGTAAGGAGGGCGGAGATGACGACGAGGAGCCTGTGTACAACCAATTCGGCAATTTGATCAAGGGGAAGGAGAACTAGCATCTCTGATTGACCCAGCTCCCTGCATTGGTGGTCTCATCTTCGAACCTAATTACACCTATACCCACGAGGAGATCACATTCTTCGCCTCGAACTTCGTCACACCTATTCCTGCTCTTTTTTTCTTCTTGCTCATATTATCGGGTTGATTGAAGCGGAAACAGCCCCTGCCATCGATTAATGGCCTGCATTCTGGTATGGCGTTTTGGTGAAATTGTTCTACTCTCATTTGTTTTGTCTTGTTTCCTTCATTTCAATTGCTTGGGTTGGATGGATCATCGCGCCGTGACATTCGTTGACTTGTCAGCGTCATGACCACCGGCCTTGTAGGATCCGATCAGTGTTCTTTCAGAAGGATTCACGAGATACCAATTTTCTTTTCTTTTTCTTGATTCTATGGGGTTAGGCTAGATTCGTTCAGCTTGTATAGATGGCCCGAATAGAGTGTTTATGGGGTTTTAGGAAGTAGTAATTGCACAGAACTGTCCAGCATACTAGGTAGAGATGGACTAGTGTATCAATCCATGAGCTACCAAAAATTGTAAGTGAACCAAAATAAAATGCATCAATTATATCATGACCATATAAGAGTAGATCAACTTATCGCATATCATACAAATATAACCAACCCAACCCAACTCAAAGTTCAATGTCCAATTCACTGCCCCCCACCCAACGTCTCTCTAATAATCGCCAACACCGCCCTCACATCCTCATCACTCAACCGCTCATCCCGCTCCTCAATCACCGTATCCAGCAGCGCCAACGGCCCGTAATCTTCCTCTGGTACTTCCTCGCCTCCTTCCTCCCCTCCTCCTTCGACGGCATCTACATCCATCTCCTCGCCCTGCCCTTCAGCCGCTGTGCCATTGGTCATCTCTTCCCCTCCCTCTTCTGCACCTTCTGCCCCCTCTTCACCTTGCCCCTCTTCTGCCCCCTCTGCCTCTGCCTCTCCCTCCCCCTCCCCTTCTCCAGGACCATCAGCCCCAGGCCCCTGCACCCCAACACCCAGATTCACAATCATGAGGACTTCTCCTTTCGTGAGCCCGTAGGGCTGTAACTGGGTGATTAGGCTGCGGAGGGCGTCGTCGATGGGCGTGTTTGCGTTTAGGCGCGCCGGGGGGATTTGTGTTTGTATTTGCGATTGGGGGTCTGAGGTATTCTGTGTGTGTGTTTGGGTTTGGGTTTGCGTGGTTGAGGAGGTAGGCGTAGGCGCAGGGATGCCGGGGGGCGTGTATCGTGGATAATGGAGTAGGTGGGGGGAGAGACGGGCTATGTAATTGTGTATCTGGGTTGTAGTTTCGTCAGTATCTGTATCTGTATATGTATATGGGATTAGGTTGGGTATGGGATGGCATGGAAGAATGGGATGGAGGGAGATGGTGTAGCTATAGCTAGAGTTATAGCCAGGACCATCCATATCTGAACCTAGACCAAACACACTCTCGCCCCCCCTATATTTCCGTGTCTGATTCTGTATATGCATGTGTATGGTGTGTATGTATATGCGCTCGATCGACCGCGAAAGTGAGTAAACATGAGAGAGTCCTACCTCTTTAACAACAGTATTATGATCCCTCAGATCCGGACTCGGGACCCAATTCCTCGAGTTCGGAGGCGGGTTAGGAGGTCGGCGCGGCGGGTTCGCCGTGACATAGGCAAGGACTTCGATGTTGGTGAGAACGGCGGATTGGGGGTCGACGATCTATATCATCATTCTTAGTATTCAACATCATCTATCTTTTCTGGGGCGATTCTTGTTCGGAGTTGTTTCTGGGCTCAAGGGTTGATGGGATATATTTGGTTTGGTTTCGTTGAATTTCAGGATGGAATTGAGAGCGGTGGTGGAACTGGGTTGTGTGAAAGCCAGGATAGGCATTTGATACGCACCCTCATTTTGAATTCAGTATGGAGGATCTGATCTGAGAAGATATAAATGGATGCTCTGATGACTCCGAATCTGCGAAAAAACGAAAAAAAGAAATGAGGGGAAAATTGCGCGGATGGGATGGCAGAATCTGCGGGCGGTGAGTATATATGGCTCTCCGCTTGCCCTTCTGAGATTCACGTTTGCTTCTACATTCACTGTACTCCGTACTCTATATTGAAGGCTCGTGGAAGTGACAGGCTAATGGAGGTTACTACATTTACAGCTACAGCTACAGAACACAAGTGAACATCAAGATTATTCCTAACTTCCTGAATAACAACTCGAGCACCGCTGCGCCGTGGATAGACCTGCATTCCATCCATAAATGCCACCCAAGAAACATAGATAAGTCTTCAAATCGGAAAAACAAAATAGAAAATCACAAAGAAATTGAAAGAAATGTCAGGCCCACAGATTGTGATATCATACAGGAATAAAGTGGAAGAAGCAACATGGCACCATCAGGTTGGGGGAACTTTTCTGCCGGACTCCTCATTTCTCGAAACAACAAAGCAAGTAAGATCGTCTAGTCCTTGCTCTTGCTCTTCTTCTTCTTCTTTTTCTCGGAGTCGGCCTCCTCGGTCTCGTCTGATCGCTTGCGCTTCTTCTCGTCACCCTTGGACGACTTCTTGGCCTCCTTCTTGGCCTTCTTCAGGTCCTTCTTGCTGACCGAGCTGGGGTTGCCGGCGGCGTCGAACTCGATCTCGCCGCGCTCGAGCTTGCGCTTGTACCGCTTCAGACTGAGACCGGCCTTCTCGGCCAACTTCTCCAGTTCCGCGTCCTTGCTCTTCTTGGACTTCTTGCTCGACTCCTCTTCCGAGTCGTCAGACGAATCATCGTCCGAGTCGGCGTCGGCCATCTCCTGATCCTCAACCTCCTGGACAAGCTTCTTCTGCTTCTTGGCGGAAGAAGGCTCGTCACCGGTCAGAGCGTCGGCGTCGGCGTTGTATTTCCGGGCTTCGTTGACGTTGAACTTCTGGGGCTGCACCGGCGCGCCGTTGGGGGCAATGGCGACACCGCGGGGCTTAAGGGGCTTGCCTTCCATGGCAGCCAGCTTGCGCTCGAGGTTGTAGCGGGCTTCCGTGCCCAGAGCGCACTTGTCCTCCTCCGTGGCCTCCTCGTCCCACTCAGCGAGGGCATCCACACGCAGACCGAGCGAGGCCTTAGCGGCCAGGACACGCGCCATCTTACCCTTGTTCTTGCCAGTGGCCTGGCCGATGAGCGAAGCGTGGTAGATGAGACCGTATTTGGGCGTGTCGTGCTTGGTCTTGAGCGCACGGAACAGAGCCTTCTCGGCTCCCAGAATCTGGAGGGTACTGGCGGGGCTCTTGGAGAGGTTGGTCAGGCTACCGGCGTGGGCAATGAGACGGGCACCGACCAGGTCGCCGACAAGGGCGGTCAGGTTGGGGGCAATAGCGTTCATACGCGCGGTCAGGTAGCCGGCCAGCTGCTGGCGGTACTCAGAGAAACCAACAACCTGCTCGGCCAGGGCCTGGATGTTCTCCAGATCCTCCTGGCTGATCTCGGTACCCATGGAACGGTCCGCAGCGATCTTGACGGCACCCTCCAGCTCCTCGGGAAGAATCTCGGCCAGATCGGAGGCCTCCCAGTTAGAGCGCATACCCATCTTCAGGACGAGCTTGGCGTAGGCCAGGTTGTCGTTCAGAATCTTGGCCAGTTCGGGGAAATGCCAGCCGTACCATTCCTTCACACGCATGGCGTAGTTGTTCAGCTCCTTGTCCAAATCATCCAGCAGACCGATGGCCTGCACGATCATGGTATCGATCTTGTCGGGCGAGAACTTGAGCTTGTGTCTGGCGAGGGAGTGAGACAGACCCAGGGACATGGTGGACATGTCCTGAGGCAGCAGACCGGGGATTAATGTGGGCAGGTGTTCACGGATGGCACGGTAGACGTCGGCAGTCGAGGAGTCGGCCACCAATTGGAGGGACAGACCGGGAAGCTTGCCAATGGCATTTCCTTTACGAAAATTTCTGTTAATCACCAATACTACCAATGATTATGCTGGTTGGGGTAGCACATACCGAGCTTGGGGTCGGCGACGGCCAGAGAAGCCTTCTTCTCATCCTTGATCTCCTCAAGAAGACTAGCAAGGCGAGGGGTCACCTTTCCCTCAACAATGGAAGCAACTTCCTCCAAAGCGGCAGTGGCACTCTCGAACTTCTGGAAACTCTTCAATTTCAACCTGGGGAAGACGACATTAGTATATTCGTTTCCATCGCGGGCAGAAAAAATTTTGCTCCAAAGCGCCGGGGGAAACAGGACGCAAATTGACGCGACCTCTTCCCCAGCGAGAAGCACAAAGGTTTTAACTTACAGGTTCGAAACTCCCTCCGGCGTGGAAGCCTCCTCAGCCAAGTCATCTCTTTTCAACAACTTCTTGTCCTTGGCTTTCAGCAGGGCATAACCCGCGCTGGTTTCGGTAAGGATAAAGAGCGTCATGGTGTCGCGGCCTCGAGTCCCAGCTGAATGAAATATAGGCGAAATCACAGCTCGAAAAAGGCGGGGGAGGAATGAAAAGGAGGGGGTTGTCGACCGTGGACCAAACCACCAAGAGCGTGCTGGAGGAAGTAGTTCGGAGTTCTGCTGCTGGCGGGAATTTTTTACTCTCGACCCTAAAAAAGTGAAAAAAACCGATGCGAGTGGCTCGTGCCCTTCCCGTGTGGCTGCGGCGGTGTGCTGCGGCGGTGCGGCTTATGTAAGTCGATTCTCGCCCGGCGGAAGCGACAACTAAACGACGCCTGGAAGCTCCGCTGAGGTTCCCTCCAGATCAGATTAGACTGGAGCTACAGAGCTGAAGCTGGTTGCTTGATTCGACTTCATTTTGACCATGGAGGGTTTGTTCTTCAACGCACACAGCGGGTATGTTCTTGTCCCGGACTTGGTGTCTTTGCTGGACATTCGCTGACTGCAATTGCCCGTAGCTATGTCGAGGGCATCGTCCGAGGATATCGGAATACCCTCCTGACCAGCCAGAATTACAACAACTTGACCCAATGCGAAACGATCGATGGTCCGTCGTCTCTCTGATATTCGATCCCGTCGTGTTCTCTACCACTCCTTCATCGCTAACCTGACGTCTCAGATGTCAAGCTGCAACTCGCTCCCGCATACGGCGACTTCCTCGCCGCGCTCCCTCCCAACCCCTCCACCTCTGCCCTGGCCGGCAAGATGACCGATAAGCTGGTCGCCGAGTTCCGCTACCTCCTCACCCAGTCCACCGGCTCGACCGCCAAGTTCTTGGAATACATGACCTACGGGTACATGATCGACAACATCGCTCTCCTAATCACGGGCACTCTACAC
The DNA here is from genome assembly GCF_016097325.1 of Aspergillus melleus. Classification (NCBI taxonomy): domain Eukaryota; kingdom Fungi; phylum Ascomycota; class Eurotiomycetes; order Eurotiales; family Aspergillaceae; genus Aspergillus; species Aspergillus melleus. The sequence goes on along the minus strand of NW_025763370.1, from coordinate 5,478,676 downwards.
GAGCGCGACACCCGCGAGCTGCTGGAGCGATGCCACCCGCTCGGCTGGTTCGAGACGTTGCCCGTGCTGTGCGTGGCGACCAACATCGAGGAACTGTACAACTCCGTGTTGGTGGAGACTCCGCTGGCTGGGTACTTCAAGGGTAGCCTGAGCCACACAGATCTCGACGAGCTGAACATTGAGATCGTGCGCAACACCCTCTACAAGAACTACCTGGAGGATTTCCACTCGTTCGTCACCACACATCCCGATTTCAAGGGCACCCCGACAGAAGAGGTCATGTCGGAGGTTCTGCAGTTCGAGGCCGACCGTCGGGCCATCAACATCACGCTGAACTCGTTCGGCACGGAACTGTCGAAGCAGGAGCGGAGGAAACTCTACCCCGAGTTTGGCAAGCTTTATCCCGAAGGATCGCTGATGCTCTCCCGCGCGGAGGACCTGGAGGGTGTGACGCTGGCCGTGAGCATCGCGGCTGACTACAAGGCTTTCTTTGACGCAGTTGGTCTCACTCAGGGCGGTAGCGGCATGGGCGGTATGGGCGGCGCTTCAGACGGAAAGAGTCTGGAGGATCTATTCTACCAGAAGGAAATGGAGCTGTCCAAGATTACCTTTACGCGTCAATTCACCCCCTCGGTGGTCTACGCATGGATGAGACTGAAGGAACAGGTTTGTCTTACATTCTCTCCCTTCGCTTCAAACGCATCCACTAACCCACAAACCTCACTGCGAAACAGGAAATCCGCAATGTCACCTGGATCGCCGAATGTATCGCCCAAAACCAGAAAGAGAGAATTGGCAACTTCATCTCCGTGTTCTAAGCGTTCCGTTTCGCAAAACCAGCTAGCTCTCTCTGTACCACCTCACTTTCCACCCTCTTCTTCATCTTCCCGTCCCGTCCCTGTGTCCCCTTTTCTTCCTCCAATCCTGCGATGTCATATACCAGGGGTCACTCCAATCTTGCTTTTCCCGTTCCCGTTTACTCCGGTTTCTCATGTGTCTAGTTCATCTGTCAAGTACCCAAATTCTTCTCTGTAATGAGCGCATTTATTTAAATCGCCCGACATGGCTTTTTATCATGTCGGTTTTGCTTGTTATCTCGTTCCGATTCTTCGATTTCGTGCCGAAGGCGTTTTGTTTGCTGGGTTGAGAGTTCGGCTTTTGTGTGACATAGTATCGTTTCAACATAGAGCATTCTTATTTGGATGTAACTTTCTCATGCATTCGTGTTGTTGCAGTTGAGTAGTGTTGAACTGTATAACTAGATGTTTATAATCAGTCCAAATCAGCACGACGCAGGCAAAATGTCAATCCTCCTGGTCCCACCCCGGTGATTAGATGGCATAAATGCAGCCTTGATTGTGAGATTCTAGAAAAAGTAGTAAATAGACCGATTTATAAAAAAAAAAAAAAAATTCTCAATGCGAGCAATGTATCTCTTCCCTTTCTTTCCCTCTTTGTGCTCCGTAAATCCCAAGACGATCGATTACCTAGGTTCGCACCGCAGCCAAAACATAAAACGTGAGTACATGATCATGATATGTAGCAAATAACAGAATCTTCAAGGATGACACGACCCTCATAACCAAAACCCAGAGAAACCATAAGAATAATAAAACAAAGCAATAATCGGCCCAGCAGCCCTTCTTGTATCTTGGGTTGACCTCTTGTGAACCCCAAAAGATATATTCAACGCGGATATAGGAAAAAATAGCAAAATGAAATGATGACGTTGAGTATGCTTAGGTATCAAGGCCTTTCATTTCATGCCTTTCAACATAACTCATAAACGGAAAACCTGAACAAACAAATAGAAAATCCTTAGATGTACGGCTTAAATTCATCGCTGCTTTTCAAAATTCATTGAAATGGGAAATCTCTCCTAAGAAAGACTAAGAAACAAGCAAAAGAAATGTCTGTAGAATGGCTGGTGATTATATCCGTTACTCGTACTGGAAGAGCGTACTGATACTTTCACCATGGTGGACTCGGCGGATGGCCTGGAAGGTATTATTAGCTGGTGATCCGATAGCGGGTAGATCAGGGAGAGACAATACCTCTGCGAAGACATTGCCGACTTCCAAAACTTCCAGTTTGGGGCATCGTCGCAGGTGGTCGGCCTGGTCGACACTGTTGGTCACGACCACCTTGTCGAGAGCGCTAGCGTTGATGCGGTCAATCGCATCTCCGCTGAGAATTCCGTGCGTGACGAGGGCGTAAACCTGAGCAGCGCCCTCCTTCTTCAGGAGCTTGGCGGCTCTCGTGATCGTATTCGACGTGTCCGCAAGATCGTCGATCAGGATCGCCGTCCGATCCTTGACATCTCCCACCAGCATCATCGTCGCGTTTTGACGTTCCGTGATCCGGGTCGGACGACGTTCCTAGAGGCAATTAGAACCGGTTTATACGATGCGCTTTGGACACACGAACCTTATGGATCAGAGCAAACTCCATGCCCATGGAGTCAGCAATGGCCGTTGCGCGCTTGGCACCGCCAGCATCGGGACTGACAACCACAGCATGCTTGAAGTTGGGGATGTTGCGCTGGATGTAGCTCTTCAGCAGAGGTCGCCCGTACAGGTTGTCAACGGGGATATCGAAGAAACCCTGGTACTGAGGGTCATGCAGGTCCATGGTGATGATGTGATCCGCACCCGCGCAGGTCAGCAAATCAGCCACCAAGGTACCTGCTTGGGCCACCCATTGCTTGTAACCGGGCCGGGGCTGGAAGTTGTTGATCTTTTCGATGCTGTCGTCAGCCACATTGTTTCCATTCGTGGTCGCTTCCGACTTCAACGTGTCGAGCGTGTCGCTGCGGGGGAGGCCATTCGCCGGACGTCTTTTCACGGGGCTGCCATTGCTGGCCTCGTCGATCTGGGCCCTTGCGAGGCCCTTTTGCAGGTTGTCGACGCCGTTGAGGAGCAGGCTCCCACTCTCGGGGTGTCCGGGGTGAGGGGTCGACGGGGTGCTCTCGAAGGTATAACCCGGGCCGCCCGGTTTCGAGTTGACGTTCGATTTCACGAGAGGAGCGCCGGATTTGTTGTAAGGGATATCGCTCTGTCGGGAGTAGGGGAAAAGCGGGAGGACGGCAGTGACTCGTCTGGCGGAGGCGGTTTTGCAGGCCGAGACAGTAATCAACAATTCCAGGAGGTGGTCATTGACCTTGCCACCGCCAGATTGAATGATATAGACATCCTTCTCACGGACGGATTCTTTGATTTCCACCCGGGTTTCACCCACGGAGAATTTCGACAGGAGGACGTCGGCGGGCGGGATGCCCAGAAAGCCGCAGATGTTTTCAGTCAGTTGCGGGTGGGAGGTACCCCCGATGACGACGATGTTCCGCACCATCTTATCACGATTGTCGGACGGCGAAGAGTTTGGGAAACCCAAGGGGTGGAGTAGTAAGGGAGAGGATGACTGGTTTTGAGGCGGGGAGAAAACAGGAAAATCCGATGAGGCGGCAGATCTGGAGTAGGCGGTAGGATCGGCAAATTAGATTAGCACGAGGGTTATGCACTATGCAGCACCAGGTTGAAAGAAGCAAGCAAGTAAAGCACGGTGAGACCAAATAAGAATGGAGAAAACAATTCTGGCGGTGCGCAGGACAACCAACTACCTCATGTCGGGGGGTTTAGAAAGCGTGACGGATCGATTGGACGGCAAAGACATCGAACGGAAACTGGAGATTCGTTCGAAGGTCGTGTGAGTCTCCGCTAGCAAATTAATTGCGAGGGCAGAATGAGGGAAAAAAAAGAAAAAGAAAAAAAAAGCCCTCCCCGCCTGTGGATCCGCAGGCGTCGCCGGTGTCGCTGCCTCGGGTTTCCGGCCCTGGTGGCCTCAGGCTAGAAGTTTCCGCATCTGGATTAGCGTCGTCAAACGTTCATGCGCCCCGCAGAAAAATGACAGACCGGCAAAAGACATAAGAGATCAACAAAATGAACAAACACAAGCAACAAAGGCGAACTCTCCCCGTTACGAATGTGTGCCAGTACGAGAAGGAGAAGGAAATTCATGGTTTCCATTGGCCGGTAGGTACATGGAACCTTGTTTGAATCATAATGAAAGAGAGAGAAAAAGAAAAAAGGAAAGAAAGTCATGGCATTCCCTCTATGCTCCTGTCCAGGTCCCAATGATTGCTTTTGTTCCAAAAGACGTGACGTTATAAAGCAGCGAAAAGCAAGTAAAGTACAAAACGACAGCATTAATCTCCGGTTCCGACCTCCCTGCGTATGCAGTTAGTATCCTATACTGGTCTTGGAGGGGGGGGAGGAAAGCAGAAGCGATCTTACAAGTCAAGCTGGGCTCCGTTGGAAACGCTGTAATCGGCAAGTGTGAGGAAGTCTTTGAACGGTCGCTCGCCCTGGCGCTTCAAAAGGATCTCATGGGTGTCTCTTCCAATTCGGGCGGCAACCTGAGCTTTAAATAGCTCTGAAATAGTGTTAGCAATGTAGCTGTTCATCTAGTGCGGGGAGAGGAAGAAGGGAAAGACGAACTGATCGGATCCGACGCAAGACACGGTATAGCTGCTCGAGTTCCAAGACGATCGTTGACATAGACCGTGATCATGGGCTCAGAGCTTTGAGGGATCACTTTCTTCTTCTCTTTCTTTTCTTTCTTCTCCTTTTTCTCCTTGTCGCGTCGTTCCTCCCGGTCTTCGCCTTCAGGTCGTCGTCGCTCGCGATCGTCATCTCTGTATCGGTCATCCCTGCGTCTGTCGCCATATCGGTCAGAATCTCGGTCTCTTCGTGGCGATCGTGCCCGATCTTCTCTGTCCTTGTATCCGCGGTTTAATCGTCGGTCATCGGCCTCGGCTCGGTCGTCGCCATCGCGTCGCTTTTCTTTCCACCGAAACCCTCCAGCAGGTTTTCTGGGACGATCTCTGTCGCTGTCAACTCTCCTCCCGGGAGATCTGCTCCTCGAGCGGTCGCCCATCGTCAAGGAATGGTCGGGCAGCAAAAGGGCGTCAAGTCGGTTGACTGGTACGACAGTGCGCTGCAGCGAAGTGCGGCCTGAGCCACGTGATGCTGTATGGAGGAGCTCCCGATCAAATCGGGACTAGTGCGGTCCAGACTCCGCCATGGAAGCATCGACGGAGCTTCGCCTTCAGGTGTCAATAATCAGTCACTCCTTTAGATTCGGAAGAGCCACATCCTCATCGAGCGGTCTTTCAGGGCTCACATCGCATGTAAATGCCGGGTCGTCTTATTCTACGGCGTCCATCCCCGACCACCGTGTCGTTCACTGTCTCCAATGCCTCCCGACACACGAGCACCCCGGCCAAGCTTCTCTTCTACTTTCAAATCCTCTTGCGCGCCCTAGTCTTCGTCTGCGTGGTGTTCTTCAACATCGCAAGGCAGCGCAAGCTATTTTTCTACAAAGATGGATCGTTTATACGCTGGGCAGCGATTTGGTCGAGTTCGTTAGGATCGTATGTCTGTCGCATCGCGGATACGTACAGTCCCGTGGTTGTTGCTTTGGTCAGTGCGGTAGTAATTTACGGGGTCTTTAGGAAGGGGTACACGGGTATGTGCAGCTGATGAGCGAGTTGACCGGATCGAGGAATGCTGATTACCATTGCTACTATAGAAGAGTCACTTCTGGTTATACGCGGCCTCGGGATCCAAACGTCTACCTCCTCCTTGACCTACTTAGCTAAAGCTTCGACGAGGTTCATTCCTACCACCCAGATTCAGGACATCGTGATCCACGAAGCATTTAGAGGCTTTGAGGTGCGGTTCTACCTTGCGATTATTGTGGAGGGCGAGCCTGAAATGGTTGTGGTGTTTCCTGTGAGTAATATTTTTCGATCTCAATTCATTAGGAGAGGAGCTGATAGACTTGGTTGTAGACACTCCTGCCGAAACGCGCTATACTGGAGGAGGTTTGGAGGGGCTCGCGACATTGCCTTTATGATTCGAAGTCTTAATTCTGAACATTTCGTTAATGGAATAGAGTAAATTCCTTCTATCTATAATGCGAGGCTCTATCAAGGTGTGTATATGCAACAATTTCCTTTTTACATCTCCATTCGCTCGGCCGCCTCTGCAGCCTTCTTTTCGAGCTTGCGCTGTTTCTCGACTCGGTATCTGGCATTCTGGACGTCGATTGGGTCGTTCCTTCTCAGTTGCATGATCGGTATATACTTGCCACCGATAGAAGTATCGTTCCCACCGATGAAGACCTTTTGACCCCTGTTTCGTTTAAGCCCGCCCTCGTCGAACGCTTCACCGTCAACAACGCGCTGATCTCCCTGGTTAATGCTCATGTTTAGAAGAGCCCCCGCCAAGATCTCGTCAATCTTTCGCTGCCTCCAGGTGCTCCAAATTCCCTCCACAACACCACATAATCCGAACTTGCCATTGCCCTTTCCAGTGTTAGATTGGATCTGCCTAGGGTCTCCGGCATACACCCAGTCCAGGGCATCTAAACGACTGTTGCTATTGAGGTCAGGGAAAACGCAGTCCCAAAGCACCAGCGGAGCATCAGAAGCCATTGTATACGATGGCTTGCGTGGGTTTTTGGTGATGTCCAGTAACTCGGACACTATCGAAGGGGATTCGAATCCTTGTCCGACGAGGAATAGAATGCTCACCATGAGTCGAACCTGGTGCCACAGGAAGGCGGATCCTTGAAGGTGGAACACATAGACTGGAGCAGTATATGCGGGAACATTTTCAGGTGCCGGCGGGTCTACCTTTACAACAGATTTCCCGTCCGGGGATAGACCAGGCCGACCGAGACTCCCCAGCGGGATACTGTTGGGGTCCACCAATTCAATATCGGAATGGAAGATCCTTCGTTCAAATGTGTCGAGCTGCTTGCTGGTATCCAGTTTGCAGAAATTCCGGAAGTCGTGCACACCTTCGAACAACTTGGCTGCGTTGCGCATGGCCTCAATATCCAGATACCCTTCTCTATACTTCGGGTTCGAGTTGCCCTCGCGTTCTGCAAGCCCCTGACCTCCCGGCGTAGGGAAGAAGGCCGGCTGGGTAAAGAAATACTTGTAATGGCGTTCCCGACACGAAAACCGAGCGTCGAAGCCTTCGGGCGGATGGGGACACCACGCCAGGACCCGGATATCCTCCGGCAGCACCGAGTTCAGGATCGTGATATATGGCAGCTCATCAGCAATATCATCCCACCCGTCATCTTCCTCCACCTGGTTTTCACTCCCTTCCTTCATCGTAGTATCCGTATCCGCCGTAGCAGCCTCCGGGCCCGGCTCAGGAACCTTCTTCTTCGGCCGCGAACTCCGCACCCGAATGCCAATAACCTGGCCAAACGCACTGACTCCACGGTCCGTCCTCCCCGCCTTCGAATACTGACATCCCTCCCAATTCAGCTCGTACGGTTTCGTCACTCTCGGCTGGCGCGGATCCCCAAATTGCGCATCCGGCGGCGTGATTCCCGTCGGCAAAATCAGTCGCGTCCGCCGGAATGCCTTCCACAGCTCCTCCTCGATCGTCGGCAGCGGCGTCACGTTCCCCGTCGTATGTTCCAGCCCATTATAGCGCTGTCCCAGGTACGCGAACTTCAGTGCGATGAACCGCGTGTGATATTTCGAAGGGTCCAGCTCGCGCGATTGTTTCGAGGGTCTCTTCGCTTTGTTGAATCCGGACCGCTTTTTCTCCGTGGTGTTGCTGTCGTCGTTGGAATTGGGAGGGTTCGGTTTCGCCTTCTTGTGGGGGGAGGGGTTCGGCGATGATGTTTCTTGCGCTGTAGCGGGGTTCGCGGTGGGCGCTGATGAAGGAGCAGGAGTAGGAGCAGCAGCATCGGACGCAAATTCCGCAGTCCGCGACTGTAACTGTTTCTCTAGCTCCGAGATTCGCGATATCAAATCCGGCGCACTCCAGGTCGAGTAATCCGTTTGGGAGCTCTGGCCCTGCGGAGGCAATTGCGCAGCAGCGCCCTCAGTTCCAGACATAGTACTGGCTGGCGAAGGTTCAACGACACTGGCGAATAGATGCGGGAGGGAACGAGACTGGAAAGATCGAGAGATGGTCGATTTGACGATGGGTTGTTGGCTGGTAATGAGTTGAGATCGCCTGAGTTGGAATTTCCACATCCCCCTATGACACAGTGGGTGGATGGTGGTGGTTATATTTTTTGCGACCTGAACGGTGGAAAACTAGAATGGATGGCATTTGCAGGGCCAATTCCGTGGGCGGGTCCAGATTGCCTTCTTGGGTCGAGAGATCTCGCCGCTTTAGAGATCGACTGGAGGTAGGGCACGTGATGGGGTGTGACAACGTCCGCTGAGGTGATGGGACACGCACCATCTTGACTTTGCCATATATAGTTACTACTTGATGAAGGAGACCGTGCAAGGTTCTCAACCCCATTAGTCGTTGGCTGGTTGAGCAGTACGTTGCACGCTCTGATGAAGAGTAATACGCGAGGCAACCCTACGTATGGACCCTTGATCTCACGACCGATACGTTGTTTCCTCAAGGCGCCCATGGTCTTTGAGATCCTGATGCCGTATTCTGTCGCGATGCCGTGAACCCAATTATACCACATATGGTAGCGTCTGTACGGCCAGATTATACTACTAGACATGCATCTGAAAGGCCTTCTGACTTTTATATCACGATAATGGCTCGAAGAGAACCAAGCAGGTACTATTCATGAGGTCCACATTTCTCATGTTGACCCCTCAATCATGCCCCAATAACATGCTGAATTCCACTCAGAGCACATCCATTCACGTTACCCGTATCTTCCAAACCACTAATAAGAGCAGTAGGCTGGGAAAAGATAAACAAGGACTGTAGCCAGTGGAACACATGCCACTATCCCAAGGCTAAACCATACAAGGAAGGGCTGAACTATCAACCACAATTCGGCGCATTTGCAGTCCCATCGCCCCTTTTCTAATGTCTTATGACCAACAATGCTCTAAGTTTTCAGGTGAGCAAAAAGAACGTTCAAGGGGCGACGGGGGCAATTTATGTGACGATGACGTAGTCATCAAGCCGACGTTGCATGAGCGACATGGTCGCCCCCGTCTCCATATTTATCATTGCGCCCCAGCTTTGATCTTCAGTGTGAATACGATGGTTAGATAGTACTAGACTTAAACCGCAATCAAGCAATGGGTGTTCATTATGGCGAGTTAGCACTGCTCGTGCTCGGGGTCTTTCTGATCTTCCAGAGTATATACCGTCTTTTCTTTCACCCTCTCCGGCACATCCCGGGCCCAAAGCTAGCTGCTCTATCTTATTTCTATGAATTCTACTACAATTGCGTTCGTGGAGGGAAGTTTTTGTTTGAAATTGAGCGCATGCACCAAATATACGGTATGTTTCTCGCAGTCAAAACTACATGCCAATCCAATTGACCCTTATCGCAGGCCCTATTGTCCGTATCAACCCGCAGGAGATCCACATCAGTGACCCCAGCTTTTATCATGAGATCTATGCATCAAGTTCCCGTCACCGTGACAAACACGCCGGCACCGTCGCAGGTCTCGGGGTGCCCGCTTCCCTGGCCGCCACTATCACGCACGACCACCACCGCTTACGACGCAGTTTGCTAGGGAGTTACTTTTCCCGCGGCTCAGTGCTGAAGGATATAGTACCGCTGGTGGACGATCGGATCCAGAAACTGATGAATCGACTAGCCGAGGCATATCATGACCAGAAGGTCGTGTGTCTGGACGATGCATACGTGGGTATGGCGTCCGATATCATCACTCAGTATCTGTACGGGCAATGCTGGAACTGCCTCGAGCTCGAGAACTTCGGGAATCACATCAGAGGCGCGATTCTACGCCTGCTGAGCTTCGTCCATTTCACGCAGTATGCGCCGTGGCTTGTTAAACGGTTGCGCATGCTTCCGCTGGATACGCTGCGTCGCGTGCAGCCGGGCATGGCGGCTATTTTCGACATTACGGAGATGGCGGATCTATGGGACAGAGACCTTGAAAAGGAGGAAGCTCGAAGAACAGAAGATGTTAAAGAACTGCCCGTCTTCCATAGACTGGCAGATCCCAAAGTTCCCGCTGCAGAACGCACCCCACAACGGCTCCAGGACGAGGGAATACTTCTTCTCCTAGCAGGGACTGATACTACGGCGATTGCATTGACTACTGCAACGTTTCATGTCTTCGACAATGAACAGGTTCTGCAGCGCTTACGAGCGGAGGTGCAGGGTGCGATTCCGACGCCGACGAGTCCGGCGAGTGTTCTTCAGCTGGAGAACTTGCCTTATCTAGTGAGCCTTTGCGTTCTTTATTTGACTCTTGGTTGCAATTATTTAGGGAAATCCTAACCAAGAACAGACGGCCGTTATATACGAAAGCCTTAGACTCTCCTATGGTCCCGTCATGCGGTTACCACGAGTAGCACCTACGGAGACATTGCGGTACGGGGACTATGTCATTCCTCCCGGGGTACGTACTTCAACAGTCTCAACTAATCGTTGGTTGCATTCTGATTAATCCACATCTGCCTAGACCCCCATGAGCTCCATCTCCTATTTCATTCACCGCGACCCAGTCCTCTTCCCCGAGCCGAGCACTTTCAAGCCGGAGCGCTGGCTCCAAGATCATGAACAAACTGATCACTTGAAGCGGTACATCGTCAACTTTTCCAAGGGCAGTCGAGTCTGTCTAGGAATGAGGTAAATTTGCCATCTATTTCATGTACAATTCTCATGACTCACATTCTTTTGAAATAATTCTAGTCTCGCCTACGCCGAAATGTACCTTACAATCGCACGTCTAGTACGATGCTTTGATCTTGAGTTGCATGATACAACGATTGAGGATCTAAAGATTGTCTCGGAGAAGCTGTTGCCTGTGACAAGGCGTGGGCCGACGAGGGTTTATGCAAAGGTGAAGAAGATATTAGAATAGACAAAGTTGTTAGCCCATAGCATTCAAACTATTGAGACGATAGTCCAAGGAACAATCAAAGCTTTAAAGTATCAGTATAGCAAAGTCTATCACATAGCTAAAGCGTACCACCCCTTATGGCCTCGCCCCTACTACGCAGTATGTAGCTTGAGATCGGCGCAATATTCATTGGTCCACGTGGCTCCCCTCACTGTCTCGCGAACCCCTCAAAGGAGTCTTCATGAACGTCACAAATCTAGACCAGGTCTTCCTTTCAACCTTCATCGAGTTAAACGTTTGGTGCTACTTTGAATTGTTACTAGCACTGCTCATACCATCTGGAACGTGTTTGACATCACCAGCTTGACCCGCCTACATGTGGTTCAAAATTTGGAGTCCTAAATAGGACAGGGACTAAACCAGGATCAATTGCTCGAGGTAACTAAAAGGCAGAGGTTTTTCGATAAACGGTGCACGCTAATTTGAGGATTTAGATGGAGAACCAACGCCGACCACACCGTCGAAGTGAATTCGAAATTGCCGTGATCTGCGCCTTACAGGCAGAATCCGATGCCGTCGAGGCCGTGTTCGATACGAAATGGGAATACACCTTTGGAAAAGCCCCAGCCGACCCGAATACCTACTCCACGGGCAGAATCGGTGGATACAATGTCGTTCTAGTGTTCCTACCGAGCATGGGAAAGGCATGTGCAGCGAGCGCAACCGCCAGCTTCCTATCCAGTTTCCCCGCGATAAAACTTGTCTTGGTTGTAGGGATATGTGGAGCAGTACCTACCGACCCGACGGATGCGACGAAAGAAATCCTGCTTGGGGATGCGATAATCAGCACGGGAATCGTTCAGTATGACTTCGGGCGCCAGTTTTCGGACAAAGTTGTGAGAAAGGATAGTCTTGAGGACAATCTATCCCGGCCGACAAAGGAGGTTCGATCGTTTTTGCGGAAGGTTAGTGGATTGGAAGGTTGTCGACAATTACAGAATGATACTATTGCACATCTCACGGAGATCTGCGAGAAGAAGGGCAACGGCGCATTCAACTATCCGAGCCGAGATGAGGACAAACTCTACAAACCGACCTACCGTCATAAGCATCACAACTCAGCAACCTGCACTGTTTGCGCCAGATGTGTCAGAAAAGAAGACGAAACGTGCACCAATGCACTTGAATCATCCTGTGATCAATTAGGGTGCAGTGAGATGAATCTGGTTGTTCGCAGCCGATCAATGAAGGGAGAAAAGAAACTAAGTCCGCAAATACACTTTGGTCTCGTTGCATCCGGAGACTTGGTCATGAAATCTGGGTACCATAGAGACGAAATCGCCCGAAGGGAAAAAGTCATTGCCTTTGAAATGGAGGGGGCTGGAGTATGGGACAACTTTTCAACCATCATCATCAAGGGTGTCTGTGACTACGCAGATAGTCATAAGAACAAGAAATGGCAAAGGTATGCGGCTGCAGTAGCAGCAGCCTGCATGAAAGCGTTTCTGAGTCAGTGGATTGCTGTTGATAAGGCAACACAACCTGAAGCAACTGCTTCTTCCACATTTGCTCAATCGAGGGGAATGCAGTCATGCAATGACAGCTCTTCGACTGACCGAGGTGTGCTGCCAGTAACGTCTGATGTTAGCATCCGACATGCTGACCTCTGGCGCCTCAAGACGCCCTTGACAACTGGTGATACGGACGACGAGGATGCATCGCTGGTTGAAGGATATGATTACGTGTAAGCTATTGCCATTAATTTACGCAGTGGGTCGCTAACATCAGACGGGTACAGCTATTTCATTATGATAGTGGTGATATGGAACCTCCAGCAAAAGCTGTAAGTCTCAATCTTATTACTCACGCATTACCAGTAGTTCTGACAAAGTGATGTAGAAAAAAAAGGCGCTTTGTAGTATCTTTGTTGCTGGTATTGCAATATCTCTGCCTTAGCCCACTGTCTCCTCTTTCTTGGAGATGTGTTCAATTTGAAGATGCGCTTGGCCGAATACAAAGATTACCTTTCGAGCTCTGTAGAAATCTCGATGTAAGTTGGGATCCCGCTATCTGGGTAGGTCCCGTCGCTGAGTGAATGGAATCCATCATAGGCCTTTAACAAGTTCCTAATTGACGACTTTCACGGACGGCCTGGTTGGCATAAAGTCATCCGAAGTCAATATGTGATTGCAAGTGGAAGATTTGGAGGCGCGATCATCACACCACAGCAGTGGCTGTCCACGATTCAACCCGGAGGCTTGTTAACAATGATTATTCGTGTCGATTCGAAGGGGAAATCTTGCCCAAGATGTCAAAAGGAGCTATCTCAAGCGGAAACCCGGTGTAGGGCTTGGTCAGTGATGTTTTCCTTTTTCTTTCCCCGTCTTTCTCCCTTGGTACGTGATAGACAGGAAAAGGCTAATAAGGAATAGCTTACAATTCTACCGACTCCTAATAAAATGGAAAACCATGGGTTTAGACGAGTCGCGTTTAAACACAGCTCAGTTCGCAAAACGCCCAGCTGGTCCTCGCACACTCGAGGACACCTTCATCGATGAACATGGTGATGTAGACATGTCATATTTCAAATATACTTTTTCAAGCCCATCAGTGACATCCTCCAGAGAGCCCAGCGAGATTTCTCACCCACGGTCATTCACAAAGAGCACGAACCCCGTGAAAGACGAGGAGACAGTCACCAGTTCTTCTGAAGACAGTGATAGTGACGACGAGCCTCTGAAAAAGCCACCAATGGTCCGCAAGAAGGGCGGACAGCTCGTGCGACCCGCATTACGACCTTCAGCTCGACACCGGCCATCAAGCATGCCCGGTACTCCTACCTACGAGAAGGCTGTTCATTTTGACACCCAACTGGAGCATATCCGCCACTTTCTGCAGCTTGACAGGCCTTTAGCAACCAGTGCTGACACATCGCCGGTCGATGAGTGCGAGGAAGAAGGAGAGTTTACGATTGGTGTAGCGGACGTCCTTTCCAGTTCTTCTGAGGACAGTGATAGTGATGACGAGCCCTTGAAAAAGCCGCCAATGGTCCGCAAGAAGGGCGGACAGCTCGTGCGACCCGCATTACGACCTCCTTCAGCTCGACGCCAACCATCAGACATGCCCGGTACTCCTACCTACGCGAAAGCTGTTCATTTTGATGCCAAACTAGAGCATATCCGCCACTTTTTGCAACTTGACAGGTCTTTAGCGACGTCGCTGGTCGATAAATGAGATACAGAGGGAGGGTCTCCAGTGCCATTTTCGAATAATGACGAATATTGCGTTAAGGTCGAAAGGATACCTGATAGTGATCGAAAGGTAGACCCTTCCGAGCTCAGGTCGAACTTAGCCCACTCGAAGCCCTTAATGCCTTCGCTCATCTCTGGCAAGCCAATCGAAAGCTCGGCGTATAAGGAGCTTGTCGACAAGTACTGTTTCTTTGGTTCTACCAGGGGCTCGCCTGTATAGTCAACTCCCGCATCACATTATTACTCAGTCGCTGGGCGATAGTTCTTCTGCTGGAATCATCAGTGTGCGTCATCGTTCAGACGCCCGTGGCATTAGCTTTTTCAAAGCAACCACCCTATAATACCTCCCTATAACAACTGTAATATTCCGGTCCGCGTAGCATTGGATATTTAAGGTTCTGTTGATCGATCAACCTGAGATCTTAGGTGATTGTCTCTGTTTCTAAAGTCTAGGATTCATAAGAAGCGCAAGAAACCAATGTCATGTGATAACCTGTGAGCAACACTGGCTGCCCCTTGTCTTCCCCGCAAAAAGAGCGGTAAACCCCTCCATGGATAGTGTGTCTTCAACCCCGAAACCATCCTGGTTCATTTGCTTTCATTGTTTTGTGTTCAAGACTCCTGACAAGCCGGTCTTCGATTTACATTTCTTTCCACTGTCGGTTCGCGGACATGGACTGGGATGAGCGTGCTCAAAGAGCCCACGATGAGGAATCGCTTGCCTGGTCGTCTACATTCAGTGATACGCCCCAAACTGATATTGCCCAGTGGGTCTCGAGTTTCCGCAACAATCATCCTTCAGAATTCGTTGAGAACTATACTGGATCTTTCAAATGGAGTTGTCGAATTCGCTTCAATGACGGATTAGAATGGTCGGTGCGATTTGCTGTCCCTGGCAAGGTCATGGATAGTGATGAAAAGGTTCGTCGCGAAGTCGATACAATGCGCTTTATCAAAGCGAACACAACAATACCTGTTCCCTCAGTCATAGCCTGGGGTTGCAGAAGTGAGAATCCGTTGAATTTGGGGGCATATAGTATCATAGAATTTGTTCACGGCCAACCTCTTGACAAGATTCTGCGTCAATATCCCGCAGACGGCTTTATACTTCGACCTGATATTAGTGATAGGGATTAAACGTTATATACCGACAAGTTGCAAATATCTATCTAGAGCTTTCGTCGCACAGCTTTTCGCACATTGGCGCCCTATCAAACAATGGGGTACTGTCCAGGCCGCTTACGCTGAAAGTGAATGAGATTGAAAGCCACGGGGGTGTTAGGGTAGAGAGTAAGTTAAAAGGCTTACCTCTATTCCACACTCTCTTTCACTTTTCTTTTCCTCCCTACCAAAGAGCCTTCAGTTTAACAGACCTGATCTATAGATTATCATTCTAGCCCGTATTCGTCTGCTGAGAAATACTTTTCTGCTGTTGCCGAACAAGATTTGCGACACCTGATAATGCAACCAAACTCTGTTGACGATGCCGACGATGCTCGCAGCAAGTACCTTTATAACAAGATCTTCAATGCTATTATACCATATTTCGTTGCTCGCGAGTACAATCGTGGGCCCTTCAAATTGATATGCGACGACCTACGGTTCGGAAACATCCTTGTCAACAACGATAAAGACCTAAAGATTGTTGCCATTATCGACTGGGAATGGGCCTATATTGCACCTTACCAAATGCTATTTTCGCCACCACGATGTTTGCTTATCAAACGGCCATCTAACTGGGACCAAGCGGACATTGCCCGGTACAAGGTACTTGCGGAGAGGTTCACCAAGATACTCGAAGAGGAGGACAACAAAAGACTAGTGAAAACTTCCATGGGCTTACTGATGCAGCAATCCATTGACAATGGGCAATTCTGGTTTCATGAACTCGTGTACTCCTGTTTCGGTTTCCCCGAAGACACGGCCTGGTCTGGTATTCGGGATATCCTGCCTAATATCGAATCTTATGCAACTGCAGAACAGGCTGAGGTTGAACAGTTTGTGAGTTTTAAAATGGAAGAGTTGAGCCGATATACTACGGAATGGGCAGCTCTGAAGCAACAGATCGAGCGGGAAAAAGCCGAGTTCGAAGCCAAGGTGCGATGGGTTATAGAGGAGACTGGGGAGTTGGATATCACCAGAAACATCTCTGCTGCGAACTGTCCTTGAAGGCATAACTGGCCTTGGCAATGAAAATATGCCGCGGAGCACCTAAGGTCCGAATGTAACCCAGGCCGTTACTCGTGCTTTCTTTTGCCCTTGTATCCACTGTTCCAGGGAACCCCAATCGTCTGACCACTGCGGGTCACAATTAGTGAGAGCTCGACTTGATCCACAGCAGGAAATATAACAGTTAGAACCAACTCCTCTACGAAAGTTCGATGGCTTTCCCCGATCTTGGTAAATCGGCCAATCGACTGCTAAGATCTCGATGTTCAGATCTCAAACGGGTTCCATTTCTGGCGAATCGGATCGGCGCCGGATGCGGATGGAAGTATGAAGTCATCAAAGTCAACATCTGTAGAGTACACGAATCATAAGAGAAATGGCTGAAAACAGGTACAAAACTGCTTTAAAACTTGCTTTAAATCATGGCGCTGCTAACGTCATCAGTTTTGCTTGACCGCTGCTCTCTCTGCTAGCTACGTTGCTTAGCCATGGTTTACTTCTCATGGTTACAGGCACCTGTACTGCAGAAAGCGCCTGCATTCTATTCCTAGCTTAATTTATGTTATTGTTGAGCCTGCAGTGCAGCCTGTTTTGTAGCACCTCCCCAAGTTGCCCGTTTCTTTTGTGATAAATTATCATCCGTATGGAATTGGCAAAGTTCGATGACGGCTTCTCTTCATTTTACGCTTTCGGCTCTAATAGTGTATTGCGACTCCACGACGACGACAATTGATCTTGGTCGCGATTTCATGCTTCGCCATTTGCCATGAGATCAAAATCTACGACTCCGACGGCTGTTGTTGTGGGTTTGTACTCAATGCCCCGTCATCCTCGTTCGGCCTTTAGAGTTATCTCTTTTTCTGACCAAGCTAATACAATGACACAGGTGCCGGCGCTGGAGGAGTCGCTGTGGCTGCTCGACTAGCAAAGCAGGGGTTCCAAGTGACGGTGGTAGAGAAAAATGCAACAATAGGAGGCCGATGCTCAATTTTAGAAGATGACGGGTTTGTACGTTCCCATTCTCCAAAACATCCCATGCAGCCAGAACCATTGAGACACGAGGGAACAAGCAAGATGATCACAATTGTATATCTAGCTGACACCATCAAGCG
This sequence comes from Aspergillus melleus, assembly GCF_016097325.1. Classification (NCBI taxonomy): domain Eukaryota; kingdom Fungi; phylum Ascomycota; class Eurotiomycetes; order Eurotiales; family Aspergillaceae; genus Aspergillus; species Aspergillus melleus. The sequence continues at coordinate 5,461,307 of NW_025763370.1, read as the reverse complement.
ATTCGACCAAGGGCCATCCCTCCTCCTCATGCCCGAATTCTTCCACGAAGTCTTCCACGACCTCAACACCACCATGACAGCCGAAGGCCTCCACCTGGTCAAATGTGATCCCAACTACCGAATCTGGTTCGCCGACGACAAGCCCCTCGACCTATCCTGCGACCTGGCGCACATGAAGCGGGAGATCACACGCCACGAAGGCGCTGACGGCTTCGAGCGTTTCCTGGCCTTTCTCGATGAATCCGGCCGCCACTATAACCTCTCGTGTCAGATGGTGCTGCGGCAGAATTTCAGCCGGGTGTGGAATATGCTTAGACCGGGCCTTGTGGCGTCTTTGTTAGAGTTGCATCCGTTTGAGAGTCTGTATGGACGGGCGAGTCGGTATTTTGAGTCGGAGCAGTTGAGACGGGCGTTTACCTTCGCTAGTATGTATCTGGGAATGAGTCCGTTTGACGCGCCGGGGACGTACTCGTTACTACAGTATGCTGAGTTTGCGGAGGGCATTTGGTATCCCATTGGGGGATTCCAGACGGTTGGTTTCATCCTCATCCTAGCACGTAGTGATCTACATGACTAGACTCCGCTGATCACATCCATCAATCCAGGTCCTTGAAGCAATCGGCAAGGTCGGAACCCGCCTCGGAGTCAACTACCGGTTCAACTCGCCCGTCTCATCAATTCAGCTCTCTTCCGACCAGAAAACCGCCACGGGCGTAGTTTTAGAATCCGGCAGCGTCATCTCCGCCGATGTCGTGATCGTCAACGCGGACCTGACATACGCATATAACAACCTCCTCCCTGCCTCGCGATACGCAAAGAATCTCAAGAAAAGAGACATATCATGTAGCAGCATCTCGTTCTTCTGGTCCTTTAATACGACCTTGCCGGCGTTGCAGTGCCATAATGTCTTCTTGGCCAGGGAGTATCAACAGAGCTTCGATGTCTTGTTCAAGGAGAACCAGATCCCTCACGAACCTTCGTTTTACGTACATGTGCCGAATCGGCTGGATCCGTCGGCGTCGCCGGAGGGAATGGATGCGTTGGTTGTGTTGGTGCCTGTTGGACATCTTGACGACGAAGACGAGACTGCGTCGTCGACAAAACGACAAGATGCAGAATACTGGACCGAGGTGGTCGAGCAAACGAAAGCAAAGGTTCTACGCGCAATTGAAGACCGCACGGGGATGACGAATCTGCAGGACAAGCTGCTCAAAGAGAAAGTCGAGACGCCGGTGACATGGAAACAGAAATATAATCTCGATCGGGGCGCGATTTTGGGGATTTCGCATTCTTTCTTCAATGTGTTGTGTTTTCGACCGAAGACGAAACATGCTGATATCGATGGGTTGTTTTTTGTGGGATCCAGTACCCATCCTGGGGCTGGGGTTCCAGTTTGTTTGGCTGGGAGTAAGATTGTTGCAGAGCAGGTCTTGTCGGCGATGAGAGGGGAGGGATTTGGGGGGTTAGTAGGCTGGTGGGTGTCTGTTGTGGTGGTTGTATTGTTGGGATTGATGCTAATTCGGATTCTGGGGGGTTGAGAAACGAGAATCATACACGATGCTATTGTCAATATAGACGTTTGTCTTCATATACTAGAAACCATTGTTATCAAACATAAAAACAAAATAACGCCCACTCTACCCTCCCCCCTAACCATCTAACTACCAAACCTCATCCCTCCTCGACCTCTCCCCCATCGCCCTCCAAGCAACCCCTAACCTCCTCCCCAACGACAACCGAAACTTCCCACCACCAGCCCTTATCGCCCTCTTCGCTCTCAACGCCCTCCCAATCTCACAATAACTCTCAACGGTAACCCTCACGGGCCCACGCACACAAACGGGCAACTCCTCAATCGCCGCACGAGACTCCCCGTAATAAACATCCGCATGGTCAAGCATCCTGCGCTGCAACCCATACACCTTATCAGATGTTGGGTGGCGGATCACGTCCAACGGAGTCAGTCCGGCGTCGGTGAGCCATGTGGTGGGGATGTAGACTCTGTTGATGGCTGCGTCGCGGCCGATGTCTCGGGCTATGTTGACGCATTGGAGGGCTTTGCCCATTGTGATGCCGGCTTGGGTGAGTTTTTCGCGGTTTTGGATATCGGATGGGGAGGGGGAGGGGGAGGAGAGGCGGTTGGTATTGTTGTTGTTGTTGTTGTTGTGATGGTGGTAGACGAGATCGAGAACAAGCGTCGCGACTGTGCTGGCTACTCGGTAGGCGTATAGATCGAGGTCTGCTTCTGTGTGGATGGGGAATTGGTTACGGTCGATGTCGAAAGCGAGATCCATTTCGAAGCCGCGGAGGAGGTCGTAGAGTGGTTTTTGGGAGAGCTTGGAGAGGGGCAGTTGGTCGAGCGCGGACTGTAAGGCGTCGTGTTTGCGAGATGTTGTAGGATGGGAGGAGATGGCGGAATCTTGCTTGGTTGTTGGAGAGTTGACTTTCGCGTCGAGGGCGTTGGAGCACTCCGTTATCCAGTACTGGGCGTCGTGATCGGGGGTGTTGTCGCCGTCGACAAGGTCGTCCATTACTCGGCAGAAGTAATACCTGAAGGATATTGTTAAGTAAGGATGCATCTAGAAAAGTGAACGGTTTCTTACAGGAATATCAAGTCCATTCGCAAACTCCCCTGGAAGAGCGCACTCCCAAGAAACATGCTCTGACTTTTCCTCTTCAGACAGACCACTGCCTCCGAGAGACGGTCGAGAATACGGGCATCGAACTGCGGGGTCGGGCTCACAATGCCCTTCAGCGCGAGCTTGAGCGAGAAATCTGCTGACGAGGGCTTCTTCGACGAGAGGATCCGATACTCTTCAATTGCAAAGGCGTAGTCCATACTGGCCATTCCCCCGACGACCATCATGTTCGTAACGAGGAAGAAGACCGCCTCTCTGGTTTCACATCGTTAGTCTAGTATTCGATTTCCTAGAAATTCGTGTCAGGTCTCACTCAAGTTCAAGTCCGTTCCATAGCTGATATCCCACTTTCGTCCCGTTCTCAATCGTCCAGGTACCGGCACTCACGGCATTGGCGTCCGCGAACCAGAGATACAACGTTGGCAAGCAGACCGGAAGAACAGTCACGTTCCACGGCAGCGCTATGAGAAACTCACACGATAGCGTCCTAGAACATTAGCATGAGATCTCCACCTTCAAAAAGTCCACATAGCTCACCACTGCAGCAGCAAAACAGGACACACCCAGATCAATATCAGACCCATATACGTCAGCTCACCCTTCGAGTAACAGAAAGCGATCCCAGCAGCGAACGCAGCCACCAGGAACGCTTGCCCAAGGCCCCTAGCTCGTGAAAGAGAAGCACATTCTCGGAGATAAATCGGCAGGACAAGCGGTTTCCGGAGAACACAGTAAAGCAGACTCGTCAGGTAGGTTTGGATCGCGAAGAAGAATACTTCTTCGGCTGGGATGCTGTAGAGCGTGTAGCCTAGTACTGACTCGGGCGCGTACGACCAGATGTGAGTGCGTATTAGGTATGAGTCCCATGGTATTGTTGCTACCACTGCTATCTGTGCCGGGTTAGTCAATCTATTGCATAGGGGATGTTCTAGGGGGGGGGGGGGGGGGGGGGGGGGGAATACCGTAATGAGGGTACCGATCTTATAGATTTCCTGACGGATCAAAAATGGACCGTAGAGGATGCTGAAGAGCACTGCTAACGGGACCGTATATATGCAGTGACTAAAGGCTCTTCGTCAGTATAGCATTCAATCATGTTTCATAATACATAGCGAGTGCGAGGAACCGTCTTACAAAATCACATAATCAAGACCCATGATGGATGTGCCACCTGAGTACCTATTCTCCCCCGGATCTCGTTCTATATATATCGAAATAATTCAAGCTGAACACTAACACCCCATAAGAGAGTCCACCCCAGTCAGTAGCCGACCATGCGTCTCTCAGTCTTCTCTAGAACCGGACATTCCAGAGCTCCTTCGAGTGAGCGATGTACAGTACAGGCACGTTGTCAGGCAAAACTTTTTTTCTTGAAAGAAAAGAAAGAGAAAACAGGTAACAAGAAACCAAAGCCCAAGATCTTCACCGAACTAATTCACGCAAGGGTTGCACGTCTGCGTATGTGACCTTTTCCTTTTCGTCTGGATACTTGTTTTCGGAGTGGATCCTCAAGATAGCGGGCCTATTCGGTCTACCTACAGACCGTTCGGGTCCAGGAAAGAAAGACACGGTGTTTAGGATGAATTGTCTTCTATTTTTCACAGCGGGCAATCTGAATTTGAGTACATTGGTTAATTCAATTTCTATCAATCTGGTCGGGCAGCCACTCTGTTGCTGAAATCGGGTCCCCACCGTCTACTAGGGATTCGCCCTGGCCGGATGCGGTGATCACCACTCTCGGCGCGACGTGCATTTTCTTGCACTCAAGCCACAAGTCACGGTTACCTGGCCATTCTTGCTTGAAATAACCTTGGAAACATTATACCAGCCGCAAGAATCAATCACCGAATCAGGACCGAGTCCTGGAGCCAGTCATTTCAACCATGAGCGTGACGTCACGACTTATAAATCAGGATCCGGGTAAGGATTCCGTGCAAATTAGATGCTCAGAATGGCAGTCAAAGTCTACAATAGTATCTAGATTGTACTGCTATGGAGATTAATGATCGCTTCTGAATAGAGTCTAAGATAACCTACGGGCCGTCTTCTGGCAGGGTCAGAGTTCAAGCCATCCGGGACAGGGATTTGCATTTTCAAAGTAAGCCTCTTTCATTCGTGAGCGGTGGTGCTATCGATGCAATAAAAAAAAAAAGAAGGCTTTATGTTCTTCTATATAAAATCGGTCTATAATCTATACGCAGTCTATCCGATCTAAACAGGAACAACTCTCGCTAAGAGCACATTGCATCCACCTCCACCAGGCCACCTCTCGAATAGACACCATCCCCTTACTCTGCCTTCTTAGAAGCCTTGGTCCGCAGCTTCATGAGCCCAAAAACCAAAACATACCCACTAATAGCAAAGATCACCGAAATCGCGGCATCCCGCCAACCATAATAGTAATGATTGATGTTGAGGGTGTTCAAAAAGTCGCTGCCGCGTCGATACTGACAAACCCGGCAATCAGACGTGGCATCCGGGTTGGTCAAATTGATGCTCCAGCCAGGACCTGCGATATAGTCCTTCAGATACTCCGCGCACGTCCCATTGATAGGATCAAATCGGGCAAATTCTTCCTCGTTGCAGGTCACTTTCGCATCCCACATGTCGAAGGTGAGCATTCCGGCAACGACGTAGTTGAAGGGGTTCAGGTAATACATCCAGTACTTCCAGAAAACATTCAGTTGAGTGTATGGGACGAATATACCGCAGAAGAGCGTCAGGGTACTGATAATGAGGGGGTTGACGAGTGCGGCGAAGGTGGGATTCGGGGCATATGCGGCAATGAATTGCCCGATGCCCGTGTAGATGAACTCATAAATGAGCATGATGAAGAAGGTGGCACCCGCTTTGTTGGAATCATGGGGCAGCTTGACGCAGTAGTACCAACAGAGGAAATAAAGGACGGCGCACACACAAAGGTAGGGGAACTCGGACACGATCAAACCGGTGACGAAAGCAACCCATGAATACATTTTGGATTTCTTCTCCCGCGTGTCGTAGATATCGCGCCTTTGGATGAACAAGGGCTGGAGCTGGTTGATCACACCGGGGGCGACAAAGACAAAGTTAAAAATAGTGAACATCTTCAAGTTCAAGGCCGTCACGCTCGGGCCGGTTCTCCAGAAAGAAAATCCGTTCAGCAAGGCAGAGATGATATGCAGTGAAAATTTGTTGTTGACATAGTTGGTATTGCGATACAATGCCACATTCATGCGGTTGGTGACAATCTTGGTCTGCTCCCAAAGGGACATGGAAAATTCGTGACCATCATCAACGGTACCAGATGGTCTGGAGGCGGAATCTGAAATCAATCGGTCAAGCTCGGTCACCATTGCCCCATGCTCAGCCGAATCGAGCCAAACTTTGTGCCAGTCCATGTCCTTGACGCTCTCGATACCTCCCGTGACCACGTCAATCATAAACTCGGCCGGGTTCGCCTCAGTCGGGCAACGGGCGCCATACTTGCCGAAATAATTCTTGATGGTCTGGCCGTTTTCCCCAATGTCGCCGAAGTAAACGGTCTTTCCTCCGCGAGCCAACAGCAGTAAGGTGTCAAACTGGGCGAATAACTGCGCAGACGGTTGATGAATGGTCACCAGCACAGCTTGACCAACATCAGCCAATTTGCGAAGGAACCGAACAGTGTTGTATGCGGACTGGCCATCTAATCCCGAAGTCGGCTCATCCAGGAAAATGAGAATGCTGGGTTTGGACACAAGTTCGACGCCAATCGTCACCCGCTTTCTTTGCTCCACGCTAAGGCCGTTTCCCACGGTACCAATCAGCGTGTCGGCAAGATCATGGAGCTCCAATAGGTTGATAATGGTGTCGACATATTTCAGTTTGTCTTCTTTAGAGGTGGTCCGAGGTTGACGCAGTAGGGCGGAAAACTCTAGGGCTTCTCGAACTGTAGCAAATGGCTCATGGACATCCAATTGCTCACAATACCCGGCCATTCTTTGGAACGAAACAGGCAATGGGCGTCCGTCAACCATGATAGAACCATTGATCGTGCCTTCGGTCTTTCGCTGCGCAAGGACATCGAGCAGTGTCGTCTTGCCGGCACCCGAAGAGCCCATCAATGCTCCGAGCATACCCGGTTTCACCCAACCGTGGATGTTGTCCAGCAAGACGCGATCACCCGACGGGGTTTTGACAGTATATGAGAGATTCTTCCAGGTGAATATGGACGTGTTGCGGGTGAGATTATCATCGTCACTAGACGAGTCGGCAACCGCCCCCTGTCTGTTCTGCTCCTTTTCCTTAACCTGCGATTCTTCGTCCGCTCCATGCTGATGTTGCTTGAGCCTCTCGCGCGGAATTAGAAGTGAAGCACCGCTACCGGCCCCTGCATTCCAGAAGGTCGTGCAGACAATAGTAATGACGGCGAACAATCCCCACCATGCCCATACGACTCCGAAGTTCCGCCAAAGCTGCGAATGCTTATAATGTAGGGAAGAAAGATATTGGTCGCCGGTGACGTAGTCTGCTCCCGGCAAAGCACCGCCAACCCCAGCGCAAGCTTTGTTCGCAGAATCGACACCATCGTATCCCTCGCCATGCGGGATGAGGCTGTTACCAACGCACGGAATGTTCTGGCCATGGAATTCATTCGAAAGAGCAGCTTGGAATGCGTAAGCCATGGGATTGGTGTAATACAATTCCAGGAACCAGTTCTTGATCTTGGGTTTGGGGATCATGTAGCCCGCATACATGACGATGCCCTTAACGGCTGTGCCTGATATTTTTGAGGCGGCCTCGAAAGTGCTGAAAGCGGCGCCGATGCATCTGAAAAGAGCCGTGATACACTGGTTTCTGTTAGAAAGGTACGATAGATTCTAATGCTGGGAGCTTACCAGGGTCATTGAAAAGAGAATAATCCAAAAAGTGAAGAATGCAGCAGCAGTGGCTTTCAAGCCGACCATCCAGTATATCACAACAGCAAAGATAGTACACTGGAATAGCAACACTGGGAAGTCCGCAGTAATTTGGGCAAGGCAGAAAGCTGCAGGATGATACAGAGCAAAGGACTTATGTTTCACCAAAACCGGTCGCCCTTTGAAAGATTCGGTGACTTCTGACATGGCCACAATGCAGTTGTATAAGAGAGAGAAGAAAACAGCACCGCCTTTGGTGAAAAGACCGGCGGATGTTGCCGGCGAGTTATAGAAACAAGACCCAGCTATCAAAGCCATGACGAGCGATAGGAATTGCTTGATCAAGAAAGTTGACTTTTCACCCCAGAGGATCTGATATTGTCGCATTGTGCATGCCATGACTTGCTTCCAGAAGCTCGTGGTGAGAGAGCTGTTCTTAGGCAGGTGGTTGGACTTCTCGAAGGCAACCGATTCCTTGAATGCCTCTGTTCGCTCGCGGGCTATATCAGTCGTGGGATAATCGTACTCCGACGTCATGCGCTCGTGGACCATAGAGTTCTTGTATTCGGAGAGGATCGCGTCCGCGTTTCGAGGGAATGTGTTTTCGTATCCGGGCCTAATTCTTCGCTCGGTGGGGACAGTGACACCGGTCAAGAAATCACCTGCCTCGCCTGTTAGCATTGTTATTTGATCGATTGTGCAGAGATCATTACCTATATTTGCTCCATCGGTATACACAAATCCCAATCCCTCCATGAATGGCTTGGCTGCTGCTGCAGGACCATAGAAAATCTGTTTCCCTTCATCGAGCACCAGGACTTTATCAAACAAATTGTAGATACCGTTACCTGCTTGGTATAAAGTCACGATGGTGGAAAGCCCTAGCACGTTCGTCATAGCTCGCAACGCCTTGGCCCATTCCAGCGCCGTACTCGCATCAAGACCCCGAGTACTGTTGTCCCAGCTGAAAACTGAGCCTCTGGTTGCCATGCATTCGATGATGGACACCCGTTTGCGCTCACCACCGGAAACACCACGGACAAACTCATTTCCCACCTTGGTATCGGCAGTGTGAGCAATGCCCATGGACTCGAGAAGGAATTGTTTGGTCTCGGCAGTATATTCCTCCACTGACTTTACACCTTCCGGAAGGTGAAAAGGAACCTTTAGCTTCGAAGCGAAATCCATAGTTTGGCCTACAGTTAGGCGGGGATAGAAAAGCTCCTCTTCCGTATTCATCACGATCTGGCCTCGATACTGATCCGCTTCTTGAGGGCTCATATTGCCGAACCGCACGTCGCCTGTCACGGTATGATAGCCCTGACGACGATTGGACAGCATTTTGAGAAGAGTGGTGCACCCGGATCCCGGACGCCCCAGTACGAGAAGCATCTCTCCTGGTTTCACACAACCATGACTTTCTTTCAGGATAGACTTCAGGGGAGGTTTGCGGCGGAAGTCTTTGATGAGTTGAGGTACGTTGAACTGGGAGAATAGGTTTTCATTAACTGCAGCTTCCGCCGCAAGAACATCCACGCTCAGATTCTTCCAAGTCACGCCGAGCTCCCTTTTCTTGAAGCCCGCCGCGGCGTCACGATCCCGGTTCCGAATCACTTGAAGTGTCATACTCCATTCTGTATCTTTGCTGGAGGGAGGGGCGATGTCATCGTGAGGAGTGGTCAGGGTTTCTGCGCTCGGAGCTTCTCTGATCTCTGTGTTGGGGATGGCCAATGTCTCATAGCTTTTCATTTCTGCCACGGGTGGCTTTGCCGGCAAAGGTTCGTCCGAGAAGTCACTCTTCTCCATATTTGGTGAGAGGTTGTTGAAAGATATGGGAGTCCTTTGATGAGCTTCTCATTTGTATTCCGATAGGGACGACCAAAGATAATAGAGAAACTGGTGCTTATCCATTATACATGGCAGCGGCGCAGGCGATATATAACTCGCTTTTATCTTCTGCTGGGCCGAACAGCCGCGGGTGGAGTACTGGTTGGGTACTTTGGCAATCATTCTGGAAGACCATGTACGGACCCTGTACGGAGTAGGCAACAGGAGGACTGACGGGTATCGGCAATCACTGCCACCCACGAGTCCACAGATGATACACGACGGATTGGACATCCATAGTAGTCCCACCGGGTGTTTCACATGAGATTGGACATTGATGGCTATCAATGGTTCGTCCAGCGGGTCCTGTTCTAGGCTCCTTCGAGAATGGCCTTGTGAGGGATTTGTCTCATCGCTCTCTATCTCGAGTCTGGCAAGGTCTACCGGTTTTGCCGTAGTTCAACATTATGGAGCAATGCTGGTGATAAAAGGGTGACGTCTTTAGAACTGCTAGATTTCTTTCCACGGGAGATATATTCCCGTAGACTCTCATCTTCACAGGTAAATTCAAGTTGTGGTGGACAGAAGCCGAAACCCACGGTATCACGATTCTCGTGGCGTATCCGACTTTCCGTTCGGACGATCCCGATCTACCCGGGTTCCCACCGGGTTCTCTTTATGTTCAGCCCATCGCTAATATTAGGTGGGCTATGATAGTTTTGATTAGCATAAGGATCTACCGCGGATGTATAAAGGCTTACCGAGGACGTTTACACGGCTTTCAGGCACTGGCAGGAAACGTCAACCACCATCAAGTGGAAACCTGCCAAGCGCTTGATTCCAGAGGGTCCAACCCATCTTGCCAGCAAACCAAGCAGACTTTATTACTTATGTCTTATCTCCATGGACCTATCACCAGTCGCTTGTTGCAGCGGATGAATTATGTACCGGAAATTGGAGAGCATCCGAACAAACATCTATCATGCCCGACACATTCCAGCGCCATTTACGGAGTATCGCTCTGAGACTGAGATTTCTCTGGGGCTGATGTAAGCGGATCAGAGATAATATCGTCAGAAAGAAACAAAAGTATGATATGTTATCGTTTCATCGAGGTTCAATAGCCCTTTGTTGCACAGGCAGACGTCAAGCGTCGAACACGGTTAGCACGGCATCTGATTGTCTGCCGAATCAGAAGCCGTGCTCGGTAACTCCTTCGAAGACTCGATTCGGGTGACAGTCGGCCTCCGCTCGCAATCGAGATGAATGATGATGAAAAGATCGTTGTTAAATGGCGCTGCGCCAAGGAAGTTGTCGGTACTCCGTAGTAGAAGAGACGACTTGGGGAGACAATAAAAACTGCATTTGGGGGGTTCACGCGCGCTGGCTGAAAACGGCTTAGCGCGAAATACGGAGATAAGGTCATTAGTGATTAGATAACCAAATCAACCACAATGCGATAAGATCCATCATTCAACATCATTCAGTATCCTCGATTCTACGAAGTACGACTGCATATCCTCTCATGGCTGAGGCTCGTCGGGATCCTGAGTCCACGGTGACTATACTCCTGTTGGGAGATCCGGGGTGTGGAAAGTCAACTTTTCTCTCGTGAGTTCATGCACTATATATATTCGGCACACACAACATGCTTAGATCCGATGCAGACGCTTGAAGAATGGCCCAAATGGAACAAGAGGACAAAGTTCGACCGCACAAGAGAGTAGCGTAGAGCCTCTACGGGACAGTGACCAGCCTTTCCTCTACGACATCCGTTTTTCGAAGAAATCATTCACCCTCGAATTATACGACACAGCAAGTCCCAACCAGCACTGGACCACGTTGAAACCGGACGTGGTTCTTTTAGCTTTTGACATTTCCAACCGCGAAACTTTAGCTGGGCTGAAAAACGTGAGTCGCCGAGCCCTTTCTTTATGTCCGGACAAGCCAAGCTGTCGTGCTCACTCCATGCTATTCAGTGGCGACAAGACATCATCCGGTACTTCCAACATGGCATCGGCGAACGTATCCCCGTCATGATGATAGGTCTCAAAAGGGACTTGAGAGTCGACGACGAAACTCTAATCTATCCGCAAGAAGTACCCTGCTTCGTCTTTTAGTGCCTCACTGTGTGGACCGCAGCTGACTGGATTTAGTCATATCGCATTGCCCAGGAACTTCGTTGTGATCGATACGCAGAGTGCTCTGCTGTTACCGGCGAGCTTTTGGCAGAGACATTTGAGGATCTGGCGAGACTGGCCGGAATGACGACTACGGAAAAGGGTGGACAGACTGAGGGAGGCTGTACTGTTATGTGACGATTTATGTGATACCCGTGAATAATTGGATCTATAATGCTTGCTTTCGAAGATGACCTCCTAGCGTAGAGTTCGAACGGCTTGCGTAGGAATCATGTACTCCGTGTTTACTCGTAATTCCAGCAGAAGTGGGAGCCTCATAACTACATGTTTACTGTATACATACTACAAACTACAAACTACAGAAACACGGTGGAAGATACATGGTAGCGAGCATCACTTTTCGAATATGAATATGATAAACACACAAGGAGAAACCAAGGCAACGATTAAGTACACCTTGTGAAATCGACAGCACAGGGCTTTCCCCCAGAAGTTCACTGAGCGCACAGAACAACTGGATCTCTTTCCCTCGTAAGTGCCAGTCAATTTTTGACAATGCAATTCCTCCCCGATGCACCATAAACACGACATAAAAAGGTCTGATCGAAAAGGAAACAAAAAGGACACCGCGGCATACCAGGGGGTGGAAAGGAAAAAAGGGAAGTGTTGGAAGTTGAACGGTTTCCAATCGAAGGCTTCTTTTGCACTTTTTTCACTTTCGGTTTTGAATATTTTTTGGGAACAGAGACTAGGATAAGACATGCGAAGGGGAATTTCTTCTCTTTGCGGGAGATGTCGGGTATTCGTCAAAGGAATGGCGAAATTATTGATTTAAATATCAACTCTTTCCCCCCTTCAATTTCGCCATATTCTTTTTAAAAAGAAAAATAGATATCATGTCCCTCCTCATCAGCTGTCCTCGTCACCATTTTGTTTTAGATTTGTTTACCACTTGGCGTCAGCGGGCTGGGTCTCAGCCCAGCTCTCAGTAGCAGGGGCAGCACCGCTGGCGGCCCAGTCGCCACCATCAGCCTCCCAGCTGGTAGCGCCAGCAGCAGCGGTAGCAGCAGAGAAAGCAGTGCCAGGAACACCGGCACCGGCACCCTGGGTGTCCCAGTTCTCACCAGCGAAGCCGGACTCGATGGCAGCAGGGCCAATCTCCTCGGCACCGGGGACCTTGGTCTCGTCGGCAATCTCCTTGTTCTCCTCGGCCTCGGGGTCGCGGTAGAAGTAGAGATCGACAACAACGTCCCAGTCAACCTCACGGGACGCAAGGGTACCACGGAGGCGGAGGACCTCACGGGCAAGCATCCACCAGACGAGACCGATGGAGTGACGACCCTTGTTGTTGGTGGGGATGGCAACGTCAACGAAGTCGGTGGGGGAGTCAGTGTCGCAGAGAGCGATGACGGGGATGTTGACGTAGGAAGCCTCCTTGATGGCCTGCGCATCGGTGCGGGGGTCGGTCACGATGATAAGACGGGGCTCCTTGAAAGAGCGGGTGATGTAGTTGGTGAAGTTACCGGGGGTGAAACGACCGGCGATGGCGGTGGCACCGGTGTGGGCGGCGAACTTGAGGACAGCACGCTGGCCGTAGGGACGAGCGGAGATCACACAGACATCGGCGGGGTTGTCGATGGCAGCGATGATACGGGCAGCCAGGACAATCTTCTCCCTACAATGATGAAAATCGCATATTAGATCTCGAATTCCTCCCAACTGTTTCAATGCAATTCATGGGCGCTATTGCGGCGTTTCGCGAGACCACACGTACCAGGTCTTGCCAATGTTGATAACGTTGACACCGTCGGGACGAGTCTTCCAGAGGTAAGGCTCCATGTGCACCTGAAGGTTCTTGGAACCGAGGTGGCACTGGGCCGCCAGCAGGTTCTCAATGTCCTGCGAGGTAGGGTTGAAGATGGGGGGGAGCTGAGAAGGGGCCATGGTGGGCGATTGATATTGCGAAGGACGGCGAATTGAAGATATCAATCGTCTGGCGCTTGTCGCGGTGGTGATGGCGAGGAAGAGACTGACGACGCGAAAGAGAAACCTTGACACTCCGCGCCGAGATGATCGATGAAATTTCGCTTGCCGTTTGTGAATTTTAGGGCTAGTCTAGGGCTGTGCCTGCGGAGCCTCCTCCGATCCGCCCGGAGAGTCACGTGAACGGTCATCCCAGATCAGGACTAGCGTGGGTTGCGGCCTTGAGATTTCGGGAAGAGAACTTCGAGTGTCCCCAAAGGCCGTGAAGGGTCGGAAAGCTGGTCGATTGCCTCTCCCCAGATACCGGACTAGTGAACCACAATGCCTCCTCGCTTCCTCACCCAGCCTTCTTTGAAGGCCTTCACTGGTATATACCATCTCATTTTTGTTGTCCCGCGCGCCCTCGCCCACCTACTAACAGTCACCGCGCTTCTCCAGGTTCTTCATACATTCAGAGTCCGCTTGCCGCATTGTCCTTAAACCCTTCGAAGACATCGATCCGAGCAGGTTCCGCCGAGACTAGAGAGAGACGACGACATGACCCCTTCTTGATGGCGCAATCGCGCCGACGCAAAGCCGCCAACCTGTCCCGTCAAGAGGCTCTTTCTAAAGAGCGCGAAGGCTCCTTGGGGGATCCGGTGGAGAGTCGCCCGACTGCCTTCATCCAGGGTCTTAAGGACACTCAATCCGGCCCTCAGGTTCCTTCGGAATCGGACGGAAAGCTCAACTACTTCCTTGGCTCCGAAGATCTCCAGCATGTGCTTGAGTACACGAAAAATCTCACCTCCCCGATCGAAAACCTCGACCGAAACGTCGCCGACCCTCAGCTCGAGAAGGAACTGGCCGAACAGCACATTAAAGACCACAAGAATGCCGAAGAGGCTATCAAACGCATTGTGAGCGTGGGCATCGGCAATACCCAGGACAAGATGCGCCTAAACATTCAGAAATGCATCGAAGAGTTCGGACGCCACAACACCGACCAGAAATTGCCCCCCAAGCCGGCAGCTCCGTCGCAGCAGTCCGGCACCGCCGCCCTCGAGAAGACTCCTCGTGTTGGCCCCGATACCGGATCTCCGGAAGTCCAGGTTGCCATCTTGACCGCGAAGATCCTGAACCTGACCCGGCACCTGAAGACATCCAACAAGGACAAGCACAACAAGCGCAACCTCCGGATACTGGTCCACAAGCGACAGAAGCTACTTCAATACGTGCGAAGAAAGGAACGGGGTGGCCCAAGATGGCAGAACTTGGTTGAGAGCCTGGGTCTTTCCGATGCTGCTTGGAAGGGCGAGATTAGTATGTAATGGACCGGAAGCGTTGTGTATCATTTCCCCCCTTTTGTTATTTCCTTCCATCTGAACATCTACATGTAACCCTATGGTATTTGATTCTCCTAGCGTGTGTGTGCTACAGAGCGGGCGGTTCACCGCGTCTCTCCTTTTCATACCTATGGAAAGATTTACCTTGTATAAATATAGTTTGCTCTACAACTTTCAAAACAGATCAATTTTCCGTTACGAATTCCTTTCGAAAGTGGGAAACCCCTTGTCATACAACGGCCTACATACGTACTTCACCGCTACTGCAGTCATTTCCTGGATTTACCTAGGGAGCCCCCTGGATTCATCACTTGACAGTCATTCACTACCTAGCTACCTCCTTTAGCTATCGCGCAGATACAGGATTCGGATTGGAAACTCTTTGCATTCACTCAACGGTGACGCAAGCCATCCAAGAAGGATGACAATTTGTAATTAGAAAGTCCAATTAAAGAATAAATTCCAACTCTGCCGTCTTTGCAGGTCTTTACAGGAAAGTTCCAGAGGAAATCCCATGGCATGCGCGTCTAGAAAAGGCGAAGTATAGAAGCCGGCGACGGGGGACGGGCGACGTGATTGGCGCGCGCACTGACCGCTTCCTGTTTTGCCGGTCAGCACCCCCCGATTTTTGATTTTCGAGCGCAGGCAGTTGCAACCAGTTCCAACTTTCACCTCACGCTTGCTGGTCTAGGTAAGTGAATGTTGTCGCACTCACCTGTCGTCGAGGGGACGTGACGCGCATGACCACAACAAGGCCTCCCACATCAACAACCTCCCCCCCGCCTCTTTCTCTTTCTCTTTCTCTTTCTTTCTTCTCCCACCACCTTCTCATCTCTCACTTCTCGACTCTACACCATCCACACAACATCGATCCCAAGCCTTTACCACACCTTTCAAGTCTTTCTGAACTAGATTCTGCTTGATCTACACTCTTACTACCTTGCTTCCAAATCTGAGCTACTCAAACAGCTAGTATCGTTGCTAAACCTTCGTCCGCTGTGACCTCGAGCGCATCTGTCCGCCGCCCTTGAGTGACGCAAGTCTTCCACAATGCGTACTCGTTCTCAGCAGCAGTCGCCTGGCAACTTCGTCTCTCTCGAGAATCCGTCTCGTCGGACTCGCTCGACCCGAAGCGCCTCGCAGACCAAAAATGTCAATACCACAAATGCCACCGATCGCACAGATCCCGATCCCACCGAAGAAGAACCTTCTGGGCCCTCTAAACAGCCCGCGACGCGCGCGAAGAGCCAGCGTGTGACCAAGAAAAAATTTGCCTCAACTACCAAGAAGAAAGTCACCAAGGCCGCATCCAGTAAGCCCGCCGCAAAAGCCACCCGGAAGTCGACGCGAAAGACCGCGAAGGCCACATCCGAGGAGCCTGAAACCCATGCAGACGAAACGCCGGAGACAACCCCAGAAACCGACGATAACAAAGAAAACGCCGACGATGCGATCCAGAATACCGAGTCCGAGAGCGCTACTGCCGAACAGGCTTTAGCTGAGAAGGACGACGCCCAAAGTGAGTCGACCCACCCCCTAGACTGCCAACAGCCAGCAGTCCCCTGGGCCCAAGATGTTTTGCACTCCCCCCATACTCCTTCTTCCCCTAATGCTCCCACCCCACCCATTTCCAACCTTCCTCCCGTGGGAACCATCGGTGCCTCGTGGACCGAAACCATTCCCGGGGACAGCAGCGACATTGGCTCGCCCCTTTCCGAACGATCAAGGACCCCTTCGCTTGATGAACCGTTGTTTGCCGATGGCCAACTCGACGAGATTCTTTTGGAGCAAGTGAGGGGGGCCCTCCTGGAGAGTGACACTCTCCAGGAGGGCCGATGGGCGGGTCACTGTGTCCAATCCTCTGAGGAATCTTCTTGGGAGCAGCCCGAAGCACCAAGCACCTTTGAGTCACCAGCTGTGGCAGAGCCAACCACAGCGGAGTCGACGGAGTCAGTCGCAGTCCAGGAATGCGACCAAGACATCAGCCAGCAGTCCGAAGCTGACTCCCTCTCGACATTCACTGTGCGCTCCGGGGGTGAGACAGTTGCAGTGTCTGAGCAGGTGGACGACCTGACTCAACAATTTACAAAGTTGGGTCTTGCGGAACTTGTTCCGCGGCCTGCAGCTGTTGTCTTCCCGGGGTTGTCCGACAGCCCAACGTGGCGACCAGAGACAGTGCAGCCTGCGAGAGATCCCATCAGCGTGTCTTCGACCGTCGATGGTGGTTCCTCTCAATATGCCTCGCAGGCGGCTGTCTCCGTTGCCCCTGTTGAACCGCGGGGGCCATCAATCTTCGATGAGCCCCCACCGTCCTTTGAACTTCCCCGTATTGGGGAGTTCGCACGGCGGCAGGCTCAACCGACCCCGAGCTTAATATCCCTGGCCCGCCCGCGCCCGCGGACTTACTATGACGATCCGTCGTTCTTTTGGGCTCAGATCAGGGATGAGCGAAGGGTGTTGGCGCCAGAGACTTTGGCTGAGGATTGTCATCGACCTCAATTCAGCCCAGCTGCGGCTCGAGAACCCAGCGAGCCATCGCATACCGCGTCGATGCCTGCTAGGCTGTCGACTTCTGTCCCGGGTTCTCGACCGCGGGTGCCGGCGATCCTCTCTCCAATCCCAGAGCAATTTGAGCCAGAGATGGGCCCAGGCCCCGGTCGCTCAAAGGTAGGTGCGGGTACAGAGGTTGCTGCCGGAGCATCGGCTGCCTCGGCTGCCTCTCAAGCCCCGATGGTTCCCAAGGAGACGTCTCGTTGCCTAGCTGCCCACGATCGGTCTCGTGTCAGCAAAAAGCTAACTCGCAAGAAAGTCAACAGGAAGCGCACCCGTTCCGTCGTGAGCGATGAGGAAACGGCTGCGGGGGGCCCAGAGACCCCGATTGCCAACAAGCGTCGGAACCTGGGTGCCCCGGGAAGTACCCCGTTCGCCCGGAGACTTCCCCCTCTCTCCCGTCGATTATCGTCGACGTCCGTGCCTTACTCAGAGAGGTTGCGGCGGCGGCAGGCAGAGAGAAACGGAAGAATCCATCGAACTGTCTTCCGGCTCCCAGAGTACATCGCCCAAGAGATGGCTGATCGTCAAGCAGCGGAGACCGCTAGCCAGCCGGAACCTCCCTTGACGCATGTCGATGGCCCAGAAGACCCGGGGAAATCTCAGGGCCAGGACCAGCAAGTTGAAGACGCGCCCGCTGAACACTCTTCAGAAAAGCCTTCAGCTCCTTCAGCAGCCCTTCCCTCGGCCTTGCCCGAAACGCCTCGTAGAGGCTGGAACATTCGCGGTCTGCTCAATTCCGTGCCTCGCTCGTTCTCTCGGCTCATCCCGGGTTTCGGCCGGCCGTCAGCGCAGAATAGACAGCCTGAGCAATCATTGCCGTCTTCGGAGTCTGAGACCACTAAGCAGTCAGCTTTAGAAGGTATCGACCGTACAGTGGATACTGAGCCAGAGTTCACCAGTACAAAAGCCAAGTTCCGTCCGTGGAAGCCTCGACGTCGCCTGACTACTGGTGAGCCGCCCCAGAAGCGTCGAAATCTTGAGTACTCTCTTTTCCCTGCTCCGATGGACAGGTCTCTCTATCTTGGTGATATCACCACGCCCCTCCGGGATTTACCCGAGCCATCCACCTTGCAGTCTGCTTCTCTGCCGCCTACTTCACACCCCTCTACCGTTGATACACGTCCTCGTGAGCCAACTACTACCGCTGCTACTACCCTCACTTCGGAATCCTCTGCTCAGATCGAAGACGCATCATCGGCTACTCAGGCTCAAGAGATCAGAGGACGCGAGACTCCACAGCAGGCTAGCTCTAACAAGCAAAAGAAGCGCAAGCGTGCGCCGTCTCCTGACGTTATTCCCAACCCGCCTGGATGCAGCTATGGAATGGATACCGACTACTTCTGGTACAGCTCTGACAGCGAGGATGAGGGCGAGGATGAGGCCCCCGAGCAGTCTACTGCCCCTCAGCAGGCCAACGGTCTGGCTAGAACTGCTGTGCGCAGTGCTCTCCGCTCAGATCGGCCTGCATCTAAAAAGGTCCGATTCGACGCTAGCCCCGAGGACACTCCATCGAAACTTCGCACTCGTGCCCGTGCTACCGACCCTTATACCGGATCTCATTTCATCGGCATGGGTAGTGGTTCCCCTTCGTCGCCTACTCCGAACGCGCCCAGCCCCGCTCCGTTTGTCGAAGAGGAAGAGGAAGACCTGTACGGGCCGTCTCCGGTTGTCGACCCTCGCACTCGTCCCGGATTCATCCCCAACACGCAGGGAACTTTCCAGCTTGATTACGACGCCTTCTCAGATGACGACTCGTCTGAACCCAGCGAACCGTCTTCTCCCACAAGCGCTTCTGCTCCGAGCTCTGCACCTGCCACGGAGACTCCACTCGGTGAAAGGTATGTTAATTCTGACAGGCTCACGGTCTTGAGAATTCAAAAAAATCTAACATTCCCCCTTGTAGCCCTCGATCTCCTGCGGCATCTACTGCACCTTCAGTTGCACCAGCTGCTACACCTCGTCCGGCTTCATTCATGCCTCCATCGACTCCAGCAGCCACGGTAGACGACGAAGCTCTCGCGAAGGTTCGCTCTCTGGCTGAAAAGCACAAGCCCAAAACCCCCAGCCGCCTTCGCACCGCAAGTCGTTACTCTAGTCCCATGACCATCACCCCGGATGCTCGCATTGAAAGCGCGCCTGTTGAGGATTTCGGTGATGATGAATTTGCCCAAGACGCTCAGTGGCTTTATGAGCACTGCCCCTCCGGAGATCTTACCCAATTCCAGTGGCCCAATAGACAGGGTTATCAGGAAAGTCTTGAGATTAGCCAAACTGCCATTGACGTTCTTGCTAAAGTGTGGAACGACTCTGAGGTCGATGAGGCACATAATCTCTTCTGTCAAGGCTTCGAAGAATTCAAGCAGCAGGCATAAAGCCCTCTCATATGATTCCTTACTGTGACGAAGAAGCGTTGATTTTTTGTTTTCTACTTCATTCAACTCTGTTTTTCTTCTTCTCTGTTTCTGGTTTCTGGCATGTATGCATATTTCTTGTTATTCTTTATCTTCTCTAAACAATTCTGCCCGACTTCCTGGTTGTCTGATTCTTCCTCTTCTTGCAGTCTCAAAGATTGCAGGGCTCAGACGGTTGGTTCAGGAATTTTGCTGTGTGAGGAATACTCGAAGCTTCGGTTGTGGATCGTCTAACGGGCATTTCCAGTCGCGGACTCCTTCAGCTCCAAGCTGAAGTTTGCAGGCCCTTCTGTCAAATGCTGCATTCATATCTTTATCTCGCAATTTGCGGTCTCCTTCGATTTTAAGTTGAAATGTGAGGTCCCTCTTCGGAATCTTCGCTTGTGGACTCCTTCAACCTCCCAGTTGAAGTTTGCAGTCTGCTCCTCATTTTCGATTGTGGACCCCTTCAACCTATAATCGAAGTTTGCAGGCCCTCTTGCTGAAAATCTTTCTAGTTTTTCTCTATTCGCAAGTTGCAGCCTCCTACAGCTTTAAGTTGAATGTTGCAGGCTCCTTCGTCAGACGTCCCTCCTGCTTCTTTCCCCTTGCTCGATTTGATGAACGGTTTTGTGGATCTGTGGTACTTCTTTTTCATTGTCAGGTGTAATCTTGTTTCCTGTTTTTCGATTTCAGCGGAGGAGTTTTTGATATCATCTCCCCGCTTGGGGCTGTGTCTGAGCCTTGCATTTGCATTTTATCTGAGAGCTTGTACTCCAGGCGTTTTCTTGCGCAATAAAAAAGAGTTGCATTTTGTTTCTAACAATAAACAATGGATAACTACTCACTCGATGATGTTTCCCTTGTAAACGGTTTACCTTTACAAGCGATCTAACAGGCCAAGTTTGGTTGCCCCCTTTGTCTTGCACGGCGTCAGGAGAGACAGTCTGGCCAGCATCCAATTCAAACGCACACACTGACTCTGCAACAGGAATCCTGTAACAAACAGGGGTTATACTCTTCATTATCGATCTTTTTACAATCCGACATAAACGCTACTCTTTCTACCGCCTCCTTCCATCCTTTTCCTCCCCTCAATCCATCTCTCATAGTCTCTACAACTCCAGAACCACCCAAAGCCCAAAACCACACTCTGCCTCTCGACCATCTCCAATAACTAAAAACAACGCACAACAAAAAGCCAGCCAGACAGCCCAACCGCGAATCCAAACCAGACAGCAATAATCAAGAACAACAACACCAAGAAACCGAATCGAAAGAAAGAAAGAAAGAAAGATGTGCCTCTACCGACCCAACGCACCCCCCTGCACCTGCACCTTCTACGAGCTGATTTGCCCATGTCCACAAGCCTTCTATTTTCCCAACGAGAACGCGAACCCAATCCTCCAGAGGTGTCCGACCATTCAGTTTGCCCGAGACGTCAGATATCGGACTTGTTCGTGGTGTACCGAAGGCCTTGCCGTTCTTTTTGAAGGCCCATATGCGTATCATCCGCCGCCTCTACCATTATCTCCTTCTCCTCCTGGTTCCAGTCATGGTGGTGGTGGATTTGGCAATGGTTTATCCAGTAGACGTGACCTTCCTCATCCTGGCCTTCGTTTTGAGGATCCACGCCCGAGCTGTGTGCCGTCTATGAGGGAGGACGTGAACAGGGAGAGATAGGCGGCCGGCGATGCTAGCCCTGGACCTAGAGCAGCAAATGGTGATAGAAGGGTTCATGCTGAGCTACAGACCGTTACGGATGAGGAGGTGCTTGATACACTGGATTCGGGGAGTCATAATGAGTCGAATATTAGGCGGGGTTTTTGTCTGAGGGCGACGGAGGGTTCGGGAAGGGGAGTGGAAAGCGGATGTAGGAGGAGAGAGTATGAGGGATGTATTGGGCCTGGTTCTGGCTCTGGTAGAGGCTCTGGCTCTGGCTCTGGCTCTTGCTTGAGGGAGACTTCTCTGAATAGGGGCTCACGAAGTGAACGGGGATGTAGATGGGGAAGAGGATCAGGACAATCGGGTGAAGGACGAGGGAGACAGTGATGAAGGCCGGTTTGATCTAATATGTATGGGTTTAGGATAGAGTTGGACTAGATAATAGAAAGCTGGCTTTTGACTTTTATTTACAGAGGACTTTATGTGTCTAGATAGTGTGGGACAGGGATATAAAGTAGAGTACAAGTAGGTAGGAAGGTAGGTATCAATCGACGGGTTATTTAGGGTTTGATCTTCATTTCTCCCTCAGTCATCAAATCCTTCAAATTCATCCTCGTCGCCAGCAGACTTTTTTCCGGCATTGGCTTCTCGTCGAAGTCGCCGCTCTTCGTCATTCTTCGCCTTGATCTGGGCCACCATGTCCTCTGTCTCCCTGACCTTCTGTCGCTCTTCCTCTGTCATCTTCTCCCATCTGTCCCTCTCCTGTCGGGCATGCTTCTGCTCCCGACGCTTCAACTTCTTGTTCTTGTTGTCAGCCTTGTTACTCCATGCCACACTCTCGCTGGCTCGTCGCTTATTCGGGTTTTCTTGGGGCCCAGCCTCGGCAGCCTCCTGCATGGCTTCCTGGCGGCGCTTTTCCCGTTGCTTATCCTTGTATGCGAAGGCATTCCAATCCATGTTCACACCAAGGGTTTTGTCTCCTTCGAACTTTTTCAACTCAGGCATCTTAGGTAGCTTGAGCAGTGCCCACGCTTTACCCAGTGCTTCCCAGTCCAGGTCAGCAACTCGGAAGATACTGGCTGCTTGGTGCTTGCTGTAACTTCTCAGCCAGCTAACAAATGCCTTCTGGCCTCGGTCATGCAGGGCACGATCTTTCAGCGCCGCTTTGCGCGCTTTGTCGATGTCGGCTGCAGCCTCGGCATCGGAGACGGAGATGGGATGCGGAAACGGCGTCACAGGCGTTTTGCGGACTTCGAGGAACGAGACGTAATCTTCTTCACGTCCCGGATGCAGCATGACGACACTTATTCCCCGACGTCCGGCACGGCCGGCACGGCCGCAACGATGGATGAAGGTCTTCGGGTCTGATGGAGGATCGATTTGAACGACAAGGTCGACGGAGGGAATATCCAGCCCGCGCGATGCGACGTCGGTGGTGAGCAAGATTGCGGGGGTGACGGAATTTACGAAGCGGTTGAAGTTTTTCTCGCGGACATTTGCTGGGTGCTTTCCATGGAGTGGGATCAGTTGGAAATCTTCGCCTAAGACCAGAGGGAGCATCGCAGAGAGGTAGTCGACGCCGGAGCAAGTCGACAGGAAAAAGATCGTTTTTTGCGGTGTCGGTTGAACGGAGGAGAGGATGTGTTTTAAGGCGGAGAATTTGTGCAATGGAGGTACGGTAAGGTAGGTCATTTGTAGACTGATATCGTTAGTTCCAAGAGCGGTTACAAAAAAGCTGAAGGAGGTACTAACCTTGCCGGCGTGCGCTTATCCTGTACACCCGAAGTGCCCTTCACTTTAACCAAGACCTTGACCGGGTTGCGCAGACCAACTCGGACAATTTGATCAACAGCCTCGCTAATACTAGCACTAAACAATCCCGTGCGTCTTTGTTTAGGTAGTCGACGCAAGATATTCTGCAGAGTATCCTTGAACCCAAGATCCAACAGTCTGTCCGCTTCGTCCAACACGAGCATCTCAAACGACGATTGAGGGCAGTGAACATGAGGGGAAGAGAGCAATTCTAAGAGTCGTCCAGGAGTCGACACCAGCAAGTTCGGCGAGTGCTTCAAGAAGGCGCTCAAATCTTCTGCGGGCGTGGTTCCACCTCCCAGCAGCAGCTGTGGGACAACTTTGAGGGTCGAGGAAGATTCCTTTTTGCGCGGCGCATTTTCATCGTCCGAGGAGTTGAGGGCGGCAGCGGATGGAGGGTGGAAGGCAAGTAAAGACTTCAGGACGTTATAGATCTGCAATGCAAGTTCTCTATAGACACGGTTAGCGGTGATCCATTGCCATGTATACTTGCAGGAGCAATATGCTACCTTGTCGGAGAAATCACGATAGCGCCAATATGATGCTTTTTGATGGGCTCCTCCAGACGTAGGAGCTTTTCCACCACGGGGATCAGAAAAGACAATGTCTTTCCACTTCCGGTCACTGCCTCCACAACAACATCCTTATGCGCCATGAACAAAGGAATGGACGAGGCTTGCACGGGCGTCATCCGAGTGAAGCCCATGGAGGAGACCGCGTCCAGCACCCATTCCGACAGAGGCGGCGTCACGGCGTCCCAGACTCTGGAAGATGCGCCGGAGGGTGGTTTAGGAGCCATGGCGGTGAGATCGAAATTGACTCCTTTAAGGGGTCTTTCTCGAAACGATGGCGTGGAGACGATGGGAATACCGGCGAAGATCAACAATTATCGATCCCTCTATCCACTCCGACATCAAATAGAAAAAAGAAAAAAATGCTTATCAAAAAGATCGCCGATTAGATACCGCGGGCGGTGGGCTATTCTGCCCACACGTGACCGCATACGGATTCGGCGGAAGAGCGACAGTTTTCTTTTCTTCTCACGCGACAAGCTGTCAGACTCGTCGCTTCCACTGCCACTCGGGCACCGTGTGCTATGCCGATCTCTGCTGTGTATATTTTGAACGTGATGTGTGGCTGTACCCATAAAATATCCCTCCTTCAACCTACACATCAATAATCTACCTATTCTGTTGATCCCCTCCTTCGTCCTGTGGAACGTCTTCCTCCATACGAGTCGCCCACCATTGCGTCGTTCGAAGCAGATCACTTTTTGTTTTCCGGCATCCTTGCCTGCGATCGCCTGTCTCTGCGCCGGCAGCCTTTATTCGGGCTCATCCAGAGACCGATCCTTCCACCCCTCGCTCTAAGGGGCGACATGTCTTCCTCCCACGATGCCATCCCGGAGACTCCGCGAGTCATTTCTCCTTCACCCGCGCCCTCAGAAACTCGGTCATCCTCACGGGACGGATATGCAGGCCCTACTACTCGCTCTGCAGCACGGCGACAGCGCTTAGGGGAGGTCGTGGAGGAGGATAATGATGGCTCGGATCCGGAGCTGAATCGTTCGCGAACTCCGAGTCGCAATCCGAAGAATGCGCCGGGATCGGCCCGTCGACGCAAGAGAAAGTCAAACCCGATGATGCCGGCAGACGGCCCAGATAACAAGGCGAATGGTCACGGAAAGACAAATGGTTACCTGTCACCAATCGCTACCAAGGTTGACGGCGTCTTGCATGAAATCTCCCGATCACCGTCGCCCCTGGGTCTGATCCCCCTCCACGCACGGTACCGCAGTTTCATCCACCGCCATGAGATACCACGCAAGCTCCTTCATGTGTCAATCGGCTTCCTCACTCTACATTTGTACAGCCGCGGGATACAAACCCTACAGATCACACCCTGGCTTTTCTCCGCACTTGTGCCTATTGCCGCAACAGACTTCATCCGCCATCGCTCGGAGACTATCAACAAGCTCTACATCCGCTGTGTCGGCGCCCTGATGCGGGAGACCGAGGTTTCGGGATACAACGGTGTGATCTGGTACCTGCTGGGTGCTTACGCCGTCCTGCGCTTCTTCCCCAAGGACGTCGGCGTCATGGGCGTCCTCCTGCTCAGCTGGTGTGACACTGCCGCCTCCACATTCGGCCGTCTCTATGGCCGTTACACCTTCAACCTGCGCAAGGGGAAGAGTTTCGCCGGTACCCTGAGCGCCTGGCTAGTGGGCGTCATCACTGCCGCTGCATTCTGGGGCTACTTCGTTCCCCACGTCGGCACCTTCCCCAATGACCCCGAAGGAGCCTTCATGTTCACCGGCCGTCTGAACCTCATCCCAGATTCGGTCAAGGGTCTCATCGGATGGACGGGCGATACCTCCTCAACCGTCATAACGGGTCCTTTGGCCCTGGGTGTCATGAGCGTCGTCTCCGGAATTGTTGCTGCCGGAAGCGAGTTCGTGGACCTGTTCGGCTGGGATGATAACTTCACCATCCCCATCTTGAGTGGAATTGGACTCTGGGGTTTCTTGAAGGTTTTTGGTTAAGATGCAGATAGAACCATCTTTTTTTCTCCTGCATTTCTCTTTCTGGCGTTCTGATTAATTGGATTCCCTTGTACATTGCATTGCACATTATTGTTTCGAGACCACATAGGAGGATCATAAATACAACACAGGATAGGATACGATGGGATGGGACGGACCTCTTCTCTCTCTCCTCTTTTCTCTTCTTCTCTATCTTTCCCACTTATTTAATATTCCATACCATGCTTTACCCACTATTCCTACTCCGTCCCCTTCAATGTCCCGCAGGACTCTCAAACAAATTCCCTAAACTTTATACTTTGTTTCCTCCTTCCTTCCTGCTCATATTATCTCATACCATACGGCTGACTCATTTTTAATACCACCTTGTTTATTCTTTTCATTTTCTTTTCTATTCCCTATACTTATACTTTACGCATGATATCACATTGGAACTTCCCTGATACCTAGGAAAGGTCAGTTCAGTTATTTTGTTAAGATATGGCGCGTCGAGCTCGGGGAATTATATTGTTCTATCTCGCACACACACACACACACACACACACACACATAGATAGGTAGATGGAAGGCTGTGATGAATGATTCATAGTAAGCAATTAGTCTAGAGGATCCTTGGAATTGAATAAGATAACCCATAGATTATGAGAAATAGTAGTTCATGTATGTATAGGTGTATGTATGCAGTAGAATTAATTTAGAATAAAACAAACGGCCTAAACCAGAAGGACAATGGATGATATCCCACCAACGCCCAGAAAAGTAAATGCCAAGGTTGTGATCAGATTCTGGATATCAGATACCAGAACCTTCCAATATGCGAGACCAACTACCTTAGGTCCAAGACGCTGACGCGTCGGAATCGTTGCTTTCTACCACGCTTCTTGCTGTCTGAGACCAGCTCAGATTCCGGATCGGTATCAATTGTCCAGTATCCATTGCAAGTAACGATAGAATTCACGTGCGAAGTGGTGGCGGGCTTTGGTTTACCATCGGAGGAGATTGGGTTCGTAGTCTTTTGTTGAGAGCTTGATGGTTCGTTATCGGATGGGTCTGTCCTTTTCTGTTGCTGTCTTCGCAGCGAAGGCATATCGAGGGATGCTTTCTCTAGAAGGTCCTGGACACGAGAGGGGCTGGCTGGTTTGGACTCTGTGGTTTTCGCTTTTCGCGTCTCTTTTTTGGGAGTGTCGAGCTCAAGCTTTGAATGACGGGAGCGAGGTTTGGTGTCCTGCTTTTGGCTACCGCTGGTATCTTCAATAGTGATGGACGATACGGCCTGCTCGAGTTCTTGTACCTCATAGATATCTTGGTGTTTCAGAGTAGGTTTCGACTTCGGGCGACGAGTGGCGTAGCCAGGGGAGAGTGCTGTACTATCTACCAGTGACTCCTCACAACTGGAATTTGAATAGCTCATCCGAAGTCGGGGGGCGGCTGCCGGGGAACGGCAATCGAAAATATCTGGACTGGCAATGTCCGCCTCAAGCTCAGGGCCAGACGCAACGGCTCTTCGTCTTCTAGGAACGCGAGACTGGCTTATCATGGGATGTCGCTTGATGCCTGCATCAGGGGAGACATTGCAGAATAAAGAGAATCGGTCCGTGAGGTCGTCGAATCCGAGATCCTGACTAAATGCCGGCATTTGAAATCCAAGATCATTCCCATACGACGTACCAGTACCAGTAGGCGCAGGCGAGCCACTGGATTGCCCGAGCGACGAGCCACTTTTTGTTGGCGTTCCTGAGATGGCAGCCTCGAAGAGTGAGGCGTTCCTGAACTGAGAGATCTCCGACCGCTCCTTAGTGAGAGTGCCGTATTTAAGGATGCTTCCTCGCTTCATGCCTGGATCAATTGGACCCTTCTTCCTCGGTCCAGTCTTTCGGGCAGTGGGCTTCTTTGGCGCAGACTTCTCGGCGAGCTCCTTTTTCCAATTCTCCACCACCTCCGGAATACCGATCGAGGCCAGCGTTTCGAAAATCCAAATCTTCTCCGATGCTAGGGGGTCATATCGTTTCGTCACGCGCTTCTTCATGGGCGACTGCGGGACCGCGGGCTCCTCCAGAGCATCTTCTTCGTCGCCCGAAACGGTCGCCGTAGTCTCCTGCGAAGGCAACGGAGGGTTAGGCTCCTCGGCGAACAGATCCAAGCCAACAACGTCGATGGGAACGAAGTCCAGCTGCAGCTCTGTTAATCCGTCCGTGCTAAAGCTTGTTCGGCTCTTGTAGACTTTCTGCAGCATCGGCCCATCGACATCGGATAACTTAGGCTCGTTTTCGGCAAATGCGGATACTGGTTTTCCCAGCCGAAGTCTATATAAGACGAGAGGCTCGGCCAGTAGCCTGATCATCTTTCTCGCTCCAGAGCGATAGTTCCAATCGAAAGCATTTGCTGCGAATCTTCTCAATTCCAAGGGATTGATATCCTGGTCCCAAGCATTCACCAGACGGTCCCGTAACCCGTCTATCTCCCTCTGTGTGGATACCACCGGTTTGGCGTAGAATGAGAGAATTGTCCTGTCCGGGAAAGCCTCGGGAACTCGAACCGCTTTGTGCTTCGTTGTGAAGTAACCACTTTCGTTCTCCTCTAACTCGAACTGGAGCCTGTCTCTCCATTCGCTCAGGTCCGCTTCGAGGCTTGAGCTGTTCGAATTGATAATTTCCAAGAGGTCTGCACCAAACCCAGCTCTCGCGATTTGTGCGGCCAACTTGTTCCCGCATTTGGGAACCCCAGACGGTAGGTAGTCGCCTCCACTGAGCATCGCGAATAGGATCATCCCAGCCCGATCGAGTTTTGCAGTTGACAGATTCTTCTTCTCATCACCCATTTGGTAGCAGGTAACATGCGTCGCAGCCGTAGTACCACTCCCACTCTCCTTCGAAAAATTCATCACCGTCCACGACGACCCGAACATTAAAGCATCAACATCATTACTCATCACTGCGTCGACGACTCCAGCCGTCTGCAACCTGGCGCATTCCGCCTCCGCCTCGCCTGGAGCATCGTGGCGCGGAAACTTGAAGAGATCCACCAGAACTTTGGACAGCCGAATGATCGGTAGATTACCGGCACTACCTCCGGATGCCTTGCCTCTCTTGAACGGCGGCTTCTCTTTCCCGTCATACACGAAGAGCGGATGAATAGGCAGCGCAAGGAGCTTCAGCAGTCTGTAGAACAGCGTGCGTAGTTCGGGGTTCGTGCCGCCACGCCCAGCCTGGACCTGGAAGAGCCATATCGAAATATCCACCGCGATTCGGATCGGCCGTGCAGTTCGTTCCAAGTGGTTCACGGCCAATCTGGACAAGGAAATGCGCTCTCCAGTGCCAATCGCATTGATAAGCCTGTTAATATCAGCAATTGCCCATAGCAGTTTGGTGGGTTGATGATTCGAGAGCGGCCATATGCGGAGCATATATATCACAATCCCCTGGGGCGCGTCTTCCACCACAACAAAAACTGCCACACTTACCCAGGGATCCCCATCCGGTCGGATATCGCAAATACCAAGAAAACCACCAAAAACCCCAAACTAAACCCAGTCACAGAGCGTGCGTAGAGACACCACGTTGGATTGACGCCGTTGTTTTGGTTGTTTTGTTGACGTCGATGGACTGGCGCGACGGCCCGATGTAGATCCGGTCGGTCTCCCCGTCGTTGCTTCCTGGTCTCTTCGCTTTTCGCCGACTAATGCTGCCGAGACTCTTTAATTAATTGATTGATTTTCGTGCTTGCATCGTTGCCACGAGCGGCCGGCATGAACTGATTGTTCCCTTCTATTGAGCGCTCTGGAGGAACGGCATGATTACACTATGATATTCGCGCATTGCCCGCCCACCCCGTCCGTCCGTCAATCTTCCGTCTCCGATCCTCCGTGTTTTCGAATCTTTGGTCCTACACGATAGCTATAGATAGAGGAAGTTCTAGAAGCTTTGTTCTCCAGGTTATGACCAATACCTTTACGACTCCAAATTTCGATGACCAACGTTCCAATCCTCACCCACGAGCACCCATGAGTTTCCGACACAGCCAGTCCGGCCGGCCGTCGACGCCGCAACACCAATTGCGGTCCAACAATTCCTCCTTCGCGAGCACCTCGTCCGCCAGCTCGTCGTTCCGCGGCGAAGAAGATGCCATAATCTTTGAGTTCGGGGCGCGGTGGTTACGCGCCGGGTTCGAGGGCGACAGCGCCCCCGTGTGCGTCGTGGGCTGCGGACCCGAAGACTGCAGGCGCGCGGGCGACTACAGAGGCTGGGTGAAAGGGAGCCAAGCCGAGGAGTCGCGTCCACAAGGCATCCCAGCGGAGGAGTGGACGGGGCGATATGAGTTGTGGAAGATGGATCTACGCGACGTGGACCTGGGACTGGTGGAGGATAAGATCGAGCGCATGTTTCGCGAGACGTACAACAAATACCTGTTGACGGATGCGGGCACGTCTCGGCTGGTTCTGGTCTTGCCGTCTGTCATGCCGCATCCGTTGCTGTCGTCGGTCCTGTCGACGCTGTTTGGTCGCTGGCGATTCCCGAGCATTACCCTGCTGCAGAGCCCCGTTATGACCACAACAGCCGCTGGAGTGCGCTCGGCGCTGGTGGTCGATCTGGGATGGGGTGAGACGGTCGTGAATGGCGTTTACGAGTACCGCGAGATCACGACCCTTCGGAGCACGAGAGCGATGAAGGCGTTGCTGCAGGAGACAGGGAGGGCGATGTCGCGTCTTTCGTCGGCCGGGGGAGCGTCGGATGAGATTTCGGTGGACTTTGAATACTGCGAGGAACTGGTCAGCCGGTTTGCCTGGTGCAAACCTCGGGTGGCCAAGGAGTCTAGCCACGACAATGGATCGACTCCGATAGAACAGAAGATCGTGTCGATTCCGTCGCCGTCGGATCCCAGCGCGGATTATATTGACGTTCCGTTCGGCAAGTTCGCAGAGCCGGTGGAAAAGATCCTCTTCGCGGAGAATGCCGCCGATTGTGATCTGGATGACGAGGAGAAACCGGTCCCGGTGCTAGTCTACAATGCACTCTTAGATCTTCCATCCGATGCGCGCGGCGCCTGCATGTCGCGCATCGTCTTTGTCGGGGGCGGGTCTCACATCCCGGGAATTCGACGACGGGTTCTCGACGAAGTCGCCTTCCTCGTCGACCGATACGGCTGGAGTCCGGTCCGGGGCAAGGTCATCGAACAACAGCGAGAAAAGCTGCAGAATCTGCGACTCAGCCAGCCACCAAGGTCACCTACCGGACCCGAGACCCCTGGCCTGGAACACCCCACCCCCCACTCGAATCCAGACGAAGAGGTCGAAAATGAAGAAGAAATCGACCACATCGAGCAAAAGATCCGTCGAAACAACAAAGACAAAGACACGAAACCGCAAATTCACGGTGTCTTGCGCGAGGTAGAATCTCTCGGTCCCTGGGCCGGAGCGAGTCTCGTCTCCAGCCTCAAAGTCCGGGGTCTAGTCGAGATCGAGCGCGAGAAATACCTTCAGCAGGGGTTGTCCGGAGCGAGTCGAGACTTGGAATCTCATGGTCATGTCGCTGATCGACGATCTGGTTTACGTTCTGGGGGGGATAGGTCGAGTTGGACGTTGGCTGGTTGGGGTTAAACTCCCTCGTTATGTTGTGCAGCTCCGATGATAGAAATGATACCCGTCTTTTTACCGCTAATTTACATTTACACACATTGAACATATCCACATCATTAAAAGTCCTCAATTGCTGGTCCGATTATTGACAGCCCACGAGTATGTACATGGAGGTAGTTGAGAACGCTCAAGATAAGAAACGACGTGACATGAGAATGAAATCGAAAATTAAGAACAAGTGATTAATAGCCCGTCTCCCCAGCCTTGAACAGAATAGAGCAGAGTAGAATCAGACCGTCCCAAACTTATACGTCGCCCAGTTCACCGCCGGCGCGCTCTGCGGCGAAAAGATCTGATCACCCAACTGGCCCCATTCGGGGTTATTAATGCCATCGATCCAGCCCTCAGGCTCGATAACGAGACACCCGTACTTGTTGACGCCCTTGGGGCCGTCGATCTTGGCGTCCTTGTTCTTCTTCGCCTGCGACGGTTTAATGGGGATGGTGCCGTTCTGGCCGTTGCAGGAGTAGATCTGGACGGCTTGCTGGTTGGTGGCGACCTCGAGGCTGATGGCCGTGGCGGAGGAGTTGGCGCGCAGCACGGGGACTAGCGAGTTTGCGGCGGCGGACTGCGCGGGGCGGTCGACGATGAAGCAGTTGTCGTAGCCGGTGCAGTCGTCGCCGCAGAGGCCCTCGGTGTCCTTGAGGTCGCGGCCGACGAGCTTTCCTTGGGTGAAGTCGGGGCTGCCCTTGTAGGAGTCGACGCCGAGGAGGGTGCCATTGGGGATGAGGATGCCGTCGGTGCCGATGAGGCGGTGGGAGTGCGGCAGCTGGAGGAAGGTGTCGTTGAGGATGGTGGGTTTCTGGAAGGCGTTCAGGTTCCAGTAGATGTGGTTGGAGAGCATGATGGGGGTGGTCTCGGTGAGGGCCAGCGAGATCAGCTTGGTGGTCAGCTGGGGGAGGCCGGCCGGGTTGTCGGCGGACGGGGTGCTGTCGACGGCGAAGACGGCGTGGGTGATGACATCGCCGGGGAACTTCTCCAGCCCGCGGTCATACAGGGTGAGGGTGACAGAGGTGTTGGTGTGCGAGGTGACGGTCCAGTTGCGGGCGTCGTAGCCGACCTTGCCGCCGTGCAGGGTGTCGGCACCGCCGTTCTCATTGGTGGCAATCTGGTACTTGGTCGAATCGACCTCGAAGGTGCCGTTCTTGATACGGTTGGCGTAGCGGCCGACGACAGCCCCGAAGAAGGTGTGGTTGGTCTCGGTGTCCTTCAGGTAGTCTTTGGGGTCATCATAGCCCACAACGATGTCCTGTGGTTTGCCATGACGGTCTGGAACCAGGAGCGAGGTCAGACGCGCGCCGTAGGGAATCACTTTGGCGGTGATGTTCTGAGCGCTGATGGTGTAGACCTTGAAGGGGTCTGAAGCGGACGAAGAGGGCGGAGATTGCGCCAGTGCCGGCACCCCGAGAAGGGCAACGGGCAGGTAGCTTTTCAGATGCATCTTGACTCCAATGAGAGCAGTGATGGATAGGAAGATCAAGCAGTAGACGTAGAAGAGGCGAGGGGAGAAGAAGCGGGCAGGACAGAGAAAAGACCGGAAGCGGCGTCCAAGCTGAGAGGAACCCTGGCTGGGAGCGGCGGAGGAAGGAAGCATAGCACGCTTTTATATATTATACAGGCAAAGAAAAAATCTTATTATTTCTTTTTATTTACCTCATGACGGCCGCCTGACCAGCAAGCGGGGGAGGGAACCAGGGCGCAGGAACCAACAAACAGTCACCGTGGCCTTGAGTTTAGACTGAACGGGGACAGTGAATTATCCGAGCCAACAGATGCAATGGAACCAAGGGAATCGGGACGAAGGTAGCAACCCGCGCGAGGTGAATCTAGTTAGTGCGTTGTGTAACTGGCAACAAGCTCAGGGATGAGGGGAATTAAGGCCGGGGGTTGGGGGAATGGGACCCGTCCGCCACTAGGGAAAGGAGGTCTGTGAGAGGGTGAAGGAGGAATTGGGCCGAATGCCAACTCCCGAAGTGACCTCAGTGGCGGGCAAGGAACAGACAGAAATCAGTCTGGTCGAGCAGGAGTAGACAAAGGATCGCGCAGTCGGGAAGAAGTTGGGAACTTTTGGAGTCCAGCCACGCGGCATCCAGAGATGGCGCTAGTCCCGACTGGGCAATTCTCAGCGGGGGATGGGAAAGACTGGATTGCGGGGTGGAATAGACGCCTCCGCTTCTGACCGGAAGGAACCCTGGCATTTCATTTCCCTGGACAGTTGCCTGATCCCTACTCCGGTGTATGGTTACTATCGCACGGAGCTTTGGATCCGTTATTGGTGACGTCCTCAGGGCACCACTTCCCCACACCATGAGGTATTTTCTCGCGGGGAAATTATCCTTACAGTATATTAACTTGTATGAATCTGCTTACATTAACATCATATTAACTATCTGAGACCCTTATAAGAGATTTATGAGAGTATAACTAGAATCACTTCATACAGTAGATATCTTCTTGCCAAAGTCGTTGCAAATCGACTTCGATCACGTCTGAAACAATGAAGCCTTTCTGCCGTATTGTTCGGAGAGAGCCTAATACCTTGTTCTGTGCATTGATCTCAGAAACGTGAGCCCCGGCCATCCGCAAGGGAAATAATAACAGAACTGCCGGGACATATGTATCTGAGAGAAGACTTTGAGACAGGTCTAAAATGGCGGTGACGTGTTTATCAACTTCAATTTTGTGAAGCTGGGGAACTGCTCGAGTTGTCCAGCATGAATAGTAGGTGAAATTCCTGCAATGATAGAGCAGAAGAGCGTGGTGAACAATTGCAGCTAGATCGTTGAAGGGACCTGCCTGCAACGACTCCACGCAGCTTTGTTGTTGCCAGTTGAGAAGTCTGTCTTTAATTTCGAGACCTTCAATGGCAAGAGCATCTAATCGGATATCAAAGGGTCTTAATTCTGAAGGAATGCTTTCGATTTTGTCGAAAAGCCTACACTGTTTAGCTGCATCCATCATGAAGTTACTAAGATGACTTGCCTTTTCGCAAAAGTGGAAGTTTGGATCATTAAAACGAGGATTTGCTTCATGGGATCTGACCAGCTTTGCGTCGAGTTCAACTGATATATACTCGGATCAAGTGTAACATTGTCGCCATAAAGAATGGTTCTGTTGGCCTCAAGGATCCAAAAAGCATCAATTAAGGTCTTCATGGAGGGCGATATAGAAGACGTATGCTTGAGCTGAAACAACACTTTGGACATACCGAAAACCATGTGCATTGCGAATGAGTTCCCGGCGTTTTCAGCCATTAGCTGTGCGAACTGTTAGTGGAATGCAAAGTGCAGGATTGTCATCATACCTCAAAAATCCCGTGGAGAAACGAGCACCAAAACACGCCCTCCCTAAATCCTGGATTTGCAGTTGTGATCGTGGAATGCAATTCTTGCAATGATCTGCCGCAGGCCTGAAATGCAATATGCCGAGGAGACTGAAGCTTGTCAGTTGACCTGATAGAAGCCCTCCGGCTAGCGTCCAATGCCCCAATCGCGACGGCGATGTGCTGAAGCAGAGGGTATTCGAGAATGATAGAGACTATATTCTGATTTGTAGTGGCAGATTCTGCGCTAAAGTGACATTTCTCAAAGAAGGATGCGAAATGGTCCAAGTACAGAGTGTCTTCATGCTTCTGCACCTGCATGGGAATTGCACAAGACAAGTAGTGTCCTGAGGCATGAACAAACTTTACCCGTGTCTGCTCTGACTCTTGCGGCACACAGGCTTTCTTCGTCTGGACGCATCTTTTGCAAGGATGCCCCCCATCACACTGTATGTAGTGTAAGTTGACTCATCTATCAAACAAATTACTGGATGCTAAAACCTTTATCCGTCGCTTCGCACAGAGCTGGCAGCGTGTTGTGATCTTGCGCTTGTCAAGAGGTCCGATAGTACGCCTGCTGATTTCTTTCGATTGTGGATGTGGTTCCGCTGTCATGATTCGGATTGTGGCAAAATGCAAAAGTCAGGAAAATTGTAGAGAATTATGTCAAGGGCCGCTAATAACGTGACCTGCCCCATCCATCTAGAACAAGCCTTCTTCATTCTTGAGTCTTTGACATACGCTCCGCTTACCCAGCAGCTGAGCCGTATGACTACAGTGACTTGCTTCAATTTACAAACTGGTGATATCTTGCTGCCTTGCATTCAGACAATTGCCCCACTTTTATTCTGTTAATACGAACTTAGAAATTGCTCTACTTCTATTTTCGATGTATCATTGTTCTTTTTTTTTTATTTAATTCACAGGAATAACCTAAAAATACAAAGAAAACACCAAAATCGGATAAACTATATAAAGAAGCTTACTGAATGTGATAAGCCACTTATCAGGAAGACGAAGAAGAAGAAGAACAAGGAGTAAAAGTATCTTTCAACCCGGTTGGTGGCGCGAGTGGTTCAAATATGATACCAAGATGCAGAAGCAGGCTAGCAGCCTAGGCTTGAACATTGAAGTACTCGGTGATTACCTTGGTACGCAATCCAGGCGAAAAATAATCGTAACCGACCATGACATTGCAGTTGTCCACATAGACCGTCACAGGAATAGCTCCCTGGTACATGATGTTCCACTAATGATATTTTCATTAGCCTCAGCACTCTTCCTGAACCTGACTTTAAGCCGAAAGAGTCTACTCACAGCTGCCACAAGGCCTTCATTGAATCGTCGCCGGACAAGACCGCCGAAGACAGCGCCATAGTTGACCAGTATGTCTTTCGGGAACAAAGGGAAGTTGGAGTTGACGTAACCGCTCCAGATAGTTGGCTCAGTCGAGTTGTCATTGAAGGTGATTAGGATGTTATTAACCAGACCATCCTTCGTGGTATTGGTGTAGTCGAAAAGAGATGAGGCCACGCTACCCTCAAAGGCCTCGTCAACTCGAACACGATTCTGCGATGGCAGATTGGAGATGAAACCAGTCGTAATGTGCGACAGGTTTTGATTCCTGTTGCTCTGTTAATGGACGAGGGAAGTAGAACAGATGACCAACTTTGACGCCTACCATTTGTGTTGATTGAAGTTAGCCTTGAACTCAGCCTTTATCATAGGAGGTTCAGGTTGTTTGAAATCAGCCGAGAATTCAATGACTGAAAAAGGGAATGGACGGCAGCCCGACGCGCTCGCTGGCAACACACCAGCAGCAATCGAGACAAGGAATAGCTGAAGAAAGCGCATCATTCAATGATTTAAACCGTTGGTTGATGAGATTGGTGATTCTTGAGAAGGAAGATGGCAGTGGTTTTCAAATGCTGTTCCTGGGACTGTCTTCCACTTTATAGATTTTCGCAAGGTATCCCTGGGCATGGATAGAACATCCTGCTTTTAAGCCTAGCTCACAACCAATCCAAACCACGCTCGATAGATACTGTTCTAGGAAACCGTAGTCCAGGCAGCAAAAAGGTTGTCAGTCTTCTGATGGGGCTAAGATCATATACTTTCAATTATAGATGCGTTCAATTATTTCCTGATTCAGTGCGTTACCCGCCATATCGGTGGAGGCATCTCTTCTATTAATAGTGGCGATAATGACCAAACCTCATAACACAAGGCTGTTTGACCGCAGGGACTTCCACTGAATGCTTCAGTCCATGGGTGCATGAAATGGCCAAAGTGGAGCATTTTATGGGGCAGGAAAACAACGTATGAATTAAAGCCGGCGCTTAGCCATTTCAGGAGTAGCCACGTGCGCTCGAATGTTTCCTCAAAGGGTCAAGTGACTTTGCAGCTTCGGCAAATGCCTCCGACAATGCTATACAACTACCATTCGTAAATGGGTAAACGGCAAGTGGATTTGAGCCAGCATGAAGGAATGAGTTACCCAGTTTTCCTCGGAATAGAGTGACTAAGCTGAGGCCTTGCTGGTTTGTGAAATGCTAAGATAGTCCTTGCTAGGAAGTTTGCCCAGAGGTTGAGCTTGGTCACCGTAGTATTAGGCGCCTTCCGTGGGGAAGCTACACCAGTGGAAACAACCGCCCTCCTTGTACTTCCTTCGTATCATGCTATCAACCGGAGTTTCGTTGAATGTTAATTCATTGACTAGGTCATACCTCATATCTGGCCAATGGCCCATAATCAGGAGAGCAGAGATTGCCAATCCTTATCTTAGTCATGGTCAGATAGCCAAAGCTAATAACTCATACCTTTCTTTATGGTTTATA
Source organism: Aspergillus melleus (assembly GCF_016097325.1). Lineage (NCBI taxonomy): Eukaryota > Fungi > Ascomycota > Eurotiomycetes > Eurotiales > Aspergillaceae > Aspergillus > Aspergillus melleus. The sequence goes on along the minus strand of NW_025763370.1, from coordinate 5,423,762 downwards.
ATGCGAAAGTACATAGTCCAATACATTCATGAAGCCAGAATAATCTGGGGAAGATGCACACTTGGTCGCTAGTCGTCTCCGTACATTACGGGACCGGCGATAACCACGGCGGAACGGAACAATCTGAACCCCGAGATTACATAACCTCCTCCCCGTCGGCCTGCCTGATCGGGAGAGTTGTTTAGGCATGCCATGTTGTTTTGCTCCCCCGCGATCTGTTCACCATCTCTGTTCTTGGTAACTTTTTTTTGATAGGCTCAGGCTCACTATTCTTTGGATTTTATTGGCTGTGGAGAATGCCTGAACTCAATTAATTGCACTTGCTGTGCTTGCTCAATCACCTTCCAATCTTCGAGAGAGACGCGGTCGGGGCTGCCCTCCGCCCCTCCCATGAATCGCATCCCCCGTTGCATACCGCGATGTACAGTACCAGCTCAGCCTCTTCGCCTGACATTCTTGGGACCCCCGGCGACGCCGAATATTTGATTTCCTCGCCGATCAAGCCCTTCACCGGCCGCCAGAGCGCCATGTCGCCGGCCAACTTCAAACTGCTGCAAACACCGCGAACCGGTTCCCGCCCACGCGCCAGCTTCACCCCCGGCGGTCGCAGCGCCCACTCAATCCGTTTCGACGATGTTCTACTCCCCGCGTCGCCGTCGATGAAACTAGATGGAGGGCAAATGTCGCTCTCGCCGGACAAAGCGCAGACTGATGGGAATGTCAGCCCGTGGAGGATTCGCGTAACGTTGGAGGCAACGCAAGACGAGGATGAAATGGCCGTTGACAGTCCGCGCAAACGTCTACGTCCCGTGACTACGACCACGACCAAGATACCGCTCAAAGGGGAGGAGGCTTCTGTGGAGGAGACCCCGCGCAGACGCAGAGGTCGTCCCAGGAAGTCGGACCTCGTGATGCAGGATGCGACGCCGATCCCCGGCAGCCCAGGACACACCCCGGGCCCGGTAGGCGCGAGTGGACAGAAGAGAAAACGCGGTCGACCGAGGAAAAATACGCCGGTCTGGGATGCAGCTGAGGTAGCGACGGGTTCGGGTTCCCAAGAGGCTCGAATGCCTGGTATTCAGGAAGTTCAGGAAAACCCACGGATTCAGGAATTGCATGATGACCAGGACGAACCTATGGAAGATGTACATGATACCCAGGAAGCTCAGGAAGCCCAGGAACAGCAGGATATTCAAGAAGACTGGGGGGGCAGAGAAATTGATCAAGCTGCCCCTATTGATGAGCCTCAACAGAGCTTCAGTCCTCTAAACATGGCCGCCGACGTTGATTCAGATGACGATGATCTACCCGACGTCCAAGATTTTGGCGCTCCATTAGAAAACCCCACCCCCACCCAGGGGTATCTTGGGGGCGCTCATGAAAACCGAAGCTCACCTCGAGTTCGATTTGAGCAGACATTCGATACGCCGCATGTCGATTCGCCGGATGAACCGTACATGGCTAACGGAAGTGGCCATTGGGGCTCAACTCCCTCGAAAATGCCGTCCCCTTCCCATGAGCGAAACATTATTTCCCCCGATAATACTCTACATGCTGGCCGCACACCCATGCCACCGCGCACTTACCCTACCCCAACCTCATCCTTGGTTGACGAGGAGAAGCGAGATTCGGCACCCTCGGCGTCCTCGGAAAATCCGACCACGAACGATAGCCTACGACCAGACGAATCACATCCCACAGAAGACCCGACGGACGAACAAAGGGAATTCGACTCGATCATAGAGAGTGAAGGGTTCAGCATGGTTTCTTTGGACACGTTACCGTCAGCGAAGCAACATGGTCTCGACGGGAAAGAGGACTCTAAGATAGGCAAAAGTGCTCTCAGGCGTGTTTGGAATCAAGATACAATCGGGTCACTACAACGAAGGGCTAGCAGAGATGAGCCAGACACTGTTTCAAGTTCACGAGCTAGACAGTCGTCGAGGGAGCCACGAACAACGAGGCACTCCCGGCAACCCAGTAATAGACCAGGGTCTTCAAGTGCCAAACCCAAGCCAGTCAAACGACTGTCTCCGCTTGTGTCGCCGCCTGCAACATCGGTGCCTAAGTCTATCGGGAAAGGCCCGTTGTCCAGGCTGGCCAGAATGATCCGCTTGGGCGTAGCACTGGAGGGCACCATGAGACATGCATATGACTCGCCAGACATTATGGTGACTCCGCATATTCCAAACTCGGGTGACCAAGTTTCCGACATGGACGCATCCCGAAAACGTATGGAGATTCTTTTCAGCAATTTCAACCCCAAAATGCATCATGAACTGCGCGGAGCGCTTAGGTTCGGACATGAACTGGCAAGAAGGAAAAGACATGCGGAGTTGGAAACAATCAAACCTCGGAAGGCTACGAAATCACCGATCACGGACACGCCGCGGGCAAATGGACGAGATTCTGCACGCCCTTCTACGACTCCGCTCCAGCAGGTGAACAGCAACCGAAGACCTCAATCACCGAGCACCATGATGAAACGGCGAATGGAGGAATGGCAGAGGGAGCGGGAGGCTATCAGTCGTGAGATTCAGATGGCCAACACGAGTCAAGTCATAGTCATCGGCAGCGATGACAGTGGTCCTGATAATGGGCAAGATGGACGTGAACCCTCGGTTGAGCAGGAGCAGGAGCAGGAGACAGAGTTCAACCGGGCTGCTCCTTTTGAAGCTCTTGCGGATCCAGCGGATGACTATTCTGACGATGATGGCCAGTACGATGAGTATCAGCAAGATCAGAAACCCGAAGAGTATCAAAATGGGGATCAGGATCAGTACCAGTACCACGGTCAGTACCATGAAGAACCGGATCAGTATCAGGATCTGCACGAGGAGCAACATCAACAGGGGCATCACAATCAGAGCCCCGCCCAAGGCCTGGATATAATGGACGATCAATATTATCGGGACCTTGATCTGGGAGAGGACAAGGATGACTATGAGCGTTATCGAGAACTAGACCTGGGTCCGGATTCGAATGACGGCGAAGGTGATGATGGATATCATCGGGACCTAGATCTAGGCCCGGAACATAATGAGGATGAATATCAAGAACCGGACCAGGACCTGTACCAAGACAGGTATCAACATGAAAGCCCGACCGACGATCAGGAGGTAGATGACGTTCAATACCCAGATTTGGCTCCCCCGGATGAAAATGAAGACCAGTATCATCATGACGGTTCTGAAGAGGATGAGGACGAAGACATCTGGCAGCAAGAAGCGCATAACCAGAGCGCCCATTCTCACCGTTCACCTGTCACATACGACCAACACAATGACATGGCTGCCGGCCAGGGTTCCAGTCCGTGGAAAAATGGTCTCAGCAATACTCCTGGGGAGCAAGTCGAGTCCTCGCCAGACTATTGGATCACCAAACGGGAAAAGGTACCCTTTTTGGGCCAGTCGCGAGTGAAGCAACTTCGTGAACAGAACGTCGATCTTTCAGGCCTTTTACGCGCAGAGGACACCCCAAGACGCTCGCGCTATTACCACGGAGCCAGCAGTCCCATGAGCGCTGCCAAATCCAGACCTCCACAAAGCTCTCCATCGACCAAAGCGTCCCAGCAAGACGATGTCCATGGATACGTGCCCGAAACCAATCTACAGTCGGATGGCTTCCTGGAGTCGAGCCCCCGGCTTTCTGATGATGAGGCCTTTCAGGTTGACCCAACCACAAGACATGAGAATGCTTGGCATCTCGCGCTCGCGCAACGAGACCAACAGAGAAACGAAGATATTCCCGGTGCCGCCGTAACCGAGCAGCAGTCAGCTCACGAGACACATGGCATCACTCCGGAGCGCGCCCAAAACACTAGCGCTGAAGTACCGCCATCATCCCTGTTCCGAAGAATCGCTAGTCTCACGCCTCGATGGCTGAAAGCACCGATTAGGGGATCGCCAAAGCGCCCTAGTCCCCCGATACGCGAAGAGAGTTCCGAAGACGAGGAACCAGAGTTGGAGCAGCAAGAGGACGATGAGGTAGATGCGGCAGCAGCAGCAGTAGCAGCGACCGAAGACAAGGAAAAGGAGGCCGAAGAACGGGAAGAGGACGAGCAGCTTCCTGTTGAACCAGCGCGATTTGATGACGAAGCTTACGAGGAAACCGAAGACAACCAAGAAATGGAAGAAACGCCAAGACCGCTGCATCAAGTTACTGGGAAAGGCCTTGACCGGCACAGTTCTGCCACGCCTCTCCCTGGCCAGATGCTTGACCACGAACGTGCATCTCCGGATTTGGGAACGACGGGTGAGACATACGGACGTCAGTTTCCATTGGCTGTTTCTGGGTATTTTTCCGACGATCACTACACGTTTCTACGTCGCCTCTATCGTCTGGCGAAAAGACATCCCGAACGGTTTCCCTTCCACCCCTCTGCTGGCCGGGCTGGCATTATAGGTGACTGGATCTGGACATCGGACGGGGTCCACGGGGTTCCTATCACTGAACGCCAATTTGCGATTATCGACAGATTCGTGCAAGAGCTAGCCAAGGCCGACTTACAGGCTGGTGGTACGGGCCAAGTCGGTTGGACGGAAGCCGATGTGCACCGAAGACTGATCAGCATTATCATTGGTGAAGAGATTCGCAAAGAGAGGAAGGCCGGGATGCAAGGACAGTGGAGCGCAGAGTCTTCGAGAACCAGAGCTACAGCGGCCAGATCGTGGCGCTGATGAATCGGACTGACCACCTTTGAATCTTCTTGGTTCGCTGAACCCCGCTTCCTTTTAGTCAAGGGAGACTCGAGTCTACTGGTCCTGTTTTGGCACAGACCTAGAACGGCTTGCTTCCATGATTTGTTTTTGGGGTGTTCCATGTACTCGGTCATCACGGGCTGATGAATCCAATCGATGGGATCCTGCTGGTTGGGTTGCCGACTCTCGGTGTCTGGCCCATTCTTCTTTTGGTTGTACTGTATAGAATTTGGCTTTATTATCTGATGTATGATTCCCCTTTGGTTCTTTATTTTTACTTTTTTGGTGTCAGGGTGTTCTTGGGGAGATGATTGGGTGTTCATGAGTCAGCGTCGAGGAATTGTTCATGTTTATACCAAAGTATTCTTGACTGGACCGCCACTGCATCACTGGTTCATGCAGATGTGACCTATTCATTGGGTTTTCTTTCCTTTTCGGCCCGATTTTCAATCTTGCCAAGGGGTACTTTCAAGCAGGTTTTCACTGGAATTAATCCAGCGTAGTATCTCGTGCTTTGCTACGCTGACTACGTAGTGAGGCCATAACGTATCTAACAAGGACTGCTCCTACGTATGAACTCCCTCTTCGTCAACCTCCCTTAGCGAGCACCATCAACCCAGACAACAGACGCACCCGAAATCCCAAACTCCACCAGACATCCCAAACAACGAACATCCCGACACTGCAGTCCCACGAGAGACCGGGTTTACCGCCACGTTTTCGCCCACCAGGGATGCCACCTTTGAGCTGGCATGGGCAAAAGAAAAACAACAACGTGATGCCGATAGCGTGCCTATGTTATTCGCCCAGGCCCTCTTCGAACCCACGAATCCACCCACCGCCGCTCCGACGCTCGGCTTCCGTTCCGGCTACACAAAAGGGAACTGTCACATTGGAGTTTCGACTGAGCTGCAGGTCTTTGGGACTGGCCAAACAGGGTTCAGTAGGTCCGCATGGTAGGGTGGCGCTTTTCCTGTTCCAGAGGGGGTGGGAGGGTCTGGTTGATGGGTAGGTGGTGTTCTGGATCGATGCTGGGTAGAGTTTTTGTTAGTTGGTGACGCCTAACTTGGATGTAGCTGGTCTTGATGCCTCATTTTGTGGTTTAGTGGATGGGATGGCGGATGGCGTATGCGTATGGCGGTTGTTAGTGGACTGAGTAGGTGGTTAAGTAGTCAGTTAGTTGGTTAGTTGATTGTTGAATAAATGATCTATAAGAGAAACAAGAATTCTGTAGATGTCACCTAGTATAGTATATAAGGAGATAAAAATCCTCGGGATATCGCGAACCCAACCTTACTTTCTTCCTTTTGAAACATAAGTCACAGACATACATACCTCCGTCCAGTCCATAGGTACCCTACCCACGTACTTCCTCGGGCCCCAAAAAAAAAGAAAAGAAAAATGCACCCCCTCAAAAGCCTCCTCCGCCTATCCTTCCTCCCACGAACACTCATCCGCCCTTCCCCATGGAAAGGTAAATCCGTCTCGATCGACCCCTGCAGCGTGCACTGCCACGACGAATACCATCTATCCTGCGACCTTCCAGCACCAGCACCTCTCCCCGTCCACAACGTCACTGTAGTCGATGTGAAAATCGGTGACGATGACCCCTCCCTCTGCTTCTCGGGGGAAGACTCGGACTCGGAATCCGACATGGCGGTGAACGACCAGGACCTGCATGACATCGGTGTCGGCGCCAGTAGCAGTGGAAGCAGCAGTAGGCGAGCGGGTCTGGTGCGTGTCGTCAGTTGGGCCAGTATTTTGGGCCATCGGTGTCGGTGGACGAGGCGTCAGGAACGAGATCTTGCTATTGCGGAGAGCGAGCTGGCGAGGTGTCAGAAGGCGTGGAGTTCGGAGCAGGAGGTTTGGTTGGTTTATGTGAGTTTGCTTCTTACTTTTTCTTGTTCCTTCCCCATCATCACATGTCTGGTTTCATGTTATCTTTGGTTCTTTTTTCCTGTTAAAAGGGTCTTTCAGTGTATACCCCCTTTTCATCCCCCTTTCTCTCCATTTAAGGAAATAAAACAGAATCAAACGGCAAGAGGAGGAAATGAAAACGAACAACTCAAATTATCGAGCCTGACAACTAACCCCTCCAACTCTCTCCGATCCAGATAAAAGCACTCACGGAAGAAAAAGAAGCGCATGAAGAATTCCTTCACCAGCGCGCGAAGCAACAAGACGACGAGCAGCAACATTTTCGTAAGTCGTGGGATCGACGACGGTCGTATTCCGGCGAGTACCAAAGACGGCAGTCTTTTTCGAGTCCTTCTGGGTACGGAGGTGGAGATAGAGAGGGGAGGTTGAGATGGAGGTTGAGGAGGCAGGGGACTACATAGTTTTGTTCTTCTTGGGGTTACTAGGTACATACCTAGTAAGGTTAGGGGATTGAGAGAGGTTGCTTTGAGGGCTGGTCCTTCTTTTGGGTTGGTGGGTTTACGTTCTTTTGTTTGAACAATTTATTCCCCTTTCCTTTGTTTGGTTGACTTGGTGAAAAGAAGAGAATGGGAGGATATGCGTGATAGGTGAAAAGGGTCTGGAAGGAATGAACAAAAGTCACTGATGCGAGGGTCGCATCTGTTTGATTTATGAAGTATGTATGTTCAGGAAACATGGGAAGTATGAGCTTATACTATCATAATGTCCATATGCAATGTCAATAATCTCTTAAAAAGGAAAAGACAAAGTCATGTCTTATCGACTATAGCGTTGTCTAGTCTCGTCAGCGCGAGTCATTTATCCCAATCTACTTATCGGGTCCAGCTAACAAGAACCGATAAAGAGAGACGGGCGGCGTAATTAGATGCAAGCCACATGTATGAAAGACCATGGTTTGATCAATATTTCCGCAATGCTTCAATAGATCCTGGGTCGACTGAATGGTTTGAGCTCTTCAGGAGTCTGTAGGCAAAGGATCGGTCAGAAACACGGCAGATCGGTCGTTCCACTTCCAATGAACCGTGGATCAAGATCTTCCAGCCCACTTGGTGTGGTGTCTTGCTTGAGGTGCAAAGAGATGGGAATGCACGGAATTGGGAAGCCCCGAGTAGGTCCGGTCTAGTGCAATAGATGACTGGCCAAGAAGACAAGAACATGACCCCACGGTCATATCAGGAGATGACCACATTGACTTCCCCCTACTTGATACCTCGTCGAATGTCACCGGCGAACACCCTCCCGGTTCTAAGATAACCCGGCGGAACGGAGAGCATCAAGAAGAGGACAAGATAAGAGAACGATCATATGCTTGGGATTTTCTTTACTGTAGAGCATTCTTGGGTCGGGCTCTGCAGTTGGATGGTTCTCCTCGGTCCCAGAGATTTGGGTAAGTAGTTCATGGAAAATGTGATGACGACTGGTTATTGGAGCGTCCTGAATCCTTATCTCCCTCGGCCGTGACTAATAGCGTCTTGTTACCTGTCACTGATAAGCTTGCAGGAGCTATCGATTATTGTCCTGGTGATTTGCATTTGGACAGAAGTACAATGCGTACAATGCTGATTATTGACAGGGGAAGAAATTGGGAAGTACTCCCTGTAGCAAATTGAATTGCATGGAGCGTTCATTAATGAACAGGCCCTGACTCGGGCGTTTGAAACAATGATAGCTCACAATTCACAATTCACCGAGAAGACTTCAATCTTCTACAGTCTTCCGGGTTTCCTCTAAAGATTGGGTGGGGATCCCCGTGATTGATCACGTTACCGGCTTATCTCCATCGGGACTTCCTGCTTCTCCGTCCTGCTTCCTTCTCCTCTTTCGATGATGCGTCCTTCTCCATCACTTTGGAGATGTGATCTATCCACCTGGGTCTCAAACTTCTGACCTAACGGCGCGCCTATCCCTTTTCGTTTGGTTTCGCCCGAAGCTTCCCTGCAAGGACCGTTGTCAAGCTGATGGAGATCCCTGCCGCTTATCACCCTGTCTGTCTCATAATATGCTCGGACTGGCCCGTCGACTTTGGGGTCTTTTTGATGCCATGGAACTAATCCAGCACCGCTCATTCTTGAGTCTTTCGCATGGCCAGTCCAAGTCCTGTCAGTTATCCGGGTCCAACGGAGTGGGCGAACAGTGGAACACGCTATGAAAGAACCTAGTTCCCTCCCACCCCTCTTCATCTCCTCTTGCTCGGGATACTACGAGGCTTTCTGCAATGCCTCATTACTATTGATTGGATAGTCAGTAACTTTCCCAGTATCCCTTGCTGGACGTCTGATAAGCCTCGTTCCCACTAGTAGGTTCAGTCCCCTCCGTCTTTCCGGTCCTGGCCCTCGATATTCATGTTCTTCCCGTCTTGTCACTATGTTAAACTTTTTGGTTTTAATTTGATTGTCCTTGATGTCAACCTAGTGCTAACCCATTCTTCTTGACAGCCGCAAGGAGAATTGCTTAGTTTATTTGACACCGGTCTTGTCGAAGAAAATAAAAATACCTCCAGCCTTATTCTATCCAGCAGTATATTAACCTTAGTTCCCTTCGGCCGAATCCTCCTCTAGTCGGCCCGGTTCGCCATGTGTACGCCATGTCGGTCATAACGTCACTCTGGTGGCCCGAAGATAGGATCCAAGCCACTCTGTGCTCAGAGTATATCTTCAACCATCTACCCTCCAACATTCTACACCGTCTCGTGACTCCTTTACCGTGGGGTGAGGGTCTAACGAGCGAGACCTACCTCGAATGGATTCTCGCCAAAGCGGGAAGACTCTTCCTAATCCTCGTTGATATCGGGATTCCCGAGCGGATCTTTGCCTTGGTAGATGAGTCCCTTGACGATTCAGATCTGCCCATTGCGGCCCGCAGTGTCGATCGTCTTCATCTATCCCCAGACACGGAAGATCCCGCGTTGGACTCCAAATTCTTTCTGGCGCAGTGGCGGTTTGTCGTGCGAGGCATCAGCGAAGGAGGACATGTGAAGTATACGGAGAACGAGGGCGTGCCGGTAGAATTACTACGGACCGGGACAGCCCTGGCGAGAGATGGCGTGGAAAGGGTGGTCCTCGCTGGATCTGTGTGTCGGGTGTATCTGCGAACTCAAGTCACGGTTGGTGGGCCACCACATTTTTTTGAGGAAGATGAGGTCCTAGAAGAGGTCCGCTCGCTGAGAAGTCTTTCCCATGAGCACGTTTACTCGATATACGGGTCATACTTTGTCGACAACACAGTGTGCATTCTGTTTACTGGCGTATACGAACGCACTCTGATGTCTTTCCTTACGGACGTGCCTCCACAATTCAAGCACCTGTCAAAGGAACAACGCCGAGAAACTCTGGTCAATTGGCCGCATTGCCTGGCAAATGGACTATCGTGGTTACATGCACAGAACCAAGTGCACGGCGGCATTCGACCGTCTAATATCTTCATTGATGCGGACTTGAGAATCTTCCTAGGACAATTCGAGGCCCTGGATACTTTGCTGCCTCCGGTCAAGGTCGATGATGTCGAATCATATCAGTACGGAGCTCCGGAACGCTGGGTTCGCTCTGCTACAGTTCAAGATACTGGTCCCTCACGGACAGCCCTGCCCTCGGGTGGACGCACGGCCCGCAGATCGTCATCTCGACCATCCAGACTGGGCTTCGGCATGCGCAAAGGATCGCATTCAACGGACCATGAAGCTGTGGACTCGCGTCCAGAATCCATGCTCTCTCAAGGAACTGCCATTCGAGTTGTATCTCCTGGTTCTCCGTCTCGATTCTCCTTTGGGCCTTCATCATCATCTGGGTCAAGCAACGGAAGCGCTCGAAAACGTGTCATATCCTCCGTGAGACGACCTATCTTCTACACACCCTCGATCACATCGTCCAACTCTTCGGGATCTTCTTCGCACCACGTGTCTCTAGATTCGGTCGGCTCGCCGCTTACGCACTCCCACGCCGCAGTGGTCCACACTTGGCAATCCTGCCAAACTGATCCGAAAGCATCGGACATTTTCTCCCTCGGCGCCATCACCGTGGACATTTTCACCCATTTATGTAAACGCAAGATATCCTCATTTACTCATCACCGTGGAGCCAAGAACCGGACTGCCGGCCGCGGAGGGGGCGTTGCGGATTGCTCGTTCCATCTAGATCGAAACATGGCCCAAGTCACCTCCTGGATCACCTTATTGGACCAAGATGCAAAGAAGCAGAAAAGCCCCGTGTTCCAGGCCATCCGAGCCATGCTTTCCATGTCCCGAGGCATGCTGAGCAAAGACCCAGCTGGTCGTCCGTCGGCCTCGCAGGTGGACCAATGCTTCTCATCTGCAATCCAGCAGCTAGGCGGCGTGGCCAACTTACACTGCTCGTCCATTGTACACCTTGCCGTGCACGGGTCCAAGAGCCCACTACCTAGAATAAAACACACAAAAGAGGCACAGAACCCTCAAATACTCGAGGTTCCCTCGAAATCAGCGACACCCACGCCAGTCTCACCGAGCAAACATCTAACAGTCTATGATCACTCCGGTATCGCCCCGGGAGGAACCGACAGTCTCACCCCATCTCCAGCTGCATCCATGACCAACTTCAATTTCCGTTTCGACAATTACCATGACAGTGATGATACTGATCAAGAGAGCGGTGGGTATACGACCGGGTCTGACCAGCCTACCTGGCTTGATCCCGACCTGGCATTGAGCCCGGCTGCTGTCAATGATCCAGCTTGGGATTATAGTTTTACGATGAGAGATAGATAGCAACTTCTTATTGACACATTAGCTTCTGTTGATCCACCCGATGCGTTGTTCAGTTTTGGTTGTTTTTTGGGCTGCTATGGGACTTATAAGATTCTGTTTTATGTTTGTGTCCTTGTATATTGTACACTGTTACTTTATTTTCTACCTCTCCTGTTGAATACCCATTCGCCCATTCGGCATTTATCACTGATGCCTGACTGCCCGTGTCTCACTCGTCATTAAATATATCGTTGGTGGCTT